>NC_046359.1:42301461-42901461 GCF_004027225.2 Strigops habroptila
CATTAGGCTTCTCTATTGAGGCCAAGAAGGTCTGGCAGCCTCTTTGATGGGTCTGCTAAGCTGTTGATTTAAATTTTGCAGGCTCTGTGATGCAGAGAGACTGCTAAATCACTGCTTCCATGACAGGTTTCTGGAAGGCTGGAGGAAGACAGAGTATTGAAGGGAAAACTGGAAGAGGTGAGAGAAAACAAGAGGGCAAAACTTATGGAAGGAAGCATGAAGAATAATTTTGGGCCACGTAAATGACAAGAATTTGACAGCAGGAAAAGGTTTAAAGAAGAGAGTGTGTGTGCATGTGTAGATGGAGAAGGCAGATAGATGGTTACCCATCAGAGCAACATTTGTCAGAGGGAGCTGAAACCATGGTGACTGGATCCTGAGTGCTCAACATCAGGAGTGATATTTAGGGACAGCTTCAAGAGATGCTTGTCCAGAAAATCTAGCTGTGTGATTTGCAGGTAGACTGTCTTATATAAAAAAAAGGTAAGAGAACAACAAATCAAAAACCTAAAAACAACCTCCAAAACAATGAAACCACCAACAGGGCTGTGTACCATTCAAAGCATGTCAAGTGAGCTTGACAGAAAAATATTTTAATAGCCTGGTGCTCATGCGCTGGTTGATTACAGCAACAGATCAAAGATAAGTATTCTGTCAAGAATCATTAATATCTGTCAGCCAGTACTAGCTATAGAATATCCAAAATTTGAGCTGTTGAAAAGCATTGTTCCTAAGACCAGTAAATATTCATGGTAGCGCACAGAGCTTACAAACAGCCTTCACGTAGCTTTTAAAAGGTGAGCATGCAGGTTATTACCACAATTTGTTAAGTGCTAAAATAAGTTCCTGCATTTTTACTTCTTTATAATTTGATAACTTCAATGCCTGTAAATGACATGGAATATATTTACCACAGTTGTTTGCCCAACTCCTACTATTAGCCTTGAATTATTGTATGAACTGCAAGGTCGTCTTGTTGCCTCCATCAGTGGGACAAAGAATTTAAGAAGATCTGGTAGATGCTACTTAGATGATACTGTATGTGGCAGAGAATTACAGAAGGCAACTTCTGCAGTGCTTAAACAAGGGAAAGACTTGTGATAACTGCAAAAACTCTCCTGGAAGTCCTGTGGTGGTGTGAAAATTATCCCTGATCTGCAAGAATTGTCAGGGAATACCTCATTAATGACTGTGACAGGATTAGGCTAGATCCAGTGTTGTGGCAGCAGAGAGTGAGGAACTGAACTGTCAGGACTTTGAGTGTTGGAATCCAAAGATGAGGATTTAAGTTCCGGAGGAGCCATTGTTCTCATCTCACATGCCCTGAATCACAGTGATGAACAGTTTACTCTGAGGTTTGGCTCTTGATGATGTGCTAGGGCTAACTTAAACCGAGATTCTAGCTACTCTTACCAATTGCTACAGCCACCTTATATCCCTGGGGTTCCTAAGACTTTGTTCATGCATACATGTGAAATCATTTAAACCAATCTTAGAAATTGCCTGTTTCCTAGGATGTTTGGGAAGTGCTAGGATAGTAGGTGTTCTTCACCTGCTGGAGAACCTCTCCAAGGAAAGCTTCCTGGAGCATGCCTGCCAGAAAATGCATTACTCTGTGAGAGGTGGGAGCAGAGAGGTCTGTGTTTATGGCCAGAGATACCTGCCTCTCCTATTCTAGTCAGTTACTTCATGGTTAAAAGGTTCTAAGGATATGGAGATTTTGGCTTCATATCCCTGCTGTATTTATGGAGATTGGAACAGATCTGACTCTTTCCTAACTCAAAACTCTTCTCCTTTCTCTTTCTCTCAAAATACTCAGTCACCTTTCAGTGAAGGAACTCTACTGGAAAATGGGAGACTTGAGTTTAGGTCTCTACTCCTGCACTGAGATTTGAAATGCAGGCCTGTTGTATCCCAGATGTTGCAGGGGTTATAGTTGCAGCCTTCCCTAAATCATTCTTCCTTAAGCAAGGAAAAGCTTTGTGTGCTTAATTGCTGCCTGAGGTTTGTAGATGAAAATTATGTACAGAGGTATTTCATTATCTTTGAGAGTCCTCTGTACTTTTTGCTGGCCAGCTTCAGTTTGTAGCATCTGCAAATGCCATTCTTGTGTGCCTCACTGGTTCGGGCTCTGCACAAGCAGTAGAGTGCTCTAAAAAGTTCCCAGGGGGATATTACTACATCATTACTTCTGACTGCATAAGTTTGTATATGTGTAAATATGTTTGCATTTTGTGCTGACTTGCTGACAAACTCATCAAAGCACAAAACACAGCTACCTGATGTTTTCTAGGTGTCAGATGATTTCGACATAATGAGGCAGTATCTCTCATGCAGTAACATCTACCCCTGAATATAATGATGTATCTCTTTTAGAAGTTAGGTGTGGAACTCCCAGCTGTATGCATGCTTACCTTTACTGCTGCTTTCCGTCCTGCTGAGTTGTAATAAACCAGCAGAGTCAGCCTGGAAGACAAGCATCTTTGAAAGTGGAGCTATATGAACAGTAATGATTGCTCATTTCTGAAAGTTAGGCTATAACCCTCATCACCATTCCAGATGAAAGTATTCTTCTCACATGCAGTCATCCATGGTTTCTCATTAAAAACCCAAATAGTTGTCTCAGTGGTTTTGGGTTTTTTTTTCTGATAAGCCATATGTGTCTTCACTAACCTGTCATTTCACTTGTCAGTAAAGCAGGCCTCCTAGAGACGCCATGGTGGATGAGCTTTTCCTGTGTCACATTCCTGCACATACTGTAGCACCTATTGATTTTGGCCTGCAAGTGCATCTCTGATGAGTGTGTGGGAGGAGCATGACTCAGACCTAGTCATTCTCGTGGCAATTATTCTTTAACCACCTCAAATTAGTCTTCAGCTGTGAATGTTGTCTTTATCTCAGACATAATTAAAAACATCGTAACAACATAATTAAAAAAGTATTCTTATTTGTGTTATAAACATCATTAAATATTTGTAGCTACTTAATGGCACTGGAGAAGGGAAGCTTTTGGACCGGTTTGCCTTAAGGTTTGTTTGGGAGGTGTTTGAAAACCCTGCAAGGAATATAGTCACATAACTTGTTTGTACTTGTTGTGTGTGCAAGATGGGATTGGCAGGTCACTCAGTGTCAGCTGGAGAGCATCTTGAAGTCTTTCTGTGGTTATTGAAGTCACAACACCCTGGGAGCCTGGCTTATCAAGGTTATTACATCAGAAGCTTCAGACTGAGCCGCAGAGAAGCAAAACACGCAGGCACAGCACAGTCCAGTTAAGTGCAATAGCTTTAGGGGCTTAATTTCACAGTAAAGTTGATCTGAACTGAGAATTAATTGTTGTCCTTAACTCTGGTATCTATTCATCCTGTCAGGTGCAGCCATGCTCTTAACTCTAGTGGGCTGGCCTGTCAACTGAACAGGCTTGACAGCTCCTTGGTGATTAACACAACCTCTCTGTGCAGTCAGTGGAGATCCATGGTTGTTGTGCAGCATGACTGCTTGGAGCAAAGTCAGCTTGAAGGGTGCTAGTGAGTGGGTACAGAGCCCATCAGAGTGTGCAGCAGCATTGTAGGGAAAAGGCCAGAAAGTCTGGATAAAAGATGATCTCCTTGAGCCTCTCTAGATTTCCCTCCTGCAAGACTTTGTGGAAAACACCATACAAATCATAGAGGAACTATGGTAAATAGAGAAACCAGAAAAACCGTGTATGTAAGCCGTTTCATGTGGAAAGAGAGCAGCTTTTCCTTTTTATTCACTCCTTTCTCTAATCTTTTCCAGACTGTTGTTTTTATGTGTAGTTCTATTTCAGTAATAGATTTTAAAAACATGAGAGTTTGCGTCTAATTGGTGGTAACCATTTCAGATAAGTTGAGGGGAGATAAAAAACAGCTTTCAAAGCAAAAGCCTTCATATTGGTGTAAGTCAGTAAAAACCTAGAAGCAGTATCTGGAGATTTAATTTTAAGCAAGTACTTGAAAATGGCCATGCATTACCCTGTATAAACTGTAGAAGAAAAATGATGCCCTTAAATGGTTCTGTCGTCATTTAAATGGTGATCTGTTCATTAGTGCTGGGAAATGAAATGGAAATCCATTCCAATTTTCTAGACAATTTAAATTTTATTGTCCATAAAATTCTAAAACCCAGTAAAATAGTGTCCTTTCTTGCAAATGGCAGAGGATTTAATCAGATTTTGCCATTGGAATAATTCCAACTATGGTCAAACCTGCTAGTGAATACACTGAGCTGAAGTCAGCCCTTGTTGGTAGAAGTGTCCCACTGGTGAGTCTGGCCTCGTATGTTTGGAATACAGATGGTTTTTGCAGCTGTAATCTGTTTGTACAGTTAGTTTCCTCTTGATAATCAAATTGGCTTAGTCTAAAGCAAGCCTTAGTGTTCGCTGAAGTACACATGCTTCAAACAGAACATCAAGATCCTGCTCCACATTTAAAACCCCTTATGACCCTCCTGAAGATGTTCTGACAAATATCTTGTTCTTTACAGGAATTGTAGTTATTTTAACTACTTGTGAAAATCAGTACGTTGCCTGGCCATTCTGTCTTACCTCATTAGAGGTGAAACCCTTTTTGGTATCAAGGGCTAAGGCCCCGATTTCAGTTCATTACTAGGCATTACTGTGCTTGCAGTTACTCATGGCTATCTGGCGGTTTTAGGAATTTACCTGTAAGTTGAGGCAGAACAAATACATTTATATATGAAGAGGAGCATAGCCAGCAGGTCAAGGGAGGTGAATTCTGCCCTTCTACTCTGCTCTGGAGTACTGCGTCCAGCTCTGGAGTCCTCAGTCCAGGAAAGACATGGGCCTGTTAGAGAGGGTGCAGAGAAGGGCCACAAAAATGATCAGAGGGATGGAGCACCTCTGCTATAGGACAGGCTGAAAGAGTTGGGGTTGTTTAGCCTGGAGAAGAGAAGACTTCAGGGAGACCTTATTGCAGCCTTTCAGTTCTTTTAAGAAGGGCCTATGAGAAATATGGGGAGAGACTTTTCAGCAGGGCCTGCTGTGACAGGACGAGGGGTGATGGGTTTAAACTAAAAGAGGGAGATTCAGGCTGGGTGTGAGGAAGAAATTCTTTACAATGAGGGTGGTGAAACACTGGCACAGGCTGCCCAGAGAGGTGGTGGATGCCCCATCCCTGGAGACATTCCAGGCCAGGCTGGATGTGGTTCTGGGCAACCTGATCTACGTGAAGATGTCCCTGCTCATTGCAGGGGGTTGGAACTGGATGAGCTTTGAAGGTCCCTTCCAACCCAAACTGTTCTACAATTCATGTATCTAGTTTATGACGCACCTTTGGTTGTAAATGATGTTAGCCCACTGGGACTAACCCAGTCAGCGGAAGTACAGGGCCTTGCAGAAATACTGATACCTTCAGCAAGTTTAAGTGAGAGGAGTCAGGTGAACTCCTTGGTCTGCAGGTGCTGTTTGTTTCTAGAATAAGAACATGCAGCCTTGTTTTCCTGAAAGTGAGAGAAACTTGTGGGTAGGGATTTCAAAGTGTACCAGCTTGAAGTCTCTCCATATCCAGGATGCTCTTCTCTTTTATTCCATTTACTGTCATACTTGTGGGCTTCTCTTTACAGCACATGTGTAACGTACAACCAGACTCTTACTCCTTAATTTTACAACCAAGGACACATCCAAGTCCCCACAGGCCAGTTCTGACTTGTTATACATCTGATTATTTTAGTAATCTGCTTTTCTACATGCATATTGGCTGCAGTGGAGTCTGTGGCTATCATTAAATCCCTCTCTGGATGGCTGTTAGTGCCTTTCAGTGTAAATATCATACAAAACTCTAGCTTTCAAAACAAATGAATGATGATAAGAGGGCTGGAGCACCTCCCGTATGAAGACAGGCTGAGAAAGTTGGGGCTGTTCAGCCTGGAGAAGAGAAGGCTGCGTGGAGATCTCATAGCAGCCTTCCAGTATCTGAAGGGGGCCTATAAGAATGCTGGTGAGGGACTCTTCACTGGGGACTGTAGTGGTAGGACAAGGGGTAATGGGTTCCAACTTAAACAGGGGAAGTTTAGATTAGATATAAGGAAGAAGTGCTTTACAGTGACGGTGGTGAAGCACTGGAATGGGTTGCCCAGGGAGGTTGTGGATGCTCCATCCCTGGCGGTGTTCAAGGCCAGGTTGGACAGAGCCTTGGGCCACGTGGTTTAGAGCAAGGTGTCCCTGCCCATGGCAGGGGGGTTGGAACTAGATGATCTTAAGGTCCTTTCCAACCCTTACTGTTCTATGATTCTATGAGTTTTGTGAATCAAGACTCTTGCCATTTTACTTGTTTGGACACTTCTTAATTTGCCAAAATCCATACTTTGCAGTGTTCATTAGTGGGATTGTGTTAGTTTAGTCAGGTGCTGCTGTAGGAGGTAAGAGCCCTGGAGGTAAGAGCCACCCTTCCTTTGCACAGATTGCCAGGGGGCCCTTCATCCTCTCGTTTCATAAGCAGGCTCTTGGATCCAAGCTGCAGCCTTTCGGAGAGTGCAAACTGGTGCTGGCCGTTGACTGTGAGTTTAGAGAGAGCTGTTTGTGTTGGAAGTTTGTTTTATTGGCTTTTATTCACTTTGGCTCCGATCACTCCTCTGATCAGTTTTGGTCTGTGTGTTTTCCCATGCTGTTTATCTCAGCCCAAACATGCTGAAGGCAAAAGCAAAACCTGTTAGAGATTCGTGCTGCCCACGATGCCCAGGCTTGTGAAATTCTGGTGAGCCAAAACACCTGCAATTGCTGCTACCAGCTGTGTGGGTGCTACCATATCGAAGCAAAATAGAAACCCACCAGATTTGAAGCATCCTTGGAGATGCTGGAGGTCAGCATCTGTGGAAGGTTTGGTGTTTTACCAACACTCACATATCTTCTTCCATATTAAGCCTTAAACTGGTAAAATGTAAGTCGTTTCAAGTCCCTGAGATAACAGGAGGTTATTTGCCTGAGGGTCTGTGCTGCTGTAGTAGCAGTCTGCTTTTGTTTCGTACAGTTAGGAAACAGTGTGGGCAGAGAAGCAGTGGGAGCCATTCTTAACTCTTCCCTTTCTGCCCTTGCGCGCTGCAGACAGCCTATTTTAAGGTGCGCAGATGTTTCTGCTACTCTAGTCCTTGGTAGTTGCTTAAGTGGCTTCTTAGAGCAGCTGTTCCCTTGTTTATGTCTCTGATTTCATTGCAGTTCTTGGGTTTTTTGGTGATGGGAAGAGGAAAAAAAATCTTGTCTCTGGTGTTCTGTTGCTTTGCCCTTATCAACTGTGTCCTCACTGGTGGCCTGTCCTTCTGCAGGAGAGGCATTTGCATTGTAGCTGGGGCCCAGTGTTGTCGTTCTATGGGCCATCTGTTGTCAGCAGGGTGATTTCTGCAAATGTGATGAGGAGTGTGAGAACATTTGCAGTTTAATAAAATTTGCCTGTAGGCTCTCATCTTTCACTCTAGAAGTGGTTCTGCCACATGAGAGCTTGGTGCTCCCATTCCTCATGGTCTGTTTAGGCTTTCTGCTTTGCTCTTTGCCATTGAGCTGATTTTCAGACTTACTCAGTTGATAGTAGCGTGCCAGTTCTTTGATCTTTGCCATTACCACTGCCTTGCTTTTGCTCGTGGGGTACCTAAGATGAGGTGCAAATTACAAGCTGTGGGAGTGAAAGAGGAGGGAGGTGTAGCTGTGTATCAGTTCAGTTCGGGAGAATAGAGAGCCTTAGGAAGAGCAGGATCAAACAGTCGCAGGAGCAGCATGAGGGAGAGCTCTACTGGGAATGGAGTTTTACTTCAAAAAAAGAAAAGAAGTCTTTTTTTCCCCAGATTGTAAAATTGAGGAATTGATGTACATGCTAAGAGCACAGTAACAATTCTAATTTGTTTTATACCATGTGAAAATGTTATGTAAGCATACTGTGAGAATTCATAAAGTGCATAATATTGATTTACCTATTAGATTATGGCTAAGATGCTTCCATTTATTTTCTACTAACTAAAAAAAAAAAAGATAGCTCTATTCATTGTATTAAGAAGAGAAAATATCCAAAGGGGGCTACAAGGATGCTGGAGAGGGACTCTTCTTCAGGGACTGGAGTGACAGGACAAGGGGTGATGGGTTCAAACTGAAACAGGGGAAGTTCAGGTTAGATCTAAGGCAGAAGCTCTTCCCTGTGAGGGTGCTGAGGCGCTGGCACAGACTTTTCCCAGAGAAGCTGTGGCTGCCCCATCCCTGGCAGTGTTCAAGGCCAGGTTGGACACAGGGGCTTGGAGCAACCTGCTCTAGTGGAAGGTGTCCCTGCCCGTGGCAGGGGTTGGAGCTGGATGAGCTTGAAGGTCCCTTCCAACACAAACCATTCTATGAAAAGGTAGATAAAATATTATGAGTAAGAAACGTTACAATATCCTAAGCTTCCTAAAGAAGTAGCAAATTAAGCAGCTCTGCATCTCAGTGGAAAATGAGACAAGCTATTTAAATTCTGTACTATTGTATAACATTCCATAGATACCCGATAAGTAAATCTTTGTTTAGATGCTTTGGTTTCAAGTTGCAAGACTACAAATAACAATTCTCTCAGAAGCAGTGTTGTGAACAATCTGTTGATAGATACCTGCTCAGTTTGATGTTTGCTTGCAGCCTGTAATGCATAGCTCAGCGTTTAACTGCCATACTCTCTCCCCAGAAGAGGCATAATTACCACTACTCAAGGCCCCTAATCTCAGGCAGTTATAAGATCTTACATTGTTCTAATTGCAAATTTAAAAATCATGTGCTTTTCTCATATAATTATGTTATAATCCAGGCAATTATTACTTTCTAAAAAATTAGTTTCTTTTTATCTGATCAGTGTTAATTTTGTGTGACCTCACACGGTGTTATCTGAAAAACGCCTCTGAGGCGTGCAGTTTGTGTGCTTAATTTACCGCGTTTCGTCTGCGGTGAGAAGAGATCCAGTGCAACAGGTTTGCAAGGCTGTTCTTTACTCTCAGCCATCTACAATCATTTGTTGTAAACTAGGAACTTGTTAGCAAAACAAAAGTGGAATTACACATTTAAATCGTCTACTATTTGTAAATTCAGGTGCTTGCTCTTTAAATAGTATTTAGGTTAGCACAGACTACTCCTTATGTATGTAAAAGGTGTTGGTTTAGGGTTTTTAATTGGTAAGTGGAAGTTACATGCAGACAGACTTTCTGCATCAGCTTTCCCAAAGTGAAAATGAAGGCAGTTCGCTTTTAGAAAGCACTGCAAGTCTTGGGGACGAGATGTAAGAGGATGTGCACTAGTTGCTGTAGGTCTCACTTGTTGCTGTATTGTTCTTATGCACACATTTTGTATGCAAGGGCTTTGGATGAGTGCATTTTGAACAAATCATCATCAGTCTGATGATTCATCTCAGGAACTGCATGCAGCACTTACATCTGTAATTGGGGTAATTGCAAAACTCTCATTCTTACAGATAGAAATCCTTCCTGTTATAATTCCAAAACCAGATCACAGCTCTTTTACTGTGCTAGTTGAGGCCTACACTGGCTTGTATTTATTTCTCTGTTCTTATTTGTTGCATCGTTCAAAGCAGATGATTTGGTGACCTTTCCAACCTGTGTCTGACCTTCATGAGTCACTTGTGCGGGTAATTGGCTATTGAAATGACTCTGTTTTTATCTCTGCTGTTATTTAAACACTGCTTTAAATGGGGTGGCACAGACTGCATTGTAAGTAGGTAGCCACATTGTTGGGGACAAGGTGTTTTTCTTTATCGGCAGAAAAGAATATTAATGGGGGGGGGTCCTGTCTTTTCTGAGGGATATTGACTCTCATGGGGAGGAGGTATTGGAGATTTTGCTCTGTCATAAATTGCCCAACTGTTTTCCTGTGTGTGTTGCTGGAATCTTTCTGGGGCTGCAGTGTGCTGCAGTGGGTTCATTTCAGTATTCCAGAAGAAGGAAGAGGCACACAGCTAGCTATTTCGGTGCAGAAGAGGTCGATGTTTAATATGCTAATGGCTCTACCCAATATTAGGCTGCAAAACCCCTTGGCTTTAATGTGTCTTTAGTAGTAATAATGTGGTTAACTAATGATAAATTAAGGATTGCAAGTTTGGAGATTTTTTTTCTTTTTTAGTAAAAAATGAATGTAGGCAAACTAGGACATAGGGAAAGGTAATGCTGTTCAAATACAAAATATTCATGGATTAAGGAGCATTTATAGTCAATGTGGGGGTTTTGGAAGCATTTTTTCATTCTTCAGACTTCGTGGTATGGTTTAGCTCAGGCACAAGTTAAAGTTAAACAGAGAAATGATCTCCACATTTCTGGTCACTGAATCCCTATTCGTACTCTCCACTTCTTTTAAACTGAGTTCACACATTTCGCTATCTATTTTTATACCTGTCTCTGCAGAGGGGTAGTTGGTAAAAGGGGGAGCTGGTCTCTACAGGAACTCCTGAAAAGAAGTCAGAGAGCAGCAGGAAGGAATCCTGTAGAGAATCAGCAGTGTAAAGGCCTGGAGCAAGTCTGAATTTAAATTGTACCTCTCGACGGTCAGGGGAAAGACAGTCCTGGAAGTTTAATTTGCACATTGATCATAAAGCCCTAAAGCATCTCAGTTGGCTTAAAGGTATCTGCTTATAACACTGACCTGAATAAATAGCTGCATTCTCAAAGGAATGAATGAGAGGAAGGACTTTTTCTTTTTTCTTTTTTTTTTTTTTAAGAGGGAGTGAGGAAGGAATAAACAGCAAAAAGGGGTATTTAGATAAGGGAGAACATTATTTTTTATAAATGTGATTTCTCAAGTATGTATTTTTATCTCAAGTGGAAGAGATATGATACTGCCAATTTGGTGCCTGTTTTGGGGTACTGGAAATGATAAAGAGGAAGAACCTCCCCAGCAAGCCCAAGCACTTACTGGTGGTTGCTGGCGCATCTGCAGTCAGACTGTTACTCTAGAGCCGGTCACTCACGTGTCACTGACCCAATTCACAACAGAGCAAAGCTCCCCTGTGGGCTTCCTGTCCTTCCCTTTCATTCCAGGCTGGAATGGCTGGAAGAGCCTAAGTCCCAGCTTCTGCAAGTCATCAAAACATGGCCATTGAGACTGCCACCAGCCTGCTGTTCTGTCTTGGGCTTTGGCAGGCAGATCTTCTCGAGTCCTGTGTGTTTCCATCTGCTTCTTTCCACACCTGGAATTACTGCCTTTTTTCCTTTCTCATGTTTATTGTTAAACCCATCTTGATGAACCAGCTGGCTTCATGACTGTGTGGAATGAAGTCGGAAGGGCTGTGCAGTGGGCTGCCTTTGAGGGCTCCAGTTTTTACCTCAGGCCTTGCTGGTTCTCTGCCTGAAAAATAGAAAACATAATGTGAGTTTTTATGTATCGTTAAGCTTACATCTATAAATCACTGACCCATGGTAGCTGTTTATTACATATTCCATCTTCTGCTTTGATGCATTGCTATTGTCACACTGAGGTGGGTAATGATGACTCGGCTTACTACTGTGGTAATGCACTTAAAGCTTTGAAATCTGTCACCGATGGCATTTTAACACAGGTGCTATAAACCAGAGATGAAATTTTAAAGTATTTGCCGTCAAGCCGTTTCTCTTAAAATTCTTGTGTCTTCTATTGTGGTTTCCTAAGCTTTTGGATACTACGGAGTTGTTTCATGGACAAAGAGTTGTGTTTCAGGAGCTCTGTGTTGCAGGGCTTGTCAGCACAAAGCTGAGGGCAGCACGACAAAACTGGTCCTCAGTTTGTAGTGCTGCAGATGACCTCTATGAGCCTGTGCTCATCAGGCCTCCCTAAGAAAGTACTGCTGTTGCATGGGCCTGGCATTTCCAGTCTTAAAGCACAGTGGAACACAGACTGATCATCACAACTTATTATGTATTATATCCACTGTTTTTCTTGTGTTTTTACAGCCCTTCTGTATGCAACCATTTTTGGTAATGTGACAACCATATTTCAGCAAATGTATGCTAATACCAACAGATACCATGAAATGCTGAACAGTGTCCGGGACTTTCTAAAGCTCTACCAGGTCCCTAAAGGACTGAGTGAACGTGTGATGGATTACATCGTTTCCACCTGGTCAATGTCCAGAGGAATAGATACTGAAAAGGTAAGGAAATTAAGCTGCAAGGAAAGAAGTCACATCCTGAAAGTATTTCATGAACATAAACAGGAGGTACTTTCTTAGGAAAGGAGACAAATATTCTTTAAATAGTTCCAAGTAGTAGCTTCCCTTAATTTTAAACTTTCAAATACAGTATTTCAACTGTTCTGTCACACTGACATATGTTAGTGGTAGAAGTATCTACATTTTTCTGGTGATAGGGTATGAAACAGTGTGAAAATGATGAAGGAAAGAGCTTGATTTCCAGTAAACAAAGAAGGTTCCAAGTTCTAACACAACCGCAGGATTTCTTCAGATGAGATTTGTTAAAAATACTGTTTCTGTTGTGTGAAATTGTTTGCAGCTCTTTGGGCCTGAATGCAAAGTAAAATTCGTTTTGTATTTGTGGAATGTGAATGTGATATTCTGTGTTCAGGTAAAGATAACGATGAAAGCTGGAAGTCATCGCTGTCCCAATGTATTATATGAAATCTGCCTTATGTGAGGCAAATGTTATCATCCTAATTCATTGAATTTAGAAGTCAATTCCCACTGTGTCTTTTAAAATAACAAATGGCCCTTCCGCAGAACAAATGTACAAAAGCAACTACTTGCTGCTTTCATACTAGTTGCCAGCTTTTGTGGAGCTAGATACTGGTTTTCTTACTGCTTGTAGAGAGATGTGATTTATGAGGTGCTTCATTCAGGAAACCATACCAATGCTCTGGTCACCAGCCTTCTGGTTGGAGGCTTCACTTAGTATTCAAAACTGTAGCTGATGCAGTTAGAGAGCAAACAGTCTCATTTCTGTCTAGCTTTAAAGCATCGTTACGGAAGAGTAGAACAGATGTGGCCTTGCACTGGGCTGTCTGGAGACCAGTGGGTATATGGGGTACTGTTTGCTTTCCTAAATGCCATTTAGATTCTAGACCATGATCCTGGGAAGCACTGTCTGTCATACCAGCTTTCAGAAAGAAATCGTTTTTTAGTATTGGATAGTGCTGATTTGAAGCTTCTAGGCCTATATTCTCACCAAATACCTATGTGCAGTGCTATGGGTTTGAGGTAGGTACAATTGGGGAGAGTGGAGAGGCAACGTCTGAGGATACATAGTGTAATAAATGCTTGTGCTTTCATTCACCCCCCAGTACAAGCTCCTCTCATCATTTTAACAAAGCAATGAGAAGAAATTGCTATGTAAAACATGTTTGGTTCAGCTTATCTTCAAAGTTCATTCTTGGCTTCTGATAAGGAGAAAAGTGCTGTAAGAATGCCTTTGGAGACAGCAGGATAACCAAACCTAGCACAATTCACTGTAGCCTTTGAGGATTATCTTAATAAACAGGAAAAAAAGTCTCCAATTGTAAGGACATCAAAGAGCTTAATATCATGTTGTTCTCAATAACTGGTGTGTTCAGAGCTGAACTGCCAGGAGTGATGACTGTAAACCCAAGAAATCAACTTTCATCTGCATACAAAAGCTAGCAGATGTAAAAGTGAGTAATGGCTGTGCCAACCCAGAAACTCTCAGGTCTGAGCTTTCTTGGTTTGATGCCTCTCTATAACTTCTAGGGTGTCGTGCAATGAATAAAACATGAATTGCTCCTGGGACAGAACAGTGGTAATTGTGCTGCTGTGTAATGCAGTACAGCTTTCTACGCATGAGGTAAATACAGGTGAACTTGGCACAGGCTCAGTGCCTACACTATTTTGTAGGCCACATTATTTGTCAGTTCACTGTTAACTGCAGGCATGCCAAGGAGTGAATAATCAGCTAAAAGCAAAGTCTGTAAGTCTAGAAAATAGCAGTATAACAAAATTTAACCAGGAGCTGCTGCTGAAAGATTCTAAAACTAATCCATGAAGGTATGTTTTCTTACCTCTCATAAAAATGATTTTCTACTGTTTGTAATTCTCAAATGTCTCTAATCGCTTTTATTTTCATGAAGTCCAGAGACAACTTCTTTAAATGGAGATTGGAAAATGAGTTAATTTTGTCTTAGACTGGGAAACTAAGGGAGTTTTGGATAAGAGCCTAATTGTGAATATTCTCTTGGATATTCAGATTTTCTACTGTTTCTATTACTGTTTCTGATACTGTTTCTATTACAACAACCCTTTTTGTGCATGGTATTCAAGTAACTGTGAAGTGTGTGTGTGTCATTCCAGTAGCACAGTTTGGCAAGCATCTGCAGATACAAAACGGTTCTTTTGCCAGAGTAAATGAGGTAATTGCAAAGACAGTTACGGCCACTGCCCGTGTTCCATGTTAAATGCTGCTCTTCCTGCCTCAACCCATTCCTGTGAGCCTGGAAAACTGAGAACTGGCAGGTTTGACTGCTATTCCCTGTGGGGCAGCCGAGAGAGATCATCCATGAGTGCTCTGTGCTGAAGTGCTGTAGAAATATATCTCTTTCAGCAGTAATATCTGCAATAGCAGGTCTGCTTGGAGGTGGGCCAAAGATGATGATATTGGTGGTAGAGTCATTTGCCTCTGTAGTAGCAAGCATAGTATCTGGAAGCAGTGCCATGCAGACAGTTAGGAGCTTGGTTCTCTGCTCAGATCTTGCACAGACCCCCACTGCAAGGTGTAGGCATAGCCTAGTGCTTCCTGTGTTTTCTGGGAGTGTTTGCATTGAAGCAGCCATCACTTTCCATCCAGGAAAATGTGTGGGAGTAACTCTGAAGCTCACCCAGAGTCGTCCTTAATTAGGTGGAATAGTTATTACTGAGAAAAAACATGATGAGGCAGACACCACTCAGTGTTTTTTTTCAAATAATACGTCCTGAGATGTACTTCATCACAGACTATCCTCCAAGGATTTATCATCCCCAAATCCTGTTCATGTTGATGTGTTTCCAGTGTTTTTGCCAGGAACTTTAAATCTGTACATGCAGTAGTAATTCTGTATTCTTTGCACTCGTCTGTCTGGATTATATTGCAAACCTTCAGAAATGGCCCTGACTGGTCCCCGCTGTGCTAAGCATCAGTTTGTGTACCCTTAGGAACACACAGCAGGAATTGCCCTGAGGAACACTGCATTCGGAAGATCAGAAGTTGCCCAACATACCTTAAAGTCCCTTTCTTGTGTGAACAAAGTTACTGCCACTGAGGAGCAAATTTGAATGCCTGCAAATCTCAGTGTTAGGAGTTAATGAAACTTTTAATAACTTTTTTTGCTAAAGGAATATGAGATTACAGTTCTTTTCTCTACAATATTCTCTCACTTGGAGCATGTAGTTTGTGCAGGCTTTTCATGGAATCTATCAAGAGTGACCTACCCTCTAGAAACAATCCTTTAGGAAGCTTTTCTCCACCGCTTTCTGTACTGCTGTGCAGTGATTTATTGTCTTAAAAACCTGAGGCCTTCTCCTGGTAATTCAATATCCAGCAGAGCATGTTGCTGAGATGAAAACATTATTTTCCCTTCAGGTATGGAAAGCAGAGCACGTATTGTGGCTTATCTGTATCAATAATATAAAAATAAATGGACAGATTGAGATTAGAAATTTTATAAGGAGGAGGAAAATAGTTCTTAAACCCTGTGTGGTAAAATATAAGCCATGCACAGGAATTAATGACGTAATTTCCTTCTCAGGTGTTGCAGATATGCCCTAAGGACATGAGAGCAGATATCTGCGTGCATCTGAACCGCAAAGTGTTCAAGGAGCACCCAGCCTTCAGGCTGGCAAGCGATGGGTGCCTTCGGGCTCTTGCCATGGAATTCCAGACAGTGCACTGTGCCCCAGGAGACCTGATCTACCACGCGGGCGAGAGCGTCGACAGCCTTTGCTTTGTGGTCTCGGGGTCTTTGGAAGTAATCCAGGATGATGAAGTCGTGGCTATACTGGGTAAGTTTCATAGCTGATTATGTGCACTGTGCACAAATATAGATGCATAGAGCGTTTTTATAGCCTCTTCTACTCAAGCACTTAGCTTGTTCTTTAAAAAGCATCAGTCAAATGAGCTTTACCACAGCCTGGTGAGGTGTATTTTATTGTCCTTCCTGTTCCACATAGGTAAATACAAAGGGCATTCATCTCATCTCCAGATTGCTTCAAGCCTATTTCTCCTGGTCAGTGGAAACTCTACTTGAGCATTGGGATCTGGCCATTCTTGTGGTTCTCCCTGTCTCACCACATCTCTTTGTATTAGAAATTCCCTTGAGAACTTCAGAAAACTGTTGGGTTTTCTTCAAGTGCCTGCCTTCTCTGCCTCTTTCCCAACAATAATCCACTTCGCTGAAAATTTTCCTATCAGATTTATTGAAGATCTTGTGCTGAAATAATATTTATCTCTTTTAAAGTCAAAGTAATATAAAAATTTAGAGTCGATTTGTTTTAACTTGGAATGACAGCTTCAGGTTGGAGGCATTCAGAAGAAGCTGACAGTGGTGTGATTAACATTCTGAGGCAAAGCCAGGAGAAAAGAGTGTGATAATGCAATAGGTGTAGATGAATCATGGGGCTGGAACATTCAGGAGGTGTTACTTGCCGTTGGATTTTGTCAGACCCTTTTGTGATAAGGTAAATTGTCACAGTGGCTTAATCCAGTACCTGTCACTCCAAGCAGCCTGGAAAAAGGGAACAAAACAGCTTGGTAATCTTCCTCTTTCTGAACACATACAGGTAACTCTCCTAGGAGGAATGTCTGCTGGAAAATGAGTTCAGTTTTGCTCTACTTCTGTACAGGATTGAATATGTAGCATAGGGTAAATTTATTATCCTGGAGAATCAAGTTCATAGTGTTTTGTGCCACACAAGAAACCAAAAAGGTGAAAAGGAGATAACTGATCCTCTTCTGTTCTGGAATCACCTGTGCTGCTCAGTGCTATATGATAAAGCCTCTCAGTTTGTGTCACCTATTATGCCATAACGCCTCCTTCTGTAGCCATCACAAGAAGAAAACCTCAAAACACCT
This sequence comes from Strigops habroptila, assembly GCF_004027225.2. Taxonomy (NCBI): domain Eukaryota; kingdom Metazoa; phylum Chordata; class Aves; order Psittaciformes; family Psittacidae; genus Strigops; species Strigops habroptila. Next base: position 42,318,481 of record NC_046359.1, read on the forward strand.
TGCTGCGCTTTTTAATCAGTGCTGGTAAAAAGCACTGAAAGAGATTTTTTCAAAATGTCCTTTAAAGATCCTAATTTTCTCCTCATCTTTACCAGTAACTTCTGTGTTTTATCGTAATCCTCGCTTTAGAAAACACTCAGTCCACATTCCTTGAGAAACCAGTGTGAAGGAAACTTACATCCCTAATCTCTGCTGCTGCAGAGTGATAGCTACAGATAGATGAAGTTCATCCATTCGTTGAAGTTCATCCATCTGAATGAATAGGAATATTTTGTTATTGTTTTCCTCCTGGGACACGAACTATTGATCCTCTCCCTTCCACACCTTTAGTTTTTTGGAATTTGGAGTCATTTCTCTGGCTTTGTGACTATTGTAATCAGAGAGGAAAGTAAAATGAAATGGGATCTGTTTGTGATTCTGTGAGATTTTATTTTGGATAAATGTATATTAATTTTTGTGTTTCAGTTTCTGGACTAAGGAATCCCTTTCCTTCCACACATATGTGTGCCTTCGTCGCCCAGGCTGTGAATACTGGTAGTAGATATACCCTATATTGATGTGGTTAACTCAGTTTTTCACTATTCTAAATCAGTTGGACTTTCTTCTCCTTCAGCATTGCATAACGTAGCCACGACATTACTGAAGGCTGCTGCAGGAGATGGGGCAGGATTTCCTCCCTAACTTCATACTCTGACTTATCTGTAGAAATAACAGTGATTTTTAATTTCGTGTTCAGCTAAACTTGTCAAGTTCTTGGTAAATGTACACCAGATAAAAAGAGGCACTATAAGGAAAACTAGTAACATCTACATTGTACAAGAAGTGTGATTATTGCTTATCAGTCAGCCAGAACAGCCTGTGCTGGAAGTTTTGGTTACCAGTCACAAGTAAGGTGGCTGGTACATCAGGCATGTAACAGCAAAGCATGTGAGGACTGGCCACTGGCCATCTGCAAACCTGCCTTTATCACAGCTCTTTGAAAAGTTAAAATTTACTCATGCTACATTTGAATTTAACAAATATCTTCTTAAAAGATTCCTCTGGAATTAAATATGTTCCAGGCAGGGACCATAAGGTCTGGTTTCAGCTTGCTTTGAAATAGGCAGGGGAAAAGGGATTGTAGTAGAAGCATGAAAGAAGCCTGCATAGCTAGCTGTTGTTCCTTACTTTAGGGCATCTTCAAGACCTTTTAATACACTTTTAATGCTTTTTTTTACACTATGAAGTTATGTTACACTGTTTCCTTAGTGCTGGGTGAGAATGTAGATTGTTTGGAACTGTGGTAATCAAGAAACTAATGGTAGAAGGCCAGCTGAGCACATGATAGGCCATTGCTGGGGTGAACAGGGTTCTCCAGCCTTTTAGTCTGGACCTTTTGGATCTCTCCTCACCATTCCTAGGGGAAGTGCCAATTCTTGCGTTATGTCTCCAATTGCCTGTGTGCATAGAAAATTTAATGAAAACTATAGAAAATAATGGCATAGTAGTAAAATTATCTGTTTGTGTTTTCTGGAAACACACGGAAGGACTGGATCAGAGGCCTTGTCAGAAAAGGATTTCTACTGGGCTAATGTATACATACAAACATCTGAATGACTGAGAAAATCATTTTGTTTTATCTCACCAGAAAAGAATCAATTCTAAGTTAGATATGAGTGACATAATTGTACCCCAAGATGGAACAGAAAATCCCTCTTCTCTAGGAGATCTGAAGGAGGCAAGTGGTTCTTGGAGCTGGGTTGGTTCCAAGCCTTTCTGCTTGAAATTGGGGTAATCTTTGAAATTTAGAAGAACACTCCAGTAAAACGCTGGAGAGAGGAAGGAGAAGACCCTTGGAATTAGGGTGAGAGGCTGCTTTTCCTGGATAGCAGTGGGGAAACCAGTGTCTTGTCCTTCAATTTTCACACTGCTGCAAGATTTGCAGTTAATGACTCCTAGAGGGCCTGACTGAGCAGCAGAGCTTCACTTCTGTGAATTGTTCAGAGCTGCTGAAGTGGTCTTGCTGATCCCTGCAAGTGTGTGTGGACTGGAAGACTGGAGGGTAGGCTTGCAGATTTGCTTAGAGACTGGGAGCACTGAAGACTTTATTAGCAATTAAAACACAAAGCTTGAGAACCACTGGGATCTTCAGAGCTGAGGCATGGATGAGAAAGATAACATTTACCAGAAGGTTTAGTTGCAAAGAAAATACACCCCCACCCCCCCCCCCAAAACCAGTTTATATCAAGAGTAGTTTATCCGAAGTGTTGCATCCCAGCTGTTCCGCACTTATTATGTTCTTGCTATCCTTCTTTGAGCTAAAAACTTTCAAAAGAAGAAACTGTTGGTTTAGCAAAGAGAATGCATCACAGAATCATAGAATTTCCTGGCTTTGGAAGGGACCCATGAGTCCAACTCCTGCCCCCACAAAGGGCAGGTAAAGTGAATGAGACGGGAAGGGAAATCAAGGCAGTAATTTGTTGTGAGGAAGGAAGATCATTGCCCTCCACAAAGACAGTTTGCTATTGCTGTTCCTTTTGCTTCTATCAAAGCTGAAGGGAAATAGCAGAATGTAGATATAAGTATGGAAGCCTGCAGTGACAATGTCAAGAACAGGAATTTATAGCTGAAGCCTGGCTGCTGCCTTCCCCATCAGGGGGAAAGTGGAATGTATCACCTTTGGGGAGGGACGTTGGTGGTGGGAAGTGTGCAAAGGATACACATAGATTTACTTTTAAGATCACATGGGAGCTGAGCAAGTGAACATTGGATGTGCCTGAAATACAGATCTTTTATCCTTATTGGAGACTGTGGTTTTAACATGATACTGTAGCAGAGCTTGGTGTGTCATGTTTTGTTTCAGCAGGATATTAAATGCTCCGTTTGCTTTGTGTGGAGAAATTCCTGCTGATTTAATTTGATCTAATTGCAATCTTAAAGGAACATTAGAAGAATAATTGTTTGTTTTCTTTACAATTGCTTTAGCTTACTCATTTAGCCATGAGCATTTCATTCAGATGCAGACACAGGAGGTTTGATTCGGGTTTTGGTGGGACAGATTGGTATCCAGATAGGACAGTGCAAACTGCAAGGGCAACTGCGCCACGGGGATGGTTTACTTTGGAGGAGGGAAAACAGCAGTGCAGAAGTGTTGTCTGTCATAGACAGACAACAATGCTTTTCTTAGTGGAAAAGCATTGCATCTTCCCCACAGTTGTGTGTGAAGGTTGCTTCTCAGCAGACTTGAAGGTGTTGGGTAAGTTAGGAGCCCAGGCTGCTCTCTTTAGGCTGTCCCTCATACCTGAGCTAACTCAGGTTTCCCTAAACTGCTTTGTGTACAACCCCATTTTCAGAGTTTGATTGTGTGTTTTGGGGCCTTTTATTATTTAATCATAAAATCCCAGACTGGTTTGTGTTGGAAGGGACTTTAAAGCTCATCCAGTTCCAACCCCCTGCCACGGGCAGGGACACCTCCCACTAGAGCAGGTTGCTCCAAGCCCCTGTGTCCAACCTGGCCTTGAACACTGCCAGGGATGGGGCAGCCACAGCTTCTCCGGGCACCCTGTGCCAGCGCCTCAGCACCCTCACAGGGAACAACTTCTGCCTCAGAGCTCATCTCAATCTCCCCTCTGGCAGGTTAAAGCCATTCCCCTTGTCCTGTCCCTCCAGGACCTTGTAAAAAGTCCCTCTCCAACTTTCTTCTGGGCTCCCTTTAGGTACTGGAAGCTGCTGTAAGGTCTCTCCGGAGGCTGCTATAAGGTCTCCCCAGAATGCCAGCTCTTTGCAAAAGTTCCTTATTTATCTTCATCCCTTCGTTTTTCACCTGAGTTTGAAGTGTAGGTCCACCTCTCTGTTAAAAGTGCCAAGCTGCTGTGCTGTCAGGCTTAGGAAGTGGTGGCAGGATTATGGATGGCATTAGAGTTTTCTTATTATTTTCAAAGACGGTATTAATGTCACAGCATTGTTTGTGCTATTGAATAAGACTAATGTGACCAGCAGTGCTTTGCAAAAGAAATGATTGAAATTAAAATCCAGCTTTATCTTCAGTAGTTCTATTGTGCTTCTTCTATTTATAGTTTAAAGCTTTTTTTGTTTCAGGTTGACACATACAGGCAGGTCGGACAAGTTGCATATATCTGTGATTTAGTGAACACCAACTAAAGGAACAGTTTTAAAAGCCTGATTTCCTCAGTGTGTGTCCAGAGTATTAGAAATGGAGATCCAGCTAAACTTTCTAAAGGACAGTGGCAGGAAGAGTCCTACTTTAATGCCAAGTTTTAATTTCATGGTGGATGTAGGAACAGCATTAAAACTTATATTGAGAAATATAGGTTTGTTCCCAATGGTGTTGCTTGGCAAAGACTATTACTTATTCCTGTGCTCCAGGTATCTAGAAAACGTAATGTGGGTTGGCCTCAGGAGTTGCCTGTTTTGAGACTTCAGCCAGACATTCCTTGTTCTACATCTAACTTCTGGTAGAGCATTAAAAGCAGGAATCGCCAAAGCTCCTGTCCACTGCTGTCTACAGGTGGTCTAAGACTGTGCAGGGCATTGGAGAAAGAGATTTTTAAACCACTTGATCAATGACTTGCTGAAATAACAGGGAAAGGGGGGGAATTCCTTGTGAATAGAGGCCTCAGCAGTGAGCCTCTTGGCACTTCAAATTGTTTGGGTTTTTTCCCCTCCAGTTTCATGTTTTATTGTTGTGAATTTCTGCAACTTTGCATAATGTTATTTAGGATGAGTTCCCTCCCCTTGGGACCAACAACCAAGTTCTTGATACCCTTGTACTGAGTGAAGGTGAAATGACACCAACCAACCAGTTTTATGATTTATTAATACAAAACACAAGGCGTGTGGTTAAATACAATAAACTCAACAATGATCACTTTAACTGCATCAGCAAGTCCTGTGCCACGTATTTTTACTTAGATTTAGTCAATATTCAGTGAAAAATAGAAGAGAGGAGAGAAAGAAAGGGAGAGAAAGAGAGAGAGAACAAGTATCACCACCCGTGGATCCAGCAACATCTCGTTGGTCCCCTGCACCCAGAGTGGTGGTGTTGGGAGCTCTCCCTCTGACCTGAGCCCTGCACTTTTATGTGCATGTTCTTTGGGGTGTTATCTGTAATCTGCATGTGAAGTGTAGAGAGGCATTACTGTGGTAATGATGGGTGTAGGTTAGTGAGCAAATGAGCAGTTCCAAAGCTGAGGTTCCCCAAGGGTCCTGTGGGTGGTCGTTGTCCCTCATGTCCTGGTGTCCCCTATTTGACTCCATCCTTTAAGTCAGCTCGAGTTGAGCATTCAGCTTTGAACAAAGGGGTCAGAACAATCCTATCTATGCAGTATTGAGAGTCAACATCCTTACTTGCTTCATTTACGCTCAAGGCCTCCCATGGTCAAACGCAAATGGTGCCTGAGATAAGCTCAGTTTCCTGTGTCTCACAGTATGCAATGTAAGTGATGTTTGAGACAAGCTCAGTGTCCAGACTGTCACAGTGCTTTTGGGTAGTCTAACAGCACCACATGTGGAAGAAGTCCCCTTTGGAAGATTGTAGAATCACAGAATGGTTGGAAAGGAGCTTAAGCTCGTCTGGTTCTGACCCTCTGCCATGGGCAGGGACACCTCACACTAAACCATGTCACCCCAGTCTGGCAGGTTACTGGCAACAGTGATCCATGCCACACTGGCAGCTGAAGTGGGGATGTGGTGGAGATGAGGAGCACTGTTCCAGCATGTTCCTTATGCCTCAGGCTGTATTAGGAAGGCTTGCCCATCATGTTGGTGTGCATATTCCAAACAGAGGTATGAAGAGGCTGAAATGATCATTTAACAAGGAAGTTGAACTGAATCAATTTTCATTTGTGTTTTGGGCAGGGTTTGTTTTCTGTCTCAGAAGTTGGGAGGAAGAAGAAAAATTTTCTTCACTGAAAAACAGGTTAAAAAAACTAATCAAAGAGATAAATCTTCACACAATGCTTTTTTTCTTTGTTTTCTCCGAGTTTCTGAACCATTGTTAAATTCATCCTCAAGGAGTTGCTAGAAATATTAAATCAAATGGAGTATGCTGTGGCTATGAACATTGTGAGGTTTTCACTTTATTTACTTTCTATATTTCAGAAGGTAGAATCTGCTGTTGTAAACTCTTGTGGATCCTTTTGTCTCAAATTAAAAAAAAATCAAATGTTGAGCCTTTAATGTGAGCTTCAAGCCATCGCTATAACGTAAGGCCTGCTTCTAAGTCAGTGGGGAAATAACTGAGGATATTGCAATTGGAGCCTCTCATCTGAGTTTTTGATCAGCGAGCAAGCACTGCCCATGAAATGACAGCGCAGATTGAGCTGTGTTTTCCCTATTACTTAAGCAACGCAAATAAATTCACATACCGTTGTGACTAGTTATTTGAGCTGGCAACTTCCGTGTCCTCTGAGTTTGTACAATCTGACCACATATTTATAACGTTTTTTACAGTAACCATTAAAAAAGCAAATAGGGATAAATGATTGGGATGCTGGGGAAGCCTCCCAGCTTTTTGTGAATAAGCCTGCTAAGGCCCAGTTGACATTCTAAAACTACTCTTCTCATCACTGTAAGTCAAGTAGTGAAATCTAATCCACGCCTTATTCAGAGAGACAAATAAATTATAATAATAATAGAAATCTTAGCTGTAACTAATTCGTGTTGTTGCTGCTCTAGAATAGATGTTTTTATTTGCACAGTAATGTGCTTCAACAGAGAACATTGATGTAGTTGTATAGTAAACTGTCTGCAAAGTGTTGCCAAGCTGTGGTTTAAACCATGAACAGTTACACTGCGTTTCTGCTTGTGCACCAGGCACATCGCTGAAAGTGCAATTGCAGTTTATTATCACTATTAATGCTCCTTTTGGTTTTTAGCCAGCACTGATACTCTGGGTTTCTTTCCTTTAAGGTCTTATTAGAGGATGAGAGTGATTAAAACCTCAGCTTAATGAAAAATAGGATATTCTCTGCAGTGCTGTTGGTCATTCCCTTCTCATTATGTGTCTCAGTTTGCACTTGAGAAATCTTAACATCCGAAGCAGCAAATCCCTTCCATGCATCATGTCCTGCCAGCTGTACTATGGGTAGAGGACCACAAGGAGCAAACTGCAGATATCCAGTGGCTAATAAGACATGCAGTTTATCTGTGGGATGGACATTGAGCACTTTACCTTGATGCCAAATGGTAGTTCTCCTTTTCCTGGCTGGCACATAGTTGTTGCCTTAAAACAATGCACCAAGAGGAAACAATAGTTTTGCTCTGGTGCCTCTACTTAAATCTTCCTTCTCTCTGTAAAACGGGAAAGTTTAAATTGCATGCCTTGGATAAGGAGGAGATGAGGGAAGGGAGGATAGGGAAAGGTTTTCAGCTGAAGCCAAATAGATGTGTGGTGATGGCAGAAGGAGTTCGACCTGAGTCTCACATCACTGGCTTTGAACACGAGGGGTAAATACACTGTGCTTAGTGGAATTACACTTGAATACAATTGGTAGGACCCTGTGACATGGAATAACTTCAGATCTTCTTGTTCTCTTCGAATGTGTTCTGGAGGAAAATGCATCAATCAATAAAAGAAAGGGGAGAAATCAAGCTAAGTGTTTTGTTTTTAATTTCAGCAGCATTTTAACTGAGCAGTCACTAGTCACTGACACACTCTGTGTTTGCCTTTACAGCAGTTGATGTCTCCCACTACTTGGAGGCGAAGAACAAATCCCAAGGGTGCAGGCCAGCATGGGTGCTTTGGGGAGCTGTGCTGGGAAAGTCATTGCACTGGTGCTGATCTAGTGTGGCAGATCCAAAGGTGTGGCAGCCTTTGGATCAGCATCACAGACAGCACTATTTGCTAACACTCAATTTCCAAGAGATGCTTAGTGCTGCCTTGCTGCTGAGGTACCATCAAGCAGTGTTTCCTCATTCAAGCTTATGTTTGGGTCTGCTGAAATTACATCAGATCATAATTCTTCTACAGTTCAAACATGCTCTGCTCTTATGAGGCTCCACTTGCAGCACTGTGTGCAGTTCTGGTGTCCTCAACATAAGAAGGACATGGAGCTGTTGGAGCAAGTCCAGAGGACTTGCCGTAAGGATGATCAGGGGCTGCAGCACCTCCCGTATGGAGACAGGCTGAGAACATTGGGGCTGTTCAGCCTGGAGAAGAGAAGCTGCTGGAGACCTCAGAGCAGCTTCCAGTGTCTGAAGGGGGCTCCAAGGATGCTGGAGAGGGACCTTCATCAGGGACTGGAGCGACAGGACAAGGGGTGATGGGTTCAAACTGAAACAGGGGAAGTTCAGGTTAGATCTAAGGCAGAAGCTCTTCCCTGTGAGGGTGCTGAGGCGCTGGCACAGGGTGCCCAGAGAAGCTGTGGCTGCCCCATCCCTGGCAGTGTTCAAGGCCAGGTTGGACAGAGCCTTGAGTGACATGGTCTAGTGTGAAGCATCCCTTCCCAATGGCAGGGGGTTGGAACTGGATGATCTTAAGGTCCTTTCCCACCCAAAGCATTCTATGATTCTATGCTGATGAAGGCAGATCTAGAAGGGACCTGAGCTAGGTTCTGGTGTTGGCTGCTGTAACAACTCTTACTATTGATTTGAGAATGATTCAAACATGAATATTTTGTCTGATGTACTGAAAATCCATCAGTGGGTTCATGTGAATCCCACCAAAGTCCATACTGACTTGGAAGAGCTTCAGCACATGAATCTGTAGCCTCATCTTCTCAGCCAGCTGATACCACACCAAAACTGCCCAGCACTCCCAGACACCCAGAATCCAAAATTAGACTAAGTAGGGTATCAGTCAAAGTATTCCACATTTTTTCAGCACAGGGTGGAATATCTTTTGTCTGAGAGCTCTTCAATGGTTCCTGTTTGTACGAGTGAAACAACTAAGGGTTGTTCTGGTAGAGGCACATCAAGGCAATGTGTGAGTGTGGTTCTTTCTCAAAGAGAGTCAGCAAAACACTTGGCTAAGTTACAAACATCAGATCTTCATTACTGGTGCTGTTCTCAGGGCACAGTGGATGTGGCTTCACCTTTTGTCCAGTTGAGGCTGAATTTGCAGCGGGACAGAGAAATCCTCTTTTTACTTATAAGGTGAATAGCAAATTTAATATGGAGAAAAAATTGGGAAAGAATAAATATGGAAGCCGAAGGTGCTGGTTTTATAAACTAATTCTTCAGTGTTTAAATATATCAGGGTTTCGGGACTTGTTATAATTAAAGCAAGCAAGCAAACATAAAAGGCAGAAAACCATTTGGCTTTCCAGAGCATACTGAGCTGATGGTGGAAAAGGTCCTCAGCCCACAAATCCAGCAGGGAATATAAATAATTGATGGTAGAAGCTTAGATCATCCACTTGAAGTGTGATTGACAGAGAGTGTTCCTGGCAAATGTTTGGAATTCAGCAAGCTGGGAATGAAACTGCAAAGTACTGACAACCAACTGGCCATCTGCATTTCTCTAGCTTCTTGAGCTGTCTTCAGAGGTAAGGTGAAATGTAGAAAGCCTGGAGTGAGATGTAAAAAGAGGCTTTTGCCTTAGGTTCCCTAATGCTGCCATTAGACTTTGCCAACCACCTTCTGGCACACTTAGAAGTCTCCCCTTGCTCTTCTTGTCTTCTAATTGCAGATGCTTCTGATAAAACACCCACTCCATCTGCCCTCTTTTTTCTCCTTTTCCTTCCTTTTTCCTGAGTGATTGATCTTACTTTATGGAGAACATATAAGCAAAGGGAGGTGGTCTGCAGTTCTCTCTTATGTGCAAGAGGACAATTGTTCTAATCCAGTACAGATACTCCTGGGTGGAATTGTAATTCCTGCTTGCTATAAAGACTTCCTACTGCTCCTTCCTCTATCCCTGTTTTTTCTGTGAATGTCAAACACAATTTTATTTTAGAATCTGACAATTTAGATTGCTATTTTGGTATGTATCATTTAGAAAATGCACCTGACAGAGCAGTGTGGTGCTTGGACATGTGCCTTGCTTTGCAAACCAAACTGTAACGCAGGATTGATTTTTGACTAGACCACTGGCTCTTAACCTGATTAACTTGAAGGGAGTTGTTGATGATGGAAAACAGCACAACTTCTTGGTTTAGCTTTATTTGTTTGTTAAAAATTGAGGCTTCTGTGATCTGACTTGGACCGTGATTCATGTGTTGCTTTTCTCAGCTTGGTTTGGCTCTATGTAACTCCTTCATGTGCTGCTCTTGCCACTAGTGGGAAGCGGTTCCCTGGGGTGGCAGGAAACTGCAGGGATGGGGGGAGGTCTGGGGCAGTTACAAATAGCAAGGGAAAAGTGGAGGTGCTGCCACAGCTGAAGGACACAAGTTGTGTCTTTATGTCTTATGTGAAAAGCAAAATTGCATTTTAAAAAGAGTAAGATGTAACTAATTCCTGCTGTAGGTCATTTTCCTATGTAGGCAAAGCAGCACCATGGGGTTTGTGCTTCCATCGTACTAATTATTCTTCATGTTACTGCGGGGCAGTAAAACAATTATTGTCATTTTCAGGTAGGGAAACTTGTCTGGAGATGTTAGAAATCTGTTTAGGAACAAGCTAGACTTCTTGTGCCTTATGCTTGGACTACTGGCTCTAACTGTTGCTCATCAGTGAGGGCACATTTGGATGCTTGCTGGATTGCAGAGCAGTAATTAAAAGAGTTGTTTAGCTAATTGCCTGAAAGATTGTGAGTAAAAGCATATTTGTTCCAAAGGCAAACAATCCATTTTTACCCAGTGAAGCATATCAGTTTTTATGGTGCATAAAAATTGTTTCGTTTCAATTTTGAAGATATTGTGTGTTTGTTTGTCTAAAAGCCTTGTAGATGATGATCTATTTTAAGTGCATTAAAGTTTTTTTCTTAGGCCGTTTTTAATGTATCTACTGAAAAAGCGTATGTTTAAATGATTGCAGATGTGAAAAGTTCTTGCTATTACCATGACAAGTTGCTCACTGCACCAGGCTATTGAACTACCACTGTGCTTAGTGATACACAGCCTTCAGAGAATTCCTGGATGTTGGCACTATGTAAAGACACTAGTGATGGAAGAAAGGGTATTATTATGGTGCTTTTGCCTAACTTTGTGGAGCAAAAGTGTGCTAATGGATCAGGTGGTTCCCATGTATATATGCATTTAAAATGGAGATACAGCCAGTGCTCCTTCAAAGTGTTCAGAACTAAACTGGTCATGATAGTTCTTTACACCTTTACTCAAGATAGTTCTCTTGACTTTCACACATGGCTATTTATTTAAGGAATGAAGCCTAAAAGGGCCCAGGAGAAGTCAATAAACTGATATGTATTTTGATGCTTTGGCTTTGAGAATTGCTATGGGCAAAGTTTTGCTTATAAGACAAGAGACCATCTGGTCTATCCCTACCACAACTTGATAGACATCCTGAACGTATTTCTTTGTTCTTAAAAGTGATGTGCAGTGGTAATACAACAGAGGTTTAAGAGGAAAATACCATTCAAAACAGAACTGTGTAGTTTTTCATTGTCAAGGTAACAACTGAATGTTCTTATCTTGTTAGCATTGTTGGAATGTTAATGTGTTGGAAAACAAACAAGACCATTGCTCTGTAAAGGAGCTTGTACCTTTCTCCTAAACACTCCCTGTTGTGCCCAGCCTGAGCTGGGGTGTAACTGGTGAAATCCTGACTGGGGGCTGCTCCTCAGGCAGCTTTGGACATTTTTTCTCCCTGTGTTGTAGTGTCCAGACTGGTGCAAATGCCCTTACTGCAGTATTCCTCAGCAGGGATTTCACTGCCTGCCCCAAGCTCATAGAGTGGGCACATGGGAAGGTGGTAAGGAAATGGCCATGTTTTCTTAATTCCAGTGTGCAACAGATAAATATTCTTGCCTTGTCAATGTTATCTTGGTGATAGAATCCGAGACTGGTTTGGGTTGGAAAGGACTCATCCAGTTCCAACCCCCTGCCACGGGCAGGGACGCCTCATACTAGACCATGTTGCTCCAAACGCCATCCAACCTGGCCTTGAACACTGCCAGGGATGGGACATGACTAGGTCTTCTTGGTTTGGGCTTTGTTGTTACCTTGAGCCTCTGCTGCATTGTACAGGAACATGCACAGCTCCTGCAAGCCTTTGTTGAGACTCTTGCCACCTGAAGAGCATTAGAGCCACCGGAGTTGTGAGGCCTGCTCTTCTATACTGTTGTCAAGACAGACTTCCCTGGCGCTGAGCTAGCGAACCAGGGTAAACTTCCTTTCATACTGATGCATTCCAGTGTTTCTGTATAGCCTGGGCCTGCACTGATGTATTAGACAGGATGGTTTTATTGGCACAATAGTGGGTAATTGTTAGCCGCATTAAGAAAACTCAAAACAGAGATGTAAGAAACGAATCCTTTGTGTGCCAGTTAAAAGAAGAAAGGGGAAAAACATTTCCTCTTAATCTCTTTGAAAGGGATCAGAAGGGAACATGAACCAAGAATGAACTGCTTTTCCTGAGTTTGAGAGGAAGACCTTTACTGATATTTAAAGGGGACTTATCGCATGAAACACTTTTTGATTGTAGTTTATTCTTACAGAATTTTGTGGGGCTGTTGTAATTAATAAAAATACTGGAAAAGGTGAGCAGTGGAGCCTTGGGTGACATGTAGTAGCGTGGGGTGTCCCTGCCCATGGCAGGGGTTGGAACTGGGTGAGCTTAATGTCCGTTCCAACCCAAACCAGTCTGGGATTCTGTGATTCTATGAAATATTTCAAAGATTTTTCTGTTTTCCAGACAGAATTTTCTAAGCACATGAAGTAGCACCTTTACTGCACAAATGAGATGTATGTTCTTTTATATTCTTGGTGGAAATGGTACTGTTGTTGAAAGCAATGCTGCTGCTTTTTTGTAGGCAAAGGAGATGTTTTTGGGGATGTGTTCTGGAAGGAGTCTACCCTCGCCCAGTCCTGTGCCAATGTAAGGGCTTTGACTTACTGTGATCTTCATGTGATTAAGAGAGATGCCTTGCAGAAGGTGCTGGAGTTCTATACAGCCTTTTCACACTCCTTCTCCAGAAATCTCATCTTGACCTACAACTTGAGAAAAAGAGTAAGTAGCTTTGATTTTCATATATACCATTCCAGGACTGTCTGTATGGAAAAAAATGAGTTGCTTGAATTCTGGCATTCTTCTCCGTAGCCTCTCTTATAAGAAGATTTTTCAGAGCTTGCCTAAGGCACTGCTAGCATGTAGACAATAAGTATTTATTCCACTTCTAGTTCTGTAGGGAGGTGGATTGCATATATGGGAAAGTATTTTACATTTCTCTGAAGTGGACAGATTCCAGCATATTTGTGAACTGTTACAGACTTGTGATTAAGAGTGTTTCCTACTTTCTACAACTTGAGTTTGTAAGAAAGTGGAAAAAAGGTATGAAATCTAATATAGGGAACAAAGTCAACAACAGTAATCGCAATGGAAAGGTAATATGAACATGACTGATTCTATCAAGAGTTGTTTCTTTTGGTATCTATCACATTTTGGAATTACTTTGCTTATCTATCTGTAATGTTTTCATTTTCTTATCCTTGATTTCTTGTCTCTTTTCATTTCTTCCTGTGTGTCAGTTCAAGTTATTTTGTCAAACGCGAATCATCATAACCTAATATCCCATTTGAAATTCTCTCTGTAATCATCTTCAATGAAGTGAACCTCCTCTGTAGAAATGGATTAAAACTGTAGTAGGTATAATTCAGTTGGTAAGATTTTATGATGCAATGTAAAAGACAATATTACATTTGAAAATGAATACATTGGAGCACCTAAGTTCAATAATGCGAAGTGCAACGTCCTGCCCCTGAGGTGGGGCAATCCCAGGCACAGCTACAGGTTGGGCAGAGCAGTGATTCAGAGCAGCCTGAGGAGAAGGACTTGGGGGTGTTGGTCGATGAGAAACTGAACATGAGCCGCTTCAGTGTGCGCTAGAGCCCAGAAACCACCCGTGTGCTGGGCTGCATCAAAAGCAGCGTGAGCAGCAGATTGAGGGAGGTGATCCTGCCCCTCTGCTCTGCTCTGGTGAGACCCCACTTGCAGCACTGTGTGCAGTGCTGGTGTCCTCAACATAAGGACGTGGAGCTGTTGGAGCAAGCCCAGAGGAGGCCACGAGGATGATCAGGGGCTGCAGCACCTCCCGTATGGAGACAGGCTGAGAACATTGGGGCTGTTCAGCCTGGAGAAGAGAAGCTGCGTGGAGACCTCAGAGCAGCTTCCAGTGTCTGAAGGGGGCTCCAAGGATGCTGGAGAGGGACTCTGCATCAGGGACTGGAGCGACAGGACAAGGGGTGATGGGTTCAAACTGAAACAGGGGAAGTTCAGGTTAGATCTAAGGCAGAAGCTCTTCCCTGTGAGGGTGCTGAGGCACTGGCACAGGGTGCCCAGAGAAGCTGTGGCTGCCCCATCCCTGGCAGTGTTCAAGGCCAGGTTGGACACAGGGGCTTGGAGCAACCTGCTCTAGTGTGAGGTGTCCCTGCCCGTGGCAGGGGGTTGGAGCTGGGTGATCTTAAGGTCCTTTCCACCCAAACCAGTCTGTGTCTATATGATTCTATACTTGCTTTAAAATATCATGATATAAAGATACTTGAGATCAGCTAAAGAAATATGTTGGATAGGAGATTTTTTTGTTCCTGCAAACAGTTCTCCATGGTAACTTCCAGGTGCCAAGTATGTCCTAGATAATTACACCTGAGAAAATAGAAACCTTTTCATCTTTGAAGTCTGTTTTGTAAAATTAGACTTCAAGCCTAGAGTATAGATTATTTTTTTGTACCTGGAATTGGCTACTGAAATTAAATAGTGTGATAATGTTTTCTATCTGCATATGTTATCAATATAAAATAATTCAGCTTTTCATTATTGGGAAAAAAAGATGTGCTCTCCACACTTTGGTTAAATAAATCAAAGCTCGGCTAGAAAATGGATGTAATTAAAAGCTAAGAAGCAAATTTATACTTGAAAATTTCCTCATAGGACTTTTTTTTTCAAAGAATATTGGGTTTTGCAGGAGGAGGAGAAAAAGAAGCTGCAAGAAGACTGAGAGATGTCCTGTTAAAAACTAAGATTTAAAACCAGCTACTTACCTAGTGTTAATTAATGTAAGAATCATAGAATCCCAGACTGGTTTGGGTTGGAAAGGACCTTAAGATCACCCAGCTTCAACCCCCTGCCACGGGCAGGGACACCTTCCACTAGAGCAGGTTGCTCCAAGCCCCTGTGTCCAACCTGGCCTTGAACACTGCCAGGGATGGGGCAGCCACAGCTTCTCTGGGCACCCTGTGCCAGCGCCTCAGCACCCTCACAGGGAAGAGCTTCTGCCTTAGATCTAACCTGAACTTGTGCTGTTTCAGTTTGAACCCATCAACCCTTGTCCTCTCGCTCCAGCCCCTGATGAAGAGTCCCTCTCCAGCATCCTTGTAGCCTCCTTCAGACACTGGAAGCTGCTCTGAGGTCTCCACGCAGCTTCTCTTCTCCAGGCTGAACAGCCCCAATGTTCTCAGCCTGTCTCCATACGGGAGGTGCTGCAGCCCCTGATCATCCTCGTGGCCTCCTCTGGGCTTGCTCCAACAGCTCCATGTCCTTCTTATGCTGAGGACACCAGAAATAAAATAAAAGAAATACAAGAAGTGGCAGAATTTGGTATTGAGAGCACATAAAGCATCGGTATCACTGACTGGCATGTTTTAAAATAACACTGTGGGTAGTGTGGTAAGATGGTCTAAGAATATATAGCTCCTTATTTTTTCTTAACATCAGTAGAAATAACAAACTGAGGCATAGAAGGACCAACTCTTAAAGCTCACAATCATGCTGGCAGAGTTGCATCAGTTTGGATCTGCTCTGAGCCAGAAGTCCCAAATTTAGAAACAAATGCCTACTCCAGAAGTGACACTCTTTATCTGCACGTTCATCGGTGTAGCTTTTCCCAGCCCAGGTTACAAAACACTTTCTAACCACAGTGTCGTGATTAGTGGGCTGTCAAGTTTCTACACAAAATGTTCCTACTAAAAAGGCACATTTATGATAGCAATTTCCAGCCAGGTATTCAAATAACTGGATTTTAATTGAGTTGCAGTCAGCAGAAAAGTGGCATTGATTGATAATGGGAGAGTTTGATGCTTCTGGGTTAACAGACTCGTTTTATTTATTTAATTGAAAGCAGACTGATTGCAATGTTAAATCACATAAATAATAGATGCTTTTGGAAATGCATAGAAGATCTGATACTATAGAGATTTGAGATAATGCACATTAAAAGGCAACTTTTTAGAGTTTGGGATTTAATCGAGTTTAAATATCTGTGAATTTTTTATAGAAATAGCTCCCCAGCCTGTCGCTTCTAACACTTCTGGTCTATTTCTGCACATGGAATTTTGTAGAATTCACATGAACTTGTGAGTTATGTTTGTGATGTATTGCATATCCTTTGAACTATAACTACCAGAATTACACTTTTAATTTCAATAAACAGTTTCATCTCTGGCTCTCAAAGTGTTCAACTAGTTGAAGTGTATTGCATATTCATCCCAAATATACATATGCAGATCCCAAATACATGGGGATTTTTTTCTTTGAAGGATTTCATGGGTGTATTTTCAGACTTGGTTATTCCTCTGAGGTGTCCCCATCTCCAGGGTGCATTTGCCTTTGCTTGGCTGTGGTACTGAGTCTCACTGCATAGTGCAAAATGCTTTCTAGGCGAGTTTCACTCAGCTTAAGCAAGGTTTAGCATCATTCCACTCTTTAACCACACGTTCTTTGGCTGGTGGGTCTTCTCCAGTGATCCATCCCTTCCTTTGTGATGGGACTCCCTCTCCGAGACCCTTCAGTGCCAGTGGTCAGTGCTGACCTTGCACATGTCCCACACACACTGGCGTCTGGATCCACTTGCTAACAACTGTGACAGAAATAAGCAGACATGCAGATGTGCTGTAAGGTACCAAAACCAATTGGTCTTGATCTGAGCTAACTCTAGAGATGGATTTTGGCAAAGTAAAAACCATCTTCCCTCTATTCCTTGTGCTGTTCTTCCTGCTGGTCCTGAACTGGATGAACTTAAGTTCCTTTCCAACCCAAACCTGTCTGTGATTCTATGATGCTTCTGCCAGTGTGTCCCCCTTATGTCCTCCCTAGAACAGGGCTGCAGTTATGAAATGCCACTGCCCGTGACATCGGGGGGCTTTGTGGCTGAGAGAGTTGCTTCCAGTGCTGTGTCCCTGGTATGCCGTGGCTGTCCAGGTCTGTGCTGTGAAAACAGTTTCCTTTCACTCACTTTCTCAACAAACACCAGTGAAATACCCTCTGTTCTAAAGCTGTCAGCTCGCTGTCAGGTGCTCCCTGAGCAGTTCCCTCAAGCGACTGAAATCCCTCCTGAAGTTATTAGCTGTCTAGTTACATCTGGCTGGAGTTCAGCCTTAGAAAACTTTCTACTTTTCCTAGAGAGAAAGAGAAAGGAGAGCTTAAGTTAACTCTTTCTGCTGCCAGTCACTGAATTTTTCCTCTACCTGGAAGCAGGGGGAGAATCAGCTGCTGCATCTCTCTGCCAGCGTCTTAAGAGCCTGGAGGTTTCACTGCAGTCCGTGGCTGCAGGTGACAGCGTGTCAGACTCGAGAGCTTTGCAGCTGAAAGGGACCTGACAGGATTCCTCAGAACACTTCCCACCGTAACAATGGTGTGAAATTGATGCAGGTTAACTTGATGTTTCTCTCCACTTTTGGAATCTCTGAGAGGAACCAGAGTGTAGACACTGGGGGTGTGCGGGATGGTCAAGTGACAAACCCCCTTCTGGAAGGTGGGCTAGATGGAAGAGAGATGTTGCAGCTTTGGAGGGCAGCAGAATTCACAGGGTGGATGGAAGGCTGGTTTTCCCCAATAAATATTTAAACACTTCTGGGGCTCCAGCCTGGACTTCATATCTCCAGCTTAGTAGAAACATAAGAAGGGAGAAGCTTGCATGATAGCTACTTGCTGGTGTCTTTTGCTTGGGATGAGGTGCAAGTTTGCTGGCACCTTCTTTAAGAATGTGAAAGGCCTTTGGCAGCACTTGCAAGTGTTCTGTTTTTGGCAGTTGCTTCTTTGCATGTGTATAAGCTTTGTGACCAATATTAACTTACACTGGGTTGTACCACAGTGTATTTGCGCAGTTCATTCTGCTGCAGCCATAAATGATGCTATAGCTCAAACGATCGCACGCGCTACATAAAAGAGAGAATTCTTATACATAATTTATTAAGCTGAGATTTCTCTAGTAAGCCATTTTAGCTTGGATAGAGATTAAATGACTAATTCTGAATGCTTTGGAGTATCGTGATGGAAAGTGCAAGTAGCTTTTCCAAAAGCTGAAATTTGTGTCCTGGAATAAAAGAAGGAATGCAGTAGAACGTAGATACGTTATTTGGGGATTTGTAAGGCTGAAAGAAATGGCAAAGAACACTCTGCATTTTTACAAAGCAAGTGTGATTTAAAGCCAACGCTCATAGTGGGAACATATTTCTTGGGGGAGCAGTGATTGCAACAGAGAAGTCTGTCTCCTGCTGGTATAAAATCGCTTGCTGTTGTACATGTAGTAGTGTGCTTATTCTCATGCCATTCCAGCTGTGCTGCTGGACAGGGCTCCCACCACCTCTTTCTGAAAGCAATTTTAAAATATAACTCTGCTTTCCTCTTCAGCATTAGCTTCGCTTTTCTTCTTTTTATGCTGTAAGGTATAACTGGAGAGAGAACCTTTCTCAGATCAAACATTTCAGCTAGGAGTGCTTCCAGCCTTGATTGTAGATCTCGGGGGGCTTGGCAGCGTGTTGTTTTCAGAGAGGCAACCCGTGGCCTTGTGTTCTGCCTTTCCACATGACAAGTTTTCCAATTCTGTTTTATGATACAGGTTCAAAACGATATCCCAGAATTCTTTCTGATGTGGAAGGCTAAGTTGCTGGAAGATTTTAGCAAAGCTTTCTTAAAATGAGAAGAGTGAAGGTTTCCATTTTAGAATATTGGCGCATCTGATGATGGGTTTCAAAATGGTCAAACTGACAGCCTGCTGCTTTCTCCTGTATTTATACTCACCAAAATAATCCCACAAGTCCTGTGGGAAGAGGGGTTTGATGTTTCGCTGCCATATGTCTCCCAGCCCTGAAAACCCAGGACACTGGGCATGACTGAGACATCTGGATGGGTCTGGGGCTTGGGAGTTAAACCATATTAGCTGGCCAGGAGGCAAAGTTGTCATTTCCCCAAAACTCTTCCAGATGTAAGCAGACACTGAAGTACTCTGTTCTTCCCCATGCTGCCCTTTAAAAGCTGTTTAGGTAGCTGGATATTCTTCTATTCCCTGTTTCTCCATGCCATCTAAGCAAAATGGATTTTATTGTTTCCTCACTGGTAGATTCCGTATTGCATTTTTGCATCTTCTGTCTGGCCTTGGACAACTTACTTGACTTTTCTGTCTCTAACACATAATGTTGGTCTAGCTCACAGATTTTTGTGCACATCTTTACACCCTGGATTGAACGTGCTCTGAGACGTGGTGGTGGTAGGTTTGCATGTCTGCTGTGGATAATTGAAGTGATGCGACTGTCGGTGAGGTGAAACCCCATGCTCTAAGGAGGATGTGTCTTCGGATTTCCTCCTTCTCCTCTCTTGCAGCTTGTGAGACCCCTTTGGTACCTTTGGTAAGCCTTTAATACCAAGACTTGGAGAGGATTTGACCAACTGCAAGCATTTAACATTCCTGTGTCTGCAGTGATTGTAGGTGTTCAGCCCAGAGTAACTCCATTGCCTTTCAGAGGCATTGTCTTAAAGTTTCATTTCCAAAAGTTTTAAACTCTGAAGTTATTTATGTTCTATTTAATTTTATATGGCCTTGAGCTTTAGGGTCCTATGCTTATACAGAAGAAGATCTGGCTAGAGACATACAGTTTACGTAGTGGGGATGTAAAACAGAGGACATAGTTAACCAAGAAGTTCTAAGGCAATGAGGAGGGTTGACCTTGGCTGGTCGCTGTATCACTCCCCCTTCTCAAAAGGAGAGGAGAAAAAGAGGATGAAAAGCTCATGGGATGAGCTAAGGACAAGGAGATCAGTTACTGGTTACTGTCATGGGCAAAACAAACTTGACTTAGGGAAATGATTTTAATTTATGACCAGGTAATCAGAGTAGGATAATGACAACAATAAATCTAAACATCACCTTTCTTCCACCCCTCCCTTCTTGCCAGGCTCAAATGCATTCCCAACTCTTCTACCTCCTCCCCCTGAGCAGCGATGGGAGTTAGGGAATAGGGGTTGCAGTCAGTTCATGTTTGGTCTCTGCCGCTCCTTCCTCACACTCTTCCTGTGCTCCAGTGTGGGGTCCCTCTCGCAGGAGACAGTCCTTCACAAACATCTCCAGTGTGAGTCCTGCTCCAGCCTGGGTCTCTTCCATGGGGTGCATCCTTCAGGAACAGGCTGCTCCAGCCTGGGTCCCTTCCATGAGGTGCATCCTTCAGGAACAGGCTGCTCCAGCCTGGGTGCCTTCCATGGGTGCATCCTTCAGGAACAGGCTGCTCCAGCCTGGGTCCCTTCCATGGGGTGCATCCTTCAGGAACAGGCTGCTCCAGCCTGGGTCCCTTCCATGGGTGCATCCTTCAGGAACAGGCTGCTCCAGCCTGGGTCCCTTCCATGGGTGCATCCTTCAGGAACAGGCTGCTCCAGCCTGGGTGCCTTCCATGGGGTGCATCCTTCAGGATCGGGCTGCTCTGGTGTGGGTCCCTTCCATGGGGCTCATCCTTCAGGATCGGGCTGCACCAGCCTTGGTCCCCCACGCTGCTCCTGCATGGGCTCCTCTCAGTGGGCTGCAGAGTGGATCTCTGCTCCGCCATGGGCCTTCATGAGCTGTCGGGGGACACCCTGCATCACCAGGGTTTTCACCATGCTCTTCACTGCAGGGTAGGGGGGAAATCTCTGCTCCAGCACTTGGAGCACCTCCTCTCACTCCTTCGTCACTGCCCTTGGTGCCTGCGGAGTTGTTACTCTCATATCTCGTCACTTCTCTCCACTGCTGTCACACAGGGTTTTTACCCTTCCTTACATATGTTGTCCCCGAGGTGCTGCTGGCATCAGTGACTGCCTGAGCCTTGGCCAGCAGCAGCTCTGAGCCAGCCTGAACTGGCTCTGTCCAACATGGGGAAACCTTCTGATGCCTTCTCTCCGAAGCCACCCCTGCAGCCCCCTGGTACCAAATCTTTGCCATGTAAGCCCAATACGGATAACAAAACTGTTCTGTTGCTTGTATTCAGTACATTAAGTACATTATACATTTTCTTGTAGACTTTAGCTGTAACTGAGATTAATCTGTGTGGGTAAGTAGAGAAATGCTGCTTTAAAATGCTCTTAAATGACTAATCGCTTCTAAACTGATATGATGAATTCAAATCACTTGTTTGAGATGCCTTCTCCTGCTATGAATAATGAGCATTTTTGCATACATTTAGAGACCATGTATCTAAATATATATATAATAAATACATATTATATCTAATAAATACATATTATATATAATAATATATACAATAAGTATATAATATATAATAAATATAACTGAGTAACTTATACTCAGTTATAAAGAAATAACTGAGTGTAGCATACAAAACAAGATGTGTATTTCCCGAAAGGAATAGTAAGTTTTTGAAATTCTGATAGGTCATTCACTAGTAAATCCCAGTGAAAGTAACCTAATAATCAATAGGTATTAATAACCCTCAATAAAATAAATTGATGGAAGGGTGAATTTTGAATTAGAATTCATCTTAGAGTGGAAGAATATGATTCTTCTGTGAAGCTGATACTAAAACCGTAACTGCCTTGGAGTATCCTAAGTAAGAGAATATTTCCTGGTTTGTGCTATTGTGCATTTAAAGGTTTTCCCATGTTGGCTGCTAAATACTTAAGATCATTCACATTCTGCTCACCGAATTAGCATTAAATTTGCACAGACTGAGTTGATAAAAGCAGAATTTTAGCTCTTTCCCAATGCATTTTCTAAGTACGGCCAACTATTTCAGTGTTATGTCAATGGAAGCCATTCCAATTACACATCAGTACTTGGAAAGAAAGATGTGGTAAATGGAACAGGTTCTGGTCATCCTGAAATTGAGGTTAAGCACTTCATTCATTAATCCACAAACAGGATCAATATTCTGTTTGTTTTATTACACTTGGGACTGGTTTTGAAAGGGTTTTTTCTCTATTACCTATACAATAGTCAGCCTTAAATAGAAAAGAATTGTGGCCTTTCAAAATCTGTAGAGTGTTCCATATGTGGTAAAGCTGTTCTAAATACATGAAAAATACAGTTAACAAGGTGGATGGTGAATTAAAATAAAATTTGTTTTCCAACTATTTTAATCCTTAAAAAAGAAGTCACATTTGGCTTTTGTGAAGCTGTTTTCAGATGAGTAATAGAAAGTTAACATTAAAACAGGGTTTTCTCTCATTTTGAACATGCACAACCACCCACACCAGCTTGTTTATCCCAACAGAAGAAAATGCATTACTTTGATTTTTACCCTCATCCACCCACATAGACTAAAGCATAGAAATAATGTTCATCTAGATAAAGGTTACTCAGTGCGAGTGAGGATTCCCCAGAATAGCTCCCCAAAGCCTTTTAAAATAGAGCATGAATTTCCTAGGAATGGGGGAAATTCTCAGTGTTGGCCCACCACCAGAGAGAGGAGCTGATCATCCAAAACACAGTGTAACTGCTCTTACACAGTCTGGGAATCCGGGCTTCACAGGGAAAACAGTGAAATGCTCTCTAGCATTGACAGTAGGAAGGAGCACTCCTTAGTTTAAACTCTATTTTTCTTCTCTTGTGTGGTATAGGTGCAAAGCAGTACAATACAGATAGACAATGGAGGCTGAACAGCAGCATGGGTAGTGTGTTCTTGTTTTCAGTTACATGCATGGCCACTGCCATCTGCTCACACTTAAGCGTCCTAGGGTGCCTTAGTCCACTTTGGACCATGCAGGCAAAGAGGAAGGGGGGGATGTTCCATGGGAATTCAGAGAGCTTCTACCCTTAGTCCAAAGCTTGAAGTCTACTTCTACTGCTTACCATGACTGAGAGGCCAGAGCTTCAAACTCTTAGCATTTCTAAGGTAAAAAGTAGAATGTGTTTTTATTGGCACTGGTCATCCCTGTATGCTCATGTGTATAGATGTGTGTAATGACCAGCCTGTTGCTGAATCTCTCAAGTAATTAAAATAATATGCATTTTTTCTAATATATGAATGCTGTTGCCCAGCTTTTTTGCCTGTGTATGCCCTGTTCTATCATGTATTGTAACTGCACTAACGTCAATAACTTGGTATCTCTGTGCCCTGGTGACTGTACTTTGTGATATACCCTGGTGCTTCATACACTGAGGAGCATTACTGACCAAGCAAGAGACAGAACAGGGACCTAATACCCTCCTGTCTTTTTTTGTTTTCAACTCTAAAAATGATCTCTGGTGTCTGTGGTGTGGGGAGCAGCTGACTCTTGGACAAACTCTTACTAAAAGGGTGTGATTTCCTGGTATAACAGCTTTGATCTTCTGGTCTTCTCTAAAGTCACTAAAAGCCAAATTCATAGGACTGCAAATCCAAACACTCAACCCATTCAAGGCACTCCATGAAGCAGAGAGAAGGTAGATAGGTGTGCAGTATGAAAGCAGGGTTACAGTGGCAAGCTTACATCCTTGAGCAGTCAAACTTTATAATCTAAGTGATGAGTTGGTCCTTTCTCCAGCTCTCCAACGAAAGCTGAAATAACTGCCCCCCATAATAAAAAGGAACAAAATTTTGGAGATTACTGCGAATGTTGTGTAGAGACTTTGTGATCCCTGCTCCAGACCAAACCCTACCTACAGGTCCTCTCTTTTCTTGCTTAAATGTTGAGACCTTTATTGTAACTGGGAGTTCTTGGACAGCAAGACAAAAGAGGTACTTTTCCTCTTTGTGTGCCTGAGCCAGGTCCTCTCAGCTCCTCCAAGGACTCAGTGTGATATACACCATGGTGGGTATAAACCAAGTAGCTCACTTTAAATGTGACAAACGCTGCTAAGATTTTGTGTGAAACAAAGCAGTTTTCCAGCTTGACTTATGAACGCTGGGAGGCGCCCACAGTATCTGTGTCAAATATTCTGCACATTTAGACAACTGATGTTTTTCCTGTGTCCACCCTTGAGAATCAGCCTTCTAGCTGCCTTAGAACAACCATCTTGCTGGGGGGATACAGCCAGGAGTGTACCACATTCCTCAGTCTCAATCCTGCTGCAAAAGAGTCACACAGGTAACGTGGTGTCTGATGTCAACCTGCTTTACAGGCTGCTGCCCATTCCAGTGTGACACTGAAGTGTTTGACTGCTGAACATGAAGTGGAGTAACTACTAGGTGTGGTCTTGTGAAAGGTTTTGAATTTGAAATCCAGTAAGCTTTACCATCCTGGGAATGAACCGATTGCAAACAAAACTGGATAGGGCACCTTGCCAGTCACCCACTGTGACTGTAGCTCCTGACTATTGCCACAGCTAGAGTCAAGTGGTAAGGAGGGCGTTGTGTTGGGCTGTGGCTCAATCTAAGAACTTACTGAAATACTTTGAGAGCAGGATCATGAATCAGCCCCTCTTTATTTGATATTATTTTTGCAGCAGGCAACTGGGTTTTCCCTCAAAATGTGTATGATTCCTTCCTCAAAAACAAGTGGATTATCACATCAAACACCTGCTTGGATTCAGATTTTCAAACAGAAATGTGATACCTGACATTGATGTGAAATATCGAAGCCTTGTGCAAATGAATGTACAAAGTGTTTTTAGAGGAATTTTTCTAAGTTAGTGACCTGTGGGAGGGGTCTTACTGAGCACTACTTGAAAACACTGTCAGTGTTCTCCCTCTTGCTATCAATTTTTTTTGTTCCCATTCATTTTCTACCTGTTACATTCCAAAATGGGGTGTGAACTGCAGTATCTTGTGTAACGACACTTACACACACTCTGTGTTCAGTAGTATCTCCCTCAGCTGAAGCAGGCCATACAGTGGTAGGCTACTCTGAGTATACTCAGTCCCAAAATGCTGAGTATACTGAGTGTCCCAAAATGCTGTTCATATAGGACTTGGGGAGGGAATAGCACTATCCACAAAGAACTGAGCAGCTGGACATGAAGTGATCTTAATTAACCACAGGTCCAAATCCACTGTTTCTCTGTGCAGCTGTGAGACTGCATGATGTTTTCACCAGACTTTATCAGGAGCTAAATCTGCTAAATCCATTTTTCATTAGTACAGCATTATGAATGTGAAAATCTGACACGCAATTCAAAATCATATTTGGGACTTAAATACTGTGTGCTTTTGTTTCCATGTACTTAGGTGTTTCTTCTTTTTGGCATCAACTTTTGGGGCCTTTTCCAAAGACAGAAAGGAAAATGCTCAACACATGCCTTGTTCCAAGTCTTTGTGACTTTGGCAAACCACATCTACACCAGTTCCCCTCATGGGACTCCAGGAACCATGCAGCGAGCCCAACCTGGCCTTTTCTTGTAATTCATCTTAGGGTACTCTGCTTTCATCTTAAAATTTCAGAGGAGGTGCTTCCACCATCCTGATAAACTTCATACTTGGTCATTTCTCCCATGCTCTCTGTAATGATTGTACTGCACCACAGAACTGTTTTGTGATTCATTTACACAGCTGACATCAGAGAATCCAAGAACATTTCTGCCAAAAGAATTGTGTAACACACTAGATGGTTTACTTTATACACTGCCATAAGCACTGTCTTTGTGTAAAAATGCAGAATTAGGTTCCCCTTCTTTATTCTTAAAAACCCCCACCCTAAACCCAAACCAAACCCAAGACGTTACTCTTTTAAAAGAGCTAATAGTATGCTCAGGCTGACCAGAATAGGTAAATCTGTGTCTCCAATCTTCAAGGTTGATGCCTGGTTTATGAGCAGAATTTGACTAAATGATGTAAACTCCACCGTTCTATGCCCTGTTGCAGAAGTGAGGCACGTTACGGTCTTCCTCTAACGGGATGAACAGTTTGTTCTTTTCCAAGGTTTCACTGTTACTTCCCAGTAACAGGGAAGATGTTGGTTATGGCCAGTTATTCTCTTGATTAATGAAAATAAAATTTACTTCCATCTCATACTTGATCAGATGGTTTAAGCTAGAGATGACGTATGAGGATGCTGTAACCTTTGCTTACATTAAGATACAAAGCAATAGCAGAGTAAGAAAATGGTGTTAAGCTCTAACATGGATATTGGCTTTGCTATGGGTAGTCTAGAGACTATTTGATTTCACTTGCCTGCATTTTTCACACTGCTCAAGCAGCAAGTCTTGTAGGTGTAAAAGTTCCAGTGCGTAGTTCAGTGGTTTACATGCTTTCAGTGATGATCCTGTACCCTTTCTGAAAGAGGAGACTGGCATTTAGTCCAATGACAAGTTCATTGGAGTAAGTGGAAGAAATAATAATGAAAAGCTTTTCTTTAGGGTGTCATTTGGGAACAGATCTATCCTTGAACATAAAAGCATTATGATGTTCTTTGTCAGTAACATTCAAAAGTGTAATTTGCTTTTGGCAATCAAGACAGTTCATAAATGACCTTCATCATTCATACCCAAACCACCCTGTAACACAAACGCAGCCATGAAGGGAGTTTGAGAAACTTGTGGCTTCTGCTTCGTGATATCTTTCAGAAATTGATGACAGTTTGTCTAAATTTGTTACTGCTCTGTTATTTTTATGATATCTAGCATATTTGTTAGTGCTATGATGGCATAACTTCAGAAATACTGAGGGGGTGTTTCTTATTGGGCTCTCTGAAAATCTGGCATTAAATATTGCACATTGCTTCGTTCACCACATTTTCCAGTCAGGAAGATTTTCCAAAGCCCATCCTTGTCACCACAGAGCTGTTCAGAAAGGCAGACCCCTACCAGATGATTACCTTTAATAAGATCGTAAGGTTCTTACACGTTGGAATTTCCTCGCTGAACATTTTAAGGTATACAAATGGAGCACTTCACCCAAAGAATCTCATGTGGTCTTTGATTTCTTTCTTTGTTTGTAAGATACTGAATAATTTCTTGTCCTTACGTGAAGGGAAACTCAAATGTAGAAGATTAAGTGACTTGCTGGATCGTGCAGTGTCTCTCAGTGATGATGAGGAACAGAACCGGGATTTTCAGGCCATATGCTCTACACAGTGTAGGAGAATTCTGCAGATCTGCAGCACGTAGTGTAGCATGTTGAATTATGCCAGGTGTAGTGGAAGAGCAGACTGATTTTGTGCTGCAGTCTTGTAAAAGGCTTTGTGTTTGCTGTCTGTCTGAAAAACAACCTATCCTATGAATAATAAGTATTTAATAGTACATACAAAGTGTGCTAAAGGAAGCAACTGTGAGCAAAACCAAGGACAAAGTTGCCAAGAGAGACTACAAAAATGGTACTTGGAACACAAGCTTGTCCCTCTTCGTGTGTTGAATACTGCTTGTACAAGGAAAGCCTCTCAGTAGATAAGCAAGTTAAACAGAGAAAGAGGCAGGAGAGACAAGGAGTGGAGCATCTTCATGGTATTTCTCCATGGAGATGGGTGGGAAACACTGGGTGAATGGAGCAGATGGTGGTGTGTGAGCCACAAGGCTAGAGGACAGCGGTAGGTGATCGGGGAGAGAGGCAGCTCATTCGCTTTCATTGTTTTCCTAGACCAGGTGGACACAATAAAAGCAATAAAGGGCAAGCTCAAATTGTCTCACCAACATTTCCCCCAGCTGGCCACCAAGGAAGCCCTTCTGGTTGCTCCATTTGCCAGTCTATCTGCCACCCTTTCCTGCCACAGAAGTTGCCAACAGCAACATCTATGCTCACGTGATCCCTGAGGAATATTACTAAAGCAGCCAATAGAAGGAGATGAAGAGGTCAGGAGCACCTTCTAGTGACAGTACTGCGCTTGAGGTGTTTTCTCAGCTATCTGGATGACCAGATCCATGCTTGCTCTGATACCCAAGTCTAACCCTACCAACACAATGCCTTCTAGAAAGTCTGACATGAGATGTCTTACTGCTACCACAAAGCATCCTAGAACCAGGGGTACATGCTTCTCCAAAAGCTGTATGGCATGGATATGGAGCCCACCTCTCCCACTGGACAGGTCATGCTGCTGTGCCTGTGCCATGGTGATCGTCAAAAAGCAATCTTAATTGGTATTTCTACATGGTAACCCAAATGGTATGTGATCCTACTCCTCCCATGTGAGCAGGAGTGACAAAGCTGCTGTAAGGACCAGAGGAGATGTAACACTTGCATCCTGCAGCCCTCCCACCTTAGAGAAACAACATGTGATGAAGCTGGAGGCTGCTGCTCCAGGGTTGCTGGATGCGTGCCGAATGTGGGTTTGTCAGACTACCCAGGCTCACTTAGCAACCGGGTGCGTGCCTGGGATGTGCGGAGCCAGGCTCAGCACACCACACTGCCTGCCCCTGCCTGGGCATGCCACCGGCCCACGTTGTCCCTTGGAGTTTACCCTGTGTGTATAAGCCCCACAGCTTCTGAGCAGTTGCTGAAGATGACCTGGGCTAGCCGTGTCTGTTCAGACAACTGGTGCATCTCATGCTCTGTCAGCCATGTCATATTGCTGAGTTGTGAAAGCACCTTCTCCAGAGACCGTGCTGGAGCCAAGAGCTGCAGGAAGCGGGGAGAGGGGCTCTTCTGCCCCGTGAGAGCAACAGGTCTGCTGGGATGAGCACCTAGAGGTCAGTGGTGGTTGGCTTTTCAGGTACGGCCCCTCATGGGCCTATGGAGGCGGATGAGGAAGGCTGATATTTCAGAGATCTGGATCTCTCCTGGTTCTGATTTCTTTCCCTGTTCCCCTCACCTTGCCTGAGGAGAGGCTGGCAGGTGGCAGAGTAGGCAGGACTCCTTCCATAGCACTTCAGTGCGGCCACTGAAGACCAGCTAAAGCCTGCTGGAATTGGCTTGGGAATGTACTTAAAGGGCATTGTGACACTGATTATTGTTAATTTTACTGTAGGAATGTCAATGTTAATTGAGCTCAAAGAAAAGAAGCTTTTTCAAAAGGATTACTGTTCTTCTGAGTTATTTGGAGGTTTCTAGCACAAACTGTTCAAAGCATAAACTGCTGCTTTGAAATCCAGGGTCAGTGCAGGATATTTTGTGGTTCATGGAGTTGTACAACAAACAAACTAATAGGAATAGCTTTCATGGCTGGGAGCCTCCTACCTTGGATCTGACATCAGTGGAGAATGCTTCTATTGAAGAACTTCCTGATCCTTCTTTAACCAGAGGTTTCTAGTTCCTTTATTTCTGTACATGCTCAGTCAACTCTTTGCAGAGCTGGCAGTAAGGCAAGAGTGAGCAGATAGGAGTAGGGTGGGAAAAAAGTCTTTTAATATAACAATAATAAGCTAAACAAATTACCTTTGTAATGGGTGTAGTTAATACTAGTCACTATTTGGCTCTTGCTGGATCAGTGGCTCTTTTGTTCCCACATGCTTATCTTAGGACATTCTAATCATCATTGCCTTAGAAAGCTTCCCGTTTTATTTTTTCTTTCTGGTATAAATATTGTAACTTGCACTTAATGGAGAAGGAGAGTGAACAAGAAAGGATTTGAGACAGGCTTTCTTTAATAGTATAATATTAATTGGCAACGATTGTTTTGCAACAGAAATATTCTTTGTTTACTATGAAAAGAGCTTCATTTGCCTTTAGACATCCTAAATGATTTAGAGAAACAGACAAATGATTTAATTTTGATTTTGTTTTATACTCCAATGAAGCAAACAACAGATTTGGAACAAGCTGCTTGCTAGACCTTGGAAATTAAAGTGCTCTTTTTATTGGGCACTGGTAAAGCATCTCTGCCTTTCCTGATGGCAGACAGGCGTGAAATACATTGACTCATGCTTGTTAGGGTTCCATCCAGCTCCTTTTATTTCCTTGATTATGATTCTAGTGCTGCCACCAAGGCAGGAGCTCCCACTTCCATTTCCCTTGAAATCTGTGCTTTCCAGAGAACATCTCCCCACCTCCAACCTGGAGCCTGAGTTACAAGGCTATGACTGGGCTCCAGAAGCTGTTTAATGCAGAACGCTGAAGCTTCTTCTTACCTCCTTTTAGTGGGGATTTGCATGCGTGCAGCATTAGGTGAGATTGGAAGGCAGCAGTAGTCTAATTTTAACTTATAAGTCTGGTTTGATGACTGAATGTGAGACTTTGAAGCACTCTTGTTCATGTCGTTCTTGGTCCTTAGTGAGTTTTCTCAGATCTCAAAGCCAGTAGCTTTCCACAGGAGCGTGGGAGCTTCAGGTGAGTGAACCACTAGCCGCAGTACCTTGAGTAATCATGAGTGCTTCTTATCTGGCTTGCTTAATGCACTCGAAGATAAGACCTTTAAAGACAGACTTCTTGCTTGGTGCCACGTTTTCAGGCTCTAAAAGTGCTATTAATAACATGTTTTCACCTAACTGCTTTTAGTTCTTGTACCACTAAAATAGCAATGGTGTATTTACCTCTTTTTTTTTTCTTCTTTCAACTAGTTCTATCCAGGTTTACACTGGCTTTCATTCTACCTTTATCACCATGTTACCCCAGTGTCTCCTGGTGAGGCAGAAAGCAAAAGCCATATATAGTTTATTCTTCCTCATCTCTTTTCCTTGTATGTATGTTCAGTATAGTGGTTTATTTTGGTAGAGTTCTTTGCGTTAAAGAAGGTGGACTCTATGCACTGAGAACAGCAAGTGGTAACAGCTTCTTGAAAGCAAGGTGGAGAAAGCCCCACCTAATATTATCCATCATTAGATTTTCTTGATGAGGTGCACCTTGTGGGCAGTATGGTTATTTTCCGAGGAGTGAAAGGCTAAAAGGTTGTTCGTTGGAATTACTTCTGCCTTTAAGAGACAGACTACGTTCCTTTTCTTGAGTGTTTCAGGAGTGTTCCAAATCTGACTGTTTAAAGATCAGCAGAGAACACAGTGGCAATCCAATGTTTTTTCTTGTTTTAAGAAAAACATACAATAGAAGAATCACAGAATCATAGAATAGTTAGGGCTGGAAAGAACCTTAACATCATCCAGTTCCAACCCCCTGCCATGGGCAGGGACACCTCACACCAGACCATGTCACCCAAGGCTCTGTCCAACCTGGCCTTGAACACTGCCAGGGATGGGGCAGCCACAGCTTCTCTGGGCACCCTGTGCCAGCGCCTCAGCACCCTCACAGGGAGGAACTTCTGCCTTAGACCTAACCTGAACTTATTCCAATTTTGGTGTTTCACGGGATGTGTTATTTGATATGTCTTTTGATTTTATGAAATCTGCTAAATCTAATCTGAAGATTAATGCTGCTTAAAAAAAAAAAAAAAGAAAAAAGGTGTATTTTCTGGCCTGAGAAGATTAATTGTTGAACGGTTCTTCAGCTCCTGGCGAGGAAAGCAAGCTGTGACTTCTTCCAAGGTGACACAGTTTGTGAAGATCCGGTTGTCTCAGTCACTGTACGTTGATGATGAACTGAGCGCTACCAAAATCTGTGGGGCTTTTTAGCTGATGTGCTTATAACTTCCCTCTTTTTGCTCTGACTCACATCTTGGCTGTTAAATTGTGTAACCTGCCAGCCGGTTGCCTGCCATGAAAAGCGTCGTAGCTGCAAGGATTATTATTATTAAGAATATCTAATAATTTTAATATTTTAGCAATCTATTTTGGGCTCATTGTGCAACCCACAACTCAGAGGGACGAGGCAGGAAGGGATAGAGCAGGACTGGATGCTGAGAAACCATTTGGTGTGCTCAGCCAAGCAGTGGGGGTCCTCTAGGTGGTCTGGTTAAAGCTGTCTTGCTTTGGAGCGAGTTGCCATGGTCTCCCCCAAAATACAAAGCCATTTCCTCCCACTAAAGTATCTGGGCACTGGGGACTGGGCTGTTATCAGCTGCTGTTTAGCTGTTGGCAGGACTCTTCTGCTACCAGGTAGACATGCCCCTAAACATACAACCACATGTATTTATATTTGTGCATGTAGTAGAGAAGGATTTGAGTGCTATTCAAACCAGCATCAGTACAGGCTGGAAACTGCCTAGTAAATCACCATATGTTCCAGAGGAAATGCCAGACAATGTCATGATGGCTTTGTGTGTGCACAGCTGACTGGCAAGCACAAAGGCAGGCCCACGAAGGGGGATGCCATCATATGCTTTTCTTCTTCTTTGCTATATCAGAGCATGATTAGAGCCCATCTGCTTCCCTTACTGCTGCGGAAGGGTAAGAAACCAGTCAGCCCAAAGTTTTGCTGCTGGAGGATAGGCACTAGGGAAAAGGAATCTAAACCCAAGGAGCTCTCTCAGATGTGTTTGGTTTCCATTTCTTTTGCGGTACAGAGTTTTAAAAATGGTTTTCAAATTCTTTTCCTTCTGTGACTCGTTCTGCTCTGGCTTTACAGTCAGAGTGTGGCAGCCTGATGTTTGCTAGCAGTAGTTCACAGACCTGGCATGGCTGGGACCAAACCTCACCGGTGTGCCGGGCAGGCTGGCTGATACACAGGGAGCGGGCAGCGAGCACCGCTGTGCTTTTCACCTCCGCCAGCCCGGAGTAGTTAGTGCCTCCCTAAAGCCCTAAGCGCAGAGGGGTGGCATTTGCTGACATGTTTGGCAATCTGTTTGCTTTGTGGTTTTTTCCAAGCTCTTTAAGGATACTTGAAATATCTGATAGAAAGTCATGGAAAAGACTAATGGCTTTTTATTTGATTTATTTTTTTTTAATCAAACCCGATTTATTTGAACTCCTGTAATTAAGCTTTCTTCCAACCAGATCCCTATTGGATTGAAATTGCCGTACAACCATAACGTTGACTGCTGTGACACCTACTGGTCGAGCTGAGCTGAACAAGGGAAAGCTTGTGCGTACTTGCTCTTTCTTCTTCCTAATGAGAATTCCCGGTAACGAATTTGGCTCAGTAGGTGTGGTGTCTCTTGGAAAGACTGACGCATCTTCTTTCAATACATCTTCCAGTACTTTGTGCATTAAGAAATTTAGAGAATCACTTTTCTTTTTGCTTTTAACTTCTGTCCTTTCTCTTCCTAGTAGCTCTTTAATCTTCACCCTCTTTGTTTCATGTGTCTTATCTTTATTCAAGTTTCTTTTTTATCATCCCTTAATAGTATTGGGAGCTGCAAGGAAATCTCTTTGAAGTCTTCTCTGAATTGCCTTCCTTCCCTAGAACAGTTCTTCTTCATTACCTGTGATCATTTCTTCAGTGCCGGAGACTTATTATCATTCGTATTGCTCTGTTAGGCATTCCACTTCTCTGGGAAAGGTAAGGAGCCATTCATGCAACTCCTTCCATGAGATCTCATACCTAAGGAGGTTTTGTGAGTATTGAGAAAAATGGAGCTTTTCTGTATATGGAGAAATAAGGATGTTAGTAGTTCACAATAAAAAACCAGCTTTGCATCTCCATTGAACAATGAGGAACAGTTCATAAGTGTAGGAAAATCTGCTGTATGCTTTGTCTGAGGGGTAGTTCTTCTGCACTCAAGTAGTGCTGCAGTCTTCTAAAAATGCATTCTCCTGCGTGTCATTCTGGAACACACCATTAGTCCAAAAAGTTCCTCAGAGTGCTTTTCGGGTTGTTCTTCCTTTGAGAGACAGTTTGTATTCTAGAAGCTTGAGTAGCTTTGAGTAGCGTAAAATTGCATGAGGTGTCTTGACCTGATCTGGTAGTCCTCAGTGGCTGAGAGGGAGGAATTCCTGCTGTCTCCTCTTCCCATTATGGCTGTATACTTCCATCACTTACTTTGTGTCCGGCCATGAGGACACTGTTCACACCCCATCTGCAGGCCCATTCAATTCACTGACCTGGCAAAAAGAGAGAAGATGGGCCATGGGAATTCCAGTCTGATGAGCACCACTGGATATCAGCAAGGGACAAGAGGTGGTGGGGAAGCAGGGGTGAGGAAGGAGCTGGAGTGGAAAACAGGTTAGTGAGGTCTCCCCCTTTGGGGCAGGTGATACATAATACTGTTACACATATTTTTCCCTACAAGAAGAAAAGGTTTGTCATCTCTTGCTGCATTTTTCCCCTTAGTGGTGTGTCAGCTCTGTGGAGTCGTGCAGTGAGCTGTGGGTCACGCTGCCATTCCTCTCTCCCTTTTGTTTTCTCTCATTCTGGGCAGGTTCTTGCATTACATTTTTAGTGTAGGGTCTGCCCACTGCCTAGGGCATGTGGCAACGTGACCAACGTGCCTCCTCTCTCTCTTCCCTTGGGGGAGAGTTGAGTGTTCTCACTTTTCACTAAATATTTACATGTGGCTTTTTGCAGGTGGGGCATTCTTTTTGTTAGACGAAGGCCAGGGAAAGAACTGTCTGAAGGTTGAAAGGTTTGTGAGGGTACTTTTTCTCTTGGTATTTCTGATCCTTACAAGACCTTTGTGTCCTGCACAGGTAGGCCTTGCCGTTACAGTATGGAGTGAATCTACAGAAGATTTTACAAGGATTTTCCCCTAGAACTTAAATGGTTTTAACATACCCCTGAAAGTTATGGAGCTGAGGAGAAAATTGGAAACTGAGCATTCCTTAGGAATTCAGTGGAAAGCTGAGGTTCTGTATGCCATTATCACAAGAGACTGTGGTACTGAGGATTCACATTGGTGGTCTATAGTAATTAGAAATCATGCATTATAGTCTAGTCGAGAATGAATTGAGATGAGTAAATAAGCTCAGCTTATTTGGAGAGGAAGGGATAGAACATCAGACAGCTGAGATGATCAAAGTGTTGATGAATTGATTTTGCCATGCCAACCAGAATAAGCTTATTTTTGCTTTTCAACTTGACAAGATCTGGCTCAGAACACAAAATACACCAGTGATGGCTATTTACTTGCTGACACTATTCCAGCTCCGGACTTCATTTGAAGAAGTTGGGTTTGGGCTGCAATGAGTGTTACTGCATCATGCTGAAAGTTCTTGCTCAGCTGTACCCCCGCTGAGGGTTGGGGGCAGTGGCTGTGATGGTGGTATTTCAGCAGTAAAATGTCCTTAGCAGACTGAGACCTCCAGCCTTGCCTGTTGCTGCCTGCAAGGAGCAGTCAGCATGTCAAAGATACCGGTGCAAAGCAGGCTAAGCCAGAGGCTGCATGATTCCTGATGTAGTGATGGGGAATTAATCTCTCTCTCTGAAGGGCTGGAAGTTTCAGCAGAGTTCAGTACCTTGCGGGATTTCCTAAGCCTGTCCGGGTCCAGTCATCCATTAAAGTAGCTTAACCTTAGCAATAATTTTACTTCACATCTTTCTTATTTTGGATCCTTTGACATTAAATGGCTTGCCCAGGTTCACACAGGAAGCAGTGACAGACTCGGGAGCTCAACCCAGATGGCCAGATTCCCAGTCCAGGTCCTAAGGCACTTTCTGGGGTGGCTTCTCTGTAAGCTAGATGCTGAAAAAGAGCCTGTCAGTCAAGTGGCACTTCCAGCAAGCTGTAATACCTCTTAGACTAGAAACCAACAAAGTAAACCTGTATTTTGTAGCCATTTTTGCACAGTATTAGTGTGTCTTTTAGTGACACATCACTAAAAACTGTCATTTGAAATCTTGAATTATAGAAATCTGAGTCTTACTTTAATCACAATCTTGTGCTTAGCTAGAGATCCCTACGTAGACATGACTGACCTTGATGTGATTATATACGTCCACAGTGCCTAATTTGTGGTGGTGTCATTTATCTGATGGTAAAGTTTCAGAGAGTGAGGGCCTGCAATTTAATTTCACTGTTGCCTTATGCTGTTGTGGCAGTTTGACTTTGGCCTTGAGATGTAGTGGGGCACTGTGTTCTTTAGAGGTTTGTCTGTGGGCTGGCTGGAGCTAGAGCCTCCTGCCAGGTCTGGGAGCAGCTCAGACAGTGAGGCAGAGCTCTGTCATCCTGAAGGAGCTCCAAGCATCACAGTTCTGCTGTCTCCAGTGCAGCCGCTATAGTACAATATTTCTTATTTCTTTTGAATTCTTGCTGTGAGATTGAAAATGAATTACCTGGAGGGAGGGTGTCCAAGATGTGAACCCCCAAGGACAGTTTGGTTGGTGCTGTACCCTGCTGTGGTTCTCTGTTTCCTGAGGGCCCCACAGGAGCAGAGCAAGGGCTGGCTGGGTTTTCCCATAGTGAGCTTCCACTCACCACCTCTGGGATGCAGAAGTCCCTACAGCCTCATCTGTGATAACAAGCTCAGATAGAGCATAGAGGAATGTGTTAGCATCCCTTGCACCTTGGCGACTCTTCTCTCAGTTCACTTGTTCACTGAATCAGACTGGGTGGGGGTGAAAGGGACCTCTGGAAGTCATCTTTTGAACCTCCCCGTGCTCCAGCTGGGCCACCTAGAGCAGGTTGCCGAGGAGCTTTTCATTAATCCATAGTGACAACAACAGCCATGAACCCACAGCAAGCTCCCAGGTCACATCCAAGAAGGGAGCAGCTGGGGACAGGGGGCACAGGAGTGCCTGGCTGGCTGCAGCCCTCTGCAGCTTCACACTTTGCTGGGGTGCTCACAGCACCCCATGGCGA
Source organism: Strigops habroptila (assembly GCF_004027225.2). NCBI lineage: Eukaryota > Metazoa > Chordata > Aves > Psittaciformes > Psittacidae > Strigops > Strigops habroptila. The sequence continues at coordinate 42,355,072 of NC_046359.1, forward strand.
GTGTAGCCCTCTCTGCCCTGGGAATGAGCTGTGACATGGGGCTGCTGAGCGGACATGCCTCCTGCTCACAGTGCAAGGAGGTGAGGACCTTGCCCTTCTCGCACCAAGTCTCCTTCATGGGACTGTCCCTGCAGAGCCCCAAGGAGGAGTTTGTCAGCACGCCTGCTGAATGTTTGCAGTCAGTAAATGGTGGTTGTTAGCTTTACACGTGCCCCATGTACTCAACGTCACAGAGACCAAAAATAGAAATGTGATTTTCTTTCTAACCTTGTGCGTCAGCCTGAATAGGAAGAGATTCTGCGCCTTTGTGTTGCATTCTTCTTTCACATTACTATAAAGATAGCTGATTGAATACTAAGTATTACTTATTCTATCAAAAATCACAATGGGATGCTCCTGCAATCTTTTGTTGTTATGTGGAGCCTCTTTATTTGTAGTACAAATAACAACCACTCGTATGAATTTTGTGCCTGTTGCAGCATCTTTCTGTTTTCCTCTCGTACCTTTGAGTGATGGCAGCACATTGCCTGTAAGCAATGAAGTAAGGAAGGATTTTGATAAAGTCTAGGAGATTGCACATAGCTTTTCAGGTCATGTGTTTGTTTAGCAAGAATGAATAGATCTGTAAACTGTTAAAAATAAGTAAATCCCTTTTTTTTCTGCACAGACGGAGTGGGTTTGGAGTAAAGTCTGACGAGCTTGCAGGGACATGTGCTGCCTACTTCCAGCTTTTGTCTAGGGTTATTAGAATTGCAAGGTTACAGAACAACATGATAGGAGCCATTTTATATGTCAAGATAAAGTCTGTTAAGTCTAAATCCCTGGCTTTGGGCTCCTTTCTCTTTCTTTCCTTCCTGACACTCTTTGGACTTTTTCATTTACACTGTTGTGAAACTGTTGTCTGAGGGTTTTACCTTAGTTACCTTTTTTAAAAGCTTTCATCAAGTTCTTAGGAAATCTGTACTCTCCCTTACTAAGTCCAGAGTATAGTGTCAGTCTGCTGAATTTTTGATGTAATAGTTAATCAAAGTAGATTGTGCCTGAACACAGGAAGGACAAATAATGCTTTGCCCTAGAACATTTAAAGATACAAACTTAGGCCTGATGGAAACCTGACTTACAGTGTTGTAATTCACACTTGGTGGCAGAGGCACCTCCAGGGTTACTCTCTTCATTCCTGCCTGCAAGCATTAGCATGCATGGCTTTGGTGCAGTTGAGCTCCAGAACTGTGCATGCAATCATTCAGTTTCTCCTGCTAAATGAGAGTGCTTGTGCTTGCACTTTTACCAGCACAGCTTTTGAGAATATATTTGAATGCTGTGGTTTCTGAACCACCTTCATCTGGGGGAGGGAGATGCAGTTTTGCAGAGCCAGTGAAATTATTCGGTGAAGATAAAAGTGAGATCTCTGCTTTTCTATCAGTTTTTTGTAAAACAGGAAAGAAAAACCTGAGCATGGTCCGGGATAGTAACTGTGGAGTACAGTTATGTGGCTCTAGCTGGGTTGGTATCTTACAACAAGTAATTACTCAATCTCCTTAAGAGCACAAATGATGGCCTCATAGAGAGACTGCTCCTCTGAGAGGTCCATCTAACCGCGTGTTGGACAGTGTCCAGTGGTACTGCCTAGGGGACGAGTGCAGGATGAAAATGTCACAGTACTTTTTGGATAGATTACCTGACACCCTCCGATTCGGAGAAAGGACCAGAAGCAAGTTTTTGGTATTTAATAACCCCTCTTCTATTGTTCTTCCCTGACTTTGTCCTGGTGCTTTCTGAATCTCCTTAAAGCTGAAATTAAAAAATTCAGAAAGCCCATGACAAGGAGATCAGAGGTTAGTACCCAGCTGCATTAAGAGCTGCCTTTCTTGTTTGCAACCTGCTAATATCATTTTATACCAATTAATTCTTTTATCTGAAGAGAGAGTAAGCAATTCTTCCCTGTCCTCCACTGTGACACTAAGGATTTTATAGCTCTCTGTAGACACCTTTGTGCTTTCCTTATTCTGCTCCTTCCCTCTCTTCTCTTCCTCTCCACCACCCCCCAAGGTAGATGTGACACTACTTGTCATTCACAGCTTCACGCTGAATTTGACTAATAAGGCATAATGAGAAAAACCAGGATGTAACATTGGTTTCATATTTTCAAAGTCAGGTGTTTTGTTTCCTAATGGTTAAATTAAACCACAAAACACATTAAAGCACGATACAAGTAGAAAAAACCCTTGAGAAGAAAATGAGGCATTTGGCTTGACTCAAAGTTCATCTTTTGAGGGTGTTTTCAGGGGCTTACTTCCATGATAAAACAGCATTTTTGGAGATTGTACTGTGCAAGGCAGATAACGGGGGTTTTTTTCCTCGTGTGGAGAATTGAATCATCTCTCCCAGTCCTTGCTCTGCCAAGCAGCACTCCTGGCCACTGGACCTGTGCCTGTTCCACAGCGGGAGCCAGGTCAGACTGGTGGCACCGGCTGGCTTCACCCCAGCTGTGGGACACCATCTTCTCACCATCAGCTGGGATGCATGGGGGCTGTATGGAAACAGCTTTCACTATGAAGAAGTTGGTCTCCCTGCAGTCTTCATGCAGGTGTCTATACAAGAGGTTTTGGTTTTGCTGCTTCTGGTTTGGGTTCATACCTTCTCTGACTGATTTAACAGCTAACAAAGGGCTCAGGCTGATTATAAGTTAAACTTTTTGAGTTTCAGTCTGACTGCTTCTCAGAAGGTTGAAAATAAAGCACAGAGAGCCCCCAGCTTAGGCTGGGGTGTTGTACTATCCCAAACTACAGACAAATATGGACACAAGGCAATTTTAGTGTCCTTACGTACAAGCTGTCAGCTTCAGAAACCACAAGTACGTCATCAGGCCTTTCGCTTCGCTTTAATCTCTTTTTATAGCTAACCTGCAGAATCATCAGAACTGTTCTGTGGCACTGTGGCATTAACTAACTCTGATAGATGAGTTTTCTTGATAAGTCTGACGTTCTCTGCAGCTGAATACATTATTTGACTCCTACCTACTGTGGCAGTGGTGTCTATAGAGATTACCTGAACACTTACAGCCAGATACTTCTGATTTTGGGGTGACCAAATCTTTGATTGTCTGGTTGGAGATATTTTTGACCTGGTTATCAGAGAAAGTGGGACGTTTCTGCAGCATGCCTGTCTCCAGTCAGAGGTCTAAAATTGACTTGGTCAAAACAGAGGTCACTTTGGAGATGTTGACTGATCTTTCTCACTTTACAAACAGGTGAAACAGGAAAATGATGCCATCTGTTCCACAGCAGAGTACCTGTTCTGATGCTGAATTATGTTTTAAATAGCAATAACAAACATAATGAAGGTAGTGAGAATGTATTTTTAGTTAGTGACTCTCAACAGACTTCATCCATTTAGAACATTATGGAGGTAGGTGGAGGCTGAACGTTTGAGAAGATGATGGAGGGACTGATGACGAGTGCTTTGTCATGCTGTTACTGCTCAATTTTCTTTGTGATGTAGAACAGTGTGAGTAACCTGATTGAGAGGAGAAGTCCTCCAGATATGTGCATGGAAATGGTTGTGCTCTATAGATGCATCAGTGGAAGAAGCAGAATGAAGGCAGACCACATGTTATCCTTTTCCAGTCTCTTCAGCAACGTGGCACTGTTGTGGTTTAACTCCAGCCAGCAGCTCAGCCCCACACAGCCACTTGACCACTGCCCCAGTGGGATGGTGAGAGAATCAGAAGGGTAAAAGAGAGAAAACTCGCGGTTGAGTTAAAGACAGTTTAACAGGTAAAGCAAAAGCCACGCGCTAAAGCAAAGCAAAGCAGGGAATTTGTTCCCCACTTCCCATGGGCAGGCGGGTGTTCAGCCATCCCCAGGACAGCAGGGCTCCATCACACGGAATGGTTACTTGGGAACACAAACACCATCACTCCGAACATCCCCTCTTCCTACTTCCCCAGCTTTATATGCTGAGCATGACCCCATATGGGGTGGAACATCCCTTGGGTCAGTTGGGCTCAGCCATGTCCTTTCCCAGCTCCTTGTGCACCCCCATCCTCCTTGCTGGTGGGGTGGTGTGAGAGGCAGAAAAGGCCTTGACTCTGTGTAAGCTGCTCAGCAATAACTAAAACATCCCTGTGGTACCAACACTGTTTCCAGCACAAATCCAAAGCACAGCCCCATACCAGCTACCATGAAGAAAATGAACTCCATCCCAGCCAAAACCAGCACAGGCATATCAAAAAGCTTAAAGTGGCAAGCCGGAGCTCTCCTATTTAAAAATAAATAACTAAATGTGCTCAGCAAACTCTACAGCAGTTAGTGTAATAAAAATCCTCGAAATGATGCTAGATGGGAATACAGAGATGAAAATTATATGGTTTTTTATATGCAACTTGTGTATGGGCTGAACGTTAGTATTTCTTTTACTTGCTGACGTCTTGTTATTAGAAAGATGTAGGAAGACAAACTGAAGGAAGCTCACTAGAAATTCAGTGTATGAATTGGATGGAAGGTGGCATGTGATTAAATACCTTTAAACATTTTCTTTTAAAAAATATAGTCTTTCAATCCAGTGTACATTAAAACACAAATAGTAAACAGGAGGCAAGAAAGGAAAAAAAAATCAGAAAATGAGAGCAAAAGAAGCTGCAGCTTTTAATATTTTACTGTGGAGAAAGGACAAAGAGCAGCATAGAATCATAGAATCAACCAGGTTGGAAAAGACCTTCAAGATCATCAAGTCCAACCATTACAACCACGATAATATTTGGTGGTTTATTCTAAGTACCACAAAGTAAAACTGGGGAGATTAGATGAGTCGTTGGAGCAAGGGGAACATTTTACAGGCAGACAGTATGCAGCCAGGTAGATTGGTTAGGTGGGTAAGTGGCTGCAGGCCTGCATAACTCCCCAGTGTATTTTGTCCCCTTTTCAAAAAGCAAGGAGTTAGATTTCTGTTCTTGTAATTCAAGAGGGGAAAAAAGGTGCAAGTACCAGTTCATGCTGTGCCCTGGGTTCGCTCACATGCACTTCTCCGTGAGGAAGAGAGATGGAAGGGGCTAATGTGTTTGGGTGTCAGTGTGTTCTACAGCTGAGTGTGCTGTCTTGCAGGGCTGTCTTGTCCTCTCCTTCCTGGAGGCAGCAGGTCTCAGGTGGGCCGAGTTGAGCCAGGGGGATGAGGAATGAATGGTGCTGCTGGGCTGAGCCAGGCTCTGCCTCCTTTGCTTCTGCAGAGTAACACCTTCCTCTGTTCAAGAGAATGGAAATATTTGCAGGGTAAGGTACCACTTACTCATAATGAAAGAGCCTGAGTCTAGCCTTATATTAATATTTATTTAAGAGCACAGTGTGAGGTGAACAGCGCAGTAGAGGAGGGAAGCTGTTTATTTTTCACACAGCAGAGGCATTTTGGAAAACAAGAGCTGGTGATGCAGGGGAGCAAGCAGTGTGAGCGCCGGCCGTGCGTGTGAGGAATTCGGGAAGAGCATACTGCTTTCAGCTCACTGGATGGGAATTAAAACCAAATCATCCGTGTGTCAGCGGGATAGCACAGAATGATTTTGGAGCCTGCTGTTGTTTTCAGATTTGTGTTTTTATTAATTTCCTTCTTGATTTTAAACCTAAAACATAGCTAGTACAACTGCAGGCCTAATAAGCCTTTACAGTAGTGCCTAGATCTTGGAAAGGGTGAAAAGACAGAGGGATATTGTAATCTGGTTTTGGATTATGCTGCCTGACTGATTTGCAGTCATTGTTTTCCTAACTCTCAATAGAAGGATTAAGTATCTGGGAGGGCTGTGTGAGTAGGTATGTCAAAGCAGAGACCTTGCTTTATATTTCATAAGAATTTCTTGCAGTCCTTCTTCCCTTCTGGAATATTTGCATTTCTTTTAAATTCTGGAATTGCTTTTTCCAGTTAAAATAATTTTCACTATTGCCTTGAAACCTTCAAAACCAGTATCTTTTTCATGACAAGGTTGAGAGTGTGTGGCTGGTTTTGGAAAGCACATGTGTGGAATCAGATCTGTTTGCTATAGCTGAGGAAGGCTCAGAAACTTTCTGAAGAGTAGCTTTTAACTTTTTTTTTTGCTTTTTTCATCATGAGATGATTTGCAGAGAATCCACTGGCTGCAGGGACAGCAGAGAGGGTGGGGTGTTGCTTCCAGAAAGTCAGAGTGTTCAGTAAAAGCAATGTGATCATTGAATCACAGACACAACCAGGTCGGAAAAGGCCTTTAAGCTCATCAAGTCCAACCATTCCCCAGCACTGCCAAGGCCACCACTAACCCATGGCACTGAGGCCTCGGCTACACGAGGTGTGAACACTTGCAGGGACGGTGACTCCAGCACTGCCCTGGGCAGTCTTTTCCAATGCCTGAGCACCCTCTGGGGAAGGAATTGTTCCTCAGCTCCATCTAAACCTCCCCTGGTGCAGCTTGAGGCCGTTTCCTCTTGTCCCATCCCTTGTTCCTTGGGAGCAGAGACCAGCCCCCTCCTGGCTCCATCCTCCTGTCAGGCAGTTGCAGAGAGCGATAAGGTCCCCCCTGAGCCTTCTCTTCTCCAGACTAAGCCCTCCAGGTCCCTCAGCCGTTCCTCATCACACTTGTGCTCCAGGCCCTGCACCAGCTCCATTGCCCTTCTCTGGCCCCGCTGCAGCACCTCAATGTCTCAATATCAAACTAAGCAAGCAGCATTTGATGCACACACTAGATTTTGAAATGCTGCTGCCTTGGAAAAGTCATCTTTCATGTGGTTGTGATTCAGCCCAGAGATGAGTTCCAGGGTGAAATGAGAAATAGAAATGCACATATTGGCTGGTAATCGTGTGAATAGCAATGAGTGGGTGGTTTAGAGCCAGCACATTTCAACTATTGAGTTTCTCCCAGTTTGCTTTTTCACAAACAGCAATAGCAGCAAGGGCACTTCTGCTTGTTACTTTGTGGGGTCTGACTGATTTCCTAGATGGATAGATTTCCTCTGCAATATGCTAGATGGTAAGAGTTTCTGCATGTCATATTTCAGTGCAGGTTCAGCGAGAAAAAAATTCTCTGATGCAAATTATTTGCTATAGCAAGAAGAATTTCAAGCACTATTTAGGTCATTACTGGTAGAATTAATTAGTTCATTAAGAAGGGCCACAAAAGAAATGTAAATCACAGTGCCCATCTATTCTGGGCAGATTGTTGAAGAATATACTGAAAAAAACCCCAAACCAAAAAGCCATCAAACAAAACCCATTCCTTGGCTTAGAAATAGAATAGATGGTTGGGCAGTTTTTTCCCTTTTCTATTTTTAACATGATGGCAGCCAATGTAACTCATTTTGTATCTACGACAGCTGAAGTGGGAATATCACAGCTCTGTGCCATTCAAAATTGCATTTGTAGAGAATTAAAATCATACCAAAGACGTGGACTTCAATTTCCGTGGCATGGTGATGAATATGTGAGGTGGTCAGTGTGGATAAAATATTTGTTTCCTTGCTGCTGTTAAGTATTTTCTTATCCATGGCAAATACCTATAGCTGTGTGTAAAGTTTAGCACTCTCATTTGCTTTTGACACAAAAGTGTAGTCGACAGGGGAAGTGCAGGTTAGATCTAAGGCAGAAGCTCTTCCCTGTGAGGGTGCTGAGGCGCTGGCACAGGGTGCCCAGAGAAGCTGTGGCTGCCCCATCCCTGGCAGTGTTCAAGGCCAGGTTGGACAGAGCGTTGGGTGACATGGTTTAGTGCTACGTGTCGCTGCCCATGGCAGGGGGTTGGAATTGGATGGTCTTAAGGTCCTTTCCAACCTAAACCATTCTATGATTCTATGACAGTGATTATGCTCAGCAGCCATTGAACTCTGCTTATTGCATGTGTAGGAGCTACGTGCACTTTCGGTAGTTCATCCATGGTGGTAGCAATGGAAAACCATATGCTTCCCCCAGGTCATGCCACCTGTGTGCTTCTGTGATGTTCCCTGTTAGTAATTTGCATTAAAATTTCTGCCCTTCTCCACTTAAGATTTAGGGAAGGAGTCTGTGTTGCTCGAGTTTTAGGACAAAAGGAAGAATAACTAATATATGTAGCACTGTATTGCACCTTTAAGTGCTAACTTTAGTACTGAGATTTGTTTTTAAGAGTCACTTTTCCACACTGGCTAGCTGCCTAGTTTTACTGACCGAACCCCGACTAGAACTGGGGAAAGGGCAATTTTTTCCTCCTTCCAAATTTTTTTCCTTTTGTCAGCATTTCTAATTGATTGTTTTCTATTACAAAATAATTCTCGAAAGGACATTTTCAGCTAGAAATATTTTTTTCCTTTGAGAACTTCTGAAGAGATAAGTAACCTTTTTGGTCATTTGCAGTATTGAATCTATGAAGAAAAAGCTAGATTATAGCTTTTATATTTATACTCTCACAGCTCAGATCACGTCTCATTTCTGCTACCTGCTGATAAAGCACTAACTTCCCAGAAGAGACCCTTGCTTAACATTACATTGTTCATCATCTCAGACGTTCTCAAAGTGCTGATTAAGCTTTCAGTTGAATGAAGTTTCCTTAAAGTTTAAAATATGTTTCCAATTTTAAAAAGTAAGTAATAAATGAAAGATTTGCATTGAAGGAGTAGAACATGTGAACGCTTTGGTTGTGGCTGTTCAGCCTGGAGAAGAGAAGCTGCGTGGAGACCTCAGAGCAGCTTCCAGTGTCTGAAGGGGGCTCAAGGATGCTGCAGAGGGACTCTTCATCAGGGACTGGAGCGACAGGACAAGGGGTGATGGGTTCAAACTGAACCAGGGGAAGTTCAGGTTAGATCTAAGGCAGAAGCTCTTCCCTGTGAGGGTGCTGAGGCGCTGGCACAGGGTGCCCAGAGAAGCTGTGGCTGCCCCATCCCTGGCAGTGTTCAAGGCCAGGTTGGACACAGGGGCTTGGAGCAACCTGCTCTAGTGGAAGGTGTCCCTGCCCGTGGCAGGGGGGTGGAACTGGATGAGCTTTACAATCCCTTCCAACCCAAACCAGGCTGGGATTCTGCCTTCTAAATGGAAAAAAAAAAAAAAAATCCCTACTTACCCAAATTAATTCTGGGCTAAATAAAGTTTTTAACAATATTTTGAACATATCTGACATGCTTCTGTCCAATTCTGAAAAGGACGTGTCCTGTAAAGTGACATAAAATTCGCGTGGTCGTAAAATGTTCGTGATGGGCAAATTTATTTCCCTTGCTTCTCTTGGTTGCATGGGTTCTGCCATTCAGAGGTTCAGAAGCGAAAGCCTGAGGTGAGATTTCTGCTTGTATTGCTTTGTGCTGGGGAGCTCAGCATGCTGCACATGCTCTCAGCTTCTTTGAGGTGGTGTTCAGAAGTTTGATACAGAAACATGTTCTTCGGTATAGAGGAATAAGCTGAAGAGCCATGTTCAACCTCAGCTCTTTGAGGGTCAGATACTTGAAATCTGAAAGTACTTATCTGAAGTAAATCTGGAAACTGGTGCAGAGAACAGGGAGCTCAAATACAAGTATTTTGGTATAACCTGATGATGCCATTTTGCAGCACTTTCCTCTCAGCATGGGCTGTTTCAAGTGTTCTGGGCTTACCTATAAAAAGGCAAAGTCTGCCCATTTTTCCTGCCCATTTTTTTGAGTGTTTGGATTACAGTTTTTCTACCTCTGATTCCCAAATCCTTTATGTTTCTAGAAGGTGAATATCATATAATCATAGAATGAGAGACTGGTTTGGGTTGGAAAGGACCTTAAGATCATCCAGTTCCAACCCCCTGCCATGGGCAGAGATGCCTCACACTAGACCATGTTGCTCAAGGCTCTGTCCAACCCATTTTGCCAAGATACAAATATCCTTCTAGAACCATGTGTCTGACCCCAGTGTTTGCAGATCACCATTTCCGGGCAGAATAAAGCACACTTGTTTCCCAGCTATGCGTTCGTTGTCGTTAAATTACCTATTTATTGCTGTTCTTACCAGTTTTTCTAACAACTTGTTTGGAGGTTTTGACTCATCAAGATGTTCTGTGATTTCTCATGAGAACATTCCAGTGAAGAAAAAAGCAGGGATAATTCCAACCTTTTTTTTGGTCTTTTTAAATGTAAACACATTGTCATAGTACAAACATTAAACTGAAATGAAGGGTGATGGTTGGATATTTATTATGCAGAGTGTGCCTACTAGTTTAATGATAGACTTTGACATGAAAAATGAGCAAAATTTGTAGCTCATCAGCACTGAAAGAAGAAAAGCCACTTGCTGTGTTTAGTAATTGATTTATTACTTCTAAAAGCATCTTTGCAAGAGCAAAATGGTTATTTATGAAATGAAATCTGTAATGAATTCATTACACTTGCTTGCGATCAGTAGTATTAGAATCAGAGTTATTTTGTCAAGAGCACTGAAAAAAAAGTACAAAATGAACAGTGACCTGGACCATCTTTTGCTCTTGTTTAATTAGAGCTTTGGTGAGCTGCTGAACACAAGAAGGGAGTGAGCTGAAGCTAGTAAGTGGAGAATATTCTGAGTAAAATAGGTTTTGCAATGCAAAGTGGTCAGGTCCGAGGCCCTGCAGGGCTCTGTGGACCTTGCTGTACAACCAGAAGTGATAAGGAAGCTGTTGTAAGGCTTTGGCTGATGAATGCTTTAGCAGTTCCCTCACGGTATCACTGGAATACATTCTCCATTCAGATGCCCCAGGCTTCAGATCCTGGGTTTGGTGCCCACCCTCTGTTACTCATTGTGACCTGACCTTGCTCCTTCCCTCACAATGACAGCAACACCAGCACCAACTCCCCCCTCCTCCATTCCCAGCCCCTTTTCCCTTCTTGCATCTCGGTCTTATAAATGAAATTGTGTGTGGTGTCCTCTAGATATGTTAGAGATACGCTGGTTAGTCTTGGGGAATGTGGATGAGCAACTTGGCTGAGTAATTCCTGGGGAAGTGAAGTCACTGATGTTGATAGAAGTGGCTTTAATTTGATTCTTTTCCAAATGTACTTCACCATGGTATTTAAAATTGTGCGGCAACCTGCTTTTACTCTGTTCCACCCATTGTGCACTTTAGGATCTCAGCATCCGGTTCAGTTTTCAGGTGCTTATTTCACTTCATTCTTCTACAGTGAAACCCATGATTTTGCTTTTGTTGTCATAATTCTCTCTGATATTATTTTGAAAGCCTCAGTGCTGAGAATCTCCCAGAGTCAAGTATAATGAAAATACAGCAATATGAATAGTTTGCTTTTGGGGATTAGCTTTGAAATTTTAATTTGCAGAAAAGCTAAAACCTACTTAGAATGATAGAGAAGTCTGATCCTAGCTGAGATTTGCCAAATAAACAGAGACTGGCAGCAGCATACCAGTGACAAGGGTTAATGCTCTTCCTCCTTCCCTGCTTTTCCTTTCCCCATGTGCTTCTGTCGCCTGCTGCATTTAACCCCTGGGTTACACCGAGATGTGAATGCTGCATGAAATCTAATCCTAATGCAGATCTGCACTTTGCTCTGCATGGTCTTTACATCCAAGGTGTACTTCCCTTTTCTAAACCCACCTGAGGCTGGCTTAGTTGCTTGAATGAGGTGTAATGAATCTGCAGAGACACTCCCCAGGCTATTTCCTTTTTTCCCATTTGGTTGCTTTGAGTTTTTCAGGTTCTGAAGCTGTGATAACTCTCAACAGGTTTTTCCATTTTCTCATGGACTTCCACTGTTTGCCTGTGTTAAAAACCCACGTATTCTATTTTACTTCTTAATTTCCAACACTATTTCTGTGCACAGACTCCAGATGATAAATGGCTTGGATTTGACTGGTTTTCTTCCTTTACTACACTGTTAGGAAAATAAGAGATATTAAGAAAGAGTTGGAGGAGAAAAAAGTGCACTTGCCCAATGGTCAGCACTGTGCATCTTTTCTATCTCACCAGAGAACGTGAGGGCAGAGCTGCGTTCACCAGTGAGGAGAGGCAGAGCAGATGGTGTAAGATGAAGGGTTCAGGATGGGCCAGAAATCCCATTTCATGTGATGGTGGAGAATTGTTTAACCTCACATTCAACGAACCACTTCGGAGTGCTGGCCAACCTGCCCTTTTGCATATTGAAAGTATTTTCATTTGCAGGCACCTCTGGGCTCTGAGAATCAGGCCATTAAAAAGAACACTTTCTAGCTTAAGATTCACAATAAAATAGTCACAGCGCTTGCCAGCTCCTGGAATTCCATGAGAAGGCTCCAGTTGGTGCTTTTTCCCCTGATGGCGCAATTCCGGGAGGCAAGCATCTTCTGCAAGAAACCCACCTCATACCTTTAGGAATCTCACAATTATAAATCTTCGGAAGTGTTTAGTATACAAAACCTAAAAAGCAGGGTATTTCTGGGTTTTAATCTTGTGAATTTCAAAGCTATTCTCATGGCCTTTTAATGATGATAAGCAATAATATTGCTCATAACTTCGTCTTCTCCCTGTTATGAAGAGGAAAGAAGCAATGAGGTTATTTTATACCCTTCCTAGCATTACTTTCAAGGTCTTTTATTGATCCTGATTGTGTTTTGTACATAACCAACATCTTTTAAGTCAACAATTTTACTTGCATTTCTATTAGGCTGTAATTTTAAAAGCACTAAAACAATATTAAAACTCTTCTGTTTGCTGTAATGTTTATAATAATGTTATAAATTGATAACATTAATGTTTATCATTAATAAAATGATAATTAAATAGCTGCCTTAAGATGAAATAAGAGAAAGGAAAAACAATCTAGTCACAAGCCATAGGGTTTTTATTAAAGAGTTTGGCTATGTTGTAAAGATGTAGGCATATGCTATGTAACAAAACTCCATTTCACTTCACACAGAAGGATAACATAGACATTTATGCATGTGCAGTTAACTTGTAGGCATCTGATTAAAGCACTAACTAGAAGTTCTACTAGACTTAGTGATATATTAATATTCAATAAAATGCCCTAAAGCCTCGTTTGAATTCCACTAGCATATTGACTTGACTGACAAAGAAACAGACTGTGACAGGATGTTTTGGGGAATACGGTCCTTCTTTTATAACTAATAATTATGAACAGTACAAAAAAAAAAGCTACCTGGAGATACTGTGAAGAATTCCTGCCAACTTCCAAGCAATAGGAAACAAGGTAGTGCTTCTTAACAGATATGGAGCAACCTCGCTGCAGCTGGGAGCCTGCCTTTGCTGCCAAAATTGCCTTTTGGAAACGTTTTCCTGGCCACACCGGGTGTTTTACAGGCTGATTCAAGGTCAATATGGCATCCATCAGGAATCCTTGTTTTTCATGTGGTGGGCTGTTCTTCCAACCCTTTTAGACTTGGTGGTCAAATAGTTTTCTGTCAATATGTTTTCTTTAATTTGAAAGCTGAGAATAGCATAGCAATGCTTTTGATATAAAATGTTATAGTGGTGAATTCCACAGGGAAATTAAATAGGACTTCAGGACCATTACTTACTATAGGAAGAGTAAGGCTTATGCCAAATAGATCTGCATTGATCATAGCTAAATTTAGATGGAATTCAAAATAAGGTTTCTAATTATTGAAAGGATGAGATGTTAAAACTGGCTTTTAAAGAGGAAAAAAAAGTCAGGTCTAAGGCAGAACTTGTTAAGCTGATGGAGAGGATGCAGTTGTCATGAGAGTACACGACTGGACTTGAAGGAGCTATCATTGCCCTCCAAGCCTATGTTCCCCTGTCCTGCTGGCAAGAATTGTTCTATTGCTCAGTTTATTCCACATTATTGGAGGAATCGCATGGGCCCTTAGGACCATGGCTGAGTAAGGGTGTTTATTCTTGAGGTACAAAGTCTGCAACCTGCTGAGTCAGTTCCATGTTTCACAGTATTTCCGAGCCAGAGGCGCTGACAGAGCCAAGAGGGACCAAAAAGTATGTTTGGCATTTCCCTTCTTTACACCCCCTTCCTTTGTCCTCTGAAATCTTGCTGTTATTGCACAGACAGGTCTGTGTGTGCAAATGTTTACACACACTTGTGTAAGAGGCTTTGGCATCTATAAGCCCTCCACTTTGAGTGTTTATTCCAGCATAGCTTCTTTCTGTGTCCGTCTAATGACTTGGTTTTGTCAGTCTGGAGACAGCAGGTCAAGTAACTTATGCAGCTAATGTCCTTCCAGTGTTTTTGCATCCATCATCCCTGATTTATTACATAAATGCATCTATCAACTGCCTTATTCTGCTCTTAGTTATAGTTCCTTCCACAAACAGGCAATTAGTGCTGAAGCCACTGCATCAGAAGATGCAGGATTCTACAATAGCAGGGTGTCTGCAAGTCACTGTCATCGTGCCTCTGTGCTAAACCTGCCCCTTGCCAATGGGCTGTCTGGCCTTGGCAATGAAAATACATTGAGCAGGTAACACTGATTTGTATCTACCTCTAATGTGATTCCTTATCACAAGAAGATTAAGCTGAGGGATTTTTGTTTGGTTTGGTTTAATTCAAGACAATTAAAAAAGGCGAAATCCTTCTCTTGCAGAGTAGAAAGAGAAATGACTATGTTTTTAGTCTGTGCCAGTTTGTTCTCAGATTCTGGGCTAGATTCTCATTTGATTATAACTTAATAAATTCTCTAAAGCAGCATTTTAAAATGCAAAAAGAAAAAAAAAGTATGGTGTGTTTAAATGGTGGTGTTACTGGATTTCAAACAGTAAAAAGAACATCTTAGTAAGAATTAGCTTCATTGATAAGGCTGCAGTATTGCAATAACTAACTCCTCTTGAGAGAAAAGAGCCTCGTGACAGAGTTGTGCTGATATAGCTAATTTTGAACATGGTTTTATTGCAGTGGGGTTCAAACGCGTCTCAGAGAAAACAAGTACCCAGCTCAGATTTTAAGAAAGGTGGCATTTAAAAGGCTGATTCTCTGTCACTTGCCCATGACTGGAAGAGTCAGTGTGAAAGGAATCTGATTTATGCCACAACAGTAACAGTGTCTGTATCTCAGTGATTTTGCCCTGCTAAAAAGCAATCTTAGCACAATGTTCATTAAGTATGGCAGGTTTTGTTTGCTGACTTCAAAGTGACTTTGAATGTACGCTGTAACGTTTTGGTGGTGCAGAAGTATTCCTGACAGATGATAGAAAGATGTTTTGTGATTTAACTCTCCATTGATTACAAAATGAGTTGATTGTTATTTAGTATATTTAAAGCATGACCCAGCAAAGAAAAGTGATGTTGCTCCTAATCCATTTTTAAAAGTGATCTTGTTAGTGCTCCTCTAAGCAATGCTAGCATGTTATAGACAGAAAAACATAGAAATGTAACTATATGAACTGTTAGGGAACACCTCTGCCAATTCCCTCCTGCATCCCTGCTCCCCAGATCTGCTGTTTTGATTCCATTCATTTTACAGAACCTGTGCTCTGCCTTGGAAGTAAACCACTGCAGGAGCTTGCTAGTGCTGGAACAGATAGGCATTTAATGCAACAAAGAGCTGATGTTTAGAATAGCGTTCATGACCAAGGACAGGCAACTGGGGACAATTTAATGTCAGAGGGTAACTTAAATATTCCTTAATCCCAAATCATCTCTCCTTCACTTGTTCCCCATGGTGGGCCACTGTTGAGGAACGTCATTTGAGGACCATGCACCAGCAGCCCCCGAGTGTGCAGTCCCTGCTCATGGGAGAGGCCATGAGCTTCTCAGAAGGATTTTGGAAGATCTGTGCTGGGTTGTGTTTGAAACGTTCCTTTTCCTCTGAGGAAAGGGGGAAAGTGTGTTGCTGTTCAAACTGGGCACTGGGAGTGAGCGGTGGTTTCAAGGAATTGTCAGGCCAGAAAGGCACATGGCTGACGTGATGAGAAGGGATGGGGAGAGGAAAAAAGCTTTCTGAACTCGCCGTAAAGCATATAAAGGTGGAGGTAGTATCAGTGCTTAGCTAACCATAGGAAGAATCTCCTTCCCGTTTCCATCCACATTTTGCATAGGCTAGGGAGACTACAGTGCTCTTTCACTTGTAGTTGAGATTGCCTTTATGTTGAAATCACATAGAGTTACTTTGGCCTTCTGTTGCCCCACAACCTGCTGGCCTATGCTTGTTATACTGTATAAACCTTCCCGAATAAGTCTAAAGGCTGCAGCACAGACCGATGATAATGCAGATGGGAGTGCTGAGCTATTAGGAGAAAGCGAGGCCCAATATTTGTCGGGAGTGTTTAGCCAAAATGGGCTTTTAGATCAGAAAAGATGCCTTTATAAAATTACTTGAGAAATCTATTTTTAGGTTGTTACTGATTCTCTGTGTAGTCATAAGGAAAGGTCCAGCTTTGTCCTCTGACAGTCTGATGTAATTCCAGTAGGAGGAAAAAAAAGCAGGAAGAATGCTTGGTTTGGGTCACATAAGCAGAGAGGATCAGCACAGATGATGGTGTGGGCATTAAGTAAGTATAAGTCTTGGCTGGTTCTAATGGGCAGGAGGATGAGCAGGGAATTACACACAGAAGAAAAAGAGAAGTCAAAGTCTTGGCTTACAATAGTGAAAAATGTAATCCCAGAAACTCTAAAGAGACAGATCTTTCTGGCTCCATATTGGACAGAGAAGCAGATAAGGTAAATCCTTAAATCTATAGCAACTGAAATATTTCTGTCACCTCATTTCAGGTGTTCCGTTCAGGATCAAAGTCATAATTTGTAAACTGTAGTACAAATAGGTATAAAGAATAAAATTCCAGCCCAGTGAATTAACAGTCTGAGCAACTTTAAATATTGAGAACTTGAACAAATGCAATGAATGATAGAATCACACCTTCATCAAGAGTTCATTTGCTATAAGGGTGCTTTAGTTCAGCTAATCAAAAATGGTTTCTATTGCTGTGTAGAACTGTCAGCAGTCAAGCAAAATAAATGGCTTGACTGTGGGTGCATTGGGAATAAATGTGTTTGGATCTTAGTGCAGTTGTATCAGCTGTTTGAAGATTATGAATGATAAAAGGATAAATTTGATGGTGCTGGGTTCAGTAAAGAATTACATTAAGGTAGCTGCAGGCACGCAGCTTTTAAGATGATGCAGTATAAAAATTCTCCCTTATGCCTTTATAGTATATCCCTTTAGGAAAACTAGTTAAAAGGCAAATAAGCATTATAAAAGAACTAAGAGAACAGCTTTTTCTCATAGTAATTGAGAGAAATCTGTTATGAGCTGTTGAATCTGCAATATGATTTAAATATACTTACTTGCCTCTCAAATTAGAGTCTAGGAGTTGCTGGCAAATTATTCTCATTGCAGATTGTGACACTGCTGCTGGTCTGTGCTTTCACATTTATGTATCAGAAGTTTTCTTTCTAGGAGAGAGGTAGTCACAGGGATATCCGTAATTTCTCTAAGGCTTGCTTCTAGAAGGAAGTATTTTGTCTGCTGACTTAACATCGGTGGGGTCAAACCTTCTCCTGGTAGCTGCCATTCCACCCTTGAGTAGTTCAGAACAGCCTGATCTGGGGACTGAGCAGCAGGCACCACGTCAGCACCAAGATCAATAAGATGAGAAGCACCTTTTGCTATTTTGATGTGTGTGATCAGCACCCCTGACCAGCCCTGCGCCTCTTTGGATGTCTGCTCCATTGTGCAACTGGACCCACAGCAGAACAATGCCATTTGTTCCAACCTTTTGATGAACCTCAAACAGGACTTGTAAGTTACACAAAGTTTTCCCCTTCAGCATCTCAACTCAGAGATCACAGCCTCCTCTAGCATAACAATCCCAACAGCCCCTTCTTCAAGTGAAGTGCATATCACAAAACCAGGACCGTTAGTTGGTTGTCATCTCAGCAAACTGAGAGACACTTGGTGGGTTTAATGGATGTAGTTTGTTCACACACAGCTTGAGCAGGCAGAAATATTATATACCAGTCTTCCAGTCAGCTTTAAAGTCCCACTGTGAGGGCAATAAGGGAAAGAGCACTGCCATCACATGAATTATACCATAAATCATCAAATACAAAAGGATCAAGTGCTTCTTTCCTACATCTTTCACTCATAGCACAGGTAGAGAACAAGCTGTTGAGTAGAAGGTCGTAATGCCCCGGCTTTCTATATGCTCCTATAAGGGAATTGTCTAGTCAAACTGTGCAATTACCCTTTTCAAAGACATCTTTGTAAATGGAAATCAATATGGTTGTTAATGATAATGGGTTTCCAACAGAAGTACAAATGTACCTGGTAATTTCTAGGCAATTGAGTGATAAAAACAAGTTCCATTATATTTGATTGCATTTATTTTTTTGTCCTCTTCATAAAAGTGGCTCTAGGAAACTCTTGTCTGTCTTGGATTGGCCAGCCAGCCTGGTTTCAACCCTCAGGATAGGAGCTGCAGGTTTATTGTGTGTATAACCTTTTTGCATATTGGCAAAATCTATAATTCCAGCTCTGCAGATGTGTATCACTAATTTCTGGAGCTTTGCACCAAGTTCATTTTGTCACCAGGAGCAAAGCAAAACCTCAGTGGGAGATCACCAAAGCAAATGGTGGAAAATAGCTGTTTCCAGTTAAATCCTGTGACGGTGCTGTGAGGTTCCTGCAAGCCTGATTTCAAAGTACAAAGGACTGAACAAAATCAACTAAGATCTTTAGTTGCAATTTCTGTGTGTATACATTTAGATACATTTCTTTCTTTCTAAAATCCCTGTAATAAACGCTATACAGAAATACATGTTCCTTTTTGATACCCAGATCAACCTCAACATTGTTTACAAAAGTGTCACTCTCCAATGGATTTTGACCCTGTTGTCTTTCTTTCATCAGAGCATAGCACCAGTAAATGGCTATGAGTTTTTACAGACAATGGCATTTCAAACTATCCTTGTCTCAGCCAACAGCTATGATTTATTGTCACTCAGTTGGAGCTGCCAAAGCACCAGAAGCAAAGAATTACTTTGGAACAGGTTTGTACGGGTGGTGTGCCTGCTTTTGCCTCTGTGGCTGCTGTCAGCTCCAGTAAATTCCAAGAAAGAATTTACAGGGGAATGATGAGGCCCAGGTAGAAATATAACCATCAGTGAGATGGGATTTCATTTACATCACTGCAAATTGGTAGATAGATCACTGGCAATGCTGTTGCTTATCAGCAGTGTCCTGCATTACTGGAGGGTCTCCGCTGTCTCTTGCCCTGTATGTCAGCTAATATTTGTTTTTCCTGACCTCCTGTGTAGGGGGAGAGGATGAACTTTCTTTACCTTGGTGTGTCTTGTAGCACTGAGATACATTTTCTCACTGTGAGGAAAAACTTAGGAAAGTCATACCATATTTTTCCTGTTCTTCCACAAAACATAGCAGCATTTTTCCCTATGGCACTGTGTTCATCCTGAGTGTTCACTGGTAGTCTTACAGGCAGCCTCGCCACTGAATCAGTTGGTTGTGATATTCAGAGCATTAAGGAAAAAGACCCAGCAAATGGAGTTTTCACTATAAGTCTTGTGTGATGATTGCTGTAGACATCTTGCAGTGATTTAATCTGTTTACTGCAGACAGAGTGTGTAGCTGTTGCACACTGTCTGTAATCATTAGTTGATGATAATGAAGTTATGCCTGGATGATTGCAATGCAGGCTCCTGAGAGCATTTTAATGGCAAAATATTAACAGTGCTGAGTTAGATGAAACCAAACTAACCCTGTTGTTATCTATTCTATTTAGATTTGATAAGCAAGAGCTCTCAGCTTGACCAATACAATAGAAGTTACATAGATACAGTTATTTATGCAATTATTTGAATGAAATCTCAGTGGCAGGTAGTGACCCTGTGCCTGTGTACATGTCAGTGCAGGTTTCCTCTAGACCTTTCAGACACAGGTACCCCAGTGTCTCCAACCAGGCTACTTCTTGTCTTCCTTGAGGGCTTCACTAAAGGTGCCCAAGGGAATAACCACAGTTTTTCATGCAATGGATATTGCCTGTCGTGGAAGGTTATCTGCTGTGGCTTTTTTCCACTGACAGTTTCCCTTCTTTTCCAAGTTTGCTTGGTGAGCAGCTTTGCCATCCTGGTGCAGTGGTTCTGAAAACACCTCCTGTGAGAAGCGGAAACTGGATTTCATTAGAATTTTCCAGTCATTTTTTAAAGGGAAATAAATTGATCCTCAGTTGTTAAGACCATTTCTGTAGCATATGTTTGGGAAGCCAACACATGGAGAAGGATGCTGATGGTCCTTTCTGTGGTATGAAAGCAGTGCCTAAAGCCTTTTCATACTCTAAACCCCTGCCACTGAGCTGAGAAAAATACCTGCCGCCTCTTGCATGTTCTATAGGGAGGCTGGAAAGTGTCTCACCCGTGCCTGCAGAATGGTTTGCTAGAGAGCAGGGACATGTCCCGGGGTTTTTGAGGGGACACACTGAAGGAAGTGAGTTGCCTAATGGTTGGATGCTGCATGCTCACACAGGTGGCTTGTTCATTTCTGTGTGAGACTTGCCTCTGATTTTCTATAGACATGGATGTTGTCAGTGGCTAATTTAAACATTGCTATTGCCTTCATCAGAAATGGACTGAGGCTTTCCTGCTTTGTGCAGAGGGAGGAGGAGATGTGCAGCCGGTAGCTGACGTGACAAACTGCACAGAGGCTTTAATGCTGTTCGGGACAGTGATGGTGGCTGAAGCCACAGTTTCTGAACTTGGAGTTCACTGAGCATCTTCCCTGAAAAGGTGCTTAATGGAGAAAGGTGCACATATGTCATAGCCTTATCCTCGCACACATACAGCTCCCGAAAGAAGGACACAGCAATAGAGCGGTACTCAGCTCAGGGCTTTACAGATCAGATTGAGCTCCTGCTTTCCTCTGCTTGCCCTTTTCCTGCTGTCCCCTTGAGATTTCCCGAAGTGGTTCCCCAATCCAATAGCAGTTGTAGCAGTGGTACCAACTGCTCGGTGGTTTCTCACTGAGAAGGGTACCTGGGCTATTTAGGGCTTTGTCTGACAACCATGTGGGAGGTGGGTGTTCTCTAATGCAGGAAAACAGCGTATCTTCCAGCAGAAGAGCTGACAGCTCCAAGAAGGCTGCTATGGGATAGGAAGGAGAAGTAAAGGATGAGGACCCAGCTCTTTGAGCAGTGGCTCATAGTGGAGGCAGTGGTACAGGGCAGATGAGGGTGGAAGGAACAGGGAGTGCTCCAGGGGCCACAGAGCTCCCACTTAGTGCAGCAGATGCTCATCTTTCACCTCTGCTTCTCCTTCTGCTGCAGCTCCACTCCTCTTGGAGCTGGTGCCAGGGGAAGGGATTTGCATGTCTGACATCTTTCAAGCCAGTTTTAAAGCAAAGCCAGGAATAGCTTCTGGGGAGGGAAGTGAACCCTAAGAAGTTTGCATTTGCCCTTCTCTAAAACTGCCCCTTTCTAACTTTTTTTCTTTAATAATTCCTTGAATATGGTAAGTATAAGTGCAAGTGGATCATCATGACTTGTTGCTTACACGTGGTTTAGCTACATGGCACCTTTAGTCTTAATAGAGGAAAGAGAGATCAGGCACTGCCTCTGGGAGAGCCTCCAAGCCCGCTGTACGCCAAGGGTGTGCCATGTAAGAGCATTCCCTGTTTTCTTTAAATGAGGGGTTTAGGACCAAGATACATTTAAGCAAAATGTTAAATAGTGATGGCAATGACTACTTCCATCTATTTCTTCCATTTTTATTTAGAAAATGCATTAATAATCCTGTTCCTTATAATGAAGCACTGGATTCCCTGCAATGTTTCAGCAACGTTCAACTGATGTGGTGTCTTCAGTTTCACAGGTCACTACAGAAATATTAATTGGGTAGCCAGCCATATATTTTAGGTCAAGGGAAGTCTCTCTCTAGTGTCTTGCCATGTGCCTTTGTGCTAGGTTTGAGAAAAGAACATCATTCCCAAACGTTCCAGTGGACTGTCCACTCAGCTAAGCAGTCGACTGCTCTAGATGTTACAGTCCTTGGTGTCATTGCTTATACCCTGGTTGCAGCTGCAGCTGATCAGAAGTGACAAAGGATTTACCTTTGTCTTCTGAAGTACTTTAAAATGACAGAAAATTAGATTTCCTTTGAAATTGAAGCAGGGAATGTGACCATTACGTTCCTCCATTGCACAAAGTAGGCAACTATTGTATATCTTGCTATAATAATTAATCTCTGTACTCCTCGGTTTTTGTGGAGTAAGAGATATCCATAGCTACGGCCAATTCCTTGTTATTGAATGTTGTAATTGCAATTCTGAAACACAGTTGCCTTTGGAGAATGGTGACAAGAAGCTGCAATGGAAGTCCTCAAGGCAGATTTTGTTTCATGCTGAGGGATCTCAGAGAACGTACTGTTTGCTCTCCATTTCTGTAGCATGTGGATGGGGCAATGTCTTTTCAGCTGGGTCACTGGATAAATGAGATGTTTGGCTCTCTAAGGCAAAACCAATTACTATGTGGGCTCTTGTGAACTAAAGAAGCTTTCATGTTCCCTAAATCATGTGTTAAGGGTGAAGATACACAAAGCTTTTGATACAGGATGGATGTACAGGCTGTGTCCCTTTGTGCTCCTCTCCTGTGCCCCCGGAAGGAGGCTTCGCCAGGGTAGAGTAAGAGTAGGCATTCAGCACAGGGAACCGTGAGGAGAAAGCCTCATGCCCTCACGCAGCCCATGAACCAGCCGGTGCTGGTGGCACTACTGCCCTCCACTGAACTCTTCTCAGTGGTCAGCGCTTCTTAGCTGCTTGCTGGGCATGGCAATCGCCTTTGCTTTGGCCAGTCTCTGGTGTGTGGCAGCAGCCAAGGAGACAGGGTGGGCTGCTGGCACGGTGCTTTGTGCTCAGCATCCCTTGCTGTGCCTTCCCTAGTCCCCCTGGCTCTGCCCTGGTACCTTGGATGGGCTCCTTTGGTGTCACTCATTTGAACCATGTGTCCATCCCCATGCCATGACTCATATGACACGAGGCTCCTGTTGATTGAATTCCCTAATTGTCTTTAGAACAAATGAGGCACTACAGGGCTCTTCAATCACTCAAGGTATTTTGCTTGCTGGGGGGGGCATGTGTGTAACATATGCGAGGATTCAAGGCTTAGTTTTGATCCTACTAAAGTAATGTAAGACTTAATCCTGTTCCTACCGTGGCAGATTTATCAGAGCAGGACTGTTAATGCTCTAAAGCTGACTGAGAGATAGCTACGTGCTGTGGACAGACAGCAGCTAAGAGTTCACTCCTACCATGGGAGCAGGGGAATAGCCATGAGTAATAAGACTGAGGGGGAATTTCCAGCAATGTCATAGCAAGTAAAATGAAAGTACATTGGTAATGTGCTCCCTGCATTAATAGTAATTATTCCTCTCACCAAAATAAAATGAAAAACCTCATTGTAAACACTCATCTTAAAATGGTAAGCCTGTATTATTAAGGCACTTACATAATGTATTTGGGACCTGCTTTTCTGGTTTGGATCAGAAATAAGAATTTGAGCACAAAATAAACAAGTGAAAAGGAAAAATAATACTCAGAAAATGAAAGTAATGACAGTTTCTCCTTGTATTCTTCCTTCCTTTTTCTCTTCCCATTCAGCTCTGCTGCTGTATGTTCTGCAGTTCTTATTCTCTGAGAACGTGACTGACTGCAGCAGGTCTCTGGTAGAATTCAGTCCTGCAGAAGAAGTGATTTAACTTGGGGAGTATGGGCTTGGGTCACAGTTCATAATCTTGCGGGAAATTGCAGTATATAGCTGTGCTGCTCCTCACAATCCTTAGGAAGGATTTGCCATCCAAAAAATGGTCACTGCCCCTCTTTGTTCTGAGAAGATTGTCATTTGCAGCCTCCAGAAGTGTTGCATTGGTTCCCTGTCCTGACCTGCGGGGTATTCCCCCTGTGCTGGGTGGCTGGTTCATCAGGGTAGAAGTGTGGGCTGGCTCCCTCATGTTTGCCCCTGATCAGACAGGCAGGTCGCTTGCTTCTTCATACGTGTGCTCAAAGAGGGGAGAAGCAATTTGAGGCTGTCTCTGTGTAGTAGCCATACAATATGGGACAGCACATACCCCTTTAAGCCAAGGGCTTTTCTTTTTACACGCCTGTATAGCACACAGCATGCTTTGGGCTGATACTGAACCTATCAGCAATGATAGCAGCGTATTTAGATAATAAAATAACATTGTAGTTCCATCCCCACCAGCTGTCAGAGATGGATCATGGTTCTCCCCATCTCCCCTGTTCCTACTGATAAGTGTTCTTAAGTGCTGGGCTGCATCTTAGATACATCTTAGAATCTACTAGGTTGGAAAAGACCTTTAAGATAATCAAGTCCAACCACCCTAACCTCACGCCTGCCACCAAGGTGCATGCTGTGGTGGTAGTTTGGGGTGTAGGTACAGACACAGGCAGCCTGTCAGTGCTGAGCAGTCATTCTCTGCTGCTGTTCTCAATCTCTTCTGAGGAAAAGATAGTTGTACAGGTAAAAAAAATCCCAAAGGATGTATTTGGCCTCCAGAATTGCCAGCTGGACCATGCAGATCTAGGCTAAGGTCTTCTAAGCATGCTGAAGTAATTTTAACTTTTCCATTGCAGAGGAGGTGAAAAAGCTGGAAAATCAATATAATTTCTGTTTTCCATAGGAGACAATGGATAGATTGTATACTTTAAGGTCAAACAGATGTTTCTTCTTGGAGCTTTTTTGGTTTTTTAATCCATAAAAACAGTGAGAAAATCTATAAAGAAGAAAAACTCAAACAGATGAAGGGTATAGTTTTGCTTTATTGCAAATAATTTCAAACGTCATCTAGAAAGAAGAACATTTAGCTTTGCTTTATCTAATAAAGTCCAGTTGTTCTTAAAGCCACCTCTTTGCTTCTTTGTTTTATACAGAAGCAGAAGAACTTTGTAAGTCACAAGTAAGGAAAAGAAAAAAGAAGATGATTGAATTCTTGTTAATAATTCTCAGAAGATGAGATTCTAAAATGGCTGGTGCTGTGGCATTTAATGTCAGGTCTACTTCAACAACTTGAAAGCCAGATGCCAAAATACTTGGAATAGTTGTGAAAATGAAAATTCTGATACTACTCTTTAAAATCTCTCTGCTAAGAGAATTGGAGAAAGCAAGTTACATGAAAATTAATATGGACAGCATATGGATAGCAGCATCAGAGCTGTCACAGAATCCCAGAACCATCAGTGCTGGAAGGGCCCTCTGGAGATCACCCAGTCCAACCCCTGCCAAGGCAGGGCCACCCAGAGCAGGTCACACAGGAACGTGTGCAGGCGGGTTTGGGATGGCTCCAGAGAGGGAGACTCCACATCCCCCCTGGGCAGCCTGTCCCAGTGCTCTGCCACCCTCACGTAAAGAAGTTCTTCTTGTGCTTTAGTTTATGGCCATTGCTCCTCATCCTGTTGCTGGGCACCACTGGAAAGAGTCTGGCACCATCCTCCTGGCACCACCTTTGAGATACTGATCTGCATTGATGAGATCCCCTCTCAGTCTGCTCTTCCCTACGCTAATCAAGCCCAGCTCCTGCAATCTCTGCTCATAAAAGAGATCCTCCAGAACCCTGATAATCCTTGTGGCCTCCACTGGACCCTCTCCAGCAGCTCCTTGTCTGTCTTGTACTGAGGAGCCCAGAACTGGACACAGTGCTCCAGATGTGGCCTCACCAGGGTCAGTAGAGAGGGATCTCCCTCAACCTGCTGCTACGCTCCTCCCAGTGCATCCCAGGATACTCTTGTCCCTCCTGGCCTCAAGGGCATGCTGCCGGCTCCATAGTCACCTTATCATCCACCAGCACTCCCAGGTCCTTCTCAGCTGAGCTGCTCTCTAATAGGTCAGCCCCAAGCTGTGCTGGTACTTGGGGTTCTTCCTCCCCAGGGGCAGAACCCTACACTTGCCCTTGTTGAACCTCATTAGGTTTCTCTGCCCATCTCTCCAGCCTATTAAATTCCTGCTGAATGGCAGCACAGCTTCAGTGTATCAGCCACTCCCCCAGCTTCATGTCATCAGCAAACTTGCTGAGGGAAAACTCCAGCCCTTCACATTTTTGGCACATTTAAGTTTCAGGTGCAGCAGTGTATGGGTTTAGAGTATGGATATACAGAGTCAGTGTTACCCCAATTTGTGATAAATATCTGTGTTCGCACTGGGGTGATGGAAACTGCATCTTTCCCTCCTGAGCATTTAGACCAAAGCTCACCATGGAAAACATCAGCTATTATGTTGTGCTTGTACAAAATCTAGTGTGAAAGAACCCATGTGCAAAGCCTGTGCGCTGAGCCTTTGAGTCAGGAGCTGCAATATATCTTCACTGCAGCTTGCACAGTCAGTCCCAGGGGCCGGCCACTGACGCATGGTGTAGGCTAAGGGAATAATGCATCCTTCATCAGGGTTGTGGGAAAGGCAGCACAGTTTAATACACTCTGATCTGTAAGGTTTACAAAGCCTTTATTCAAAGAGCACTCTTGTGTGCCCTCTGCATTTTCGACATCACATAAGAAGCTTTATAACCCTGCATTATTTATAGGATGGTAAGACAGTATATCTGACCTCTTTATAGCATCATGCAGAAGGGAATGAAGTATTTTAGCACAAGGGTCATGCACGCAAGGCACAATCTGGTTGTTTCAATTGTGACGTCCCCTGGCTTTGCTCTCTCCTAGCTATTTGTTTGCAGTGGTATTTCTCGGGTCTTAATGTGTGAATTGAGGGCAAATCATGCAAAACCCATCTCTTACATTTTGAAGAGAGCTTTCTGTTTCAGCTGTGGTTGATCAAATATAGTGTTACAAAACCAGTTTAGAAGTTGTACCCATTCTGCTCATCCCATAAGGATGAGCAATAAGGCCTGTATTTACCAGTTTATTCAGTCTGAGCAGTATCCTTTACCTGCTGTAATGCAAAAGCATTGAATTGAAGAAAATTGGCATTGTACTCCCATGAGTCACCAGAACCGTAGTGAAATAAGGTTTTATCTACAGCATAGGAAATCCAGTGTGTATCTCTAAAAAGTGGTTTAATATGATCTTTTGGATTCTGAACCCGCAAGCACATGGTAAATCCACATGCCTCTCTTGAGTGCTGTATTTTGGGTTCAGAGCTGGTTTGCACAGATATTAGTTTGTAAAAAAAAGCCCCAACAAACCAAAACCAAACAAAACCCTCAATGTATGTGCTTCGAAAAACTCCCATATGGGGCAGCTCGTGCAAGTACAAGGTCTACTATTTATCGTTGGCATTAATGTATTAAAATCTTTCTCCTCTGCTCAGTAATTGCTTTTGGGTTTTGTATCTCCTGTCTGCCGTATAATTGCTGCTTAGTCCCACTTCATGTCAACCAACCTCTTCATTGCATCTTCCAACGTAAATGTGAAAAACACGTGGTCTGGAAATGTGCCTATTCTTCATTGCAGGAGGCACAACAGGGCAATACACAGAGATTGCTGGTAGCCCACTAAAAGCCAAATGTTGAACGTCTGCATCTAGACTTTGGAGCAGCCCAACCCCAAAGAGCTCCTTTCTGGAATGGGTAGTGGGACTGGAGACCCTGCACAGCAAGCGCATGCATGTACTTGCCTTCCTTTCAATCTTGGATAGGATTCTAAAGGCAAGACAAAATGGTGATCTGTTAGGTGGATTCCTGACTACTTCTCACTCCTTAGATTTCTGCCTCTCAAAAATGCAGGCTTTGGCTGCACACTTGCAGTTAACCTCAGTGCATTACATTTGGAGTGGATTTGTACTGCAGATCTGACAATAGATTGATGCTTTCAAGCGTATCTTAGGTGAGGGAAGCAAAGGTAAATCTAATAGGCAGTAGTATTACTCACTTGTGCACTTCTGCACTGCTGTTCAGTAGGACCTTTTTACTTCTCTAGGATGGTAAAATAGGGGCATTAAAGATTCCGTTTGAAGCAAAATGTGGAGGTGAGAAGCCTGTACTTGTTGGCTTTAACATCTCAGCACAGCAAGGAAGTGATGTGGATCAGTGAATGAAAGCAGATCGATGACTGCATGTAGGCAACTTCTGAACATTGCTGTAAGATGCTGAGAGACACCTGAAATATTTAACCTTTTAGTTTGTCACAAAGCCTTTTTTCCTTTAAAAGGTTATGCTATAAAATTATCTAGCACTTCAATAGAAGTATTGGTGACTTGTAGGGAACTTACAGTTGTAAGTGCTGTGGCTCAGGTGTCCTTTGAGCTCCATCATGGCTCTGCCTATAGCTGCTTGCAACACTTGACATCCGAATTTCATGTTGCTGTGGAAGTTACCTCAACTAAAGCTTTAAAGATGTTTTGTAACATTTATGTTTGTGATCACAAAAAATATTGTGAATCTTCTTTTAGAGAAATTGGTAAGAAAAATATGACGATGCCAAGCTCTGGGATAAGGGTAATTTTGGAACGGCTTCCAAAGTTACCCAGGTATTTTTGTCATTTGCTGGATTTTTGTATAGTTTTATTCTTACTACTGAAACCAGGGTTTCAGCAATTGGGTAACTGCTTTTCCTTTAGGCAGTTCAGTGAAGCTGTGCTGAACTTGCACCTCGGAAACGTGTCATCGGAAGGAGTTATGTGTGCACCTACTATTTTAAGGGGAGGAATGGCCCACAGTGAGATGTAACAGACCTATTGCTCTATCTGTGTTATGGCTACCTCCCAGGCCTTGTACTACCTGTAGCAGCATTGTGTCTTTCACGAGAGAATTGTCCCCGGAATGGTTTTCTTAATACAAGTGTCTGCAAGTGGCCATGAGGGAAGGCAGCCGGTAGCTTCTGTCCACACCACTGTCACCAGAGGAGACCTTGCTCTGCAGGCACCTTTTCATTATTCTTATCCTTTTCTGCAGAATAAGAAAAGTGAAGCCAAGAGAAAATGATCTCCTCTGAGATTTTCATTGCAAAGGGTGATTGAACAAATGGAGAGTAAGTTATGTTGTCGACAGAATAGTTAAAAAGGTATGGGATTGATTCTCGTGTAGCTGGAAAACCAAAACAAAGCAGTGCATCTCTGAGGGATTAAATAGACTTCTGAACATGTAATTGTAGTGCACTAGACAAGCAGTGAAGTTGCCTTCTCAGTATGCTGAGGATTAAATATCTTGCTTCAGCCATTTGTTAGACATTTAATTTCACCCTGAGTTAAGAAGCTTGGCTTCTGCTCCATACCCACCTTACAATTTTCTTTTAGGAGCGTCACAGTCATGTTGTGACACTCCACAGAGATGTTCCAACTATGTTTTCCTAAAAATAAGAATAGGAGAAAGTGAATAGGGGTTTATAAGGAAGATGGGGACAGAGTTTTTAGTAGGGCCTGTAGTGATAGGACAAGGGATAGTGGTTTTAAACTGAAAGAGGGGAGATTCAGACTAGATATGAGGCAGAAGTTCTTCCCTGTGAGGGTGCTGAGGCGCTGGCACAGGGTGCCCAGAGAAGCTGTGGCTGCCCCATCCCTGGCAGTGTTCAAGGCCAGGTTGGACACAGGGGCTTGGAGCAACCTGCTCTAGTGGAAGGTGTCCCTGCCCGTGGCAGGGGTTGGAACTGGACGAGCTTTACGGTCCTTTCCAACCCAAACCATTCTGTGATTGCATTATTCTGTGAATGCAACTGGTGGTGAAACAAGTCTGGAAACAGAAAAAACATACAACATTTTGGGTTCTGTGTGGCCAGTCTCAGAAGTCTGGCCTTTGTGTACTGTCTGAAATGAGGTACCTACAATTGTTCTGCATGGATATATATAATGAAACTAGCTTTTACCTGGGATTTTTTTCTCAAGAACTGTCTGTCCAGGGTATGCTTCCATTATCCTGTGGTCAGCAGTAGAAGCAGCTCCTCACTGGAGCTCAGTGGTGTCTCGCTGCCTGTGGTTAGTGGAATCCCTGCTAGCCAAGGCACCCCATCTCCATGTTGCAGAGTTACAGTGGGTACTGTTGGAAAGCCCACAATCCCTTCTTTTCAGTGTGAGGGTGGTTTTGCACAGTGTGGGCATTGCAGGCCGTCCTTTGCTTGGTGGAAGCTGTAATAAAATAGAATACGAATGATGTTTTTCAGTGTAGGAAGCACTTCCTTGTTCTGGTCACACAGAATCTTTGCACACACTGAAAATATATTGTACCATATAAATGTGACACACAGATTTCCATCCACATACACTGTATATGACCAGTGCAGCACCCATCATCTCACTATGACTGCAGGGCTTGTGCATTAATTCTGTCCAACCACTCCCTGGTGTATAGGTTGAAAGAAGTATTAATGTTCCTCAAGTTGCTTGCTTCTGAATGTTTCAGAGGTTCTCCAGGCTCTTTTAAGTTAAACAGAAGATGGATCCTGTCCTATTGCTGACTCATGCCTCTTATGTTTCAGCTCCATTGCATAGAATTTTTAACATTCTTCAATGTAAATGCATCAAATTGCTAAAGCAGACATTTCAGAAGATAGATACATTTTTGTGAGTCACAGCTATTCTGTGCCTCAATTTTCCCTAGACTTAAGAAGCTTTTTTACTGCCCTAGCATACAGAGGTCACTGGAGAGAGGGGTTTTATTATTCTATTTTCATAGTATGCATGGGTTCTCATTACAAAACAATGCACATATTTATTTTTAATTTCTTGAAAATGGACCTTTTATTCGCAGGAAACCCTTTGTTTTTCACTGCTGTTTCTTCCTTGTATCTGTCTCTTCCTTGAAGAGCTGCCTAGAAAAAAATGACAAACAGCTATAGTACGGGAAGATAGATTACACTATAGCTTGATGGGTTCTCCTATGAGTATGGGTTGAGGTGTAAGTGTTGCACTGCAATATGCTTTAATCATTTCCAAAATCCTACTTAGTCTCTGGCATTCCTGAGACATGCACTTGCACTGACACTAGTCAGTGATATTTCCCTCCTTTTCTGACTATTTGAAAGCGTGCAACTTTCCATGCTTCCAGCAAAGTCATCCTTCAGGCTCCACAAAATCCATATAGCTGTTTACAGGCTGTCTCATGCCTTTTTGTATGCATAGAAGTCATAACCTATTTTGATCCTTATTGATTGAACTTGGAGGATGAACAACATGCATTGATATTAAAGAAAACGATCTGGCTTGATTATAAAGCACCAGTTGTACTAGAAGCAGTCGTGCAATCCTTCTTCTGTGGGTAAATGGGTAGTAATGTCAGGGCATTGCAAAAAGGAACTCATTAATCTTTGGAACTGCAACAAGAAAAGCCCATGAGGAAATGACGGTGCAGGGTTTGGATGCTGTGTATGCTGGTGGTTGATAGACCAGGTCATGCTGTGACAAATAGCACCTGATGAACTCAGCACCGCTCATAACGCAGGAGCCCTGAGTTAGAGGGCAGAGCTTCCTAAATAATGACCACGGTATTACAGGAGAGTTGTCAGATGCAATCAGAGCTTGGGCTTTCTTAACACTCCAGCCTTTGACAGGCTTTATTTATGCAGTATTTTCTACCTGAGAGACATAACCTGGCAATAAGAGCATCTTTTACAGTAGTGCACATTCATGGGACCTGCAACCATGGTGGGATGAAATCAGTTTGTATTTGCTTGAAGTGAAGTTTTTTATCTGTACATAAGTCTAGTAGAGCATGGTCAAATTAATGTCCTTGGATAAACTAACTTCTCCCATTTCCATTACAGTGATAGCAGTTAGAATCACTGCTTTACTCCTATGTCTTCCTTTTTGCCTGAAAGCAACTGATCCCAGAGAAACAGAAGTAGGGACCACTTATTCCTGTTGCATTACACAAGTCAAAATAATTTAGTTACAGTCCTGGTAATTAAATGCACTGTATATAACTATTCTGCAAGCATGTATGACTCTTTGGGATATTTATTCTTACAATGAACATCCTAGATTGCTGGGAAGATTAGGATTGCTTTTCTCTCCACTGCAGGCATCTAGTGTAAGGAGTAGGCTGATTATTCACTCTCTTCACTCTCCATCCAGGCAGCAAAAGCAGTAATATTTTCCTTGCCCCTGAAGCTGTTATAAAGTTGAATCTACTTAAGATTCCCAGGTAAAAGGTGATATTGAAAAGGACAGATACTATTTAAGAGACTAAAGCTTATGCTACAGCCTAGGTAGGTAGTTTGACTGTTGTTTATACACTTTGGATCAATCCTAAAGTACTTATTTCTACAGGAACTTTTTACTGATTCTTATGTGTACAGCCAGAATGATGTTTTGACAGTACTTATTGGTATTCTGGTTGAAATGAAGGACTTCACAGAGACCTTCTGTCTTCCTCCTCAGTGTCATTACACCAGCAGGAACTTTTGAATGCTTCTGTCTTGGAGCCTCTTGTGAGGAGGAGAGCAGCTCCTGGAGCTCCTGGAGCATATGAAAACATCTTTAGCGACCTGAAGACTATAGCTGGAGCTTTCTATTCTAATCTTAAAAAGATCTTTTTAGATAGGGGGAAAACACCTAAAAAATAAGATGTGCTGTAACTGTCTCATGGAGGGGTTTAAGTATGGTGATTCCTGTTAATACCAAACTACCTGTAAAAATCCAATGCTTACTTCACTTGAATTACTTGTGGTTTGTTTGGGTTTATTTTTTTCCTTCTGACTGATATTTTTGTGTTGATTCTGGGTCCATTTCCTATATATGACAAAGTGCAGGAGACATTTTAATTGTCAGATATTTACAGAATAGATAGAAAGTGGTCAGGAAATGAAAGCTGTGGACGATGCCTGCTGCTTCAGCTGTGGCCAGGAGTTGATTTTCTGAGCCTTTTTGCTTGTGACACAGACTGCCTGCATGTTATGAAGCAGAATTAGTTATCTGTTAAACACTTGTTTGGTTCTGTAATGCTAATACGAACAGGAAATGTTTTCAAGAAAATCGTGATGCTTTTAAGCTGTGCCCAGCAATGTGTTAGAGGCCACAGTGGCATCTGCGTGTTGCTTGAAACTGCCAGTGCTAAGAGGGTGCCATCAGCTACAGTTAGACACAAAATTTAAGCCTCAGTCTGGCAGTGAAGTGAGGGAATGAAGTGTGGGAAGAAGGAAGACATACGTCTGAGTCCAGACCTTATCTCAGCTTTGACAAAGTAAGGGAGAAAGTAGAACTGCCACCCTCACCTGCTCAGGCATTTAGGTTTCCTTTTTATGAACATCTGACTTTAAAAGGTGGAGCAACGGCCTCATCAGAAATGATGACTTTTCCCATTGCATCTTCCACTGCCAGGAATGCTTGACCTTCCCAGCAGCAAGCGCAGCTCAGCCCTGACTCCTGACCCTAGTGCCTTTGCTCAGGCCAGATTAGCAAGCCACAAAATGAGCTGACCTGCTGCCATCAGCCACAGGGAGTCTGAACCATCCCAGTTCCCTTATGTGCAAGGCACTTCTCAACACATTCTATGATGCATTTGCAAATTAGTTGTCCAGATTGTTCTTTCAGTTAAAGTGAGGACATAGGCCAGTCAGTATTCCCTTTGGGTGTTTGCTCTGTGAATTGTTGTGGTGTTTGAAGCCTCTTTGGTTAGCCAGAAACCTTCTGAGTTTAACTTCTGTGTGTGTGGCTACCTACAAACCCAGCAAGGCGTAGCTGGATCATCACTTTACTACATCAGCCTTTTGATGTTAGGCAGCACTATGCAGCATTTAGGTCCTGCAGGACCTCTGCAGTGCTTGGTATTACTAAGCTGCATAGAAAGCTTCTGATCGGTCCGAAGCCTACAAGAGGAAGAGGGACCTTTGCGCAGTGTATTAACCTGAGACTCGGGGGATCCTAGTCTGCTGCACTGCTCTGCAAGAAGATTTCTCTGGTGGCCTTTAACAAAAAAGGGTATTTTCTTCTGTCTTTTGTTCTCTGCCTACAGAATAGATATGGCATCATCATGCAGAACTGCGGATAGGAGAATTAATGGTCTGTATGTATAGAAGGAATAATGTGGTGTGTTCAGAGTTCTGATTTCATCTGTTTGGCAGGTGTGATCACAGTCAGAATGTTTCCATGCAGTTCAGGAGGCTAATTTGTGTCTCCTGAGGTACCCAGGACGGGAATGGAGCAGCCTTGCCGTCGGACTCCCCTTGCACTGGGGTTGAGCTGGAGGCTGCAGAGCAGCCAGGTCACATCTGTGCTGTGTGATTGGTCACTGAATTGCTGCATGAAGCTGGCAGGAGAGGAGCTGTGTTGCTTCCTCGCCCTGCTGCCCAGGAGGGGTTGTAAGCACAACTCAAGTTCTGGATGCAGCAGTAACGGGGTAGTGATTGGTTTCTGGTAGTGCGAAAACCAGAAACAACTACAAACCCAAAAGCAACAACAATTTTGGAGTGCCCCAGCAAAGAATGGTGTGTTTCCTTGTCATTCGCTTTGCTTTCAGTAGTTGCTTGTTGTAGCTTTGTCCTTGAACAGGTTTTGAATGTGAAGAAGTCTCTGAAAACAAGAACAGCATCTTGTATTGAAGCATGTAAACGCCTTGGCAATTCTCAGGCAATTGAGAGTGACTCACTGCTTTAGCACCAGAGCCAGGGCTCATTTGGCAAGATGCAGTTTCAATAACCCATACAGGCACAAGGGCCAGGTGTTTGCAGACAGTGGAGGCTTCATCTAGCTCAGTGTAGCTGGATGTGGTGCAGGGATGAGCCCAGCTTCTCCCTGACCCCAGAGGTATGGGCTAGAAGTTTTCTCACATTTAGCTAAGTCATCTCATCTGCCTGATGACCGCTTCTTCAAAGCTTCCATGTGGTAGATGTAGCCAGCGAGTGATGGATTCAAGAAGATAATCAAATGCAACATGGAATGCCAAACATCTATTAAGACAGAATAGTTCTGCCTTCCCTCTCAGGAATCCTGTTTTCTTGAGTCAGGTAGAGACGAGGTTTGTGTGCTGATGAGTTACAGTATCCCCTGTGAAGTAACTAGCCTCAGCTAACAGGGAGTCACTGCAGCATCCTGCTCCTCTGCTGAGTTCTCTGGGTCTGCATGGTACAGCAGCAGCAACAGCAGTTCATGACCAGCTCTACATCCTTTAATGGCAAACCTGGGGTTCTTCCAAGGGAGAAGTTCTAATAACAAAATGAAAAGGATCTTCTTTTAATCCCCACTGCACCTGAACAAGGTTGTATAAATATAGATGCAGGTGATATAGAAAAAGGCAAAGAAATTAAAATCAGATGGTGCTATTGTAACTCATAGTTTCCACAAGCTGAGTTCCAGACAGCATGTGCTGAGGGCAGCTGGCTTGCAGAATAGACGATGATACACAGCCATATTTAAGATAAATGCTGAAATATTGTATGACTTACTAAAGTAACAGCTTCCCAAGTTATAGTATTCCAAGGATGATGATTTTGAGGAGCAGTCTGAATTTTAGCTGGTTTAACCCAAACTAATGTTAACAGAAATAATCCTCTGTATTAATAAACTATCTGCTTTATTTCCTAAGAAGTCATGTATGAAATGGTAAATGCTAAGTAAAAGGAATACAAAAGAAAAAATCTGTTTAAAATGATGGATCAGGCAAACTTCGCTCATAGAGAAATATCTAATGGAGACCAGACTGGGCTTTTCCTAACTGGAGAAGAAATATCATCTGAGGGGAAAAAGTGAATTTGGAAACACAATTGAAGATTCCTGGGCATTACATCTTCAAAGGGTGTTTTCATTTAGTCCAACATCACAAGTGAAACCTACATTATAGCTTGGAGCTGCTGTGGAAGTTATTGTGTCTGTCTCCCCGGGAACGAATGCCTGTTAGCACTGAGCTCATGTCCTGCCGTGGTCTGCACTCCTGCCTGCACAGCTGCCTGCAGACCTCCACCGCCCCGCACATCACACCATGCAGGAGTGGCACATCTCCCACTCCTCCCAGGGCCCAGCCTCAGCACTCACATTTCTGACAAGTCTTCCCAAGGGCCTTCTAAAAGTTGAGAGGCCAAATATAGATGATTCCCCCCCCTGGCCCTTAAAGCTCTTCTAGAAAGTTTAGACTCTGGCACTGTGATAGAGATAGATGGACTTCAGGTGAAACTGGTGATATCCAGCACTTCGCACTGTCCGCCCATGAGAGAGGGGCCTCGTGTGCCCACCTTTGTGCACTGGAAAAAGCTTTTTGTCCCCTGCCTGTTCTGCTGCTGGGCTTTGGGGAGCAGAGAGAGGAGAGGGCAGTTTGCAAGGGTTTGAATTCTTCACCTCTTTTGCTGCAAGACCTGGCTTTGAGAGAGCAAAGGCAGGCAGTGTATTTGCTGTCCTCACCCACTTTTCGGAGGCAGTGAGAGCACTCAGGAGTGCTGCCTCCCCTCCATGCTGCCCTGCAGTGAGGACCCCCCAGCCTGCCCCATTTAGTCTGGAGAAGAGAAGGCTCAGGGGGGACCTTCTCGCTCTCTGCAACTGCCTGACAGGAGGATGGAGCCAGGAGGGGGCTGGTCTCTGCTCCCAAGGAACAAGGGATGGGACAAGAGGAAACGGCCTCAAGCTGCCCCAGGGCAGGTTTAGATGTAGCTGAGAAACAATTCCTTCCCCAGAGGGTGCTCAGGCATTGGAACAGGCTGCCCAGGGCAGGGCTGGAGTCACCGTCCCTGCAAGTGTTCACACCCCGTGTAGCCGAGGCCTCAGTGCCATGGGTTGGTGGTGGCCTTGGCAGTGCTGGGAACGGTTGGACTGGATGAGCTTAAAGGTCTTTTCCAACCTGGTTGATTCTATGATTCTATGATTCTGCGTGCCCCTGTGCCACCCTCTGCTTGCGGGGCTGGTGGTGCTGAGCGCTCTGCTCTGAACACCGGCACAGCTGCCCAGCTGAGGCACACAGTAGGCTGCTCATTTACCCACCACTGAACCAGAGGACAGCTTTCCTGCCTAAAGAAAGCCTGAGGCCCATCAGGAGGTGCTCCAGTACTGGCATCCTGCCAGGGGACTCCTGTCCGGAGGGCTGGCATCGGATCCAAGTTAGATGCAAGCAGGTTTCAGAGTTCAGGGTATTAAATGATCTGTGCTGGCATTGCCATGTGCTCTTTGATGGTGATTTCCAGAACCTTCTGTCACCGAGGGACAAAGCTGGATCCAGAGGAGAGCTCTCATGGAGGCAGGAAGAGAGTGATTTTGGGGTTAGTTTACTAAATTCTGAACAGTTAAACAAACTTGTACACTATGGCCAAGTCTTTGTCCTAACATACAATTTTTACAGCACCATTAAAGTATCCACTCTTAGGTTACACTTTGCACTGGGAACTGTTCCCAGCTGGATCTCAAGTGCATGAGGTGCTGGTTGTGTCCCCCAGGTTGTATGAGGTATACGGCAAACCTTTATTTCCTCTCCCCATGCACAACAGCGCAGTGCGATGGTGACAAAGCACCTGTGGCAGCATTGGCTATGGCTGCATGAAACCCACCAGGCTTCCAGCAGCTTCTCCATCCTCTTCGTGTTGCAGTTCTTCCTGTTGTCAGAGTACAACATGCTGCTCGCACCCTTTATTTCTAATCAGGATGATGGTGTTTTACATTCCTACACTTGGGATAAGAATCAGTTCCCATGAAATTGAGACTAGAAGATGGGTAACATAGAACACAGTACGACAGCCTCCCTGAAAATGCCTTTCTGTTGTTTTAAAAATAAGAAAATTATGCTCTGTAAATATAAACCATAAATGCGTGTGGAGAACTAAAGAGTATTTGGTACAGTGTGAGATTATAAGGCTGAGATTATAAGGATTTGCTGAGCTCTTAACCTGAGACATGGCTTTGGTGGTGGCTTCTCCTGGATACTGGCACAACTCTGAAACTCAAAATACGCCCCTTCAGAGAGGCTTGGAGGTTAGGAGTTATCCATCCCCATGTTACCAGTGGAAGAGTGGCAGCTTGCCCAAAGGCAAGCTCTGTGTCATGTCTCTCTCTTTCCTCATTTCAGAACAATGGATCAAGGAGAAAACTGTTTTTCAGTGCCCCTTAGGAGGAAGCAAGGAGATGTCACCCCAGGTATTTAAGTTTAGCCCAATGTGACATTAGAACATGGAAGAGGTAGAGATGGCAAAGCAGAATAGTTAAAACAATCAATATTGTATTGATCACTTAAAAGCATGTTGATGTACAGCCTGTGATCTGCCTCATTTAAACTACAGCTGAACCTGCTTCTCAAAATACAAATTAAATGTTTTGCATTGCCTCAGTGAAGTGGAAAAACAGGAGAAGAGGAGAAAGCTTAAATGAAAAGCTGCCCATAAGGTGGATGAAATGAAACTTTTTAGTTTGGGGAAATGAAGGGTTAGAGTTACAAAGCAGAAGGAGGTGGCTATTAGATAAAACTGGGGTAGCTTTCAGGCTCAGGAAGTTCATTTTTCTCATTGATTTGAGAAGATGTAGGGAATGGTAAAACTGCTGTCCAGGGCAGGTACTGGGATTAGGTGCCGTAGTCTCTCCAGCTGAGAGCTAATGGTGAGGGTGTTTGCTAAAGCAGGAGCCAGAACTTAGGAATCCCACCTCCTGGTGAGAGCCTCCGTCTCCAGGTTGCAGCACCATTCCTGTCACCTACGTGAGGGAAGTTGGGGACCTCGGTTCTAATCCCTGCTTTTAAAAGCAGGGGGAATTCCTTCATCCCTTCCTGTTGGACTCATATCACTTGCTTGGAAACATGACAGGCTGGCTCTGTAGCCTTCAAGATAGGATGTCCTGTTGTGTCTGAAGAGCAGCTCTCCCCAGAGTGACCTCAGCCGTTCCAGCCTGTGTCTTGCTTGCAGCAAGTGGGCATCTCTTGTCACAGTTGCCTTGTCACGGTGCAAAGCTCTGGGAAGGGAGGGAAGAGGAGGAAGAGCTTCCCTCATTAGGTCTCTGCACCTCAGAGTTTGAACTGAGTTTCTGTGCTAGCTGGGCAGCCCTGCCCCATAATGTGATGACTGGAGCATACTCCTGAAAGGGGTGTTCAAATGCGTTTGACAGAGGGAAAAAGGGAATTGGCTTTCTGCTGTCTATATAAGTGCTCTCAGCTACTCAGGAAAAAGGAGACAACACCATGACCCTGTAATCCAAACGTCAGATGCAAGCCCAATTTTTCTAAACAAAACCTTTTAACAAAGTAGTTGCAAAAGCAGTCTGAATTTATGATGGCTGAAATGGTGTTTGGAGATGCAGATACCATTGTAAATACATCTCTGTCCGTATTTGTATGTGAGAGGTGTGGTGTGTGGTGAGGCGCTGGCACAGGGTGCCCAGAGAAGCTGTGGCTGCCCCATCCCTGGCAGTGTTCAAGGCCGGATTGGACACAGGGGCTTGGAGCAACCTGCTCTAGTGTAAGGTGTCCCTGCTCGTGGCAGGGGTTGGAACTGGATGAGCTTTAAGGTCCTTTCCAACCCAGACCATTCCATGATTCTATGAAACGAAGGCTGGGCCAAAGGCAGTTTTAGGCTCACATTCGATGATGCCAGAGTCTAGAGTTTGCAGTTCCTTCTGCTTCTGGTAATAGAGCTTGGTATGTAGAGGTTTTCAATATTTGGGTTTAACTTTGTAATATTTTTAATACACATGATCATAAAGATTTTTTAAATTATTATTTC
This sequence comes from Strigops habroptila, assembly GCF_004027225.2. Lineage (NCBI taxonomy): Eukaryota > Metazoa > Chordata > Aves > Psittaciformes > Psittacidae > Strigops > Strigops habroptila. Next base: position 42,394,470 of record NC_046359.1, read on the forward strand.
AGTCTAGTTGTGAGGAAACAATATGCCTGTGCTGAATTATCCTGGTCTTCCTCTTCTAGAGCAGTGTTTTTCTTCAGGATAAATTTGGGAATGTTTAAGTAAAAAGTGTGTTGAAATCACAACTGCCTTGGCAAATTGTATTGAGGATCTCTCATCTCGAACTTGCAAGGGTGAACCTTTACCAGTCACCACAGAAAGGGGCATCTTGCACAAGTAACTTTTCAAACTGCTCATAAAGTTTTGTGTGGCTGACAACAGATATTGCAATATATGCCGGGCATGGGGTGTCTTCCTGTGAAACAGGGCATTTTGCCTCGTTGTATAATGGCATTTTGTTCTCTGGGTGTGTGTATAAACTGAAAGACTAATACAACTCTAAGCATGGCTGCTACATAAAGAGTAAAAAATAATGGCATTGGTCATATTTGGAGGATTGAGGAATTGCTGTAAACCGCTTGGAGATATGTGAATGAAATACACTGAGAAGACAGAAAGCATCTACCTCTGTCAGTATTTGAATCTGTATTTGCCATGGCACCTGAGTGTCTGCTTTTACAGAATAAAAATACCTGAAACAGAGTCAGGAAATACAGCTCTAAAGGATTCTCTGTGAGATTATTTGGAGGGATCTGTCAGGTTTTGGCTATTTTAACTAGCTCACCTGTGCATTTCCCAGACAGGAGACAGCCATCGGTTGTGACACTTGACAAGGAAGACAGGGCCATCACTTATCACCAGCCGCAACTGGGCTGCAGCAGACTGGCAGGAACTGCTGGCTTAGAGGTGCTCCTTGTAATGAGAATAGCTGAGACAACTCACTACAGTCAACTGTTTTCTTCCCTTCAAGGTTTTAAGCTCCTGGCTGTTAGGGCTGAAGAGGTTTGACAGCTGCTTTGGGAAATAGCAAACAAGGTACTTTTTATTGCTGATTCTCATTCAGTTATTAACAGTTGGTTTCCTTCTCACGTGGTATCATCCAAGCAGTACTCTTGAAGAGAGCAAGGACAGACCAGTTGAGGGTCACTGGGCCTTTGGGTGTGCATGGTGCAGCCATACGGGGTTACCTCCTCTGCTGGAAGATGTATTCTCTTTTTATGCAGAGCTGCAGGTTAGTTTGTTTTTCTTCAGTATTAGAGCTGAACTTTTAAGCCTGGTAACTTCAAGAGAGACACGTAAAGATCAGTTCATGCTATCGTAGGCAATTTATGCAAGGAACTCTGAGCTGCACAAGTCTTGTCCATCAGGGACACAGAGCATTGTGTTTGTGTGGATTGGTTTGTGAGTGGGCATTCAAAGGTACCTGAATAGCTCTTAAGCTCTTGGGACTGATGGTGCCTGATTGACTTGAATACATTTGAAAATACATTTGATACCCTCTTGGAAAGTAAAATACCTGTCAGTCACTATAAGCCTAATGACAGAAAGCAGATAAATGAAAGCAGGCAAAAAAGTGCATGAAGGAAAGACAAGGGCTAAGAGGAAATTATCTTAACAGCAAGCTAGTGTCTAGAATGGAATCACTGAAAACAAACTATACAATTTAACTGTTATCTCAACACATCATTGCTTTCCTCAGCTCTACAACCTCTGCATCCATTTCAGATCTCAAGTGAAATTGTCTCTGAGTTGGGGGGGGGGAGAAATCCTGAATCCTTGACTCACACAAATTGCCTGATTTCTTTCAGGAAATACTTGGTAAATGGCAGCAAGCCACAGGGAGCTTGGGGAAACAGACTCTGACTCTTGGCAAGGCATGTTGTACACATTATATGACCTTTTGTGTAGTTGTAATTCAGGTGACAGAGAGGTAAGTTCCTGCTGTGCCCTGGGCTCTCCTTAAAGCAGTTTTTGAGGCAGCATTGTCTGCCCAGGAATGAAGGTTGGGATGTTGATCTGGAGTAAAAGATGAGTCTATATGAGCTGTTTATTTGTCTCTTGTGTGTACACAGATCCAAAAGCACCCCCTGTGCTAAAAATGCATGAAAAAGCACAAAACCCACACACAAGCAAACATGAAAATAGTATTTTATAGATGTTGCTGCTAGACACTGCTGACACTTTGCAGGCAGGAAGCACAAACATTCTTTTTTCCTCATTTACTACAAACAAGAAGTTCCTACGGAGCATTTCACATTTTGACAGACAGTAGTTCTCAGGTGGGATAACATTCCCCCATTAGATCTGGTATAATTTCCCCAAAGCCCTTGGCTACCTGTTAGGTATTTGCTTGTAACAGCTACTTTTCCTCTCAGAAATAATGAAGTTCTACTAGATCTTCAGCAATATACATTTCAGTGGTTTTTCCTATTATTCTCTTGTTCTTTTTCTAAGTTAATGAAGGAGGTTGCTAAATGAGCTATAATGTCCTGTAGTTGTGTATGTCCATCCAAACTATTGTCAATGGTGTGTATTTAATTTTAGTTGTGTGGTTGTCTGTTTACTGATGACAAGTTTTTACAGCCTGTTTTGGAGAAGGTACATCTCTTCATGCCTCAAAACTTGCTAGGGAGCCTGTTGTAGATCAGGCAGTTTTTGTCTGTTACTTCCACTAATGGACATATTAATTCTACTCTAGATATATAATTCTGTCTTATTTTCAGTAGTATTTTGGCAAAATCTTTGCTTTTCTCTCAGTACTCACATAGCCTGTAAGCATGAATTATAGAATGAGGAGTTTGACATAAAGGAGTAAAGTCTTAAGTTGTGCAGAACTTCTAACTAAATAATAGTGACATGATTAAACATTAATATTCAAGTCAGTATTTCTAGAAGTTGTAATTAGGCTACCACTATGCTGTCACAGAGGAGAGCTTCAGTGCTGTTGAAGCCAATGGTGCCCATGACAGTAACAGTTAGCCCAAATGTTCTGTATAGACTGAAAACTTGTTACCTCTATTCATCTGCATAGTGTGGTTCCCCTTTCAATTACGAAGTTCTGTTTCTTCCAAGCACTTGTGTATTAATGATTCATCAGTGCACAGAAGTCTGATTTTTGGACAGTAAGCAGGTACTGCTCTGTCTGAAGGGCAGGGTTGACTCTCCACAGGACAAGGAGTTCTTGCAGATGCAGAAGGGCTGTGCCCATGCACGCGTTGGCTCTTGGGCTCTGTGTATCTCAGGTATGCCTGAGGATGGCCGATAGCATTGCTGACACCAGCACTCCCTTACAGCCCCACTGCCAGGACCTTCTGAATCAGAGTTTGCCTTGAGTTTTCAGAATATTACTCAAAACTAGAAATGTTTGAGAGTGCCCTGGAGGAATGTGACATTAACTGGAGAGAAACGTGTTCCTCTTCAGACGCAGAAACCAAACTCTGCTGTTGTAGCCTGTAAATCTAGAGAGAACTTAATGACATCTGCAACATTAGGGCAGACTTGTGCTTTTTTGTGTGGCCCCAAGTCCCATGCACAGATCATTTTGTGATGAACGGGTTCATCACAAGGTTAGAAGTTCAGGTTAGAAGTTCAGGTCAGATCTAAGGCAGAAGTTGTTCCTTGTGAGGGTGCTGAGGCGCTGGCACAGGGTGCCCAGAGAAGCTGTGGCTGCCCCATCCCTGGCAGTGTTCAAGGCCAGGTTGGACACAGGGGCTTGGAGCAACCTGCTCTAGTGGAAGGTGTCCCTGCCCATGGCAGGGGGTTGGAACTGGATGAGCTTTAAGGTCCCTTCCAACCCAAACCATTCTATGATTCTATGATTTGCTGAAACCCAGGATCAAAGGCAAACAACATGGGACTACAGACTGGGTAATTTGCATCAACCTTTTAACAGGTATGCGGACTTTGAGGATTGTGCCTTGAAACGTGAACTGCATCATGGAATCTGCACCCCCAGCTGTTGTGAACGTGACCCATGTACTTATAGACCTTCTCACACCTCTATAATCCAGTGGTGCACCTGAGACTAGCATTTAACCCAGGAGTTGTCTATGGTAATAGATAATGGAAGTGAAACCCATTGTAGATTTTGGTGGGAAGCTTCATGAGCTGGCACTGTTGATCCTGTATTTTGTGAGAAGGTAGGACCAGTAATTCCCTTTCTGGCAAAGCCATCCCATGTAATTGCAAAAGACACAGTTTCATTTCTCCACCATTTTCCCTGACACTTCTATAGGGATTCTTCATCAGAGAATCATAGAATCATAGAATAGTTAGGGTTGGAAAGGACCTTAACATCATCCAGTTCCAACCCCCTGCCATGGACAGGGACACCTCACACTAAACCATGTCACCCAAGACTCCATCCAACCTGGCCTTGAACATTGCCAGGGATGGGGCAGCCACAGCTTCTCTGGGCACCCTGTGCCAGCGCCTCAGCACCCTCACAGGGAAGAGCTTCTGCCTTAGGTCTAACCTGATCTTCCCCTGTTTCAGTTTGAACCCATCACCCCTTGTCCTGTCGCTCCAGTCCCTGATGAAGGTCCCTCTCCAGCACCCTTGTAGCCCCCTTCAGACACTGGAAGCTGCTCTGAGGTCTCCACGCAGCTTCTCTTCTCCAGGCTGAACAGCCCCAATGTTCTCAGCCTGTCTCCATACGGGAGGTGCTGCAGCCCCTGATCATCCTCGCGGCCTCCTCTGGACTCGCTCCAACAGCTCCATGTCCTTCTTATGCTGAGGACACCAGAATTGCACACAATACTCCAAGTGAGGTCTCACAAGAGCAGAGTAGGGGGGCAGGATCACCTCCTTTAACCTGCTGGTCACGCTTCTTTTGATGCAGCCCAGGATATGCTTAGTCCATGTTGATCACATGGGGCTTTGGTTTCTTTAGCATCAATGTCAAAAGCATTTTTATCATCAAGCCTGCTGTCTCTTTCCTTCTTGTTTTTTCTTGTTTTGTCCTTAAAAAACAAAAAGAAAGGTTGGATCCAGCTTTCATCGGACTAACATCAGCCTGAAGGTATTTTCATCACTTCTTGGCAGATCCTAGATGGACTGCATAATAATAAATGCCTTTTTGTGCTTGTTTTCCTCACACTGGAGGCCATTTTCTGTGAGCACCGTCTGAAGTAATTTTAAGGTTTTAATTGTTTATGGTATCTGGCACTTCCAGCCCCTGCGAATGTTTCTGTATCCGTGAAAGACAATTATTATTAAGCACCAGAAACAAATGCTGCCATGCTACTTGCTGTTAATGCTCAGGAAGACCTGCCAAATCTTGCAGATTTGTGCATGCAATAAAGGTGGAAAGATGAGAAGCTTGCAGAGCTAATAATAGAAGCAGCTTTGTGACAGGGAGCCTCATAATTGTAACTCCATGTTGACAGTCAGATTCAAAACATGATGAAATCCATATTTCTATCTATTCCTGTGGGGCTTGGATCAGTTCTTACAAATCAAAGTTGGAAAGAAATTTGGATGTTTTTGCATAAGGCCAAAAGATCCTTTCCAGTTCAAAGGCAGACAGGTCTTTTTTAGCATCTGACAGGATAAGGTTTTCAATATCTTTTTTGTTTTGAGTTAGTACCCCTTGATCTTTAAGACTGTCTTATGCAGTCGTAGCACAGTGGTTGCGTTTACAATCAGACAAGACCACAATACAGTTGCTAATACGTTACTTCTTCCTCTCCTTTCTCTTGGTTGCATCTTCCTGGGACTGTGCAGAGTGTGGAAGAACATGACTTGCTATGGTTCAACAGGCAGCATCCTTTTAGTGTCGTTTGTGGACGACCAACAGTTGAGAGACAGTGAAACCCATCAGCTGGCTGTCCGTTACAAGAGTAACTAGAGAGAGTGGACTTCTTCATTCCCAATGTGCAGTGGTCTTCCCTGTTGTACCAAACCAACGTGCCATTTTTAGTCGTTTCATTCAAACCTGGGCAAGTTCCAAAGTGATGTCAAATCTATGTAGTACGACACATTAATGGCACGTTGGTCCTGCCTCTCCCTATGTACAAGTGAAGGGTGCAGTGAGTGTAAACATTTGTCTGAAAAGCCTGCTCAGATATTTAAGGCTCAGGTCTTCGAGCCTTTATTGTCTTTTCTTCTGATGTTTTTTCCCTCTGGCACTTCCACCACTTGCATTGGGAATGTTTCCTTAGTAGTAAGTGAGGCAGCAGTTCCAGATTTAGTCTATGTAATTATTTAGGGTTGCCTAGGGGTGCCTAAGGAGGCAATAAGAACAAAACTTTCCGATGTGAGGTTACTACAAATATGTTTTCAGCTTCCAATTATTTTTAACTCCTGAGCAGGATATAGAATATCAGTTTTGTCTGTTTGGTAGCCCTCCATGGCTTTCTGTACCAAGTATTTGCTTGGTCTGTTGAATCTGCATGGACTTTTTGCATTCAGATCATCCTTTGTTAATATCTGTAATTAATCCTGAATTAATATTAATGTCTTTCAAATGTCTAATACGCTCAGATGAAGAACCATGAACTTGTCTTTGATTTCTATGCGACTCCTCCTGCTATCATCTGATGCTGTACTTTTCATATTGGGTAAGACACTGTATAATCAATCCTTGCCTGCCCCTCTTCATGCCATGTCTGATTTCATACACCCCTGTCATATTCTTCATGCTTCCACTGCCATCTCTGTGTAAAGGAAGCAGGCACTTAAATTACTGTGTCCGTACTTGCATCTGGTATGATGAGATAGAGCTGTTGTAGAACATGTCAGCCTTTTATCTTGTTGCAAGGCACTCTTCGGTTTTAATGGCCAACTTAGCACAGGTTCTCTGAAATGTCTTCATGAAACAACGTGAGTACCCCTGTGCCCAGTGCCCTCTTGTTTCTGCTCAGGAAAAACAATGTGGAGCTGTGCTAGATAATTCTAAAGAAACATCAGCAAGTAGTGAGATGGGAAGAGCAGTGGATAGCTTTGAGGGAAACAGCTGGAAGACTCATTGTAGGATTAGTTGTTTTACTTGACTTTTAAAAAAACCCTTGCATTTAACTAAATCAACTACATATTCTGGCTGTGGGCAATTTAAGCACCGAGCACTGCCTATTAAACATGCTGGAAGGTAGGAAATAATGCAAACATCTCCACAGAGTTAAAATTAGACAGCTTGGAGTTAAATTGAAAATTCTAAAGGTGTGAACTTTGCCTGCTTCATATCAGTAAAACTGTTGTCTAAATCCTTCACAGTAGTAACTGAGCAGGTGTGATACTTCTGCAGAGACTTTACAACGTAAGACTCTAGAATCAGCTTCTAAACATGAATTTTTAAGTGTCTGAGGGAGCAAGGAACAGAATTGTCACTGACGTCAGGCAAATTCAGTCTTGAAGCAAAAATTGCAGGAATCTTAATCACGATGCGATGAGGGATTCTGTATTGCCGTCAAACTGGATGTCTTTTTCAAAGATGCAATCTAGCTGTAGGAAGATTCCCTTCAGAGCAATCCCATGGCCTGCCTTATGCTGGAGGTCACATTGCTGTCTGGTGTTCTGGTCTTATCATAAAGAAATTAGGGAAGTCATATTCATGATAAATGTCCATGTTGACTGGGTTTCAGTCCTGAGCACAGGAAAACCCAAGTTACAGTTGCTGGGCACTCCACATTTGACAACCAAAGAAGATATTTCAAATATTCATTTATGTCCTCCTCATATTTTTTAATAATCTGGGGAGAAATCTTGACCTTAATCTCTAAAAATATTGATTCTACAAATACAACTTGAAGACTAAAGAGAGGCAGAGTCTTTCCACAACACTTACTGAAGACTTCATGTTCACAAGTTAATACTGAGGAAAGGGAAACACGCTGGATGTAACCCCTTCTTTCTTCCTTGGCCACGGCTCAGGCATAGGCAGGAATGTGGCCACAGGGTGTGTGCTGTCACAGGTCAGTGGGACATATGGATGCAGGACATGTCAGCTCATTTCTCCACTTCTCTGAGTGCATTGTCCAGAAGTAAAATTATTATTGAGTCACCATAGCTGCATGCCTCAGTTAAATGATTATAGGATTGCAGTAATCTGGGCTTAACAGAGCTATTTGTCAAGTTTTTTGCAAATCTAGACTGAGACCCCCACAACACTCACATTTCTGGCAGCCTGGCAGGCACCTTTTCAGTGAGAATGGAACCATGAAACGAGACTTGAGATTGGATGTGTGAAGTGTGCACATTTAGGCCCAATGTTTAAATTTCTTGTTATTTCATCTCAGTTCAGATTCTTTGTCCATATTTTGGTCTTCACATACTGTTAAAATGCTCCCAATAGATTTTTTTATATGTGCTTAGGTCTTGAAGAAGACAGTGTTATGGAGGACTACGCGGCTTGTAAAGTAGAAGTCCCCTGTGTTTGCATGGCGCATAGCACACGGGCTAGGGGATTGTGAGGGTACAGAGCACTGTCCCTTCCTAGACAAAAATGAATGCTTGGAGCGAGAGATAAAGAGGAACTGCTCTAAAAACTATCTTGGGATCTTTGCCATAATATTTTGGGTTTTAACTTTGATTATTATCCATATTTGTAGCCCTGTCAAATTCCACATGAAAATTGCTGTGTAGATCCAGACTTCTCTTCCTTATAAGAAATGAAGCCTATTTTCCTTTCCTGTGTACTCTCACTCTTGTGGGAGCAGGTGTACATACATCAGCACGACTACCACATTTTCTGAATACTTTAGATGCTGCTGAAGCTGTTTAACCACTTAACAATGGCTTTTTCCTCAGCAATTGTAAGAAAACAGACCATTTAAAACAGCTATTTGTATTTTTATTTATAAGGACTCACATTTAATCTTAAAAAAAGACATACAAAAATCCAAAATGCAGTTCTGTAAAGTATTAACAGTTACTGCTGAGCTTTGCATAGTTATAACACTTTTGTTTGATACATAAGTATGAAGCTGTCTTGAGAAAATACGGCACTGGGGAGCTTGCAAAAGAGGAGACCAGTGGCAGCTTTGCCTGGTCTTCCCAAAGGTAAGATGCTGTCTGACTGGTGTTTATCCAGTGTCTTAGTTACTGGTTAAAAGAAGCCAACCCAAGAGTTGGAGGCTGCATCCCCTGATAAATGTGCATGGGTTTGATTTGCCATGCACATAAATATATACCTATAAAAGATGTCAAGCAGGATGGGATGTCTGAGGATTGTGCATGTGCATTCACACAGGTGGTTGCTGTGGTGGTGTACTCCCCTTGTGGCTGGTGTAAAGCCTCCTGTGGAAAAGGGAAATTAGGGCTCTCATTAGCATGGTAGCAGTTACCCATGACAAAGGCACGTTCCTGGTTCTGTTGCAGTCTGATCTCCTGAAGGGGGAGAAGAGGAGGTATGTTCAGGGCTATGAGGCTGACCACCACACAGTGAGAGAGCTGATGGCAGCTCTCCACAGCTTAGCATCAACAGGGCTCATCTAGGCAGTGTGGTGGAAAGCAGTGGGGCAGTGGGGAGATAAGCACCGCTAACAACTTACCTCTCAGTGTCTACCTTTTTACATTGGCTAGTAAATGTGCTTTTCGAGTACTCCACGGAGACCGTGCTACCTGCTGCATGAGATGCAGTGGCTAGTACAAGTATGGGTTGGGCTAGGCATAAGTTATTGCTTGAGACTTGTTCCATTGCCCTCTCATCTGTATGGTGCTGTAGCAGGGGCAGCTTCTGTCCAATAACTTGCCCGTTTGTGTTACAAAAGCCAGTCATTAAATAGGGAGAGGTACTCCAGTGCTACCAGACTAGTAGCTGAGGTGCTGAGTGGGCTGCGCGGAGCAGGGCTTGGCCTAAACAAGGACTCTGTGAAGCAGCTTGGCTTCTAGCTCTGTCAAGCACCCAAGTGCCTTCCCTGATGAGCCCGGTGAGGGTGACTATTGCACCACCCAGCTATATGCCCCTTGTGAGCATTTAAAGACACACGGTTTAGATCCATAGGTCAGTGGGAGGTGTCCCTACCTGTGGCAGGGGGTTGGAACTAGATGAGCTTTAAGGTCCCTTCCAACTCAAACCATTCTATGATTCAGATCAAGACTGCTCATGTGCAAAGACATGGCCATGTACAAAGCAACATGACCCCGTTAAGTGCGTGTCTGTGCATATCTGGCACAGCGCCGTGCTGGGCATGGATGTCCCCACCAGCCCCACTCATGCAAACTCCAGAAGAGAGAGTGCTTGAGGACACAGCATTTTCCAGAGACAAACTGACCCGACTTACAGTTGCCTTGGTTTGCTGGCACAGCCACCTCAGCCCGCTGCTGGAGTGACCCTCTTGAGACCCTGCCTGGCATTGCAGGGCAGCTGCCCCAATGCTGGGCTGACCCTCTCGCTTCAGTTAAAGCGGGCACTGCCAGTGTGTGGGAAGCCATTAGCCTGGAGCATTGTATTGATTCTCCTTTCCCAGTGAGTAAGTGCTATTCTTTCATTTCTAAGGATTTGCGCTGCTTTCTGCTGAGCTCACCGCAGACCGAGTTTCCTGGGGGAATAAAAAAAAAAGACTGTCAACTACCCTGTTTTCTTATTCTTATTTCACATTTAGTTTCCTAATTGAAGCCTGGAAATAAAATATCCTTCCTGCTAATTTTATTCTTTTGTATTTGGGAAATGCTGCCAAGTCTGACAACTTTTTCCTTCCAAAGACACTGTGTTAAGATGTTTTTTTTCCCTGCTTCACAACGACAAATCTGTCAAGAAGCACTGGAGTCTGGAGAAACATGTATTTTGTGTGTGCCAGTGAAGCAGTGCTTATTATGTTCAGTTTAATTTAAATCTGTCTGCAATAGAGGGATGGCTTTATTTACACATTTCCTAATAACTATTTGAATCTGAAAGTTATTTCTGCATTGGAGTGTAAGGACTTTGAGTGGATTTTCTCAAAAGCAGCTGAGGAGATTAAATATCAGTGTTCAGTAGAAGCAGGGGGTTACATCTTTTATCCTCTGTATTGAAAACTTCAGGTTAGGGGACCTCCCATTTTCAAACCAGGCTACTTACTGGTTCTCCTTTAATAACACAGTGGAGTTTTTTGGCTTGAAGATGCCAACACCAGTGTAAAACACATGTTGAAGAGAGTGTGTTGCCATCTAGTCCAGGGAAGAAACATTGCCTGGCTGCACTTTGGGGCTGTGTGGGGCACTTATGTCAGTACCATGAGACCCTTGGGCTGCTCCCACAGAAATCACTTCGCCTACAGGCTCAGGAAGATATAATTAGGAGAGTAGAGAGAAAATTGATGTTTCCTTGTGCAAAAATGCCCCCTTTTCCATAGAAATAAAGAAAAAAGACATGAAGCTCTTCAAGCTTCTGTAGTAATCAAGCCATGAACAGGCCTCGCAAAGCCCGTTTCTCTCTGTCCTTGTACCCTTGATTGTGGAATTGGCTTGAGCTGTGCCTCATTCCTACACCACAAGTTGCTTCTAGAAGAGGGTGTGGGAAGGAAGGAAGGGCAAGAAGCACTTTGCAAACTGCTGTTGGAATCTCTGCTGTACTGGCCTCATTATTGGTCAAGCTGTGCTAAAATAATATCATATCTTTTGCATGCATGATAAATGGCATCACTCTGGGATGAGACTGATGTAAGACAAGGGAATGGCTCTTTGTAGTGTGAGAAACTTGGTGCTAAACTATTGAGTCATGAAAACAAATATACGAAGTCGGTTTTAACACAAAATAGAACGACTTCCTGGGCTCATTATATTTCCAATGGTGCTGCCTTGCTGACCTCTCAGAACTGCAGAGATCTTGTTCTTTTTTTCTTTCTGGTGTCATGAGGCAGATGGTGTATGCTCTTAAATAAGGAAAGACACAAGATAAGACACTTTTGAAAATGTTGCTGTAAATGTCAGAGATTGTGCATTTGTCAGTTAAAATAAATTTTTTCCAATAACTCTTTCTCTACAACTTCTACCCCTCAACAAATGTGCAGTTAATCACAGAGTTGAAATCTCCTTTCCCTGTAGATCGTATTCCGGAAGATCAGCGACGTCAAACGTGAAGAAGAGGAGAGAATGAAGAGGAAGAACGAAGCGCCTCTGATCTTACCCCCAGACCACCCTGTCCGCCGGCTGTTCCAGAGGTTCAGGCAGCAGAAGGAAGCGCGGCTCGCAGCAGAGCGGGGCCGGGAGCCGGATGACCTGGACGTGGAGAAGGGGAACGTTCTAGGGGAGCACTCCTCGGCCCGCTCAGTGGTCAAAGCCAGCGTCGTGACTGTCCGGGAGAGCCCGGCGACCCCTGTGTCGTACCAATCTGCTTCCACATCTGGGGCCTCTGACCAGGCGAAGCTGCAGGCCCCGACGTCGGACTACGTGGGATGTAAAGTGTCAGGGGACTACCCCCGACGAAAAGGCTGGGCCAAGTTCAAAGATGCCTGTGGGAAAGGTGAAGACTGGAACAAGGTGTCTAAAGCAGAGTCCATGGAGACTTTACCAGAGAGAACTAAAGCTTCGGGAGAAGCTACCCTGAAGAAGACAGACTCTTGTGATAGTGGCATCACAAAAAGTGACTTGCGCTTGGATAATGTTGGGGAGACGAGAAGCCCGCAGGACCGCAGCCCGGTCCTCACCGAGGTCAAGCATTCCTTTTATCCCATCCCCGAACAGACTCTTCAGGCCACCATGCTAGAAGTGAAACACGAGTTGAAAGAGGACATCAAGGCTTTAAACACAAAAATGACCAATATAGAAAAACAGCTCGCTGAGATCCTTAGGATATTAACCTCAAGAAGAAGCTCCCAGTCACCACAGGAGTTGTTTGAAATATCAAGGCCCCAGTCTCCAGAATCAGAAAAAGACATGTTTGGAGCTAGCTGAGGTGTTTCTTTTAAACACAAACAAAACCCCAACAAACAAAGAAACAGCCCCTCTAACATTTTAAATGTAATCTTTCTTGAAAATGAGTGAGGGACCAGTTCACTAAAGCATGTTCCCTGTGTCCAAAAAGGTATGGTAACAGGAATTGCAACCTCATGTCAAGATGGCAGCTGACTCTGAAGCCTTTTTGACAGCAAGGGTACAGTTTCTAAAGTTTCTTTTCTCCATTGGTGCCCATTTCCCTCCCCAATTCCCCTCTCTCCCTCGGGATGTTGGAATAAGAATTCTGACAGCAGCAGCTGTCCCCATGAGCCCCAGGTGACTCTGAGGTTTTTGGAGCATGCCTTACGTTGGCAGCTTGGGTTTTGCCTGTGTGAATAAGCACTCGGCAGGGTGCTTCTGTTTTCAGCGTTTGGTGGGGTTGTTTTTGCTGCTGCTGTCACTGTCTCAGTCACCTGTACAGCATGTTCAGTGTCACAGTATATTTTCATGTATCTCTAATAACACAAAGAGCAGTAGATGTGTATTTCATTTCAGTGGAATGAGTGCTACTCGGTACTGAAGTTATTTTTGGGTAGTCAAGGAAGGGCTAAAAAGATGAAAAAAAATTGTACTTCTCCATTGCAAACTGACATAGTGCTATAAAGCAATTACATTTAACAGCATTCTCAACAATAGCCACAGTACTTCAGGGCTGTTAATAAATGGGACCTCCCGCATTCTTATTCATTGAGTCAAGGAGACTGATTCTCCAGAACTCGACTTCTGTCTCAGATGTCTTTGAATATGTTACCTTTGAACTCCTGCCGTTGGGTGAGCAGTGTACCTGAGCACAGCCCACTGCACCACAGGCTGGGAACATCAATAACAGGCCCCCCCCATGAAAATATACTGTGGCATTTCTGTCCTGGTTTTGCTATGATCTGCTCTTTTAATTCTTGTTAAATTATTCTTCTTCAGAAGTTTCTGTTTTGATAATGTTCATTGTAGCCAAAGGCTCTCACAGAACTTTTAAAGATTTTAGATTGTGGCATTTTCCTCTACATCCAGATGTATTGTTCCTGATCTATTCTAGCTAGTACATAAATGGATAGTAGAGGTAGAAATACAGTGCTTACTGTACACAAGTGCTATTGTAGCAAGGAAACAAAAAGATCTGCTTCTTAAAGAAGGAGATGTTTCCAAAACTTGTATTTTCGTATCTTTTTTTGGAGGAAGATTGAAGCACTTTACCAAAACTTCTCTTCATTATTCATGAGACAGAGTAGCATAGCTGGTATCATCGCTTGGGTTAGCACCTTGGGATATAGGTGTATCTTCACAGTATATTCTTTCCACTGACCCAGTATGTTCACTATTTAACAGTAGGTTAGAGCTCAGAAGCAACACTTTTTGGGGTTTTCATTTTTAATGGCAATAGGTCTTACCATGGAGTGGGAGTAGTTAAGTAAGTCTCATTCTTTTTCCATCGTACTAAGTCATTACAAAAACTACATGATTTTGGGGGGAAGATTTTTGTTCACGTTAAGTAAGGAGGAGGCAAGGGAAGGATTTCTGCTGGGTTGATGCTTGCACGGTGCAATGCGGAACTGTGTCAGACATCCCTGGGGAAGCGTGAAGTCCTCTGATGCACCACAGCAGCAGTGAGGACATGCTGTGCAGAGCCACCAGCTCAGGTCCTGGTGTCTGTTCCTGCAGTAACTGTGCTTGCTCGCAGATGCTGATTATCCCAAGCACAGCATCACCATTTCCAGGTCGAGAGGCAGCTAGTTTAGGCTTTCAAGGGTCTTAAACCTTGGTTCCGTAGGGAATTGTCCACAGGTTGTAAATTCTTACCCAAGGACTGAAATACTCCCGAGAAGCAGCTATCAGGGTCAGATCTGTAGGCTACCTTTTCCCTCCCACAAGAGAAGGCGGTAGGGAGGTGACTTGCTCTGGAACCAAGGTGCCATTTCCTTAATTTATTTCTCTATGGTTCCATGTTTAGGTTAGTGGTAACTGGTGTCTTTTACAGTTAGACACTGCAGACATGCAGTACTGAGGAAGGCTCTTTGACCAAAATCACACCCAGTGTTTGGTGCTTCAATCACTGCAAGTAGCAACAGTTGGCTGTAACAGCTATGGGGGATGATTGCCCCAAGAAATCCATAATCAATGGTTTCAGTTAGAAACTGCTGAATGATCTTTTTCTTTCTAGTCTCCTCAGTCTGTAAATTCACTGGATAATGAAATTATGCCTAATTTCATCTGTGTATTGATATACAAGGCCAATTGATGCCCAAAAGTTCCAGCAAGATTTTAGAGATTGGCTTGGAGCCAGTTTCCTAATCCAGACAAATTCCTCATCAGCATTATGTTCCTGACATTAGGTTTTCTTCATAAAATCATTGACAGGCTGAAAGTCTTGCTGAACTTAGCAAGCACTTTGTGAAAGTGCCACCCAGTTACCTGCAGCTGGATAAACATGGAAACGAGCTTATTCCAGAGAGATGAAGGAGGAAATGTTTATAACAACCTCCAAAGCATGTGCCTAGTATCTCCAGAATTGCAGCACAGACATGGAACTACACGTGGTTACCTGGCCCTTTGTTGCTGATACCAAGCTGATCATTCTCAGCAGTATTTTTATGATGTGCCCTCAGGGATCTGTTAAGGTGATGCTGGAGTTGCTGATTACCCAGGTCTGGAGTCAAGGCAGGGTCAGCCCTAGAGGCCCCACAACTAGCCACAGCTGTGAATAAAGGTGGATACCTCCACAATTGGTGTGGGTACGTCTCCTGTAGCCTGATGTTCAGCACAACACGGTACCTGCACACCCGTGTGACAGGGGGTGGGTGCAGCACGGAGTCCTTTTTTAAGGCTTTTATGAAGCTCTTGTAGTAAAAGCCATTTATAACCAATTTATAAAGCCTTCAAAGATTGTAATACACTCTGGAATTATACTAAAAACTTAATGTCTTTGAAGATTATGGCCAAATGTGATTTTGTTATGATCATGAAACTCCAGAGAAACTGCTCCTTGCAATGATACCTTCAGGGTGCCTGCTGCAGGTCATTGCTGACAGCGGGCCATGTCATTCAGATTTGCACAGCTGTAGCTGAGATTAGACCCATTTTATTACGATTTTATGAACTGGCAGGCACTAAAACTAGTTGTAGGAGCCAGTATCAACCCTTAGTAACCTGCCTATGTTGTAAGAGAACATGAAAAAAATACACTATCTAGGATGAGCTTTGGTCTTTGGATTCCCTGGGCTATTGAGTGGTTAAATGAGCAAATCCTTGCCTGCTATGGGACTAGTCACTCCTTTGAACTCATCTGGACCTGTGCTGTGGTGCCCAGGCTCTGCCAGTGCAGCCCTTCTCCTTCAGAGAGTGGTTAAAAGCACCTGTGCTACAGATCTGTCTCCATTGAGCCTTACACTGAGATGCCTGTGGCTGGATGGTGTCAATACCCACTGTAACTGCTGCTTGTTCTTAGTTTATTTGTCAGCTTTTCCTTTTTCTTTTGTTTCTCTTTACATGTTGGCTAAGCCCTTTCACTTAAATTATTTTCCAGTTTAGAAGTGAATGATCTCTGAACATAAGGCTTCTGCCCCTTAACAAACAAATGTTTGTACATGCTATAAAAAAGGAGAAAACACGATGCTTCAGCTTTACCTGTGTTCTGGCATAGTGCTTCTGCCATTCAACAACCTGCCAAATGACCTGCATTAATCAAACAGAGATGGTGTGTTCCATTTTTGCTATACAATGGAATTAGATTTCAGTCAAAATTAGATTTCAGTTGAGAGGAAGAGCCTGGGTTGTGATTTGGTAAAATGAAAACTTCTAAAAGTTCATGTTTAAACCGTTAGAAAGAAAATTGCTAAATTTTCAGCACAGGATTAAAAAAGCAAACCCCGACCCTCCCCCCACCATGTTCAGATACATTGACTTCTGTGTGGAATTATGTGCATATTTGTTTAAACACCATTCTTGCTTTAAATCTCTTTCACAGTGCTGCCCTGAATCCCAGCGAACACCCTGTTTAACAGCTTCGAAGGTGATGTTCTGTTTCTACAGTACTTCACTTTAATGAACTGAACAAGATATTTACTGTGAATATTTGGTGATACACTT
The DNA here is from genome assembly GCF_004027225.2 of Strigops habroptila. Classification (NCBI taxonomy): domain Eukaryota; kingdom Metazoa; phylum Chordata; class Aves; order Psittaciformes; family Psittacidae; genus Strigops; species Strigops habroptila. The sequence goes on from NC_046359.1 coordinate 42,411,279, forward strand.
TCAATCACTCTTAAACAGTCTGTGAAAGAATTTAATACATAATTTGTCTTTACTATATAAACAACAATGTGTATGATGACACTTGTGCAGATGCGTGTACATACACACATATATATAGTATCTATGTATAGGTAAGTCTCTGGATTGCGTTTCTGTTCAGTAAAAGCACATCTCTCATTTAATGATTCCAGTTCAAGAAGGGAGCTTAAATCTTCCCAGTAGGCATCCACCAAATGTCCTAGCTGGTATCTTCTTTAACTGTTGAACTTTTCAGGCCATGACTTACGGTTTCTCTAGCTGGCCTCAACTTTATACTGTTAGTCTGGCAAACATTGTGACTGAGAGAAGATCTGGCAAGCATTGTGATAGTCAGGAAACCGGAATACATGTGAAGTTGGAAAAACACTCTATCATCGTTGGTGGGAATAAGGCTCATAAGCCACTATTTGTTCATGGTATCTCTGAAGCTAAGCTGCCCTGGTAGTGCTTCTCATGGCTTCTCCTGCAAGAGGGGGGTGGAATAAATGGATTTCATTTTCCTGGTACCAGGGGCTGTCTCCAAGGTGCTGAGCCTGTCCTTCTTCTCATGGGCAGCATCACACATGGTTGCTGCACCTCTGCTTTCTTGTCCTGGTGTTAGATGGTGAAAAGCGTCTTCTACTGAATTTTTCATCTCCACATAGTCTCCTGTGGGTGTGTTGGCAATAACAAAGTCTGTGTTTCAGCTGCACTTCTGATTCATTAAGACAAACCTTTTAGAGAGAGTCCCGTGCAGGGGAAGCTCCAGAAATCTGAGGTGAGGCACAGGAGGATACTGTGTCCTCCAACCTGACATTGTTTAGACCACACTGTTGTGGCAAGTATTGATTCAATTAAATACAAATAAAGCTTTTTGCAATAAGATATATCTAACATTTAGCCTTAAGACCCTTTCATAAGTGACATAATTCAAACTGTGATTCCATTCTCCTTCCTTCTTAATGTTCTATAGTATTTACAGTGTTGCCTAAAGATGAAGCACTTCTTTGATGAGCTTTCTAAATCTAATGGAAATCTAAATCTAATTTCTAAATCTGCTGGTAACCGCATTTCTTTCTCCACTTACTGCCTTCTTATTAGGATAATGAATTACTCCAGCAGCCCTCTCCCCTCACAAAAACGAAGAGACATTAACTATTGTCTGAACACTTTTGCATATCAGGGAGCCAGCCCATCGTAGTGCAGAAGGGTTTGTTTCAAAGATCTTTTTTTTACAGTTCGAGCAATCTAATGTGAATTTACCTGCAACTGTAATTTGTTTCCAGCCGATTGTTGAGTGTTGTGTAAACCTGTTTGATGTGTAATCCCAGCTCATCTCTGTAACTGGATCTAAACGCCTAATGTTAACCAAACCATTTGGGGTTTTCACTAACTGTTCTGAAAGGCTCATGGGTTGTTTTTTTTTCTTCTTCCCACTGAATCTGTGACCACTAACATAGAAAAAGAATCATTTTAGCTGTTAGATGAAAGAAGTTCAATAATCTTGTATCAGGATGAACTGCTATATAAAGAAATACCAAGTTTTCTAATGAATGTGTTATATTATTGTACCTACATGCAATCAATATTTGTACATCTGTTGGAGACCTGTCTGCGTTTCAGTATTTAGCCACCACTGCATGGACACTATTGGTATGCAGTTAATGCAGTTGCTTTGGCGCTTTTCAATGTACTTCACCTGGGTTTATCCTTTCAGAAATCCACCAAATACTCTTGGTTCTTTTTCTTTGCATTGTCACTTTGTTCAATGAAGCATGACTAGAAAACCAGAATGAGTAGATACTATTTTTGTGGTCAGCAAAGCAGCTGCCGGTAGCAAGACAGTGTGTGTCTGGATGGATGTAGCCACACTGTCCAGGAATGTTTCAGTTACAGATGCAGCCACCTACATTATCAAGAGCCCTATTCAACATTTTTAAACAAGCACAAATAATATTTGTAAAGAAAAGTTTAATTTTATTTATTATAGTAATAAACTATTTTATACATTACCATTGCTTTGGTGTGCTTTTCTGTGTGTTCAATATGTGATCATGAGATCACCAAGGGGGCTTTAAGTTACTGGCTAGAGCTTCTGCCTTGTCATTTTGTTGCTGCTGGTTTGGATCTTGAGTGTTATCAGTAGAGAAGTTTGGTATTACTGGTTTGGTTGTAAACAATTCAGGTTCTTGCCTCGGGTTTCTGTCTGCTGTCTATCAGTACAGATGGGATTTGCACTCCTAGGGTCACTGTAAACTGACCAAAGGGGCGCTGTACAGTGTCTATCCAGGACCTCAGGCAATGTCCTGCACTGTGGACTCCAGTCTGGGCCAGGTCTCTGCTGAGCAGGAACAAGGTCACTCGAAGACTGGCTGTGACCTGTCCAAAATGATGGTTTGCTATCCTGGGGGCACATGTGTTTGCAGTTGGTCTGTGCTTCAAACTGTTCACATCTGCAGTATCTGAGAACTGCTACAAAACTCCTGGAGACCAGAGATCCGAGAGGCTTCTGCTGTCCTGTCATCTGCTGCAGAAGAAGGTGACCTTACCACAGACAAATGAAAACAAAACCAACAGGAATGAAGCCCTTTTGTGTGTCGCCTGCCAGTGACACTGCTGCATGGGCAGCAATGAGTGTTACTTTGTTGGCTACCTCAGCAAAGAAATGCATAACCAAAGGTGGGCAGAACAGGAGATCCTGTCAGGTCAGGATGGGCACCCATGATGGGATGACAGGCAGCAGCCACACTGCATGTGTATACAGAGCTGTGGTGGTCAGGATGTCAGCCCAGACCCCGTGAGCTTCGCACCCATTTTGTGGCTCATTCTCCACCCTCCTGTTAGGTGCCTGGTGAACGTGGCTGTCACCTGTATGAGACGCTTCATGGGCTTGTGAGTTTTGTCATTAAAAGAACAGCAATGAAGCATAAGCTTTCAGACTGCAGAGCTGAGGCTAAACCGTACAGAGAGCAGCCGAGGAGCACAATGAGGAGCTATTTTTAACACCATTTCTGCATCCCCTGTAGTATGTGCTGTGACAGATCTCCAGTTGCTAGTATTGTTTCACTGGCCAGTAGGAAGATCCAGCTTTCTTTAGCTTATGGTTATACAGTGCTCCCTGTACTTACTAGAAAAGGGTAAATTACCATAGTGAAGGCTTGTATTTGGCGGGGGGGAGTGGGGGGGTCAGCTCTCTAGAGGCTGCTGTTCTCATTTTCTGAACTCTCCATTATTTTCTTTGCTCAGGCTTCTCCTGCATTCTCAGCAGCCTCCCTGGTTGTGCTGCAAATTAAATTAGCACAGAGAGGGCCAGCATTGCCCACACAGTGCTCCCCTCCTCAGCCCCGCAGCATTTCAAACCAGGTTATCAACTACAGTGTTTTTTGGCCAGCCTTGGGTGCTGAATTGCAGCACCCCATCCCACCGCTGCCAGCCCCTACGCCTCATGCACTGCACCCAAGAGTGTATTCAGAGCATGGACAAAGACCTTCTAGACCATGGGATGCATGGTGAGCCTTCTGACTTCTCTCAGCAATAACTGCAGCTCTTGCTGCTTATTTTGTCATGAATTGGTGTGCAAAGGGCAGCACTTTGCTGCCTGGGGGCATGTAGCCAGAGGAGGGCTCCGCGTTGGAGCTTGTGTGATGCTGTGCACCCTCCTTGGGGATGTAGAGGAGCCCCTCACTGGTAGCACCGGCTGGCAGAGGGCCTGGAACCCTCCTCGCCTCTACACTGACTCACAGAGGGTGCTCGGGCATTGGAACAGGCTGCCCAGGGCAGGGCTGGAGTCACCGTCCCTGCAAGTGTTCACACACCGTGTAGCCGAGGCCTCAGTGCCATGGGTTAGTGGTGGCCTTGGCAGTGCTGGGGAATGGTTGGACTTGATGATCCTAAAGGTCTTTTCCAACCTGGTTGATTCTATGATTCTATGGGTGGCAGCAGATGGGGACCCCTCCCAAGGATGTGGGAGCTCTACCTGAGCCTCGGGCACCCTGCTCTGGGTCAGCTGGGGGGGGGGCGAGTGTTGGTTACATGGTTTTGCATTTAGTGTTTGGTAATGGAGGTTCTTCATTGCCCTGTGGTCTGTTTTAGTGTCTCTGTTGAGGTCAGAAGCCACTCAGGCTCCAATGCTTTTTTGCGCTGGAATAAATACAACCAACATAAACCAGCTTTTCTGTGCTGTGAGAACCTGTGGGGCTGAATTGCAGGAAATCTGCAATTCAGCAGTTCACCTTCCAGTGTCTGAAGGGGGCTACAAGGATGCTGGAGAGGGACTCTTCATCAGGGACTGTAGGGACAGGACAAGGAGGAACAGCTTTAACCTGCCAGAGGGGAGATTGAGATGAGCTCTTGGGCAGAAGTTGTTCCCTGTGAGGGTGCTGAGGCGCTGGCACAGGGTGCCCAGAGAAGCTGTGGCTGCCCCATCCCTGGCAGTGTTCAAGGCCAGGTTGGACATGGGGGCTTGGAGCAACCTGCTCTAGTGGAAAGTGTCTCTGCCCGTGGCAGGGGGCTGGAGCTGGAGAAGCTTTAAGGTCTCTTCAACCCAAACCAGGCTGCGATTCTAAGAAATCTATCCCCTCTTGCACGCATGTGCAATAGCAAGGTCTTATGTTGCCCCCCCATCACTGAAGGAATATCAGCTGCTTGCTGAGGGTAGGGTGGGTAGTGAGGCTGCATATCCAACCAGAAAGTGCTGAGGAGGATGTGGCGTTGCTATGGTATTTATTACTGCCAGTGGTGTGAGGGGTTTAACTGCACCAGGCATACAGCATAGGAAGACTATCAGCAAATAAAAACAGTTAATATTTCTCACCTAGACGATTGCATTTTTACTTCTTTCATTCTAACTCACCACAACCTCAGTGTTGGTACATGGAGGTTGGGAGAAATAACCTGTCCTGTTCTTGAAAGACAGGATGAGTAAAAACCTCAAACATCCAAAGAAGGCATTAGAGTAACAGAGCTCCTAATGCATCTGTCAGAAGGAGATATGAAGACACTTGTGCACAGCTGTATCCACAAAATACATGTGCTCAAGCCTTGTCTTTTGGGGATTTTCCTTTCCTCTTCCTTTTCCATTCCTGTTCCCCCTTCCTAAGGAAGTTCAAGCCCTCGGGTAGCACAGCCAGGTTCAAATATAACTTCCTAATGGCACAGGTGTAGGTTTGAAACAAGCTTACCTTTGGCAGGTTCATCCATCATGACCAACTCTCAACCTTTCTCTCCCGAATTCTCAGCTGGTACTGATGGAGGTAGGAGGGTGTGAGCAACCTCCAACCTCCTGCTTTTGAGGTTGCTTTTACTGTTCTGCACACTGTTTCTTTCAGGTTTTGGGGGTTTTTTTTAGCTTTGTTCACTTGCAGAGTTTTCTTTGAACAGGCTCAGGCAGATGAGGAATGAGGTGAAGGCACAGCTTTGCCATTAATGCCTGCTCAAGGCACACGTAGCCCCTGTGAACATCACTGCGCTCTGTATGTGCCAGTCTGAGGGGGTCGTGCTCTTTTGATACAGGTATTTCCGTGCACATCCCCATTCTCCCAGCTGAAATACACAGCTCGGGGAGGAAGAAACTCTGTTGGATTATCTATTCCATGTGTGGATTTCCTATAAAAGGAGGACTATGGCCTCTTCTTCATCAGCAGTAGCACACTGAGTGCAGTATTAAACCTGGGAGCCGCTATGTGCTCAGCAATAGGCCCAAGAAGTGGTTCCTGTGAGCAGTGGCTTACACTGAAGGGAAATGCAGACTGCTTTCAAACCTCTCTGGCAAGTGTTATCAGCGAGTTTTATGGTTAAGCAGAAGGTATTTTAGAAGAACTAACAGGAAAATTCATTGAACAGTCTCAGCTATGGTGTGAGAATAGGACCGAGAGCAAAGAGAATCCATGTGTAACCCTGAGCCAAAATAAAGAATTTGGTTTGGGTTTCCTTTAGAACGATAACACTGCACTGCACATTGTCTGGGAAGCCAGGGATCAGGTCAGGAAAGCTAGGGCCCAGTTAGAATTGAGTCTAGCCAGGGATGTGAAAGATAACACAAACGGCTTCTCTACGTATGTTGCAAACAAAAGACAGACTAAGGACAATGTGGGCCCTCTCCAGAAGGAAACAGGAGAACTGGCTACCCTGGTTTTGGAGAAGGCTGAAGTTCTCAATGACTTCTTTGCCTCAGTCTTCACTCTGAGTGCTCTGACCACACCACCCAAGTCTTGGAAGGCAGATGCAGGGACTGGGAGAATGAACACCTTATGCCCACTGTAGGAGAGGCTATCACTGGAGTGCCAGGGGGTCAAAACCTGCCTCAGTGTCCCCAGACCCTTACCTTTGTTATCAGGCTGGCAGGAGGTGCAGTCAGAAGCTGCTGTGCTGAAGGGTCCTTGAGTCTCCAAGTCCTGCAGAAGGTTTTGCCCATGGTTCTTTCTCCCCTTCGTTTTGCCATTTCATAGCACAATTCACAATGGGTCCGCGGCAACTGGCTGGTAAAGCAGAGCCCAGGACAGGCTGGTGTTGCTGCTGCTGGGTGGTGTTTTAGCGTGGGGCCCTTACCGTGCCTGCAGCACTGTCGTGAGAGCTGGACCTGATCAAGGGGTGCCAAGAGGTGGGGGAAGGCAGCTGAGAGATGGCTGAAGTAACATGGAGCAGAGACGTGACCAAATGAATGTTATTAGGCAGTAACTTCAGTGTAAACTACCACCTCAGCACAAAACTGCTGCCACAAGAGTAAAGAAACCTGTAACTATAAATCAGAAATAACATCATTTAAAGAACTGTCTCATAAATGGCTTATTTTTATCTCTGCAATTTGGCTTACTATAAGGTAAGCCTCCCACATCCCTGAGCCCTTAAAGCAACCTCAACCCTTCCAGAAGCAGGCTGAAAAAAAATCAGCTGCATCTTCTTTTCCCTATGACTTGCCTTTTAAATGTGCTTCCCAACAGCGTAGATGTTTCTGGTCTTCTACTATCAGTTCCAGTTGTTCTATTTTTTGCCACCTAATTTTGGAAACTCAAATGCAGGAATGGAAGTTCTGTGGGCCATAAAAATTAATGAATTTTGTCAAGCAAGCCCAGCTCTAGAGGGAGTGCTGATACAATTCAAAGTGCACAGGTCACAACCCAAGTTATGTTCCTGTGTTATTTCTTCAGTAAAGTTTAACTTTTCAGTGGTTGGCTGATGCACTTGTCAGCATTGATTCACTTCAGCAACCCAACCATATGGAAAGTGTTTAAGTCCCTGTGGATAGTAACGCACTTTCATTACCTGTAGGCTGACTGTTGCTGGGGAAGGTGCGTGCTGCAGGGAGCCCATTTCTTTTGAGCTGGGATGCAGGTACTGTGGGTTCCTTACAGTTACACTGAACTGGCCCTGGGTGTGATGAAAGGTGGATCAGCCTAGCTTGTGGTCAAAATTTGCCTGTTAAATCCTGACACGAGTGTAACTTGCTCTTCCCCCAGACCTTTGTGACTGCCAGCATAAAGAAAGAGATTTTTAAGCATCTATCTGTAACTGGGCTTGATGTCCCTGACTAATACCACTGTGTACTTTTCATCCTGTCATTACCTGTGCTGGGCACTGAGTGAGTGTTTCCTCCCAGAGCAGTAGTTTCCAAGGCCAGACAGAGCATGCACAGCAATCATCTCCTCACTCTTCACAGCTCCTTGAAGAAAATGATGCCACGTGGCTGGAGGACTGACATTGCTAAAGCTTGAGGGAGCTGCACCGAGGCTGCCCGAAAGTCAGGCTTTGACTCTCTTCAGCTCACTCTCCTGTGCAGTGTCGAAAGCATGTTGGTCAGATCCATCAGACATTCCCTTTTCCTGGGTACCGGTGGCATCCCTGAAAGCCTCTCAGACTCGGAGCTGCCAGTGCTTGCCTGCAGGGTGGGGATGAATAGGCTGAGTTGATCCACCTGCAGTAAGCTCAGGCATAAGGTGTCTCGTGCCAGGGGCAGCTGGGATTCATCTCACCCTCAGATGCTCTGGCAGGACCTGTGCTTGACATGACTGCATTTTCTGGCACTGGAAATCTCCAATACAATGGTTGTCTTCATCTTTCCTTCCTTTTACATGCAACTAATGGAAGAACTGCTGAATTCAGTTGAATTCGGGGCACGTGCGTCTGCCGGGGTTCGGCAGAGGAGCCCATGAGAGAGGGTCGCTCTCAGAGGTACCGTAATACAAGAAACAAGCTATTGTAATGCAGATTTCCCCTCCTTCCTCAAAGGTGTTCTAGCCCCAGAGTTCTTCCCAGGCTTTGTGGAGAGCAGTATTTCAGCTGTCCCTGTGGGATTAAAACGCATGCCTTGACTAACAAGTGGCTGCGTGCTGAGAATTATTTTGCACAGCATTAGCGGGCAGCGCTACTCGGGGAAGGAGGGGGGACTATAACATGCAGGCAGGAGAAGCTGTGACAGAACATGCATAGCAATCTCCTCACTCTTCACAGCTCCTTGAGGAAAATGCTGCCAGCACGCTTGAGGAAGGCAAAGCCTCCCCTTGAGCTGCAACCGGCTCCAGAGTTTAGTGGTGACGGGGGAAATAAAGCGGGTGCGCAAGAGAAAGGACAGGTCCTGCATTATTGCTATGGCTAATAATCAAATTGCTGCAGGTTGTCGTAGTTAAGCTGTTTTTCTTCTGACCTGTGGTAAGCTGTTTATTCCAACTAAGCTGCTTTTAGCTCTCAGATGTGAAAGAGATCCGTGAGCAAAGCCTCGCTCCCCTCTAATCAATGCCGAATCAAAGAGCCACTTAGCATTATCTTACTGTCCCCAGGAATGGTGGTGGCTGGAGGGCTCTCCTAGCCAAGGCGGGAGTTAGGATGTGTGTGTGCAAGAGACTTGATCACTACAGTGGCTTAGTGGTAGCCATTAAAGCCACGTATTACATTATAGCAGGGGGTTAGAACTAGATAATCTTTAGGTCCTTTCCAACTCAAACCAGTCTGGGATTCTATGATCCGCTGTGCTTGCTGCTCACATAGGCAGTTTTTCAGCACCACTCATAAACTGGTTTTGTCAGTAGCCATCATGTGTCTGTCCAGACCAGTTCAGAGCCACCACCTTGATTTTTTTGGTCACTGCACTTTTGTGACTTATAGGGTCTGCCAGCAGTAGTGTCCATCCCCTTTGTCTCCCCCTGCACCCCCTCTGACTAGAAATGCCATTTTTGGTTTAAAATGGCCAATGTCTTTGTGGCAATTTCTGTCTTTGACAGTGTTTCCTAGGTCCCTTAACTGGCTTTTCCTTAGTGTTTGGAAGTCTCTTCCTCCCCTCACCGATTTTCTCCCTTTGGTAAGCAGGGTGGCTGCTTCCCTCTCTTCCAGGTCCCCGCAAACTCCCTCCTCCCTGGGGCTGTCACAGAGGACTTGCCTGGAGGAGGCACTTCTGGCTCCCACACAGTTACATCAGGTGCCACATGATAATGAAGAGTCAATTCTCAGGTCATGCTAAGGAATGTGCCTCCAAGCTGAAGGCACATACATCACCTGGTGTCTGACCAAGCCTGCCCCATGCCTTCCAGCACATAGGAGTGTTTCTTCACAGCAATGGAGCACTTCTTTTTCTTACACCAAACTGTAGCTTTCCAAGACACAGTTCTAAAGCCAAAAGTCAGTTCCAGCTTTATTTATAGAAACAGAAAAGGATATAAAATTATTAAAGCTGTATAAAGCACTAAAAAAAATATAAATCAATTTTAGGTCAGAAATAAGCATACACTGGATGACCTTCAAGGTCATTTCCATATTGGAGTGGGAAGTTTTGCCTGCATACAAATTGGAATCTGATCACTTAGAGCAGCCCCTTGTTTCACATCATAACAGTAATCGATAAGACTGAAGAGCAGACTCATGACTTTTCACTCCAATGTTAATCCAACTGAATTACAATGTTTGAGTTAAGTTTGAGAAACTTCTTGCCCTGAGCTCAATTCTACTCCAACATCGAGGCCAGGCTCTGATCCTTTTAGTAAATTCAGAGGCTGAGAGCAATATACTTCTTTGTGGCTGAGAGGAGCCGTGCAATCATTATAAATCAATCAGGAGGGCCATGTCTCTGGCCAGGAAGCATTCAAGGGGAGTCTTATTTTCAACAGTCCATAGTATCTCCTAGAAATGACTTCCAGGGGAGATGATGGCATTCTCTTGGGTGAAAAATCTTTCCCTAAACTTAAAGGGCTGGAGCTTCTGCTTTGAAACAGCAAGAGATGGGCTTCATCTCCAGACAGGTAGAGAGCTGAAGCCTCTGCCCTTGTTTCTTCAGGAAAAAATGATGGGAGGGAAAAGGCGGCTGCCATAGTTTTGAGCAGCAGAGACATCAGAAATGCAGGCACCAAGATGAAGCCTATTATCTCACGGACTGAACTCCTTGTTGAAGGGATAAGCCATTTCAGACTTGGCTGAAGCTGCAGGAGTGATGGACAGGATTCTAACTGTGCCCCCCAACAGGCTGAAATGGAAGTCGGGGAGCATGGAACAGGTTTTACAGGAGTCCTTCTGCTCTGGGGGCAGGAAGCTGCTCTTGGAAGAAGCTCTCTCCAGGACTGGTGGCCTCTCGCCAGGCCTAGGGGGAATGTCTAACTTTAGAAAGTCTGAAGGTCTTCATACTCGCTCTTTTGAAAGAAACCATTCCTAAGACTACCAAAAAAAGGGGGTTGTTTTAAAGGCGACATTTTACATGAAGACATTAAAGACAAAAAGCAGACTTTGCTACAGTAGGTACAAAAGTAGCTTAAGGCTGAAGTGCTGCAGTCAGTGATAATGACAAATGTTCTAGCTTATATCAGAAAGCAATCAAGAAGAACTGATGAGCATCATGGCCTTTGGGGAGTAGCGCAAGTGCAGGGCACAGCCCTGTGTGCTCCTGGACAGAGGCTGTGGGAGACTGGGCTTTTTGAATGCTGCAAGGTAGGGAAAAGTTTTTCCTCACTATCTTAAAATAGGCAGCAAAACATTGGAAAAAATAAAACCAATCTTCAGCATATATAAAATCCCCATTCGGAGCTGCTGCTGCCTATGTACAGAGTCACAGAGATGCTGTTTTATCAAAATCATTCAAAATGCTCCACAATGCCTCCCCAGCCCGGCCACAGCCCATCCGTGTTTCTGGTTCAATTCCTGCATTCACAATCCAGAATCAATTAAATGAGCTTTTGTGTTTAACACATTGACCAAAGACTTGGCCTGGCACATCTTTCTGCAGTGCAGAAAAGCCATCAACCTGTCTTAAAAATCCCTGGTTTGTGTCATTCCTAACTCACAGCGTGCGTTTGCTCCCATTCAATTCCAACATGAGCGTAGCAGTACAGGAACCCGAGGACAGTCAGCGTCGCCCATGGCCAGCCTATAAATAGAAATACAGACAATCCCAGTCAGAATAATTAATGACTGCTTTGAGTAGGAATACTCTGGGGATGACTTATGATGCTTCTCATTAATGTTATTAGCAATTCAGTCTCAGAAGGAAGTAAATCCAACCCACCAAATTTGAGAGGGGAAATCTGGATTGTCTAAGCTCCAGCGATGCCTGAACCCCTGCAGCCTCAGTCTTGTCCAGTTTTAGGGAACTGGGCCAGGTCTGTTCCTGCTCTGCACCTCCAAACCATAACTGCTGAATTAAAGAGGTCTGTTTCAATCGACTCCTTTGTAGTGGGTTTGCCTATAAAGCAGCTCCCTGAATGAACCCTGATGCTTTAAACTGGCTACAGTGCTTCCTAGGCACGAAGGGACGCAAAGCCACAATGCAGCTTATTAAAAACCAGACCAAATCCAGTTACCTGTTCTGCAGAGTCTAGGGGAACCTCTGATTAAGGCTGCTTTAGGTACCCTGCAGCTGGGTGTAAAAATTGATGTATGCACTCTACAGCCCCATAACAGCTAATGGGGTCACAGCACCACTGTGCCGCTGCCGAGCTGACAGCCCTATTTGCCTGTTATGTTCTTGCTAGACTATTTTTTAACTAGAAAGACTGAATCCTCCAATATACAAAACTTCTGCTGGGGAAATGACATGTTCCATTATTACTTCACATTTTTTTAGTGAAAATCACCATCTTTTCACTTGAACTTCTAAAGCTCAAAGCAGTGAGCAGGAGGGCACAACCCGACAGGTCTCTTGCTTTCCAGTAGGATTGTCGATCACGTGAAGAATCTGCAATCAGCTAAATGAGTCTGCTTTCCTTGATACCTTTCCTGGCACCTGTGTTCCCTTTCTCCATCTCTCCTCCTCTTCTCCTTGGAATTTATGAAATGTAGAGTTTATAGGTTGAAATCCTCAGCATTAGGCCCTAGTGATTTTTGGTACATTTTGTCTGGGGGAAGGGGAAGGAAGGTGTTTGAGGGGTTTTTTTGTTGCTGCTGTTGACATAAGAATTTTGGTTATGTGTATGACTGGTTCCTGTATGTTGTCCTCGACCTACCAGTGCCTGTTTCTGCAAGAAAAGCTTCAGTGCTCCCTCTTGGGGAAATCTCTGGTCTAAAAGACCCTGCTGGCAGACAAGAGACTCCCACTGGCCTGAAGAAGGGATGGAGTGGAGCTGGTAGCGCTCCACAACACGATACTCCAGGAAGAGCTCTTCCTGAAGGTATGTTGTAGGCTGGCTTTGTCCAGGCTTCAAGCTGATTCCGGTTTGGAAGCTGTTTAATTGTGCCAATGTCCAGCTGAGCCTTAGCTTAATACCCTGCCCTCAGCAGGGGACCACCCGTGCTGGGACCCTTCCTGTGTGCTCTGAGCATCCCAGGCAGTGTAACACTTCAGCCTGAATAGGCTCAGAAAATGTTCTTTTCTTCCCTTCCAACTTGCTTGTTATGGCCAGCCAATACATAAAAGAGCTGGTCAGAATATGTAGGTGCGTACTGGAAATCTTTTCTAGATGCCTTAGATTTACGATAAGATTCCTCCATAGTGCCCACGACCTGGGTTCGTGGGGCTCTCATGTGCTCTAATCAGGCTTGTGGCAATCCTCCTGGAACACAGGGAGCCTCTCCTGTACAGTTACAGGTGCCAGGGGTTGTATTCAGCAGATTACCTCCTCCTGACCTAATCAGGATGAAAAGGAAGGGGAAGACAGTGTGACCCGCTGTGGGTGATGGAAAAGGGGAATTTTTTCAATTCAATCATTGCTACAGCTGTTCTAGGAGGAGCTGCACAGATCCCAAAGCAGTTCTTGCTGCACAGGTAAGAGATAGTGAGGGGCACTGAAAGGGGGGACACCTCTGCCTTGCTGGCCCTTTCTTGCTGTACAGGAACCAGAGGCACTGCTGCTGGGCACGGGGACATGCATGTGCTGCTTCCCCTGCCAGTGAGTGAACCAGAGGCATCATGTTCTGCTGCTGGACAACCCCAGATTAGCTCCAGTCCACACAAGAGATTCGCACAAGAGCATCCACACCTGAGAAGTGGCCCAAGGATAGCCTGAAGCAAGCAGGGGATCTTTAAACTGTTTTCACTCCTCTATATTATTAGATATAAAATAAAAACGTTGAAAAGCCTGAAGAACTTGTTCTCCAGATGGTGATGTTGTGGGAAGGACACACTGAGCAATGCTCATCCAGCAAGGATGCAGTTTCAAATTCTGCCCAGCATGTAAATGACCTGTGTGTTGTCCCTGTATGGGACCTCTATAATCAAACAGCAGCATGAGATGCTCTCTTGCAAGGTAAGTTCTCAGGAGCCTTTTCCTTGCTTAAACAGTGTCTCCTTGTAAACCCAAACAACCAAACAGGACTGTTGGTCTTGGATCTGCAATTCCAAGGCCCTGGCCCCGCAGCATAAGGTACATTCTTCCCTCCAGCTTTTGCTGATTCCCATTTTGCTCCTCTCAAACACCATTCAAGGGGCTCTTTTCACTGGTGGCTCTCCAGCTTCACCTTATCACCCAAACCCACTCACCTGTGCTGTACCAGACTCTGCTGGGCAGCATACGTGCCTGCGTTCTAGATCAGTGTCTCTCTACAAAGTCACATACACAAAATATACCCTTAGAAACACTACTGGAGTCAAATCAAGCACTAAGTTGTTAGGAAATGACTGAGTTAAGTTTGTCTATTCAAAACCATGTCACGTACCACCTTAAAACTTTCAATTTATTGACTGTCTTCAGTAATTTGATTTTAGACTTGAAAGGCAAGTTTCATGAGACAACGCAGAGTTTCATAATCTTTTTTTCATGGAAAATGAATTAATATTCATTAACATATGCTATTCGTAAATCTAAGAGCAAATTCATATGCTTTTTGCAAATCCAGCAATATTTGTGAGCTTTACCTGCAGAAATCTCTTAAACCAGCTGGATTTCCCTACTAACAGAGGAACGCTGGGCGAGACACATCAATGGAATCATGAACAAATTCTCTGCTTATACAGGTATGCTGCTCCACAAAACACCAAACACAAACTCCTCTGTGAAGAGGACTGTGAATCCTGAGGAAGGTAACAGCAGCACTTTATCCATCTATCACACCACCTCCTCCCAAAGAAGTCTCCAGTCCCAGCTAGGCATGAGCCCACGCTCTGTCACACAGAGCTGATTTACTGTCCTGTAGTCCTGCTGGTTTAAAACTACATTTTGAGATGTTACATACTCAGCTTTCAGCGTAATGAACAGGAGACTTGTTCTCATTACACGGTCGAGCCAGAATGAATACAAACTGCAACAGGAACAGCTTTTGGAGTGACTCCTTCCTTTGAGCTTCCTATCTCAAGAACACTTCTGGATGCTTTGCAAACATCTAGAAAAGGTCACTTTTCTGGCACACTCTGCTTTTTGAAGGGAGTGTTACTCAAAAGTAACAGCCTGAATCACCGCTCTCGAAAGACCAGTTACGTCCTCCTTACTCAGTTCAAATAACTTGAAACAACATTTAATCATGTATCCATAAGGAAGCTCTTTCAAATTTCCTAATCCCCTACACTAATGAAAAAGCAGCATAACAGCAATATTTTGGGCATACCTAGGTTTCACACTGTCATGAAAACACTAGGAAATGCCCCTTTGTCCCTTCCAACCTGCAGGACGTAAGAGAAAGGGACCGTAGTCGCATTTCCTGAAACTGCCTTAGTAGCTTTGGGACTTTCATGCTATTTTCAGATGTGACTTGGCCACACAGTCCTCAGAAGTCTTCAAGTACAGAGCAGTTATTAAATCAGAGTCAGAAAAAGTCATCCCTCTGAAAAGCATGTCTTGAGGAGCGTACATCTTACCCCGACTTTGATTTGAAAGTACTGAAGTTGCTATAAGACTCAGGGAAATCTACCCTTAAACAAAAGTTCATGTGACAAGACACTGAAGAAGCTCCCCTGTACAGTGGAATTACTGAGACACAGCGGTGGGGAGGAGGTGGAACAGGCACGGATTTAGCAAGCAGAGTAAGAAGCCAAAGCAAACCAGCATTGGAGGCCAAGACCTCTCTTACCTCCAATTACAAACATCCTTAAAAGATCAGTAAAACTACAACATTTTCAGGAGAAGTAACACATTCAAAACTAGAGATCAGTGGAAAGACACCTATGATCTAGCCCAGAAGCAGAAGACAAACCCTGGATTTTGTAATTTTAATTGCAGGACCATGCGTCACTTCCAGGTGAAGCCCTGCTGACCATCAGAACAGGGCAAGTCCAACAGTATGTATCACAAACACTGTGCAGTCGGATACCCAGTTACTTTTCAGGTATTTGGGAAAGGAAACCCTCTATGTTTTCAGCTGTGTTAGCATTCAGCATGCAGACATGGGACCAGGTGACTGCAAAGTGCAGCAGAGGTGATCTAAATTGTTTATACAAAACTGCTCCGTGTGTTGTGCACAGAGTTTTCCAGCTGCCCCATACACACAGACATGGTGCACTGTATTCCAGCCCTACTCCAGGCTGGCTCTGGATACCACTGCATTATGCAGTAGGTGAACAGAAACATTCATTGTGCTATCCTTTCACAGATACTGTTCTTATTACAACAGACCAAGCTTGGTATTGCAACAAGGAGAAATGGAATAGAATATTTCTCTTGCAGTTCATTCCTCTTCTGAAGGTACTAAAGGAGAGTATGAAAGCAATTATAATTTTCAAATCTTGTTTTTAAAAGTTATTTCTGAAAGATGCTCTTGTCCTTATAATATACCCTTCAAAATACAGCACTCGGATGCTAACCAGCAAAATCACCCTTTATAAAGAGGAGTTTCCTACAGACTCATTTAATGTGCCTCTAGATGCTAATTTTTCCTATCTGCCTCCCTTTACTCACAACTAACCCAGACAGGAAACTGGGTATTTTCAATTACCATGGGAGGAAAAAAAGCCAAGCACAGCCTTTGTTTTGCAGCTTAAGTAATTTTACCATTCATTAAGTAAAGCCTAACATTTAAGAAATCTCTATGAAACTGGAACCTATAACAGTAAACAACTCTATTCCTAGGTGTAAAGAAAACAAACCAGAAGCAATTATGGAAGTATGAAACCTATTTGGAATTCACCTCTCATGCTTTTATATGTATCTCTATCAATCTATCACCCACTTCTTCGGTTTCTAATAAAATCCTGCCATTGCCTCACACTGCTGGACTCACCCTTAGCTAGCTCTGGAGTGGTTTACTAGTAGCTGAGAGCATGCCCTAAGCACTTGTGTGCTACAGCTCACCCCAAGAACAAAATTCAGAGAAAGACAGATGCAAGCAGGGCTGGTAGGAAGCTGGGAAAAGCTGTTGTATAGGTTGAATTATACCCTCTCTACAATAAAGTAAACTTACTGCAATATCACGTCATAGGGCCAAAAGCAGAGAAGAATAATCATGTAAAATACTAAATGAAGACATTGTGTGGCTGCAGCATATCTGCATTGATTGCTGTACCGTAGGCACAGCAACGGAATTAGACTGACAGAATATTAATGTATCTAAATTACCCATCCCAACCACATCTGCCCCATCTCCACCAATCTCTGTACCCTCTGCTTGAGCTGATGAGAGTAGGCAGTGAGCTAAAGCTGGTTTAAAGCATTTTTCCACAGTTTATCCTCCCACTGCTCCCCAGGCTCTGTACCACCTAGGGAATTTGATTAGAAATGCAGTTTCTCACCAGTCTGTATTTTCTAGAACAGTGCTATTAAAAGACTTCTCCTGCATGCACCAAGTGCTGTAGGAACAGCTCTGGTCAGGGAAGCAATCTTCTAATTAGTTAAAATCTTCCCGACATTTGGTGATCAATTTTTTTTCCTGTTTTTTTTAAAAATAACCCATATTTGAGGATAGGCCCTTAAAAATACAAGTGTGTGTAGCTGCTCCTCTTCAAATCCAGCAGAACTTGTAATACTTGAAACCTTAGCCTAAAGGCTAATTAAGGCTCCCAGTTTCTGCGTTTAAAATGTAAAATGAAGAGGCTACTCATATGTATTATTCAAGTGCTTAAATTCAACTGTGAGAATTAATGGCTAACTTAGGCATTCCTGTCTGTGAACAGCCTGTATCCTTGTGTGGGAGCTTTTATTAATAAGCATCTTATTTTTGCATACTTCCAGTTCAGCTACTGAGACATCAATTGCTGCTGCTAACAAACAAGCCTGGAAAGAAGAGCTGATGCAGAGAATTTAACTCCCATTTAACTGGCTTCTTGGCTGTTATCAAACCATGGATATCAAATCACCTCCAGCTGTTCATTCAGGGATAACTGCAAGGATGAAGAGGTAAGATGCAGTATAAAGAGGATAATGAAATTGGTTGCAGAAGAACACATATGGCAAGCAAAGCCCTAACCCGAGGCATGGCAGACGGATTTTTTGCTGCTACTTTCAGCCTCCACATAGCACATGTTGCAGAGGACAGGCAATAAACTCTGCCAGCAAACGCACAGGCAGCAGAGTCCCAGCTGGGCATCTCCATCCTCCCACCCCACTGAAGCAGCACACGGATTCACAGCGTCTCTATATTCAAGGAGCCACCTCGTCCCATTATTAGCCCCCAGCAAGTAGCTCCCACATCTTTCCCCTCCTCCATGCACTGCGTAGCCTGGGCACGGAGCAGCTCAGCCACGGGGAACCAGCCTGGGAGACGCCACATTGACACTGCTTATTGCTATAGATTTCCAGGTGCTGAAGATACTGAAGCTTCAAGTGTAGGCAAGGTCCAAATATTCAGAAAAACATTACTGTACAACAGGAGGTATTTCAAAGGAAAACCAGGGGAATGAATCACAGAATCGCAGAATCAACTAGGCTGGAAAAGACCTTTAAGATCATCGAGCCCAACTGTTATCCCAGCACTGCCAAGCCCACTGCTAACCCACGTCACTGAGGGCAAACTATCTCCCCTCATGGCTGCCCCTCATAATCTCCAGTCACAAAATCCGCACCTGAACCCCAGCCGGGTGAACAGGCAGTGACCGCAGAAGCTTTCCCTTCAGCAGACATGGGGTAGTTTCCAGCTAAAGACATTAACGCATGTGTAACAGCATAGTCTGCTCATGTGAATTTTAAATGATAGCATCTTGGAGGATGCTCACATCTGTGGCTGGCTGGGGAGTACTTCTCGCTGCTGGGGAAACTGAAAATGGATAGGTAACAGTCCAAGACCATCATCTGCTACACAGGATGACTGCAACTGCAGATCAGCATTACTGAGAGCAGAAAGCCGCAGTCTCTTAGTGTTTTCACAATACAAATAGGTTTTGTTTAGAAGACAGACGTCAGAAAAGTTGCGGCTTTTCTGTGTTCTTACTGTGCACGGAACCACATTTTACCACAGCTAAAATCATTTTACTTTTACGCTTGACCGCACTGAAGGAAGTTGCATGCTCACAAGGACTTTCTTGAACAACAAGGCATCATTTCAACCTATGGCAGGACTAAGGATGCTGGACATACTTCTCCCTATTAATTAGATAAGGTGCAAATATACAATTTCATCGATAGAGCTCAAAAGATAGGCTTATCCTATAGCTTTTATAAAGCACCCCTCGACACAATTCCAAGGATGATGCCAAACTATTTGCATTGCATGGAGTACGTGTGTGAAAGAAAAGAAAAAAAGCTGTTATTTGCAAATGCTGGTAAATGCTCCATGGATGCAGGTAACCACACAGGATGTGCCTGCCTGCATGGATTCTTTGTTCTCTTTGGAGCCTGAACTTCATTTAGTGCTCCCTCACTATGACAGCAGCAGCTCTCCAGGTGCTGTACAATGTAGATCAGGAGCATTATTTCCCCTGTATGTATCCATAGTATGAACAGGATTCTGCTGCCAACTTCACTCTGTCCTTCTTCAGGGTTTTTTTGTGGTATTATCTGACCATAATTCTACCTTAACTATTTTTACTCATAAACATTGTATAGAGCACAAAAGAATCACACGAGTTATGCCTCTGCTTCATGTTTTAATATGAAGCTTCACCCTCTACTAGTTCTTCCTGCAGAGCTAGTTAGTGGAAAAAAAGCCTGAGATTTTAGGCAGTAATCCTGGTGTCCTGCATATCAAGTTGACTCTGGAGTAATTCAACTAAAATCAAAAGAACCATATTTGGGCCATTGCTGAATTTGACTTGCCAGTAAGCAAGACTGCTTAAAACTGCCTGGCAGGATCTTTCTGCCACAATTGCTAATAGGAAAGGAAAAAACACCAAACAAAGTTCTCAGGTTAAGGAGTGAACCTGTAAATCAGAAGCAGCCTTTCTTCTCCCAGGTCTTTGGTTGAGAGCTACGCACAGCTAATGTGAAATCAAACCCCATAAAATACGAAATCTCAATGCTTTCAAAAGCATTATTGTAAATAAAGATGCGTCTTCATCCAGAAACAAGGCTAAAGAGCTACCTCTGCAATGTGTTATGTTAAGAAAACATTCTGGAATCCTACATCTGGCTCGGCATGCATAAGGACAGAACTATCATTATCATTAAATGTCTACTCAGGTATTCCCAGCACAACCTCCTTAAACACAGAGTGAACAAGGGATAATACTTGCAAATATTTTAGCGCATTTTCCACTTGGAATTATTTACTGAGTGCTAGAGCTTGAAATCCAGGAAGATTTCTCTATCAAACTAATTGGGGTTCTTAGATTTAGATTTCTATGTCAGCCTTTTTGCAGACAAAAAACCTCCTTCTCTAGCCTTTTAGTGCTTGGGAGCGCTTGAGAAATCGAAGCTATATACTCTGAAAAGCAGAGGATTTAAAGCAGGGATTCAGACAGGTATCATCAATCACCAGCAGGCAAACATTTGGGTAAAAAGGTGAAGTACTATAATTTATTTCCTCAACCCGATTTCTGGCTTAAAGTACCCTGGAGTGGTCATGAATATAAGATGCTTAAAAGACCATAATTTAATTTTTTGAATATGAAGGATTATTTAAGGATGAATTATTCACAGTCCCCTTCCTACCTGCAACGCACTTTTTAATCTACAATTTTTCCTTGTCATCCTCAAAACCACTTACGTTCCCAGAGCATTGCGGTAATTTGATGGTGCTGCCTTGTCCCTTCACAGCATCAAGAATAAGTAGAAAAGCAGAGAGTGTGACAAATTTAACAACTGTTTACAACCCACTACGCTGCCAATAAACAAATTGCAGCTTCTTATCATGGCGCTTTCGTACCTGAAATGCTGTGTGTAATGAAAATTGTATTACCTGTTAGAGCTTAATGCAGTAAGAGGAGGGCTGAGAACACATCAGTAATTTCCAGGAACACTGCATTTGGGATAATTGCTATGCCAGTGTAAAGCTAGCACTACAAGTGAGGCCACTGAACCAAGTTCTTTCTTAACAGAAATCCAAACATCTTGAGGGATGGAAGTGCACAGATAAGGTAACCAGGCCACCTTGCACTTGCTTACTGAGCTGTAGCAATCGATCCAGGACTAAGGCATTGTTAATGATGCTGCTCTCAGGTTGTATGAATGGAGCTGGTGAAGGGAGCACAAGTGTGATGAGGAACGGCTGAGGGACCTGGGGGGGTTTAGTCTGGAGAAGAGAAGGCTCGGGGGGACCTTATCGCTCTCTACAACTGCCTGACAGGAGGATGGAGCCAGGAGGGGGCTGGTCTCTGCTCCCAAGGAACAAGGGATGGGACAAGAGAAAACGGCCTCAAGCTGCACCAGGGCAGGTTTAGATGGAGTTGAGGAACAATTCCTTCCCCAGAGGGTGCTCAGGCATTGGAACAGGCTGCCCAGGGCAGTGCTGGAGTCACCGTCCCTGCAAGTGTTCACACACCGTGTAGCCGAGGCCTCAGTGCCATGGGGCAGTGGTGGCCTTGGCAGTGCTGGGGTAAAGGTTGGGCTTGATGAACCCAGTTGATTCTATGAAGTTACTCCCCTTCCACTTGTGTCTTGTTTTCACAGCATCCTCAAAGAGCCAAGAAAAGGGTTAAGGCAGGAACTCTTGGAAGGACAGTGGGGTCTCGAGGCAGTGATCAGCCAACAGAAAACATTGGCAATGAACAACCTCCATCACACTGGTGGCACAGAACATGAAATGCAATTGTTACACGCAGGTTATCAGGAGGAAAAGGGCTATACAGGGTTGACTTTGGTTGACCAGTTGTTGATAAAAGAACTGTTTCACTTCTCACCTGCACAAGCTGCTGCAGCACATATAATCACAATAACTGCACAGAAAAATTATCAGTAAAATAGTTCAATTACAGATAGTTTGTGGGTAAGATTAAATTCATTTTAATTTGGGGGAAAAAAGGAGCGTGTGGTAGTCTGCCATCAAGACTATTTGAAACAAAGGAAAAAAACCCCAAAACACAAACTTAAAATTACTTGAAAGATATCAGTATTTAATTGATTTATTCGAGGTAAAATTTAGACAATTTGCTTATATAGTCCTAGAAAACACATTCTGGATTTCAAGAGTACATTTAGTGAGTCTGGGGAGGAAAAACTTTATCCCCTGCTTTCTGTGGAGATGAGAAGTGTGTTTGCTGTGACACAGAGCCCAGAGAGTACCTGAAACCAGAGGTCTATGTGAGCTGTGTGAGCGTGGAGCTCCTCTGAAGCAAAAGCTAGCAAACCCTTTATCACCTATGTTGGAAAACACAGATTAGAAATAGCCAGGCAGCTACATCAACATGCACAATGTGCCAGCACTGCCAAGCACAGGGAGCTGTTTCCTGAGCCCTCTTCGGCTTCCCTGGGATGTGGTCCCAGGCCAGCAAGCAGCCACCCGAGGGGAAGGAGTCTGATCAGCACAAATCTGGGCAAGTTACCCACTGGTGTGGGTAACAAAATGAATCTGTCAGGCCAAGCTCCTTCATCCGTACACTGAGGGCAGCAATAGGTGTTTGCTTTGCAGCTGCTCAGAGGAGTGTACATGGAAAGATTTAAGCCTGGCTGCTCTCCTTGCCTTCCTGTTTAAGAAAGCTTCCCGAGCAGCTGCTGGCCGGGATTGCTCACAATGTTCCTTTCAGGTGAGATGGCTGCACTGGTGGAGCAGAGCGAATACAGGAACATGCCTGTGACTGCAAAAAGATTTTCTAAATAAAAATCCTTCCCTTTTTATTATATCTTTAGCAGCATATTCCCTTTTCTAGAAGGAAAAAACCCTTCACAACCACCAGCTCCTTTACATTGGAGAGGAATCAGAGGAGGGTCACAAAAATGACCAGAGGGATGAAGCACCTTTCTGAGGGAGTGGGGTTGTTCAGCCTGGAGAAGAGAAGGCTCTGGGGAGACCTTACTGCAGCCTTTCAGTTCTTAAAAGGGGCCTCTAAGAAATATGGGGAGAGACTTTTCAGCAGGGCCTGTTGTGACAGGACGAGGGGTGATGGGTTTAAACTAAAGGAGGGAGATTCAGACTGGGTGTGAGGAAAAAATTCTTCACAATGAGGGTGGTGAAACACTGGCACAGGCTGCCAAGAGAGGTGGTGGATGCCCCATCCCTGGAGACATTCCAGGCCAGGCTGGATGTGATTCTGGGCAACCTGGTGTAGTTGAAGATGTCCCTGCTCATTGCAGGGGGTTGGACTAGATGAGCTTTGAAGGTCCCTTCCAACCCAAACTGTTCTCTGATTACAATAAACTATAACCAAGCAAACCAGCATTATTATGCCTTGCCAGAAAGTTGGTGCCTGCATTTACATTGACTTGTTTAACAAAATGCAGCTGAGAGATATAATCTTCCTATGTGCTTCCCTGGCCCACTAAAATTAGCAAGAAGCAGGATCTGATGCATGGCTGTTGTACCCTCTGCCCCACCTGTGCTCTGCTACCCAATGCAGTAAAAGCAGTGCTGCAAACTGCTTTAATAAGACCGTCAACACCACTAACATACACATCTTGCTCAAAACCAACACACACATGCACCTCTCTGGAGGAAACTGGTGACCCATTTATATACATTAGCTCTGTAGTGTTCAACTTGTTTCGTGTCCCCTTGCCCAGGCGTGCAATGAAGTGACACTTCAGTGATTCACAGCCTTGATGGTGTTTGCTATTGATGTAAAGCAGGAACAGATTGACTGAAGGAGCTGTACAACCCCAGGCTAAGTGACACGCTGAGATCCCCGGGGGCTCAGCTTGCTTGGCGCCCTCGCCACAACATGCCTGGGCCCTACGTGGATGTCGGGGACATGAGGACACCAGCAGGCTCTCATTGCCCTGACCAGACTTAGCAGTGGCCTCCACATTGTATTTAACAGTATAAAAGCATATTGTTTACACTTACACTGTATGCACACCGTGCCTGATCATGATACGGCTTCCCAGCTCCACCTCAGCCCTGTCTTGTCACCACAACTTGCCCAGCCCTGGCTGGCTCCTTGGCTGACCCCAGTTGATGCTGACGGTGCCTCTGCCCCCTTCCCCTCTGCCCAGGGTCCTGGTGGAGCAGCCTTGGTGGCAGAGACTAGGCTTCATCCCCAACCACTGTGGGCTTTCTCCTTGTGCTAATTCTCTCGTGGGAGAGAACTATAACAAGAACTGGCTATGAAGCAGTCATTTCCATTTGTAAATGGGATAGCACAAAGGAAGAAATGAGAACAAATTTCCATATGTACAGTCCCTGCTAAACAATCATCTCTGCAAACCTCTCCACAGTGTGCGTGGTGCATGTGCCTTCTTTACAGGATCAGCCACACGACCAGAATGATTAATTACACTGGCCACTATCACATCAGCTCAGAGGATCCTATCTAACAGACCTGGAGCTGATTTGTTTTATTTCAAAGATGACAGTTCACACGCAATAGTGTGGCCACACAGATTAGTCATATTAAAAGTAATTTGAAGCTTCATGAATGCTGCACCTCACACATCTTTGTTTACAATCACCACATGTCAAAACACTTTCTTATATCCCCATTTCAAACTAAAGCACCAAGGTGGAGCAGTAACCTGCATATAGGTGGCTGGCCAAGCAGCCCAAAGCCTGGCCATGAGGGTACTGGATGAAGCATGTGCTGGGAAGAGCAAGACATGAGGAACAGCTCTACGGGTGGTAGAGCAAAGGGCCTATGTCTCTGTTAGCATCACTCCTCATGTCACCGTTACTGTCAATAAATGATTGGGCTATGCAGCTAATATTTTTAGCATGGCATAAGAAATTTGAAAAAGGTGCATTTAAAAACCTGAGGTGATAAAATATCTTATCAGATCAGATGTACTTAGATGGGTGTGATAAGACGGCAGGAGGAAAGCTAGCTATGGAAAACAAGCCACTGAGAACAGAAGCTGTGATTTTGTAGGGATGCAATAAAAACATACATCATAAATCACAGACTGGTTTGGGTTGGAAGGGATCTTAAAGCTCATCCAATTCCAACCCCCTGCCACAGGCAGGGACACCTTCCACTAGAGCAGGTTGCTCCAAGCCCCTGTGTCCAACCTGGCCTTGAACACTGCCAGGGATGGGGCAGCCACAGCTTCTCTGGGCACCCTGTGCCAGCGCCTCAGCACCCTCACAGGGAAGAGCTTCTGCCCAAGAGCTCATCTCAATCTCCCCTCTGGCAGGTTAAAGCCATTCCCCTTGGCCTGTCCCTACACCCATTGTCCAAAGCCCCTCTCCAGGTTTCCTGGAGCCCCTTTAGGCACTGGAGCTGCTCTAAGGTCTCCCCTTCAGGAGCCTTCTCTTCTCCAGGCTGCCCCAGCCCAGCTCTCTCAGCCTGGCTCCAGAGCAGAGCTGCTCCAGCCCTTGCAGCAGCTCCGGGGCCTCCTCTGGCCTCGCTCCAACAGCTCCATGTCCCTCTTGTGTTGAATGGGGTTAACTGGACTTGGGGGTGCTTCATTTTAGTTAAGACTGCCAAAGCTAGAGGTTGGCTACCCTTGCTGGTGAAAGCGTATTGCCAAATGAAGATGTCAAGGTGTCCGCCATTTACACTGATTATCTGGAGAATCTCCAAAAGGGAGTATGTCCAACCCTGCTGATGTAGGCTATTCTTCTCCTGAAGGCAGTATTACTCTTGATCTTGGCAAAGAGATTAATGCCAATTTCTTTGACAACGAAATTAGGATATGTAATAAAGACAATAGAGGGCTCTTCTTCCCTTCCTCTTTATTTTCAGTTGGATCTTCTACTGGTTCTACATGAATTATTTCTAAAACTCAGTGCCTCCTGCTGAACACATATTCTGGATGGAATGGAATTGCTTCTCAAAAATTTATGCACGGTTACTGACTGCAGCTGATTTTTGCACAGGGAAATGGACATTTAAAGAGAAAAGTATCCATTTGTTTTATTGGTCCTTCACTCCATTTGGAAATCTGGAATGCACAGTCTGGCTGTCCAGCCACCACATGTCGCCTTACTCACTGCCTTCAAACAATCTTTTTAATGGATACTGGAACACCCAGTATAGATTGTGAAAGTTCTACTCTGTGGGTCAAATTTTCTGACACAAGTTTTATCATCTTCCATGTCTGCACACACTGTACTCATTGTATGGGCCCAGCCTGCTCAGATGACCTTCTACTTCCTCTTTGAAGCATTATTTTGCATTGGGATTCATCTCAGTGTTCCCTTTACTGCAGAACTGCAAGATGACTACGGGTAAAAGACCTTCCTTTGCCCTTTAGTGTTTCAGTGAGTACTGGACTCAAGTGAGGAGCTCAGCTGCAGTCAAAGTTTGACGTAACAAAGAAGCCTGATTAAATAAGAGAAATCTACCACTTGGCAGAACCCTTCAGCAATTCATAAAAGTCAAACACCATACTTAATGTTTTGATCAGGAACTCTGCCTAAGTCTTTGGCTTGCATTCTTGATGACGTTTAAATTGCATGTGAATACATTTCAATTACTAAGGCAGGAAAATTACCCTGGCAGATGGACCAAGGTCATTACCAAGTTACTAACATCTCTACCTTCCCTTTTGCTGAAGCCCCTGTATCTTCTATGGCTTTAGAATAATAAATTGTGCTCCATTCTTCAGAGTGATGAAGCATAATTTGTTTTAAATCCTAACTGAAAGTGCAACAGATGTTACAATTTTTGGGTGCAATACTTGAGAGGCTGTGGAACATTTCCATTTTGATTTGCTGCTGGAGGCCTCAAAACACAATAAATAAAAGTACAGAGAAGGACAGAAGCAGAAGGGTGACTCAAATGAGTTGGCATCACTCGAGACAAAGGCTGACAAAATAAAGATCAAAGTGGTCAAATGAATCTCCAGTAAGAAGGAAGAAATGACAAAGAGAGACCGAGAACCAAACTAGGGAAACAGTGACATAGAAAAGATGGGAAGCAAGAGACAAACTCATGGATGTGAAAAAAATTAACTCTTCACTAGATTAGAAGCCGTAAGAGGCTTCCTCAACTCATCAGTACTGATCTAACAGTGCAGTCAGAAAATGGGCAAAGAATGGGCTCTACATTACATTAGACAACAAATGGTCTCAATCAAGTATGTTACAAGAGAGTAGAACATTCAAGTTCTCCTGTTAAACCACACTTGATTTTTAGAAGGAGACAGGAAAAAATATTAAATAACAATGTTCTGGGTTTTGTTTTTTCAAATCAGGTGGTTATTCTTACTCTTACAAGTCTAAACAAACAAAGCTTGGATGTCAACACAAACTTTCCCACTGCTCATGAGTGTGCCTCACAGGGACACCAGCTAGCTCAACCTGCCTTGTGCCTTTGGTGCATCCATGCATCCCATATGTGCAGCATGGATGCCACAGGTCATTTGGCAAAAGACACCCCAAAAATGATCGATTTGTAAACTGTGGTTACTACTAACTACAGTGGCCTTTACCTGACAAAAATTGGTCCAGTGTTTCAAGCCTAATTACGTTTCAGACTCAAGACTTCAGTTAGTCTACAGCAAAGAGTTGTAGGCTTGGTACCGGTTGACCAGCAGCTTAATTATAGCTGCAATCTTACTACTGCAGAAAAATTGTATTGTCTTTCCTCCTGAAGATTTAAGTGGACTTAATCTTGTGTTTCAATCAAGTTTAACAGCACATTAAATACCTTGCTGTCAGTAGCCAACTTCTTTAATGAAGGCAGCAGTACATAAAGCTGAATTGACTTATTAATTAAATTACTTCTACAGAACTCACATGATGGTAGAAACACTCAGGAAAAAGTGCTGACTAAATATTAACATTTTCCAAAAAAATAACCACTGTTTTTGATTAGTGGAGATCTAATCCCACTATTACATTCATTTTGAATCAGCTATAAATTATCATGGAAGTAATTAATTTGTGTCATCTTTCAACACCAATACAAATTTGGCAAAGTACTATGTGTAATACAGTCTAGCTGTAATTAACGTCAGTGACTAAAATGCTCTTAAAGTGTGTGTCCTCGGCTAAGCACAGCACTGCCATGGTCTCAGTTTCAAGAGAACTGATGGGTCAGCAGTTACTATTGTAACAGAAGAACAGGAAGGTTCCTGTAGGCAAACCTTTACAGTTTTCTACACTAGAAATGAAATCATAGCTATTTTATGGAACACCATAGGCAGTGTGAAGGGACAGAAAGTGCAAAGTGTAAGCAAGACAACAAATCCCACCCTTATTTTTTCACAATCACACTGAAGACTCAGCGTTTTCAGATGTGACATCTGGGGGTGCAGTGGGTTTTCTTGTTTGTTTTTTTACTTTGTTAGTAGCCATACTCATACTAGCGCCTGCACACCATATTGTAGCAACAACAGCTATTGCATTTGCTGTGTTAATAATTATATTGGACTAGATTCCCAAAGGGAAAGACACTTCACCCTAGGAAGCTTCTGCTTGGAGGCTTGCACTGGAGCTGCCCCTGGTGCTGGGCTCAGCTTTCTGCCTCCTTTGGAAGCTGCTCCATGGCTCACTTCTGCATGAAAAAGACAGGATTTTCTGTATCCTCATGGCTTGCACACTTCCCTGTAGCAGAACAGAAGAGAGAGATCCCCTTCCTGCTCCACAGACTGTTTTGTTTCTACCCAGTAACTGTTTAAAGTAAATCAGACTTTCCAGCTGGCAGAAACTAAACCAAACACATCCTACAGATGCTTCCAGCTTGTGTTTCGCATTCCTGATGAGGGCAGATTTTCAGAGGAAGAGGGAGAAAATAACGCCACAAATAAAGACAAGAGCATCAGGAAGGACCCCTAATGCATGGCAGACACATACACCAAGACAGGCAATCCTGGAGGGAAAAAGCGGGATGGAACAGCAAAAGCTATCTTGTCTCACAAGGAACGTTTTGCCATTTCCTCTAGACTGTCAAAGCAGGTCTAGAAACAAGCAGACTCTCTCCTTTTTTCTCCTGTTCTCATCTCACAACCTTTCATCAGCAATAATGCTACTTAAAAAAGAAGCATGAGCTAGAGCGTGTGTATTTGACTGTAACGCAGGGCCAGCTTCATTGAGAGACAGATCAGCAATGATTATTGCAGTGTAAAGAACACACCTCTGTGTTAGTGAGTGATCATGACTTTTTAAACAAGGACTTGATCTTTCTAAACTTGGCATAGATCAAACTAATTGAGACACGCCTAAATCAGGGCAAGCCCTTTTATAGACAATACAGTGGATTTTTCATGCATTGCTAGCACTGAAGACTTCACTGTCAGCTCAAGAAGCACGGAAACCAATGCACTGAAAGGATCTTCTAGCACTACTGTGTTTCTGCTTCATGATCGCTTCTGGCTCTTCCTTTTGTGCTACTGTTCACAAACCCCAAAGAAACTGGTGCCTAAGCAAGGCTGTGAAAAAGCACATCACAGGGAGGAATGGATGCTGAACTGCTATGGACTGACAGCAGGCATGAGAGCCAAGATAACCCCAGTTCTGCTGCTGACTTGCTATGTCTCTCTCTCCCTGTTTCCCTTTGTTATTTGTAAAGTGCCTGACAGGAGAACGTAGTGAAGTGGGATCGGTCTCTGCTTCCGAGGAACAAGGGATGGGACAAGAGGAAACGGCCTCAAGCTGCCCCAGGGCAGGTTTAGATGGAGCTGAGGAACAATTCCTTCCCCAGAGGGTGCTCAGGCATTGGAACAGGCTGCCCAGGGCAGGGCTGGAGTCACCGTCCCTGCAAGTGTTCATACACCGTGTAGCCGAGGCCCTCAGTGCCATGGGTTAGTGGTGGCCTTGGCAGTGCTGGGGAATGGTTGGACTGGATGATCCTAAAGGTCTTTTCCAACCCTATTGATTCTGTGATTCTAAATGCCCTAGCAAAGGCATATATGCCCCTTGCAACTAAGCTGCACACATCAGGTAACAGTATAGTAAGGTTCAATCCCCCTTCTACATACTTTTGCTGGTAGAAGTTACAAAAGTGTTCCTGCCATTATATACTGTTTCAAGCCAGGCCAGAATTGTACTGAACTGGTAGAAAGCACGGATCTGTGTGAGATGTCCTGCTGGGACAATCCCTTCACAGTTATTCCTTCTTTGAAAAATGAGCCTTCAAAGAAATCCCAGACTAACTCCAGACATCCTTCTAGGAAGTCATTAGTCCTTGAGAAATCTGGCATCTTGAAGTTACTCTATATTCCTCAGGGCTAACCTCTCCTAAATGCACTGGACCAGAGCTTAATTACTATGGCTCTCACTCTAACAAGAGCTAGCCTCTGCCCCTTACACCAGGAGGGAGCCATGAGTAATTTTCCCCCAAGCAGCACAGTTCATTAGATGCTGCTGTCAACTATAAAATAGCTTTTGTCTCTTTAGATTGTTTTTGTTTTGCAGAATCACACAGAATAAAAGGCAATGTGCACTGAATGTGGCTTCTGTGATGAAAGGCACGACTGCCACTGTACAGGTTGAAGCAGCTCAATAGCTGAAACCAGCAGCTTCCCGCAGAGAATTTGATGTGACAAAACTCGGACTCATTTTGGAGGCAGGCTATAGATTTTCAGCCCTGCACAGAGCAGCGAGTATACTGAACACAGGCTGTGCCAAATTCAGCATGCAGCTTCCCCCACATCTGCTTTCTGTGAGATGGCCTCACTGCTTGGAGAAGATTTCTTAAGAACAGCACTTTGATGGCGTTTTCTAAGGCTATGAAAGTGTATGTGAAAGAAACAAGGCTGACTGCAGTAAATATAAGGTTTAATGTATCGGGGATAAGCTCCCACTAGAATTTTCCTATGATAGTGTAAGGCACAGCTTTAAATCCTGTGGTCTTTGTAGAAAATGGGTTTCCCTCAGAAAAGAGGATCCAGACAATTAAATCTGGTACTGACCAAACGGTGGGGATTTTGTCATCAACCGTAAAGGAAACAGGACCAGGCTGCCAGGAGCTGATGCGCTTTGCTGTATGGTGACAGCTACTCCCAGCAACTCAGCACAATTTAGAAGCACTCAATAATCTGAGGGACTTGGCTTGAAAGTAGCTGAAATATCAATGCCTACCTAACCTTGGAAACATACCATTTGCTTGTGACAAAGGTATGTGACATACACCTTGTATGTGAGTTATTGGAGGACTTCAGACCTGTGAATACATGACAGGACCTCCTCTAACAATCTCGTCCCCCCAAACTCTTCCCTACCTTCCCATCTGAGAAAATGAGTAAATTTAATATCTCAATAAGTAGCATCACTTGAGTATTAAATGATGCATTCCTCTAGTAAAACAGTTGAAGACAGGAAAATAATCCAAACTTTTAATCTACTTAAGTGAAAAAAGAAGACACAATTTTGCACAGACACATTAAAATACTTGTGTAAAATGAAGTTGTTCAACAAATAACTACCAGACTTCTACAAAAAGTGTTAGATCTCCTACTCTAACTTGCATGAAAAGCATTTAGAAAACAGAAGGTGACACTTGTGTCTGCTCTGAATCTGTAAATGTCACTTGAACAGATTTTGCTATAACTCCTCCATCCATCAACTTTTTCAGTGCAGCATTTGGTTACCTCATAGCTACCAACTGATTTACCTGCATAATCATTCTGTGCATGGAAACTCTTCCACCATTTCATCATCATCCTCACTGTTCTGCTCCAAAACCTGGCAAGCTCTGCTGTATGCCTTCTTGTATAGGGGGAAGGCTGCAGGGACTGCAGAGCTCAACAGTAGCCTGAATGTAAATACTAGAAGGTTTAACACATGAATACAGGGGTGTGTAAAAGAAGTCCCATCAGGCCAGACAGACACAGCAGGGTGAAGCAGAAGGAAGTCCAAATAAAGTAATAGACTGTAAAGGGTACAAATTGTGGCAGGGATAGGAACAAATGCAGGAAGAACTGTCTACAGAGCAGATAGCCCAAGAGGAACAACTGTCTGCAAAGCAGGACCATATAGCAAAGCTGTCATGTTAAAATCAATGAGAAAGACTGGTGCAATATAACACATCAGAGTGGGGAGAGCAGGAGGGCAAACACTACTTTCCATATTGTGCAGACAGAAGTCTGCTCTGCTGACTCAGAGCTATGCAATAAATCCAGATATGCTGGAGCCTTACACTTACGACTGACAAATGCTTATATGCGATGCATTTATGAATTGCATATGGTAGGCTCGAGCACTGCAGAAACCCAGCCTGGAACTAGATGAGTTTCCAAGACAGATGCTACTTTTGGAGCTTCTTGCATGTGCTTCCAAATAAAGTCATAGACAAGTCTGCATCTGTCAAGATGTGGGCACAGCACAGCCTTGTACCACAGGAAAATGGCATTCTCAAGAACAGAAAATGCTCATGTTTGGGTTTTTCTGCTGCTGAGCTGATGTTTTCATTGGACTGTCATTAAGATCGTGCCAGGCCCTCTCCTGGATGGTAACAGTCAGCTCAGAGGTATGAAGACTGGATTTTGTTCCCTCCCTCCCCTCTGTCAACATACAGCTAATGCATAAGTGAACTGTAGTTAACACATAAGTGAACTAAATTTCATCTGCTATTTTATTGCTCCACTGCTGAGGCCCGGTAAGATCTTTCTGCACCTACTCGTGCTCACCCCATGTCTTTTTTACCACCCAAACCAGTCTGGAATTCTGTGATACCAGTGCACGTCGGCATATGCTGGTGTCAGTGGTGCAGCACAGGGCAGGGACTGGGAGCAGTGCAACTCAGGAGCTGGGGCACTGCTGGAAAGAGTTAAAATACAGTCAAAGAAAGGAATTTTTAACAGTTGCAGCCACGATTGGATGGAGATTAAGGAATTTATTTCAAATGAATTTTTAGCATGTAAATTACGCTTTAATGCATGTTGCTTTTTAAACAAACTTGGTTAAAATTTCATAAGAACCAATGATGACTTGCCTGAAGAGCTGAATTCTTTGTCATCTGCTCAAATAATTGTATAAGAAATATTGCATTACTGAATCATGCTGTGGAGTTTAAGAAGCTAAAAGGTGATGATTTTATACGACTGTAGGAATGGCACAAATAAGAGCTGTAGCTGTAGATGTCAATTCAAGTTCTGTAAATAATGCAGCAAATAATACTGTGACAGAAGTACCTGAGCAAACTGCCCTGCTTTAAGTACTTCCCTACCACAAATGCAAGTATTTTTTACTTGGAGCACGAAAATGAGAAAGTTTTGTCCGAACTGATTTTCAGTTCCCATTCTCTTACGAGATAAGCAGGAAAATTTTCTTTAAAGCAGCTAAAAGCTAGAAACACAATGTAAATCTAAACCCACTTTAGATTCTTTATCTTCCTCTTCCCACACACAAATGGAAACCGGCAGAGACTGTAAGAGCTCGGTGCTAAAGGACTCAGTAAGGGCCAAACTTTCTGGAGGTCTCAGATATCCAAAGATGCTGATGGGTTCTTTGGTGCTACTGAAAATCTCACTAAGCACCAAGTCTCCTACTGTCATTACATTATTATTTGCTTGGGAAGAAAAACATGAATTTTTGTACTCACCATCAGGAATCTCTCTTTTGGTTTTTGCCTTTTTTTAAAGGGAACAAAAAAATAAAGTTGAAATTAATTCCCTCAAGTTTCTTTCTCATCTACTGAAAGCATCAGGTCAAGCAAGGATGTAGAAACTCTCTGTAATTAATTCACTTCAGACTGAAGTAAACCATTTTCTTTTTCAAACCAATGAAAACTTAGTGACTTAATGACTATTAGATCTAACAGCACTACAAAAACATTCATGTTTCACAGAGATCTCTCTTTGAATTTCACACACTTCATCCCAAGCAGAGCCCATTTCCCCCTCACTGCTAGTACATGCCTTCAAGACACCTCTGCCTACCTCTGTCCTCCTTCCTGCTGATGTGTTCTCCTTCCTGCCAGGGCTGCTGTGTCCCTGCACCTCCCCATCTTCACCCAGGTGATTGCCAGCCAAATAAACCAAGATTCCAGCAGCCTGTGCTGCCAAGATGCTGCATTTCCTGTGACTTTCAAGGGGCTGCCCTAGGGCAGACTTTTCTGCACCCTGCCTACATGTACAGCCAACGCGCCAAATCACTACTGCTACTGTGGCAACGCACAGCAATACTAAATCCATTTAAAAACCCAGACTTGAGGGGTCCATCCAGCCCTCCTTTAAAAAAGAAATGAGACATCAATGCAGTCCTTACTCTGTACTAAGAAACTTCTCTATCAAACTGGTTCTGCCAGAGTCTAACCAATGTATAAATTCACAATCTACTGTTACTGTCCCCCACTCTTCAATTAAATCCATTCATTTAACAGGACACACTCCATTTTCTGCTAAATTTCATTTAAAAAGTAATGCAACAAAACCATTGAAAACCAAAGTCAAAATCTATGCATAGAGAAAGGCAATGTGGTTTTAATTATACCAAGGAACAATGACTCAGTTGGATCACAGTATCAGAAGGTTGTGCTAAGGGAACAGGAATGAACTCCAGCATCCTGCAGAAAGCTATACAATTTAAACCTGAGAGGAAGATCTGTGCAGCTTGTCAGCACTGAACAGCAGATTTTGATATTCTCCTACAACATATTTGAAAACAGTAAGTCAATTTCCC
Organism: Strigops habroptila; assembly: GCF_004027225.2. NCBI lineage: Eukaryota > Metazoa > Chordata > Aves > Psittaciformes > Psittacidae > Strigops > Strigops habroptila. The sequence continues at coordinate 42,445,593 of NC_046359.1, forward strand.
AATGTAACATATTCATACTTACAGTTCTGAAATACTAGAAGCTTTTCATAGAGTTAACCCACACTTCTGAAACTTCCTTTGCCAAGGATAAGAAGCATAAAAGAAATTAATTGCCTCATCCTCCTTCTCATATTCTGAAAATCACTTAAATCAAGATTTGCCTTAATTTTTAATGCATCTTTTCCATTTCTAATTTTGAGAAAGAATAACAAAGCTCTGAGTGTTGATACTAAGTGAAAGCTTTATTTGCGTCACACAATCTGTCTTATGACTTGCATGGGTATAGTAATCTTTCTACGTTTCTATATTCAGATCAAGAGCAATGTCCAAACATTGTTTTAACCTTGAAGCTATGCAAAATCAAAAGCTTGTGTCCTCTTTCCAGTGGTAAAAAGCATCTGTCCTATTCCTCTGAGCTTACAAGATGCTAAACAATAAAAATCACAACATTTTTAACATCTCGTCTCTGCTCATCGCTACCTTAGAATGGTAAGATGGTTTTAGCAGGTAAACAAAATGATGATCTCAAAACCTGGAAGATAAGCAACCCCTCCTTTCACTGTAAGATCTCTGCAGGAGGAGAAACAACATTAAAATTAGATAAGTAATAATGTAATGAAGGGATTAGAAGGTGGTTAAAATATGAATAGTGTTCAGACACATTTACCTACGTGCTCGTAATAATAATATCAGATGATAAAAAACTTCTGCCTTTTTTGTGTGACTGTTCAAGTTTTCTTACAAAACAGCTGAAGCTTTTTCAGAAAATCATTTGAAGGAGAAGTTCTGTTTCAATATGATAAAACGCAACCTGTTTACCCATCCTTATCACCAGGAGGTAATAGGAGATATTTCTTAATTCAGTTACGGAAGAGAAATGTGCTGTTTAGTGTATTTAAAACTCACTATTAGATTTTGATTTAACAGCCCAAGAATTGAGATGTAGCACTCAGCCATCACTTTTAGGAACATTGCTTCTAGACAGTTTCAATCTTTACACTGAGTAAAGGCTATTTTCTTCAATAATGAGTGGATCTCCGCAATCAATGCTTGCTGCCTCTCTGTTTGACCCAATTAATACAATTTAATGTAGTGTCTGCCTGAAATGCATGTGAGGGAAGTTCAGCTGGAAAGCTGAAGCTCAGCATTTCAGTTCCAAAAGCCTGAGGTCCCATCAGTCAGAAGGTCTGATTCAATTCTGGAGAATGCTGTTTATAATACACGGAGGCAACCGATAAATATTACTGCAGCCAGTCAATTGTGTGACTGTAAGACCAAACCTCACAGGATACTGGTAGTTAAATTGCCTCACTGAACAGAAATTATGTGGATTTGAAAGGATTATAAAAGGATAAATTATCCCAGCTGTTCTCATTCTCTTAAGGCACTTTTATTAAAGTATTTGCTGGAGGCAGCGGTGTCCTGATGCTTCATTTTCACAGACACTTTACAGCCACGTAGAGCAGCAGACCTCTTCCTGAGTGGATATTGTTAATATATGGCAGCAAATACAGACAATCAGTACTACCATTTTCTTCTCTTTTTTCTGGCACCAAATCAAGGGGGCTGCTGATCTCGAAGGGGTTTTTTTTAAATATATTATTGGTAAATAATTGTAACTCATTTCTGCCCTGTTTGGGGAGCAACGTACTGGACTGATTGCAAGTTATGCACTTGTTATGTTAAGCTTTTTATCACTTTAGCTCATCTATTTCAACTGAGACTTTCATTAACACCATTAGAAATGAACTAGTGAACAGGGCAGGAACAGAGAGGTGAGAGAGCTGCTGATGCTCTGATCTTCAGCACTAGCACACAATAGCAGGAAAAAGGGCAGTACCATGTGATGCCACATACACCTGCATTTCCTCCCTTACACCATTCTTTAGACAAAACTGTTCTCAATTTCTACTGGATTTTTTTAATAAACCCCAAAAGCAGCAGCTGGATCAAGACCTTTTCTTTCTTTCTTTTTTTTTTTTCCATGAGCTTTTGCAAAAGCTCATGACAATCTACCAGCTATTTTTGTAGGGAATAAGATAGGGATGCTCTCCGGTTCTTAAAGGAAAAGTCTACCTGGTATTAACCAGATTACCTAGAATGAGACCTCATCACAAATAACAGCTGAAAGAACAAAAATGTACACTTGCATGTGGAGATTTGCTTTTAAACCTGAATACCTACATACACTCTATTACAAGAGAGCATTTAACTGTGTTCACTGGTTTTAAACATGCCCAGCCACCCTGAAGAGTGAAACAGTCTTGGTTTTCCTTCTCTGATAAGACACTATACTTTAAAGGGAGAACTGTACCAAAAATATTTGTCTATTTACTACATTAAGGAAAAAAATATGCTCAAACACACAAGAGCAGGGTGAAGTGGAGGACAAAAAAGCCCCCTCCTTCTCAGTTTAGATCTTTTGTTATATTAACCACATTCATTACCTATTCAATGGGATTTTAATGAATGCCAGGCCAAGAGAAATAACTTCAATTACTTTAATTAGTTTTTCTTCAAAACTACACATAAAAATGACAAATAGGAATGATAAAACTGATTACCATATACTTGTCTCTTAGTCCTCAATGAGTGTGGATTTCTCTTTCTCTCTCCCTGTTTCCTTTCACTTTTAATTTATTTGTATGAAATCTGCAGCAGGGAACAGATTGTACCCAAAAGAACCATAATTCTTCCATGTCACTGTCAGGGATATGCTATTCTGGTAAAACCAACACATTCACTAGTGAACTGACAACTCAGTCTTCAACTATGGCTCTTGTTCACCTGCTGGCAAGTTAATGAATTAGTACATAGACATTTACTGGGGAACACCTGCTTTTAACTGGGACACTTATGATCAAAACCCCAGGATCAAACCAGGAAGACAACACTGAAGGGTTTTTTTCCTCTCCACAGCTGTATATTTCCAATCTTTTCTGTGATAATTATACTAATCTTTCTCGTGTATAAATACACCATGTTTTGAGAAAATGGATCTCATTATTAAATAAAAATACACCATGTGGGTTTTTCTTTTTAAATGTCCTACTTCTGAATATCCTGCCTGGATGCTTGTGGGAGGAGCAGGTCAAGGAAGCTGTTCAGCATCCTTTGCTGAGATATTCTAATGAGGAAGGCAGCAGTCAATGCAATGCTGTTGCCTTAACACACCAAAACTGCCTCTGCTGCATAAAAAAGAGTTTTATCTACAATTTGCAGTATGCTGCTTTCCGGTAAAGAAAAACTGCACTCTGATGCCAGTTAGCGCCATGGTGCTGATGAGTGCACTGGTGCATCAGAGGGGCCTGGAGGGCAGCTAAGGGCTGCAGCAGAGCCAGCAGACCCCTGAAATACTCATTAGTGAGTGACCACAGCTCCTCTGCTTCGAGACTCAAGCCCGGCCAGCATTTCCAGGTTCTTTGTTTCTTCAAAAGCCTGATGCCTTCATGGCCACTTTGCTCTCCAGCAGGCACAGCTCTGGCTGCCGCTGAGTCACCCTGAGACAGGCTGCAGCATGCACTGACAGACAAATGCTGCTCAGGGTCTTTGCTTCATCTGCTGCACATGCACAGCATGGATTTACTCACCAGATCACGGTCTGCTTTGGGGCATTTTGATGGCATTGTTAAACTGGCTCTTTGCATCTGGAGGTCGGGACACAGCTGCCTCTGAGAAGTGTTACCACTTCCTATTTTAATTACAGATTTGTATGCAGACAGTAACAAAAGAACACATCTGTCTGTCAGAAAATTAGCAAAGAGAGTAGAACAAGATATAAGAATCAGAAAGAGTGCACTGAGCTTCAGACCTGCTGAAATCCTTCCTCATCAGATGATCATTTAATACCTTAAGCAGGTAAAAAATCATCCAGCTACTTGAGTCAGAGCTGAAGGCACACAGTGGAAACACCAGCCGTTGCAGAGTATGAGAAAATATGAAATCAGTTATAGGCAGATATATTTATATGACACTATATGCCTGTAACTGGACCAATACCTAATCTTGTGTCTTCTACAGAGCTACTAGATGTTGGTACCTCTTGTTACAGATAGACTACAACCAGCTGTAAAACACTGAATTGGTTGTCAGTGGTTAGAGGCAAAGATTGCTGAAGGACTGCAATTGGAAGAGGGACCACAGGTGACCTGCTGGTTTTGCAGCCTGCTGTCTCCATCCAGGACTTCTAATTCTCTGTAATCCTGACCAACTTCTTTCCCTTTGAAGAACCTGTTGCTGAACTTGCAGGAAGAAATGTTCAAACTTAACATGCACAAGCATGTTGCAGTAGAAGCCCACGGAAACGTCCTGGATTCAACGCAAGGTATTTCTATCACAGTGGCTGAGAACTTTTCTGACCCAAATATACTGCCACACTGACCCTGCAACTTTATATAGGTAAAGCCAAATTCATACAAACCTTCTGCGTGAGGTTTCTCATTAAAAATCCCAGTGAAACAGAACCTTTTACCATTCCCTACAGGAGGAGAAAAGAAAAATAAACCCTTCCCCAAAAGATCTTGCTTTGAAATGCAAGCTAACATTTTATTTTTCAGTTAAAACAATTCAAGTCTAAATGAAATTTAAACCTATGGTAAACACATCTCCCTGCACCCTATCTGACAGCTAAGGAAAACTAACTGGTTTTGGCTGGTTTTATCCCACATTATGATTGGAAAGGTTTTGGAGACCGTTTTCTGTCCTGCTCTGGTTTCCAAGAAAGACTGCTGGATTAGGACAAGTGTAACACAGAAAGCTGGCCAAGGATTGTCCATTTGAATTGAAAGAGTGCCCACTGCCTATCAGGAGGAGGAAAATTCAGGGCTGTTACCTCCAGCCTTTTGCTATCCTGAAAAGTCCAGATAACTGCTACAAATCTGGCTGTCAGCATCCAGGCCAAAGCATTTACTGTTGCTGCAAAGGTGGCTCCAAGAAGCCAAGCAGTCAGTACTTGCCAAAGCAGAGAGAATGAAGTGTTGCAACTGTCCTACCTGATTGATCATGCGGCTCTTCCAAAGCTGTTTCTCACCCATTTCTCTTACATCAAACCCTGACAGAGAAGCTTTCGCAGTGCATGCTTCCATCAAGGGTATAAATAAACGTGACAAGCTTTTAGAAGCAACATCTTAGCACTATCCTTCCCTTAGCAGACTATCATGGAGAAATGCTCTCAGGCTTTTAAAGACTAACTAAGAAGTGCCTCTTCAAAGAACTAAACTGTTCAAATGTGAGAACTTAATTCCTGCTTAGTGACGTTGACAACACTGCGTCCCCAGCAAAAGCTTGGGAGCGAGGATTCCTCACAAAGGACTGAGAATCCTTCAAGTTCTTTTACATGGCTCTAGTACCAAAAAGAAAAAGAATAATTACACACAGAAGCTTTACAATAGGCATAGAGCATTGCAGCTTTCACAAGTCTTTCACATTTAGAGACTTTTAGACTAGCACTCTATTTTCAGTGGGGACAAGACTTGGGAGGATTTGCTCCCAGTAGCTGCAGTGCCGTGGCAAAGGCAGAGTAACAAGGAAACGCACTAACTCCCAGCTCTACTTTGTTTCTAGAAAGTGAGGCTGCCTTCCTGCATGATGTGATTACTGGCTGTATAAGCAATCACTCAAGCGCACATTTTGCTGAGCTCTGATGAAGAGGAGGGTACCAGCACCTTAGAGACCTGCTGATACAGTCTGCTGTTGAAGTACAGGCACAGTGCTGCAATCCGGAAGCGTGCAGGTGTGTGCACCATCAATGTGCACATCACCTGAAGCTTTTCTCATTCCTGTCTTGAAGACGCACTTTGAGCACCTTAATAGAAGAGCTGACCTTAGGAGAAAACTAGAACAAAAACTGCTGTGAAAGGGCCACGGGCGCACCAAAGCTTCCTGTGCAGCAGTGTTACTCACAGTCAGCTGCTATAATGAGCATCAGCACTCTCATCAGCTCGTGAGTCAGCAACATCTGCTCCCATCACCTTCCTGGAGGATACACCAGCAGCACCATGCTCAGCAGCCCTCCTCAGCACCCAGCTGTTTGTGGTAGGACCCAGCCCACAGGATATGTACTGCCTGTCAGCCAGTATTCCCTGCTAAATATAAGCATGCCTTCTACTAGTACTTATACTATTCATCTTGCATATGTGAATGAGACACTGAACACCTCACCAGAGCATCATGTCTAAACACAATCAGATTTGAGCTGAATTAGTAAAGAAAACTTTGAGAATACTTTAGGAGTTTTTAGTTTTGAAGTAGGTAATACTTTAATCTCTGTGTAGTCCTGAACCATTGTTTCAGTTTAAGTGCATCTCTACAAAGGTGCATACACAGAAACCACACATGACTGCTATTCAATCCAAAACGGACCTTGGAGATCATCTAGCACCAAAGGACCCCTCAGCACCTCTGGATATCTGAGACCTTCAGAAAGTCTGGCCTTTACTGAGTCCTTTAGCACCGAGCTCTTACAGTCTCTGCCGGTTTCCATTTGTGAGTGGGAAGAGGAAGATAAAGAATCTAAAGTGGGTTTAGATTTACATTGTGTTTCTAGCTTTTAGCTGCTTTAAAGAAAATCTTCTTGCTTATCTCCTAAGAGAATGGGAACCGAAAGTCAGCTCTTCAGGCAAGTCATCGTTGGTTCTTATGAAATTTTAACCAAGTTTGTTTAAAAAGCAACATGCATTAAAGCATAATTTACATGCTAAAAATTCATTTGAAATAAATTCCTTAATTTCCATCCAATCGTGGCTGCAACTATTAAAAATTCCTTTCTTTGACTGTATTTTAACTCTTTCCAGCAGTGCCCCAGCTCCTGAGCCTAACCCTGCCCTGTGCTGCACCACTGACACCAGCATATGCTGACGTGCACTGGTACCACAGAATTCCAGACTGGTTTGGGTGGAAAGGACATTAAAGCTCATCCAGTTCCAGCCCCCTGCCACGGGCAGGGACACCTTCCACTAGAGCAGGTTGCTCCAAGCCCCTGTGTCCAACCTGGCCTTGAACACTGCCAGGGATGGGGCAGCCACAGCTTCTCTGGGCACCCTGTGCCAGCGCCTCAGCACCCTCACAGGGAAGAACTTGTTCCTAAGAGCTCATCTCAATCTCCCCTCTTGCCAGTTTAAAGCCGCAGATGTGAAAAAGTCTTGACAGATAACAGGTTTACTGTGCTTTCTGACTACCACCAGTGAGAAGCAATTTACCATCCCTCCAGTAAAGTTATGATAAACCTCATGTCCTGTTGCTTATTAATTATCAGCTCAACAAGCCATTTAAGCAGGAAAGAAATGCACAGCAGCTGCTTCCTGCCATCCTGCTCATTTGCTGTACCAAATGGCTGCAGAGTTTACAACACATTCCACTGAGCAAACCGGGCAGGATCCCTGAATGCAGCTCTGTTCAAAACTCATCCCTGCACCAAACTTAGGCCTGTTTGCTCTGGTACTGGGAAGTCTTCCTTCCCTCACCACAGGAAGCAGGTGGATGGTCTAAGGAGGTCGTTTTAGGTGGCTGAAAGAAACCCACCCCTCTGCAGCTCTCCCCAAAGTAATTCCCTGTTTACAGTGTACCAAAACAAAGCCAGAGCTGAGCCCCCAACCTCAGGCAAAAGTAACTTTGCCTTTTAATGTGAACTGACCCCTCTGCGTATCACTGTAGTTCAGAACAGAGATAGTGATCTTCATCTTTTATTTAAATTCACACTTGCCTGTCTACTTTGGAGACCACAGTTCTAGGCGGAGTCCTGACATCACTGAAAACAGGGGAAATAACTCTCATTCCCATCATTCAACCTTGTCATTTAAGGCACAGTAGCACAAACTGGGTATCTACCTACTTGATGTGTGGACAGAGTCAGATACTTGTGCATCCAGCTTGACCTAGACTATACCCACACAGCTTTAAAGCTAAATTGAGTTCAAGTAAGTACAATTTGTTTCAACATTGCCCTGCAGAATTTGAGTACCGCAAAGAGGAAAACCAGCAGCCAGTCCCCAAGGAGCACAAACCTTCCGATACCTCATACCTCTCCCATGAAATTAAAGATCAAAATTATCCATTTCACTGGCTATGGTAAGAATTTCTGCACCAGCTACGAGTTTTATGATCTTGGCATAGAAAGTAAAAGGAAATGTAAGATAGAAACGTCACACTACAGTTACACATGCTGTGGTCCATACACACATTGCTGTTCCTGGAAGACTTCCCAAGTTATCATTGCTTCTCTTCACTTCGACAGCTCTAACTGGGCTTTTGTTCTGGAGCTCTCTTTCTAGAGCAGAAAATGACAGTGATCACAAACCCTTGATAATTTGCATACTAAAAAGCAGCCCTCACTATCATTCTCACTTGTATGGCAGTATATTGGCATTTTGATTTGTCATTTGCAACACCAGTTTGTAGACCAGCCCTGGAAGTCTCCTTTTCTGTTCAAAGGGCTGAGTGTGTGGTGCCAGGCATGAAAGGGCTCCCCCACTGCTCTACCAAGGGCTTCCTAACTTCTCGTTCCTAGGCATTAGGCAACTTCTGTTCTGCAGCACGGAGAACTCCTCTGGATACCAGCAGGAAGCAGAGAAACCTAAAACTGCGCCTGTTCTTTTCCTCTGCCTCACTAAGTGCAGCGGGTTTTAAGTACTGGGAACCACAGTTCACACAACAGAGGCTTCCCTACTCTCTAAGAAGCCATTCTTTCACAGATGTGGTCTTTATTTGACAAGTTCTCTACTGAGCACAAGATCAAGCAAAACAGAACAGAGTCGGCTTTCAGTTAAACTCAGCAGCTTTTCTTGATTCATGGAGGACTTGATTCCAAGCATAAGCCATCTGGCACCAGCTTTGGACGCTAGGATGTCATGAATTCACACATAGGGAAGTGGCACGAGATCATTTTGTTAAAACCCCATTTATTTAGTGCATTCACTTCCCACCATTCACTGCTGCTTAAAGTACTTCATCTCAGGGAGAACCTTATTAGAACCTGAACATATCACATATGGCCACGTTTGCTGCTCTGTACACAGACTACTTTGACAAAACAGCAGAATCAACACAAGATACAAAAAGCACGAGTTCAGAAGGTGAGTTTTGTTATGCATGTATGAGGATCTGGGGGGTTTTATACTCATCCTATAGAGTATTTGGCTTAGAATGACCATGGCTTATGCCATAACTGTATCATGCATTTTCTTAGAATCAGCTACGCAACCAAAGCCCAGGGATGAATGCAGGGTTCCTGCATTCTCCATCTTACATGTGGCAAGTCTCCATGCAAGTCTCCATCTTACACGTGGCAATAAGAGCCCCCAGTGTTCTGCATGAGCCTATTTTCTACCACTTTTCTATTATAGTTCCTTATATTCTAGGGACTGTAAATGGGGAATGGGGGAGCAAAGTCCCTCCCACTGTAAGAGAAGATCAGGTTTGTGACCACCTGAGGAACCTGAACATATGTAAGTCTATGGGACCTGATGAGATCCACCCCAGAGTCCTGAGGGAGTCTCTCTGTGACGTTTGGAAAGTCCTGGCAGTCAGGTGAAGTCCATGTGACTGGAATAAGGGAAACGCTGCACCCATTTTAAAAAGGGTAGAAAGGAGGAACCTGGGAACTAGTGACCTGTCAGCCTCACCTCTGTGCCTGAGAAGGTCATCCTAGAAGCTATACTAAGGCACATGGAGACAGGGAGGTGATTCAAGACAGCTGGCACAGCTTCACCAAGGGCAAGTCCTGCCTGACCAACCTCGTGGCCTTTTATGTTGGAGTGACTACATAAGTGACAAGGAAAGAGCTATGGATGTTGTCTATCTGGACTTCTGTAAGGCCTTTGATACGGTTTCCTACAACATCCTTCTCTCCAAACGGGAGAGATATGGATTTGATGGGTGGACTGTTCAGTGGATGAGGAATTGGTTGGATGGTCACATCCAGGGGGTAGTGGTCAATGGCTCGATGTCCAGATGGAGTTCAGTAGCAAGTGGTATCCCCAGACCTGTTTAGTATCTTCATCAATGACACAGACAGCAGGATCAAGTGCACCCTCAGCAAGTTTGCAGATGATGCCATCTAAGAAAGATGGGGAGAGACTTTTCAGCAGGGCCTGTTGTGATAGGACGAGAGGTGATGGTTTTAAACTAAAAGAGGGAGATTCAGGCTAGGTATATAAGGAAGAACTTTTTACAATGAGGGTGGTGAAACACTGGTAGAGGCTGCCCAGAGGGGTGGTGGATGCCCCATCCCTGGAGACATTCCAGGCCAGGCTGGATGTGGTTCTGGGCAACCCGGTCTAGATGAAGATGTCCTTGCTTATTGCAGGGGGTTGGACTAGATGAGCTTGAAAGGTCCCTTCCAAGCCAAACCAGTCTGTGATTCTATAACAAGGTCTCATCTGAACCAACAGAATAGATGATCAGCAAAAGCATTTGCATTGTACTGTGCAGGTACTGCTTAAACTGCAAAATTCAAAGCCAGGTAACAGGATGCAGCATTAGACCAGAATGAGAACCTGATTTCCATTTGTGGCTCCACTCCAGCCTCGACAGCAAACACAAGACAAATCATTCACCTCCCTACGGAGTCTGCTGAAAGCAGAACTTCTCTGCAGGAGCAGAGAAAACCAGAAAGTTCATGTAAGCAACATTTGCAAACTGCAGGAAGGTAACGGCTTAGAGGCTCTCAGCCTTTCAGAGAGATAAAGGTGATGGCCAGAGCCCACCTCCTGTAAGTATTTTTTCTAGTCTCATGAAATGACCAATCTAAAACTCACAAAATATTTTTGGCAAAGCAAAATTTGCAGATTGTATTTGTCACAACAGAACCACCCAAACACAGAAACCCAACTGCTCCTCAAATAGCACCAGGAATCAACTGAGAAATGACGTATTTGGGAAAGAGAGAACTTAACACTGGCACATAGAGAATACATTTCTCCGACGGCCTCTGCAAGTCCACTTGAGTGTTCCTGATTTGATTACTCCCACTTTCAGCTTTGTATTTTCCTTTTTGAGCTAGAAATCAACTCCAAGATGGAGACAAAAAGAAACAGTAATGCTCAACTTCTACCTGGAGCTATCGGAATCCAAAATCGTGGCTTGGAAAAAACAGATTACTTTTAAAAGTCCCAGATGCTGGAGTTGCATAAAAATTTCAGCTTTTCATTTAAACTAGAGACTGTATTCAGCCTTCAGACTTGTTGAAAACTACCTGAAACACAACTGGACTGCAGCCAAAGACCAAGAACTCAGATTTATGATAGAAAATGCAAATGAAACAAAGCTCTAAAATTATTTTTGAGGCATTAACACATTTTTTGTGATCAGACCTCTGATATTTGAATACTCACATTTGGCAATGCTGAGAAGATCCAAGTGACACCAGGTCACAGTCCACTGTAAAATGAGACTCCCTTAATCTGTGGCCAAATCAGTTCTTTTGTGACATCTTCCCTTTGACATTTAATAGTGTTTACTCAGGTAAGGAGGGGAAGGTAGATGGGGACTGCCTCAGTCATCTGAAACAGTCCTTGCAACTTTAGTCTTTGTTTTGAATCACCACTCTGAAAATTCATGGTGGCTACTTCATAACATTAATACAACAGAAAAAGGGAGAGGTTGTTCTTCAGGAAAACCAGGCTAGGACAAAACACTCAACACAAACAACGGGAAGGGGAATTGTACAATTTTGGTTTGCATCACATCAAGTTTCCAGTTGAACTTCTAATTAGCTACAATTTTTTCAAACTTGGCCTTCACTGGATTTAATAAACTACAATGTTCCCTTCTGCCCTTTAACAAAACCACATGGCAAGAAGAAATATTAGAGTTAATGAAGGACATGATGAAAACAGTACTAGACAAGCTGATAACCTCATCTGTACATCATGATACAGCTACTTTTTTCCCCAGTGCCTGATTTTGCTCAATTAGAGAAGAATATGGAGATGCGCTGAATGTTATTGGAAAGCCGTTGTCAAATGCTATAAGATCTGAAGTTTGGCTCACTAATACAGTTTGCATCCAGAAATCAGATGCCGGGGAAGCAAGGATTTCACAGGGTCAGCTGCTACAGCTGAGTTGGCAGAGCAGCACTAGGACAGCAGCCACTGCTTCCTAAGCCTAAGTGCCATGGCCACCTGCCCAGCGCTGCTGCCAAATGTATGCCACTACTGGTTGTAACTAGGAGTGCAAATAGGAACGAGTAAAGAGAAGCAGGGAGCCCACCACTGCAGAGGAATACTACAAAGCACGGCCTTATTTTACCTACATGAAAGACTTCTGCCACTCAATAGCAGCCTGAGCAGAATCCCACTAATTTCCATGTAGTAAAAATCCAGCAACAAACCTCCTGCGGCTCCTGCTCTTTCTCTCAGGACAGATTTAATAGTTAGGTGCTGCAGTAAAGTCCACTATTCTTTGCTTTTTATCAGCTGTATAATTTGCGTTCAATATCCTGAATATTGTGTGGCCTTGTTCCATTTTACCCATTAACTTGCTGAATTCCGTAATAAACAAGTAACCTTTGCCCTCTGAGTTTTATGGATGTAACTCTTCCACCTAGGTGCCAGCCACTCAAACACTCACCAGTGTTCACAGCTATTCAATTTCTCCTCACCTGTAGCTTCTGCAGCTTGAGTGTCATTTGAGGATGACAGTCCCCTGTCTAGCTAGGGACAGAGAAGGAGCACACTCCATGTGCTGCATGCACACCGTCACTACATCTTTTGCTTTTTCATAAAGGAGGAACTATTTCTACAAGGCTCATTTCCTCTATCAGAACTGTGGAGCAGCCTTTATGACCCTGCAATTGTATCTCATGGGCAAGACACAATCGAGGCAGGGACAAAAGGCTTCTCAAAGAAATGTTTCCAGGGCGATACCATGTGCTACAGCCCTGCACTACGGTGATCCTCCACTCTGCTGACTCTAAGCACAGAAACGCAGCATTCCCAGCAATTACTTACAACAGCACACATGGTGTTGAGACACTTGTGTGCCACTGGTTTTCCTCAGCTCCTTCCTTTATAGGACACCAGGGACACTTACCTGCTCTGCACCTTCCACCACTTCTCTCCTTACCCTCCACACCTGACTTACTATGAGCATCAGGAGCTGGCGCTGCCTGTCACAACAGCGTAACAGACCTGCATTTAGCTCATCCCGTGTCTCACAACTTCTTACAACTACTTCAGCCCTTACAGCAAGTCTGCACAAGGCCAGGATGCAAACCCAAGGTAGCAGGGGGGCTACAGGGGAGGCTTCTGTGAGAAGCTGCTAGAAGCTTCCGCTATGTCCAACAGAGCCAATGCAGACAGCTCCAAGACAGACCCACCACTGGCCAAGGCTGAGCCAGTTGGCAATGGTGGTAGTGCCTCTGGGATAATGTATTTGGGAAGTGCAGAAAACACCCTGCACAATTGCAGCCAGAGAGGAGTGAGAATATGTGAAACAGCTCTGCAGACACCAGGGTCAGCGCAGAAGGAGGGGAGAAGGTTCTGCAGCAGAGATTCCCCTGCAGCCCGTGGTGCAGCCTATGGGGAGGCAGCTGTGCCCCACAGCCCATGGGGGTTAATGGGGGAGCAGATTTGCACCTGCAGCCAATGGAGGACCCAAAGCCAGAGCAGGGGGATGCCCAAAGGAGGCTGTGACCCTGTGGGAAGCCCACGCTGGAGCAGGTTTGCTGCAGGAGCTGTGACCCAATGGGGGATCCAGGCTGGAGCAGCCCGATCATGAAGGATGCACCCATGGAAGGCACCCAGGCTGGAGCAGCCTGTTCCTGAAGGATGCACCCATGGAAGGCACCCAGGCTGGAGCAGTTTGAGAGCTGCAGCCCATGGGAAGGACTCACATTGAAGTTCATGCAGGACTGTCTCCTGTGGAGGGATCCCACTCTGGAGCGGGGGAAGAGTGTGAGGAGCCCTCCCCTGAGGAGGAAGGAGCCGCAGAGACAAGCTGTGATGAACTGACCACAACCCCCATTCCCATCCCCTGTGGCACTCGGGGGGAGGAGGTGGAGAATTTGGGAGTGAAGTTGAGCCTGGGAAGAAGGCAGGGGTGGGGGGAAGGTGTTCTAAGATTTGGTTTATTTCTCATTATCCTACTCTGGTTTGATAAGTAATAAATTGATGTCCCCAGCTGGAGTCTGTTTTGCCTGTGCTGGTAACGCGTGTCTCTCCCTGTCTCAACCCACGAGCCTTCTGGTGTATTTTCTCTCTGCTGTCCAGCTGAGGAGGGCAGTGACAGAGCAGCTTTGGTGGGCACCTGGTGTCCAGCCAGATCAACTCACCACAGTGTTATGGCTTTTTTTCTTCCCTAGAACCCTGTCTGTGCAACAAGCCCCAGGAATACACACCAATCCTGATCAATACCCATCAATGAAATGGCCATTTCATTAGCAGTGGAGATCTGGAGGCAGCCTCTCCCACTGTGAGCTAGGTGGATGCCACCAAGGGCTGCTCTAAATTTCATCCCCTGCCACTTGATGCGTCACTGGCAGACAAAGGACAACAAAGGTAGGTAGATTGTGTCACCGATTTTACCATTAAAAAAATAAATCAACATGGGAAACAAAACATTTCCTCAAGTTCTCCTTTTTAACAGGTGAAATTCATGTCAAAACCTAAAAGGTTTTCTAGCCTACAAAGCCATGTAACTCACAATGAAGAGGACATGGACTGGTGATGATGGGCCTCTGGCAACTTCCAGTATCACTGTACTGGCTTTGGACCTGACACTGACTCAACCCACACCGTGGCTGAAGCTACAGCCAGTAAAACCAGGAGCTGAACACACTCTGCTTCCCTGCTCCCATCTTCCTAAGTACCAGGTTCAGGAGCCAAAGCCATAACTCATTTAAGCTCTACTGCTGACCTGTCATTTAGATGCCTGCTTCAAGCAAAGAGGATCAGAGAATGAAAAACTGGGGGGGTGAGCAGCCATTTCTAAAACTAAGTTAAGATGCAAAACTGAAGCTGAGTAATTAAACTTTAAAGAGGCTGCCATTGATCAGAATCAATCAGTGGCAGTCAGAAGAGTGAATAAACACATTTTCCTATCAGGCTAATCAGAGATGACAAGAGAAACCTGCTTTGGAAAGAGCTCCTGGAACAGGTCACCCTTGACAGCCGCAAGAGAAAGCCTAGAAGCAACAACGCGGTGCTTTGCTGTGTGGCAAGGGCGTGCTCAGGAAAGCTCAGCAACACAAGCCTCAGGCAACTCCCTGCTCCAAAGACCCCTCAGTCTCTGCAGACCTCCCAGGACCTGCACCCTGGTATGTGCTTGTTGCTATTTCAGTCCTATCCTGGAGTCGGGAGGCCTGAGGTCTGTGTGATGATTTTCTGCAGAAGAAAAATCACATCCTTCTATGCCTGAAAACGGAACACAGAAGAAAATACACTATTGTACCACAATAGCTAAGGGTGAAGATGAATCTGGACTGGTGCACAGTTAACACTGAAGATGGTTATAAAAATCGGCAGAGAAGGATATCACAAGGTAGCAAAAAAGAAATAAAGAAGGGAAAGGAGGAAAGATCTGCAGAATGAGCAGGTAAGGACATAGCAAATCGGAAATTCTGGTGGTAAGGTATGAGAAAATGGTATGTGCAAAGGGAAAAGTGAGAACGGAAATAGAAAAGGAAACAAAAAAAAAAATCCCAAAAATTAAATAACCAGAAGAGTAGATATTTGGGTCAGAATAAAGAGGAACACTGAACTGTGTGTCAGCATCCTTACACTGCACCCATCTTTGACGTTCCTCAAATATTAAGAGTTTTCAGCCTGGATACCTCTGCATCTTGTTTGCACTGTTCTGTTGCATTTGTTAAGACAAAGCTAATCCTCTGTATTGCTCCCTTTTGAAATGAGAAGCAACTTTTGAAAGTGTTGAACAAAACAGCTAGAAGAGAGATAAGCCTTTTATCTGCCATACTCAGCTGCAAGCCTCCCCAGAGAACAACCACATTTCATTGTTACTGCAGCTCAAGTAAATCTAAAAGCTAAACTGGAATCTCAGGAACCAAAAATCTATCACAGCACCAGACAGCATGAAGACATATGAGTATGAGAAGCAAGTTGGAGCTTTTCCAACCTGCTGCAGACTGCTGACTCTTTCAGACTGTCTCAGAGAGTGGTTCCGCAACAACAGTTCTTCACCTGTGATCCATTTGAAATAAATCTGATCCTGAGCCAGTGCTACTTACCTGGTTGGTGCTGGATGTTCCTGGCACAGGGCATTAGGGAGAGTTTAGAAAATAATAATGAAAAAAAAAATCTTTAAAAAAGGAAATACACACTTTGGAAGTGAACCCTCTCATTGCCTCTGCGTACAGCACTTTGATTTGCGTCACAGAGTGACATGATCTGCCTGAACTGGATTCCTCTCTGCTGAAGTGAAAACTGCTATCCAACAAAGCCAGTCTGGAGTAACCTCTTCTCTTCGTGAAGCACACCGTGCATGGATGTGTGGCTGTGATTCTAGAGGTCAGAAGGGACCTCTAGAGGTCATCTGCTCCAGATGCCAGCAGCACCAGCTTAGGTTGCTTCTCCACAACCTCGCTGGCCAATCTGTTCCAGTGTTTAAATATCCTACTTCTGAACCCTTTTCCCATAATTTTTAATTAGATATTCCTCTATTGCAACTTATGACTGTTACCTCTTGTGCTGTTACCTAAGATGACTCTGTTCCTGTCTTCTCCCCTTAGATAGCTGAAGAGAGCAGAAAGATCCTCTTCAGCCTTCCCTCCTTAAGCCTGCAATTTTTAATGTGCACTTAAGTTACAGTACCCACTCTGAGACCGTTACCCCATGTCAGCATTCTCATTTCCCCTGTCCAAAGCATTCTGCAATCAGCACACCCTCAGCGCTGACTGCTGCTTGTGCAGATCTGCTCTGGCCACACAAAGCTACTGGCTGACGGAGACACAGCCATTCCCCACCAGGCTGTGTGCAGGAAGCACAAGGACAGCATGCCCAGCAGCACTGCAGCACACTTAAACACCTATTTGCTTTTAGTTTGGCTGTAAGCCCTAAGAAGCTTAATTACATTAGCCCAAATAAGTCACTCAGCAAAACCTTTCCAGCAGCCAGCCAACAAACACACCCTTGAATGCAAACTCATCCCTTCAGTATTGGTTCTGGATAGGAATTAAGGAGAATTAAAAATATTTCAGCTCTTACAAATGTCAGTCTGAAACGGCAGTTGTCTAAATGGCCGGTGGGATTTGCCACAATTTCATGGCCACCCTCAACCTCAGCACTAATCCAAAGCTCCTGTGATGCAGTTCTGAGTCATCGCTACTTTTTAGATGTTGAAAATCTCAGTTGCTTTCAGCAGCAACTAATTGTTTATTAATTCCACTACAGAAGATGCTGTAAGGGATTTACAGTAATTAACAGAAGCTAATTTGCTTTCTGCCCTGAACTATCATTCCTGTACATGAACTAACGAAGCAGTGCCTGCCCCCCAAGCTCCAGAGCTGCACATACAAAGCTGAGTGCTGTGCCCTCTTTTCCCTGCTCCTTGGGGAAGCTATGGGCTTTGTGCAAGATGGTAACATAAAACAATTCTTCTCCTTCTCTCAAAGAAACCAAGACAATTGCATCCGCCAACTCTCCATCCATTACCTTCTTGTCATCTTTCAAGTCACTCTTTGTGGGAGGCAAGGTGTGTAAATGCAGCTCACAATCATGAATCTTAGAGACTATTTATAACTGCAATCCACTCCATTGCTAATCCTTTGCAATGCCTGTTTCTGGATTCATTTACCTTTGCAATAAAGCTAAGACGTTCACAGAACTGGCTGCATTTGCAGGGCGTTCTTTACTCTGTACTGATAGATAACATGAGCAGAGATATATGGGGAAAATGCACTGTAAATCTGAAAGTCTCCATCAGCCCAGCTTTGTCCTTTAGGTATGCAGACAGCATCCGTCCCGCCATTCATCAGATACTGCATTACTCAGATGCACTCGTGATAAGTAAGACAAGACACAGTAAGAAGCAGCCCTGCTTTCTCTGCTTAACCCATCCAACAGGCACATACTTGCTAACGTACCCAAATGCTGCTGCATCGACACGAGCCCCGACTTTCCAAAGAGCTAGTTGATACACTTGGTATGTGTATCACTGGGTACCAAGTGAGTTGATCCCCCTTCCAAATCACAAACCAGTTTTTCCCAAAGGTGGCTGCAGGGAAGTTAGGCTCATTTTAATGGAGAGCAGCTGTAAATTCTGGCATGTAGAGTTAGGAGAAGAATGCTGCAAATATTTAGATAACAAAACCTCTGTGATGACAAAGGTGAGAGTGATAAGCAGCCATGATTTAAACCAAACTAATTATATCAGATAAATCTATTCTCTTTCTGGATAAAGAACATAGGAAATTCACTAAAACTGGTCATGAGCAAAACATAGTGGGATGGAGTACAGCTGCAGAAATGTCAAACTGTCCTCACAAGGTTATATTTGACTTCAAACAACAGAAACTTGGTGGGAGAATTCCTAAGTGTCCTTAAAGAACTATAATTAGTTATTGCAGGTCAAAACTATACCAAATAGTGGGATGGTGATGAGAGCACAAGGAAAGTGGATTTTGCCTCTTCAATTTCACCATTAAGCAAAGGAAATAAATGGTAGGCACCCCAAAATTCAGATACTAATACAGTATTCTAGGGGAAAGCGTCCCTGCCGGTGGCAGGGGGTTGGAACTGATCTTAAGGTCCCTTCCAACCCAAACCAGTCTGGGATTCTATGATTCTGGAGCAACCCTAACATGGCAATGACCATATTGGTATGCAAAGCTGAACAACTGATTTTTACTTCTTTTAAGCTGCGGAATGAAATCTTGTTTTTCAACACGATTTCTACTTCAGCTTCAATGCAATTTCATCTGTGCATTTTAATTTGAATAGCCAGGAAAAAAACACAGGTATTTTTACCTAATAACTTTTATAAATGGTCTCACACTAACTGTTGCCTGCTTTAGAAGTAAAAAGAAAGGAAAAAAAAGCCCCCGAACAAACAAAAGTCCCAACAAAACAACCCCAGAACATTATTTTTGCTATGAGCTTCCAGCCTATGTTTTTGGGAGCAATACAGACTGGATTGCAATATGCAGACAGAGTGAAAGCACGGCCTCAATGAATGACTTCAACATACGTGCTCTTGTGTACAGTCTTTGATTAATGTACATTCAGCATAATGACAAACCTCATTTTCCCATCCCCTAGCAAGTTATTCTTTCTGCATGACAAGGAAAAACGGTACCCAAAGTTCAAACCTCAGCTGGTGGGGAGCAGTTTCAATGCCTTGAGGTTCTACTGTCGACTGTCTATGTGCCTGATGGATGTGCCACAGGTACAAACTAGTTAAAAAACCCAAACCCTTTGTAACTGTTTTTATGTTAAACTCACATTCTGAGCTATTGTATGCTTGCAAGTCTAGGGGGAAAAAACCTCACAAAACCCCCAAACAAATCAGCCGCATTACCATGAGCATCTATTTGTGGTGTAGCTATAGGGCTCCTTCAATATTACTCCAAAAGTCAGAATAGAACTCTGCTTTACAAGAAAAATGTACTTGCCCGCTGTACGAAGTGACAAAGATGACCAAACTTCTAATTAAATATATTTTAAAGTATGTTTTTTTAGCAGAAAGAACACACTCAAGAATCCCCACAAATTGTCCCTCACCTGCCCCTCACTCACATCTACATTGTAAGTGACTTTTTTCACTTGCCATAACCATGTTGACTAAGATGTACCAGTTCTGTGTGTCCTTTGGTGTTCTGGGTATCAAACTCTGTTCAAATATAAAGCTCCATGTCATGTCTACAGCAAGCTCGGTTTTCCTTCTTTGTCAAGGGAAAATGCCACATTATTAGAACTAGATTAAAAGAACCCAAGAACCCAGAGCTCAATTGCCAGACAAGCAGTTTACATTTATGATCTGGAGGCCAAACACTGTCTGTGCTTCACTTGAAGCATGACAAAGAATGGAGAGTTGCCTGCTCAGTAGCACTGACCAGAAGTATTCTATTCTCTAGTAACTCTAAACTGACTCCATAGTTTGGAATCGTGTCATTACATTTCTGCACAGATGGGATGTAAAGAATCACTGAAATTAAAACCATTGTAACAGAATGCTTATTTTAAGAAGCAGAAATTGGTAGCATGACAAATTAAGAGATAAATCTAGAAAACTAATTACTGTCATAAAGCAATATGAAATCCTCAAGTATGCCCATAACGTTTCACTTAAGTTATGTGGAAGCAGCAAGAAGCACAGTGAATTCACCACTGGCCACTGCTCCATGCAAGATCTGGAAAGGACTGATAAGGCAGGAGGTCAGACTACCAGAAAGCAAGCAAACACAGAAACTACACAATGTGAAAAGCAATGCCAGCACATCCAATCCAAGCAAAGTTACACATAAGAAGGTTTCCTCAGGGCATCTCACAAAACACATATAGCGTTTAAACACTCCTTTTCTCTGAAAAGTTGAGCATTACGAAGATTTTCAGACAATATTGAAGGCAACCTTCTACCTGACTTGAGCACACAGGTAATCTCCAACACTTGATCAACCCTTCAAAGCTGCTGTGCATAAATTAGTGTGTGACCTTGTGAGATTTCCCTCAGTTTCAATCACAGAATCCCAGGTTGGAAGGGACCTCAAGGTCCTCATACAGCTTCCCAGCCCTTGGATCATCTTTGTGGCCCTTCTCTGGACTCTTTCCAGCCTGTCCACATCTCTTTTGTATAGCAGGGACTGAACACAGTATTCCAGGCATGGCCTGACAAGCGCTGAGTAGCATGGGACAATGACATCTTTACCTCTGCTGGTGATGCCCTTGCTGATGTAACCCAGCACCCTGCTGGCTTTCTTTGCTGCAGCTGCTCACTGTTCACTCACATTGAGCTTATTGTCCACAAGGACTCCAAATTTATGGTTAAGCACAAGGAAATACGCAAGAGCCATTTTAGTTTAAGATTTTGTGCATTTCTAAACACAAATAGATCCAAATATATCTATCTGGATCATAGTTACATCAGTGCTGATATTCAATGCCTAATTTTACCTAACCAAAACTCTAGCTTAATATCAGTCTAATTATGTTTTCAGCCCATTTTGGTTAAGCAAATGCAGTAATGACCATGTGAGCATTCCTACCCTAGCCCAATAAAACCGATGCCAACAACGGCATAGGCAAACCTGTTCCTAATCTGTTCAGGCTAACCTGAAATACTCAGTCAGCCTCTCTTTACAACAGCTCTGGGACTGTGATTAAAGCTTCTTCAAAACAAAGTACCTGACTACACTCCTAAAATAAACCTGGTTTATCTTCATTACCTGAAATTAGCCTGTGGTACAATGATGCCAGGCAAGCATTTTACCCTTCTACAGTCAGTGGGAGGACAGCTGTATTCAAACCAATTCTGCGTAGGTATAGATTTCAATCTTGAAATGACCCCACTGTAACTGGGCCAGACCATATCACTGAGATTTTAATGAAATATAAATACTGTCTTTTTGCAGCATCACCACATTACCTAACCTGAGCATGTGGGCATATTGGAAAGCAATCAGGAAGAATTATTAGACACCTGGAGGAAACATGAAAGAAAGACTGATGGAAAGACACATGGAAAGAATAATGGAGGGATGCAGCCAAATCTGTAAAAGGCCACCTACAACCAGAAGGAAATAATCTGTCCTATTGGCTCGTAGGGGCCAGGGAAGAAGAGCTCCTTGTGTCAGAAAGGATGCTAGGACGTGCAGGCTCCAGCAGCCTGAAGAGCAGCCTGGAAGCGTAATGCTTGCGGACTGTGGGAGCACCTTGCACAAGTACCAGCCCCATGTTACCTAGGTATGGGATGTGCATGTACATCTGCTTGAAGGTCCTGCCAAGGCCTACTTAGCCAACTCCCCATAGAGAAAGCACATGCAGTTACAACCATCTACTCAATGCATGATTTCAATTATCGCTTTCTGGTTTGTGATGGAGTGTCTGCACTCAATTCAGCTCTCCCTCTCCTCACCCGACACACTCGTGTACAACAAGGAGGAAAAGAACACATTTAATCCGCAGAGTCACAAACTGGTAAATATGTACCCAGTGAAATGAACCTCTTGGTTCACTGTTTTCCAGATGTTTTCAATTATTAATGCAGTACAGTTTCATATAAGAATATTGTCATAATTATTACAACACCGAGACAGTGAATAAATGAAAACCAATCACCATACTTCACAGGTATAGGCTTCCAGAAGTCTTTTAATAAGGGGATCTGTGAGAAGGTACTTAAGAACACTAAGTAGTCCAGTAGAAAAACAAAATATTTTGAAACCAGAAAGAACTGTCCAGAGCCTGCATGGAAAGAGGAAAGATCAATTCCTGTCTGTGAAAACTAGCAAGTTGCAGGCCTTGAAGGTTTCGCATTGGTGCTGTTTGCTTTAATAAAACAATCTGGAAGTGTGGTGAGGAGTGAGATAATTTCAGGTGACATGAAGTTATCAGCTTCTTCATGGAGCCGGTGAAGGACTGAAGAAGATCTGGTATTTCTTGCACCATGGGGAAACCTACTCAGTGCCCTGCAGGAACAGAGTGAATGATGAAACCTATCCAGTGCTCCCCAGAGTTAAAAAATCTGAGTGTGCTGTTTGCAGCTCACACAAAAATCCTCCCTGCTCCTGTAATATCTATAGATACTTGGTAACACCTTTGTGAATGTAATTCATTACACTGAAATCTCCTTTTGTTCTTCTTAAACCCCATTACTGATATACTTCCTCCTGAATACATTATCCAAAACAATAATGCTAGTGGTGCCAAATGCAGCATTTCATTGATCATTTGTATGCTACTCAGTCTCCTCAGACAGTTGTCTGTTCTTCAGTGTCCTCAGACTTCTTATTCTCCTATATCGACACATGTTCAGGGTGATATTGGAATTGGGAGGGGGGATGACCCACAAACCCCATGATATCCCCTATGGTCACTGATCTGTGACAGTGACTGAAGAGCAATATTACAGTGATAAACTATCCATCGCACATCCTCTAGCCCAGTGAAGTCTGGCATCTTTCAATGACCACCAGGAAAATCCCAAACTGTCAAAAGGAACAACCTGACAAAGAATTAACAGTAATAAAAGTAGTCACAAAAATAGTCAAGCGTTTAATTCTTCCCTGGAAAAGACTAAGAGAAAGGATTTTGAAGGATTAAAATATGAACAAAAGAACAAAGTAAGGGCACCGTGCCTGCTTTCATGCCTTGCAAGCACACTGTCTGCTAAACACAAAGCTTCACTCATGTGCTGTGGTACTGCAGTAAAATGTAAGTGTGGATGAAGTCAAAGTTGTATATGTTTTCCTGGAGCCAGCTGTGCTAATAATGATGATAATAAAGGCTCACCCCACTGGTTGTTGGTTTGTTGAGGGAATTAGGGAAAGAACATACAGAAAGGGATATTGCCAGGGACAGTATAAATCTGGAAACATTTCAGATGACTGAGTATGGTTTGAGCTTTATTCTAGATGACACTATTTTGTAGGAAAGAACATACTTTTTGATCCTTTGTATTCTTTCTAAGGTAAATGAAAGAGAAATACAGGCAATAACAGGTGTTATACTGTATAATGTTTCACTTCAAAATGTTGGACATAGCAGAGAAACAAGTCACTCTACATGTGATAAATATGTTTTCTTGTTGCTTAGAAATAAAGCAAAAGAGTAAAAGAACAAATGGTCATGGGTAGCTCAAGCAGAATAGATGGCTCTACATCTTTGCTAGACCATGGCTGGCCTTCATTGAACTGTGGTAGAGACTACTGCATTCTGCAGTCTCCAGCCTGCTGGCAGCTGGTGTAGGTTATTGCTTTCAGCAGCAACTGGGAAAGCTTTATAGCTGCTCTAACCTCTACCAGCAACGAAAACCTTCTGTTCATCACCAGAGAGTCCAAAGAGCTGTTTCTCTCCCATCCATCCAACTTCTTTTGAGAATCAACTTTGACAAGAAAAAACCCTGTTTCCAGCTGTAATGGACATGAGAGCTTTGGTTGCTGAAGCAACTTTCACAGGCTGGGTATGTTTCTCTAGGCGACATTAACAGTGATCTGGAATACTCAGTTTCCACTTCAAATAAAAGTCAGCACACAGGCAATTCATAAGCCACACTAATGCACTCTGTGCTTTGGCCTCTCAGTACCTCCAACACAAACATCACGCCCAGTATTAACCTAAACTAAAGCTTTTACACAAAAAGTGGTCTTTCAAACACAGTGTTTAGATCTTTACCAGAAGCTCTGACCTGCTCCTGCTGCTGCAGAAGCCGATTTGTACCTGACCCTTTGCACAGCATTTAAAAAATGAGATGAAATCAAATAAAATGCCCCTAACTCCACAGTTTGTTCAGTGCCAAGGTCAGTTACCTTGCTCAGGTTATCCTTGGCGACTGTGTCAGTGCCAGCCATGCAGGCTAAAGCAGCCACCCGTGAGGTGTGAATCTGCACTCTGCTTTAACAGATGGAAAGTGTTGGTCCACATTCCATTTTTAAGTAGGTGTAACTTATTCATTCAATGGAATGTGCTCTTGCAGGGAGGTGCTGATCCCACTGGTATCTTTTACTGCACAGTACATCATCCACGTACCTTGTGCTACTTCGCAGTGGGACTGTCTGCTCCAAAACCAGTCCAGCAAAGGGAACTGGACAACAGCTTTTCTCCAAGAAAAGAGAGAAAGCCTATGAAAGCCATGGAGAAATCTGCAAAGACACAGTAGGCATCAGTGCAGGTCTCTCTTCAAGGTTTATTTTGCATGAATTTGCAGTGAAGAAATGTTTAGGCCAGACCTTTTTCTCGGCTGGATGTGCCTTGTTTCCATTTGTTTTTTTCCTATCCTCTCTTGTAGTCATTGCCTTTTAATTTCCACTGGAGCTTAAAAAGGAGCTGAGAATAGAGCTCCATTCCTTCAGAGCAGCAGTCAAAAGAATACTAATTAGCTTTTGTCTTTTATTGTTTTCAGGCTTTAGTTGTACTTAAGCCAAAATATCTAACTCCTCTGTCAATAGCAGAAGAGTGCAGAGACCAAACACATATTTGTAAGATAAAGAAACAGTGACTGTAGTTCCATAAGAGAAATTAAATCCTGCTGTTTCAGGAAGGTGTAACATTATGTACTGCCCTATCCCTGGAGAAGAGAAGCTGCGTGGAGACCCCAGAGCAGCTTCCAGTGTCTGAAGGGGGCTACAAGGATGCTGGAGAGGGACTCTTCATCAGGAACTGTAGCGACAGGACAAGGGGTGATGGGTTCAAACTGAAACAGGGGAAGTTCAGGTTAGATCTAAGGCAGAAGCTCTTCCCTGTGAGGGTGCTGAGGCGCTGGCACAGGGTGCCCGGAGAAGCTGTGGCTGCCCCATCCCTGGCAGTGTTCAAGGCCAGGTTGGACACAGGGGCTTGGAGCAACCTGCTCTAGTGGAAGGTGTCCCTGCCCATGGCAGGGGGTTGGAACTGGATGATCTTAAGGTCCTTTCCAACCCAAACCAGTCTGTGATTCTATGCAATCACGCAGTACTGCTCAGCCCTATGGATGAGGGTATTTGCCATAGCTGAAGTCAGCAACACTGATCAGATTTTCAATGAGGCTCAAGTAGCTTTCAGCCCTGTCAAGGGCTGCCCCAGTCCTACCTAAAGAGAAGCAAAAGGGCCATGTTTAGACAACCTTGCCCACCCTAGCTTGCACTGCTCAGGCTGAGGTGTGCACTGGCTCTCCCTGTAACTAAAGCTTTTGCTGCCCTGCGCTTTCCAGACCTGGCCTGTTCCTTACTCATTTCTTCCCCGAGCATCTGGTAGTAGATGCTAGCATGACACACTATACCACAGAAGACAGACCCTGGCCAACGTACTAAAACTGTCCAGGTGACAGTCTGCCACAATGCTGAAAGAATATCTGCACTTTTGGAAAGCCTTCTGAGGGTCTTTAACCACAGATACCTGAATCAGTCCCATCTAACTAGCAAATACTGCTTTCTCTGTTTCTCCTGCATGCTCAGCCCAGAAAAATGAAGACAGACCCTCACTGTCTAGCATGAAACATCTCCACTGGCAAGGTTAGTGTATCACATGGCTGGCCTGCAACAAGGTATTAATTACAGACTTCAAGCTATAACCATCACATTTTCACAGAAGGAGGATTCAGTGAATAGGACTCATTATTCCTGAGTTCATCATCTACTTGTGCCCTTGACTTCACATGCAACATTGGCCAGCTCACACTATGAGGGCTGTGTTAGCTGGGCACAACACTGTTTACACACCTCGGTGAGGACTAGGGGCGCTTCTGGCAGGTGGGCAAAGAAAAGGGTGCTAAATACAGTAACTTGCACTGAGAATTATGAGTCAGATAATGTTAAAAGGCTCTTCGGGGGATACTGATGGTTTTCTCCTGAGGGTCTCCATGATCCTTGTTTTGGCTCTGTATATCAAATCACAAGAGCACTTTCCTTTATGCAGATATGCAGATCTATTATTTCTGATGAAGCTTTAACCAATCTGTCTAAGAAAATGCTGGAAAAGAGAATCTCACTTTGCCAGGGCATCTTTAGTAAGGCTAGGAATAAGATCGGCTAGAGTGAGACTGCTTTTGCTGCTGAAAGCAATATCTAATCTGCCACACAAATACTCCTAGCACACCTGGGGTGTGTCAAAAGCTGAATCTCTAATCTTTTTTCATGGCTTTTATGCCATAGCTGTGGTCCCAAATGGACAAACTGTTGACAAGGGAAGGAGTTCAGTCTCCAAGCTTATTCCAGTGCTAGAACTGTCTGCTGACCCACCTTGATACTGCTGAGCTTCTGCTAAACAACAGCAGCTTTATCCAAACTCTTCGTCCCAGTTTGTATACCGGAGGCATGAAAAAAACTATCAGACAGTACAAACTCCCAGTTGTTTGTACAGTGGGAGTACTCCACCTGGAAACAACTCCTCACCTGGAAACAACTGGAACTTAAGCTGAAGTGAAAAACTGTACACGCCATTAGCAATTCTCTAGAGCTTTTCAGCCATTTCATTTTCCACCTTTGTACAGATTGACTGTTCTTGAACATTTAAACATGCTATTTAGGCAGGAATGAGCAAATTGTCTCCTGTCTTGATACTGGAATGAAAACCAAGATATCCACATGTTGGACTTCATCTGGAATGAATCGTGCCCATATCTTGAAGACTATCCCTTTCCATATGTATGTTTTCATTTCTCATTTGCTACACTGAACACGTAGCTGAGGAAGTTTTTCCATACAGCAATGAAGGAATATATCAGACATTCTCAGCTGCATGCACCAGACATGCTAGAACAAGGACACTGTTTTAAGCATCTAAAATCAAAGGCAATAGCAAGTGGGACAATATTAAGATTCTCTGACAAGCTGGTTTTTAACTATTTACATACAAACTATTTGTTAAATAGAAAATGCCTTCACTGTAAGTATCAGTAACAGATAGGGGCTGGCAAAGCATTATAGTCACAAGATTCAAGTCAAAAACATTTTCAGTTATTTGCAAACTATTCCTCACTTCAGGGCTGCAAACAGACCTGCAGGTAAAGGAACAACATACTTACACTTCTCTTTCAATGTCAAGAACTACTAAAGAAGATGTGTTTCCTTCTGAACAATACAACTACTTCACTAACACCTTACTACTGTTTCTAAAGAGACAAACAACCCTCTCTCACAACAGTACTCCACACAAACACCAGGATGTGAGGTCCAATCTAGATGTGAGATAAATCTTTATTCAGACATAAAATGGGAGAATTTTTATGAACAGCTTGTATTATAATACAAGTCACTCTTCTCCCACGATTGCTTCAAAGCCTAAGTTAGAATTTGCAGAAGGATTATTATATTTAATAGAAGGCTTACCTGTGGCTCTAATAAAAACCACATGGAAAAGGGCAGAAGTAATATAAATCAAAAGTCCAATGTCATTATATGGTTAGGAGCATGGATGTTCACAATACAGAAAACCCTATCATGTTATTCATCAGTTTTCACATGCAAGCTGCAAAATTAAGGAAGTAGCTTTAAACAACAACAACAAGAAATCAAAATAACAAAATAAATTATTAACAACAAAGCGTATTTCTGCTTAAGACACTTAAACACTGGCGTGCTGCTCTGTAGCTACAAACGATTCACACCATTTACTACTAATTAGTAGAATGGGCAGGAATACAGAGCTCCGGCAGCTTGACAGGGGTTTGTGGAAAGTATCTGAACAACTGTCAGAAATAAGACAGATCTTGTTAAAACACAGAGGGCTGAGGTATTTGTAGCAGGCTTTTAAGCTAACCTACCACCAGGGAAAATTCAACACCGAGGGAGACAGCCACAACTAGCAAGTCACCACTGGGTTTCAGTATGTCATTATTATTTCTACATTCCCTAATATAAGTGAGAAAAGAGAAAGACAAAATGGAAGACAATTTAATAAATAAAAACTACCCTAATATTAGGAGCCCGTTATTTTCTTGGAAGAAATGTTCTCGAGGAATTTCCCTGCTCTGCAGTTTATAACTCTTTCGCTACAGAATGAACAGTAAGCATCAGATGTAATTTGTAACAATAACTGGGAATGTTTACTATGATCTCTGACTTTACAACTGGATTTAAGACATTAATGGTCTACTGTGAGGTGTCCCTGCCCGTGGCAGGGGGTTGGAACTGGATGATCTTAAGGTCCTTTCCAACCCAAACCAGTCTGGGATTCTGTGATTCTGTAATATTTCTTGCATTTATTACCTCAGCTACAGTCTGTTACTTAAACACACGCATACAGGCGCTAACAGAAAAGTGTCACATCTCCAGGATTACTGAAGTTAAGCCTGGGAACTGTGCCATTGAGATCTGGTCTCACAGAGCTTAGGCAGACCTGGACCATACACTTCAAAGCCATGTATTCAGTGGCCATCAGGAGTCACCCACACAACAGCACTAGAGAACACCGCACACGTCCCAGGGGTGCAGCCTCTGCAGCAGGCACAGCTGAGGGGTGATGAGGTACTGACAGGTCTCTCTCCATTTTCAGGGAAAGACAGTGCCCAAAGAGATAAAAAAGAAGCAGTAGAGCCACATGCTTCCCTGCTCATCCATCCTTTACAGGTACCACACTAAACAGCAAGATTACCAAAGGAGCTGTCTAATGCTGAGCAAAATACCCCAGCTCTTTAGGAAGGAGACACATTTCCGCGCTCATGGCGCTTCCTTAGGGACACGAGGGCTAAGCTTGGTGCACCATTTCTCATAGGATTTGACCAAGTCCATACAAAGTTTGATGCATTCCAAGCCAGGCATGAACTTAAATCCCAACTCTGCCCAGTTTCAGATCTGTGGGCCGGAACCAAGTGCACCAAGAAAACACATGCAGCAAACTAGTAGTAGATGTAGTGACAGGAGCTAGGAGACATTTCACAGGACTGTCAGCATTCACGAGGTGCAAGTCTATAAATTTTATCAAATAAGGTACAATGTTTTGCTTTCTCTCTCATAAAAACCCAAGCCCCATCCAAAGACCCAACAGTCCAGACAGGGGGACAATAATCAAATCAGTCAGTTTTTTGCAGGATTCTTGTACTTTTAGTTTTCCTATTCTTTAAAGCAATGGCTATTTAAGGATGGTTGAAGTAAATTCATCGAAGATAAAAAGAAAGATACTGTAATAGTCTGAGACAAATATCTTCGCTTGTGAACCTAGAACAGAATTGTAGGCAAAGCCTTAGTGTAAAAACATTGCCTACTTACACAGCAGAACTGTGCTGTAGCATATGAAAAACTCCTGCCAAGCCTTCTCAGGGAGAAAAATAAGCTCTCAACTGCTTTTCACCCCTGCTGCACAGGAGACACAAGTTTTAGAAGCGGATCAGCCCCCTCTGCGGCCCATGCACCTCCACAACAGAACTGTTAAAACCAGCTCTGACTCTGTTGCTAGAGACGCAAGAGCCAGAACGAACACAGCTTGAATTTCCCATCTCCAGCCGACAGGCAGGGCTGGCATTTGGAGAAAAAGGGTGTTTTTATTGCTCTAAGCTCAGAAAATTTGCTCCAGCAGGCTCCGAGTGGCAGTAATTGTGGAACCCCACAATGCTGCTTTCACATCACTTTGCAGGAAATAAACAACTTAGAAAGTTGTGGTGCAAGTCTGGATGATTGCAAAGCTAAATACAGCTGCTGTTCCAGCCCTGCTGTTACATGGCTACTGTCTGTATTTGGGAACTCAATGAGCATTTGCAACAAGAGTCAGGACTAGTTCAAAGCTGAAGACAGATGAAAGGAGCTGACAGAAGGAAGAAACAGGATTCAATGATGAGAAAACAGCTACAAGACTCCTGGGAAATTCTGAATAAGGGAAAAGAAAAAGATTGCATCATTTTTCAGACTTTTCTCAATGGTTGCAAGTCTCAGCTGAAATTGTGGCTCTTACTGATCATTAAATACATGCCACCACATCCATGAGTTCATATACGAATAAATTTCCCAATAAGCACAGTGACATAGTAAGCATAAAACACCAATTCAAGTATTTCATACCAGGTTAAGTTACTGTGAGTTGTTGTGAGACTTTTGCTGTGCATGGCAAATCCACAGGGCAATGGGAAGGTGAAACTGAGAGTGTCCTCTGCCCTCCTGAGGTTGTTGGCTGGGCTATATTTCACGGCAAGAGCCAGCAAATGCAACGGCAGGGAAGAGGAACAGCCACGGTCAGTGTGGGTCACTGCGCTTCTTCCTCTGCAAGATATGGCTAAAATTATGTCTCTCCCCTCAACACTCAGGACAAGGAGGACCTGGAGTGGAAAAGAAAGCTAATGGTCCTTAAAAATTGCTCTTGCTGGTAATGTAGAATCACAGAATCAACCAGGTTGGAAAAGACCTTTAAGCTCATCCAGTCCAACTGTTCCCCGGCGCTGCCAAGGCCACCACCAACCCATGGCACTGAGGCCTCGGCTACACGGGGTGTGAACACTTGCAGGGACGGTGACTCCAGCCCTGCCCTGGGCAGCCTGTTCCAATGCCTGAGCACCCTCTGGGGAAGGAATTGTTCCCGATCTCAATAAAAAAGAAAGATGTGGCATAACCGCAGCCACACTCCCATCTTCCAGGGTTGCTTCTGGAAGTAACAACACGGCTCCAGCTGGCAGCTCTCAGCCCCAGTCCCCGCAGGTAATCTATGACTCTTGGAGGAAATGAGGAGCACTGTTCCCGTCTTGTTAGCAATTCCCAAAGAACAGTTTCAAGAAAACATGGTTCCCGGGGTATTCCTACATGGCCGTTTCATGCGTCTGTCACTGTACATTATGTGCATAAGAACCCAAACGAGAAAGACATTTTAGAGGTGTTACAAGATTATTTCTTTAAAAGAGTTCTCCTGTGAATCTTCAAACCATTCCCACCCTCCTACTTCTTTGCTGAGCTCTGCTATAGGAATTACAACCTGAATTACACACTGACAAGCTGTCAGGAGGTCACAGCAATTTTAAGCTTTTTGACAAAATAAAAAAACAGTTATCTTTTTTATGTTCACACTATGTTTAAAACATCAAGACTCCACTCACCCAAACTGCTTCAGGCTCTGACAGACGATGCTAACTCAGCACATTCTTATCTCCTACACTGGCAGAACACGCACGTTTAGCTGTATCATTCATTCTAGCTGTCACACTACCACCTTGGTACCAGCAAGGTACCAGCTGTAAGATAGACTTGGCCAACCCACTACACCAACTGCTCATTGTACCATCCTACACCTTACTGGCATCATTACAATCACAGAACCGTTAGTGCTGGAAGGGCCCACTGGAGATCATCCACTCCAACTCCTGCCAAGGCAGGGCCACCCAGAGCAGCTCACACAGGAACGTGTCCAGGCAGGATCTGAATGTCTCCATGATAAGAAAACCATGAACCTTGCCCAAGTCATTAAAATCTGGGGGCATTTTGCCTGTGATCAGCACACTCATTAAGCGGCAAACTTGTCTTTTTAGAAAGGAGCTGTAGATTGCCAAGAAGGTAGCATGACGGAGGAACAACTCCCCATCTCCTGTGTGCAGTGTAGTTGACTTAGTTCTGTAAGTCATGTACAATATAATGCACAACAGCGAACTCCGTACATGCAGTCACAGCACAGACTTCTCTGCACTTTTGTACTTGCACGTGCTATACGTAAAATGAAGACTTCAACATCGTATATGAGATGTGGGTTCTTTGTGACTGCAATCATATTGATGCTGGCAGATGTGTCTGCATATGTTCTGGGACTTTCTAGACAGAAAATCTTTCTGCATTGATATGATTGCAGGATCAGGTCCTAAGACTGTAAGGACAAATAGTAAACTATTGAGATTCAATAGCAAAAGCTGCATTTAAACAGCAATGCTCCAACAGTTTTCACATAGAATGGAACCTCGAACCAAAGTGATTCAAGAGAAAACGACAGAATATGCTTTATTGTTTTAGCTCTAAAGAAATCCCCCTAAAATATGTGAATATTTACTTTATACAGCTCTCATCCTTTGGGAGGTGAAGGGGGGAAAAAAGAAATCACTGTGTCCTTATCACTACTGACTAAAATCCGTTTCTATTGGTATTTTGCCAGTTCACTTCCCAATGAACTGCACCCACCAAGCAAGGTCACATAAATGATTGTAAACTCAAGTTTCCTTTGTGCATAAAGAGGAATGAATCATTCGGGAAAATGTGACATCTTGAGTACTATTCCTGCCACCATGCAGTATTTCTCTCAATTATGCAATCCATCAAGATAGCATTCATAAATGTATTTTTGGAAAAAAATGACCTTAAGTAAGTTTCTGCGTAACAGCAGCAAGTGGGATTTCGCAGTGAGAGTGCAAATCTGGAGGAACAGGGATGCTGGAAGACCGTGTCCCAGCTACTCTCCAGCAGAAGCTTCCAAACCAAAACAAGGGCCATCTGAAAACACAAACAACTCTGAACAGGCAATCACTGAAGTAACCCTCCTCTTTCTTTCAGCTGCAAAGAAATCTGAATAAAGGCTTTGCAAGAGATGCACAGAAAGGACAGCAAAGTATCACACGGTCACCGGGACGCCTCAGCTGACAGGTCCTGGGGCCTTCTTTGACACCTTCTGCTGCATGATTTCGTTCCTCCTGCACCTCCAAGCCCCCTTCATAGCTAGGACTTTACAGGTATTGCTGCTACCAATTTCAGAAGTTGCTGAAGTGCAACATGGCTCCTAATCAATGTTCCTGATCTAGTTGAAGATGTCCCTGCTCCTTGCAGGGAGTTGGACTAGATGAGCTTTGAAGGTCCCTTCCAACCCAAACCATTCAATGATACTAAATATATCATTGTACATGACCTGGCAACACCAGGTAACCAAAATTCCAACAAACTCAGCTTAATAACAAGTTCTAACTACTTTGCTCCAATTCTTTTAGTTAGCTTCCTTCAGTCCTTAAAACGTGTTAAATCTGTTATCCAAATTAACTAGCAATATTCAGATAGTTTCTGAAGGGAGATATGCTGTTGTATGAACTGCTGATCCACCTGAGAGGTTTTTCCTACTCTTATTATTGAAGCATATGTGGCATGCGATCAGGAACATATCTAACCACTAATACACAAGTGATTTTTTGTAGAGAAAGGACCTAATATTACTTCAAAAATCAAGAGAAAAACTTGTGAAGATAACAGCAGTCCAGGATGATGCGTTGAAGGATCCTGATACTCTTTCAATTCTCAATTCATTCACTACTTGGTTTATATAAAATGAAACAAATAAGAATTCCAAGAATAATCCTCAATACTGTGATATATTGTAATTAGCAAACAGCATCATTAAATTAACGTGATGTCAGAAGATTTTGTTTGGCTGTCTCTGCCAAAGCAAGCCAAAGATTCCACATTTATCCATGTTACATGAAACCTGTTAGGCTAAACCCTTTGGTTCACTCAAACCTCTGAATTTTGTATGCCATTATCATGGAAATTCCCACTTGCAAATCAATGTCTAAGATGTCCCGTGAAGCACAATCTGAGCTGGGGCTGCACAGCTGTGAAGAAGTCCAAAGGCTTTTCTGCCTCCATAAAGTAGGTCAGGTAACTGCCTAGTAGTGATGAGAAAATCTTTTCCCTATAAATTAACCAAATCAAGGAGTTCTGATCAGCATAAAAGTTGATTTTGCTTCAAAGCAATCTGAAAGGGAAAACTGAAGGCAAAATAAAGGCTTCACCACCCTCAATGAGTGAGCAAATATTAGACATTGAGAAATAATCTTTAGTTTTGCATAGTACAATTGGGTTTAAATGCTCCCAGAAATTTCTCTAATGAAATATTCATATACAACACTATGCATTTCATCCTAAATGCTAGAAATAAAGAACAAGTATGAAACAGCAAATCATTTCAAACTTGTCCATGATTGTCAGCGTCAGTAGTTTAAAACTGCACCATGACTCCCACTAAGGTACACCTCAGCCATAGCGCTATGGGCTTTCCCCCACAACCAGATCATCAAACTTCAAACAGAAACTGTTATAAAATGCTACTGAAACTGCATTTTTGTACATTCCCATCATCCTCAACCTACTGGAGAACTATAAAAATCCAAACAAAAATACTGCTCTGCTATGCAGATTTCTCTTCCATGTAAACAGCTGTATGTGCTGATGAATGCCTAGAGAAAACAGGGCTTGGAATGGGTCTGGAGGCCATTCCAAAGCTCCTCCTACACCCCGAGGAAATCAGTATTTTCTACATTGCTTGACAGACTTTTGTCTACCTGAAGACTGTCCTCCAGAGATGGCAATCCAACAGCTCACCTAGTGTTTCAATGCTTTCCAAGTCTTACAGATTGAAAGGTTCTCCTACCCAACTAAAGCTTCCTTGCTACATTTTACAGGAGGTTTTTTTGTCTTCTCTGGACCCCACCGCACATATAGAACAGCTTGTTAATACTTTCTTTGTAGAAACTTCTATGTACCTATTTCCCACTCGATACTTTCCTCTCAAAACAAAACAATGCCATTTATTTCAGTGTCATGGCTCCTAGACTTCCCATCACGTTGCTGTATTTCCCTCTGCCTGTCAGATGATTATTACAATTTCTTTTCAATTACAGTAACAAAACCTGCACAAATTATAACTTTAACCTTCAGATCATAGCAGAAGAAGTTATTTTATGCATTTTACAGTGCTGTCAATGCATCTTGGTGTAAGGTCTATTTTTATCCTAAGTGGAATGATGCTGTTGAGGCACAAAGTTTGCAGTGTGGTAGAAGAGGCAGATAGCCTTCACTGCAGGATTTCTGTTAGCCAGCCGTTCTGTACTCCTGTGGTAAATCATTTCTAACTGAAGGTGAATTCACTCTGAGCTGGATATCTTCTAAAGGACACCTTCTCAAAGGTTGGACATCCAATCTAATCTAAGATAACCTGTACAAAATGCACCTGAACTCAGCAAAGAGTGACAATGCATCCCAACCCATGCTAAGATAGATGTATACGGGATGAACTGCCCTCAAGAAAGGCACTCTTCATGATTTGGCAAGGTAAACTGGACAGCTGAAGTACCATTTAGTGTTCAGTTAAACGATGCCTGTCCAATTTTCAGACAGCTATTCAAAGCAAAATACACCTGACACACACTGTGTGTTTTCCTCATTGATCTGCACTCTGCTCCTCACAAACCAGAGATGACCAGGAAGCATTTTATGCTTTTATCACCTAATATACTTGTGTCCCCTCCCAGCTTGATGCCTTCGCCCATGCTTGCTAAGATAATTCTGCACAGCGCCGGTCCCAGGAGAGTGCCCTTCCAAAGAGAACCCCTCTCAGTTTCACCTCAGTTAAACTGCTTTCATCCCCATGTCCTCTCCTCCCTGCGCTCAGACAACTGTCCAGATTTTTGCTAACACTCAGTCTTTGCAAAAGAACACAGTAGATCCTCTTCAGTAACCAAAGAACAAAACTAAAAGTGCATTTTGTACATCTTCGGCTTCAGTAAAGCTTCCTTTGAAGAGTTAGCCATGTTAAATTTGCACCACTGTCACACACATGCTAATGGGAAGCTGCTCTCCAAGCACTGTTTTCAGATATTATAACACAGAACTCAATTTCTCACTATAAAGTACTATAAATTGGGCATTTATGGCTTTAAAATACTAATACTCCGTGGTTCACTTACTTGCTGGACTTGGAAAAAGCCATGCATGACACCTAAAGCTGTACCTAACCCTGGAGATCTGATTTCTGCTCTGAGATGCATTTTACTCCTTGAGTTTAGCAAGTATGTTCTTGAATGATTTTTTTAGTGATCTACAAATGCCAAGTATATTTACAAACTGGCTACTGCACACCCATTCTCCCATTTTCTTCCTCCCGGTATACATCCAAATTTTTGTAGACATAATTCTGTGGGATTTAACAAAGGAACTGACTATTCTTTGCAGCTGATGTGCAGGTGGACAGCTTTGTTTCCTCAGTGTTCTATTCCTTACCTTAGAGGGATTTTTATGTCACACTGTTGCTCCAAAGCCCTCTGCCACCTCAGTCCACCCATCTCTACTTTCTAGATTTGGGTTTAGGGTGGTATAAAACCCTGCTTAGGTTTCCTAAACTAAAATGAATTTCAAACAGATCCAAAAGGTTATAAATAGAACAAGAATATTAATGCTAATATTTTAACCTGAAATTCACCAAGTATCTTCTCTCTTCTCAACCCAAAGCTAACAATTATTGACTCAAAGTAACTAGATAGGTATCCAGCAGATCTTAGGAATGTACTGAACTTTATAACATTGCTTAGTCTACCAAGTGCAAGGACACAGTTTTGGTTATTAAATAGAGAAGAGGTTTGGACACCCCTTGCCAGATTTCTTGACTACTCTTCACAAAACACTGATGGGAGGTCAGCATCTGTTCTAATCAAAGCTCTTCAACGTCATATTGCACAAAGAGAAAACCTTCATGCCTGGGAACTTAATATTGCTTGCATCACACCAGAAAAGAAGTGTAAAAATAACCCCCCCAAACACCCTGTGCCCCAAAGAGCAGTCATCCAATACCACCACCCTTCCTTCTTCAAGGGAAGTCAAACACATTCCCATTTAATTCTTTATGAGGTTAATGACAAAAATTTGAGTTGAAGACAAGCAGTTAGATCTCATCTGTCCTTGGGCTGACAAAGGAATGACTCAAGACTATATAGTTTGGTCTAAATATACTGAAGAATTGGATTCACCAAAACAGTGCAGACTATGCACAGATTTATTTACCTTTTAGCTCTGCACTCTGCAAATACATGTGTAGATTTTTCTTACATCTCCTACAGAGATACAGATAAGGTACATTTACCTTAAACTGAAGACCATAGTTCGGAATAGTGCTTGTAGATTTGACTGGCCTTCAAAGCTGAGCACTTGTTCCATGGTAGGAAAATCACAATGGAGCAGGAGTGTTGATGCAATAAAATCTTAGCAGATTTCAGTTTGCACATATGAGTTATAAGAACCATGCAGTTACAGACTATGCTCACAGTCATCTGTGTCATCTAAGGATACAGGCATATAAAGCTTAACACTGAGATTTCTACAGTAGAGTATGAGCAGCACTAAGCAAAAGCTTTTCTGTTCTAAAAATAGTTAATTAGATTAACACATCATGGAAATAAAGTTGCAAATGACTAAACTAATTTGCTACTCCTATCCTAGACACCTGGTACCTCATACTGAAGTAGCCACGTGTACTCAAGCTATATGCAGAGCAATACACTAAAGAACTATTAGGAATAAAAAACAATCAGTACTTGATCTGGTTTAATTAAATACTGTTCTGCTTGCTTCAAAATTGCCCATCAGATGCAAACCCCAGCATGCTGCCAACTGCTACCCCTTTTGAAGAGGAAGGCATACTTTTTCCATTTATAATATACAAATTGCATGAAGAAAATCAAGGTATAAACAAGAAGTGGACAGTTTCACTAGTGCTTTTTTGGTTTTCAACAGAAAGAAGTGATGAACTTATTCTCTCAGCTACTTTGCTTTTGCTACTGAAAGTATTTGCCAATCAACTGGGAAGAAACAATTTAAGAGAACATGAAGCCTTTTTAAGAAAATAAAAACCAAATATTTTGAGTTTTATGAGCAAAACCCAAACACAAGCGTTTCACCCCATCTTCCCTGCCCAGCACTAACAAAAAGCTTCACTGTATTTTATGCTAAAAACATACATTTCTTAGCGTTGTTTGAATGGGTTGGTTTTTTTGCTTGAGCTCAGAAGATAAATTGTTCCTTTTCTTTACATAACTTAGAAAAGTTCCACTATTTGGGGTGTTACATAGAACCTTGAAACTCCAGAGCTGATCTCTAAACCACTGCAAGGAACAAGAGGAGGAAACGCTGCGTGAAGGAGCAATCAACAGTGGTGGTCCTTTCCAGGCACAGAACCCTACTAGTACTTCCCTCATGAGGAAGAAATATTCCTCTGCAAGATGTTTCTTTGACAATGTGGGGCTCTGGCAGCAGTAAGAAAACTGGTCCTGCTTACACTGAGCTCTGGGTTTGCCTCCTGAGTCAGCTCCCATAGTGCTGCATACTGCTCAGTCAGCAACACCACAGGCTGACATGGTCACCCAAGGTCCCCTGTCCTCAATAGTCAGAAGGTCCCCACCCCGACAGATCCAGTACAAAAACCATCTTAATTACTCAATTATGCTGTATTATGCAGACCTCATTCACTAACCTTCCACAGAATCTATAAGGTTGGCTTTGATATGCCCGTTCTTACTGATGTACATGAAATGCAAAGCAGAAAGAAAAAATCCAGTCTGGCTAACTTGTCACACATTTACTATTCAGTCTTCAGCGATTTCACTGACAGAGAAGCCCGACAACTCTCTTTATAGACTGGATGGGAGAAAGACAATGTGTCTTTGTAGTCACACAGTCTGCAGAGTTATTCAGATTTTAGTAGACAGATTTCTGATGGTTTCAAACAGGAACAGAAAAAAAGTTACTCCCAGTTAATGCACTGAGAGAAGAACCTGGCTCAGCCCACCCAAGGCAATAGTTGCAAAGTTCTGTTATCTAGAAAGCACGTAAAAATGAACTTGCCTTCCATAAAGATCCTGTTCCAGTAGATTTTTCCAACGTGATTTCCTCCAAGAAATATTAGATTTGATAAAATCAGCATTGAAGTACTAACAGATGCGAGGACAGCGTGAAGTCGACGGTGAATTCTTGGCGAGAAGAAACGCTCCTGAGGGGCAAACAAAAGGTGCAGATGAAGTGAACAGCCCCTGCAGTTTTTCAAGCAACGTTAGAAAAAGACACTGTAGGTAATGACAAACAGCTTTTATACAGAAGTTCAAATCCTTATGGACCAGATCCCAAAGCTTTTAAAATATTTAGCACAACTCTCACCAATGCCATATAGGCTTGGGTAAGACTTCATTCAAGGCCAGGGTGGATGTGGTTCTGGGTAACCTGATCTAGTTGAAGGTTGCAGGGGGGTTGGACTAGATGACCTTTAAGGTCCCTTCCAACCCAAACCAGTCTGTGATTCTATGATTCATGATAAAAAGGGGTGTTGAATAAGGTTGGAAGGGAGCTTCTAGGAGGTTACCCAGGAAGGTCATCAAAGCAGGGTCAGCTAGAGGTGGCTGCTCAGGAGTGTGTCCGGTCGGGTTTTGAATATCTCCAACGATGGAGACTGCACAACCTCACTGGGCAACCTGTGTTTGACGACCCTCACAATAAAAAAGATTTTCTTACATTTAAATGGAATTTATTGTATTTCAGTTTGTGTCCATTGCCTTTTGTCCTGTCACTAAATACCACTGAGAAGAATCTGGCTTTGTTTTCTTCCCCCCTACAATTAGGTATTTGTACACATGGGTAAGATCCCCCTGAGCCTTCTCTTCTCCAGGCCCAACAGTCTCAGCTCTCCACTCTTATGGCAGATGCTCCAGTCCCTTCATCCTTGCAGCCCTTTGCTGGACTCACTCCAGCATGTCCATGTCTGTCTTGTAGTGGGGAGCCCAGAACTGGACACAGTCCTACACATTCTAGGTCTTAATTCTTTTCTTATTTAACATACTCCTTGATGAGTTTTTGCTGATGGATGTAGACAGTAACAACATGCTTCTGGGGAGGATAATACTATCCACTAGGTTCCAATATGGAGTAAAGCACTTCAGTACAAATCAGCATCAAACAACTTGAGAAGTCATTAATACTTTGGTTGATTAATAAGACTTCACTGAAAGATTCTAGAGACAGACCAGAACTGGTTATCACAATAAGCCTTAAGAAACAGATGCGTCCACATAAAAAAGAAGATGCAAATACACACAAAATCCCAATTTTTTTTTCAGTGCAAATATTACTGCTCATGTTGTAAAGTTTGGGTTGCTGCTGTTTTAATGATACAAATAAAGGAGGTGTCTCTCCATCACATACTAGTTTGCTTTTTTCTGTATTTTGCATTATCACCGGAGGTGTGAGTGCAGCACACAGACTGCAAGAAGATGGTGAAAGAAGGAAGAGAAGGTTCTAGCTTCCTCCAATATTCAGTTGTTAGAACAAATTTCCAAGAGCATTAGAGCACATCACACGAAAATATTGTCTCATTACTGCATAAGGTAAAATATCTTGTTCATCATGGTCCCAGGCTGAAAGCCTCATTACACAGTGCCTGAATCTCCTAAAGACTGAATGCTTGGTGTGAAGTAATGACCGCTTGCCAAGGAATGGGAACTAAGGAAAATATCAGGAGCTGCTCAGCCTTCAATGTCATAAATGGTGATGCTGCAGAGAAGAGTCTTGTGACTGCAGCATCAAACCAGTAATTAATCTTTAATAGCTGCAGCCAGACTAGAATTCACACTCAGACACCTGAAACAACAAACATGCTCAAAACAGACCTACAAATACATCCCCAGACAATTGTTAGTTTTGTAAGCATCAAAATAAATGTTTCAACTACTAGATTATAAAGTGACAAATCTTCAAATAAATGACAGTTACAAGCATAAAAATACGATTTTAACATATTACTGCAAAGCGAATCTCTGGTAAACTGAATGTTAGCCCCAATCAGAATTACATCTAGTGTATGAGTCAGTCTGAGTCAGCACAAAAATGAGGAGATATAAACTTCAAGGAAAAGTATTCTGTGTCAATCTGTATGAGCAATGCAGCAACAGTCAATCTTCTAGACAATGCTATGGAAAACATTGAAATATGAAAACAGAGACTGAGATTTCTCTCTGAAAATTCTAGATGAAAACTAGGGCATCACAGGAGAAGGGAAGCGAACATACTTAATTATAGAATTATAAAATCCCAGCCTGGTTTAGGTTGGAAGAGACCTTAAAGCTCACCCAGTTCCAACCCCCTGCCACGGGCAGGGACACCTTCCACTAGAGCAGGTTGCTCCAAGCCCCTGTGTCCAACCTGGCCTTGAACACTGCCAGGGATGGGGCAGCCACAGCTTCTCTGGGCACCCTGTGCCAGCGCCTCAGCACCCTCACAGGGAAGAGCTTCTGCCTTAGATCTGACCTGAACTTCCCCTCTTTCAGTTTGAACCCATCACCCCTTGTCCTATTGCTCCAGTCCCTGATGAAGAGTCCCTCTCTGGCATCCTTGTAGCCCCCTTCAGACACTGGAAGCTGCTCTGAGGTCTCCACGCAGCTTCTCTTCTCCAGGCTGAACAGCCCCAATGTTCTCAGCCTGTCTCCATATGGGAGGTGCTGCAGCCCCTGATCATCCTCATGGCCTCCTCTGGACTTGCTCCAACAGCTCCATGTCCTTATGTTGGAGACGCCAGAACTGCACACAGGGCTCCAAGTACATAAATATTCACAGACACCAGAAGTTCCTCAGTGACACAAGTTTTTCCCTTTCTAGTACTTAGCATCTCCAAAGCTGCCCAAGGACTTCGAAAACATTCTCCTTCAGTTCACACACAGGTAAAGGTTCTCTTAAGTTTGTCTCCTCCTGAAATGCACAATTATAAATATGTGGTCCCATATGTGAAAAATATGCGCCTTTGAAGAGTGTGCAAGTATACACACACAGAGAGAATGTTTGAGATCTTGCTATTAAATCCATGCTAACAACCAAGTTTAAATAAAGAGAAGTTATGATCATGCTAACTTGAACTTCTGTTTAAGAGTCACCAGACTCACCCTCTTCTTACACTGTGCTAACGAGTTGTGCTTGAGCTGTAGCTTACTTATAGAGCACAGTCTAACAGCGGATGTACTTTTCACTCTCCCTTTGTCTTTCAAACTAATTCACCAACCCTACAGAGACACAGTTTTAATTAAGAAAGAGGAGGGGGAAAATCGTCTGGTAATGCTGCAGAAAGAGGTAGAGCTGGTGCTGGGCTG
Source organism: Strigops habroptila (assembly GCF_004027225.2). Lineage (NCBI taxonomy): Eukaryota > Metazoa > Chordata > Aves > Psittaciformes > Psittacidae > Strigops > Strigops habroptila. Next base: position 42,488,001 of record NC_046359.1, read on the forward strand.
CATTCCCCACCAAGGCATGGATTAGACCCAGAAAGTTTGTGAGATCTGCCTGCTTCACAACCTAAACCAGTGCGACTGAATCAACACGAACAGATACAAAAGCTTTGCCATTGAAAAATATAAATTAATACAGTTACTAAAATAATAAATAAAACTGTCACATCTAATACATTACTCTCTATGAAACTGCTGTGTCAAACAAGACAAGTTAACTGTAGTACAGACCATAAAAGCCTTTAGTCATTTATAAATTCTAAGGGAGTACTTTAAGACAGAAACAGTTTAGACAAACGCTGAATCCTTTCTGGGCTTTGTGAGGTTAATTTCCATTAACTTTGCTAGGCATTGATCCAAAAGGTAGTACACATCCTCCTGAGAGTCTCTGATGTCAATGCAGCTTTTACCCAGCTGCAAAGAAGGTAAAAGAAGAAAACATTCTTTAAACATCTCATGTCATCTAGAACAAGCTAACCCTGAAAGTACTCGAGCAGCTATTGTGCTCACATTAATACTGTGAAAGCATTAATTTACCCACGGAAAAGGAATGAGGCTGCTCTAGAACAACATTTGTGATTTAAATAGCTCCCTGCATGTGGATTTTTCTGAATATACAGCAAGTTGGTTTCATCGAAGCAGACAAAATTCACCTCCCCCAACTCTTCATTATGCTATTTAATGACTTAACGATGACTTAACAATGCTCCATTCCAATGGTACAAGCAGTTGCTCTGGATTTGTAATCCGAGCAGATTGTCATTTGTAATTTTTGCTTTGGATTTGGAATCTGAGGATTCTCTGGATTCTTCTGCTGCCTCTTTCCCTCTCCTCTCTTCTGTTGGAAATACAGCCAGAAGACTGAATGGCAAAAGAGCACCTTGTGTTAAAATGACAGTGAAGCCATGGCTGCTGGCTGAAGCCCTTATATTTGCATCCTTCCTCAATGGTCCATTTTACTTGTAATCTCACATCAACACTTCATCATATTTTACTTTTAGGAACATCCCCACCTTCCCACACACTGAAACAAATGGCCTGTAGCATTTAAACTACACAAATAAACAGACATATTGTCAAGATACTCAGACCAAAGGTATGCAGCATGACATACGAGGTGACTTACATAGGTTGGCCCAGGCTACCTTTCCTGGGACTGAATGGAGTTTGGGATATTATTCCAATCCAATTCCTGGTCTAAACAAAGACATTTTTGTGGGATGCTGGGAAAACCCTCTCTCTGCACACAGCTGGGTCTAGCACAAGTGGCTGCTGCTCTCTCAACTAGGCCTTCTCAGTCATCTTACAAAAATAAATGATACTATCATGTAGTGGGGTACCTTGGAAAGTAAATCTATGTATGTGGTTGAGAGGGGTGGAGGAAAATATGCTTGAAAAGGATTTGCATGGTCCAAACATACCCATCCCTAAATCCATTCCCAGTGACACATGCATGTCACGTTTAGCCTCTGAGTGCAAACCAAGCCAGACACAGGAAGCTTGTATAATGGTTGGTTTTGTAGAAAAGATAGCTTATGAAGGACAACATGCACCAGAATAGATCATTCAGGTTAGAATTAAGAGTCAAGTTAAAGGATGGGGTGGAATTTTGAAGTCAGAGAGGATGTGAAACACTCATTTCATTTGCTTTGCAAGATCATTACACCACTATGAGTGTGAAACAAACAAACATGGCAGGAGAAGGGGCTTCAGACAGCACAGCATCACTTAAAAGAGCTTCTTTCTAAGGGGAGTTAGAACTAATCAACAATATGTTCTCATTTCCACTGATCTACAGGATGGTCTACAATGACGTTACTGAATGGCACGAGAGATGAAGTCGAGGGTCCAGAAATGTTTTCCTAAATGAATTTACGTCTCCTGGCTAGCCAGCAACAGAGAAAATACTTTGGGGAATACTGACCAGAGTAAGTCATCCACCCGCCCATGCGGAAGTTGAGGAGACATCCAAGACCAACCTGCACAGCAGTCAAAACCTGGCAGTCCTACACAGAATATCACCCTGAAGTCTTCTTTACAGAACTATATTCCCCAGTATTTTACTAAGGACCCACTCCTACATCTTCCTACAGCAGCCACTCTTCCAAGTTTTCTAGTGACAGCAGTGGCACCATGGCAATTTGGCAGAGAAGCATAGAATCAACCAGGTTGGAAAAGACCTTTAAGCTCATCAAGTCCAACCGTTGCCCAGTACTGCCAAGACCACCACTAACCCATGGCACTGAGGCCTCGGCTACACGGGGTGTGAACACTTGCAGGGACGGTGACTCCACCACTTCATGTCCCAAATGCTCACTGTTCAGAGACCTGGTGATCCATTTGCAGGACCTTGTTCTGGGAGCAGGTCTCATGTCACGCGGGGTTAGGGAGGGCTCAGGAACTGGGGTGCACGTTTTCCACCACGCTGCAAACCCAGGCTGATGACAGGGTGATGTGTGGCAAGAAGTGCCCCTGATAGACATTAGCTGGTAGCTTCTTGGCATGTGCTTAGAAGATGGAAAATATCTGTGTGCTGCATTCTCACTGAGGGAGCTGCTCTGGGAGAGGTTAGAGAAAACTTCTACATGAAATCAGTGACATTCTCAAACTTGCTCATACTGAAAATACTTTATCAAGTCCCATGTAAGGGAATAAAACCTGCTGCAATTCAAAAAGCAGCCATCTTCCTGGAGTAAAACAGGGACTCAACGCATTGAGTTCTTCTTGAACTACACTTCCAGAGACACGCTAATACAAGCACATGGCAAAAATAAGGGTGTATGGTAAAACTGGAGAAGCAGGTGAGTATTTCTTATGGGAATATATGAACTGTGGAATAAGACTGTCAGATACTATGGCCAGAGTGACATGAAACGTGCTTAATACTACAAACTGCAATACTACAGATTACATTATCCTGGTTTTCATCTGCCTTTGGTTTTTGAAGGGTCAGAATAAACTAGTACAGTTTTTAGAAGAGTTGTCTTTTTTTAAATACTGTCCTACAGATTTCATTCTCTTTCTCCTAAGCCTATCAGCAAGCTTATCCACAGTGACTTTAAAATAAGATACACAAACTGCACTCTTTTTTGTGTTGAAGAAATCAAGCAAATTAACTACTATAACCCTTAGTCCTGCATCATCTTTCACTGCCTAGTGTACAAGAGGGGAGTAAGTATGCTTCCAACAGTTATTAAAGCTCCATCCTTTCAATTTCCTGAAGGTTTTTATTGGAGCAGCAATGCTTAAAAGCTGATGTAATGTTGACTCACCTTTATGTCACAAAACTTAAATTCAATATTCTTTGCAATGCTCTGTTCTATAGAGTTTGCAAGGATTTGGTGGAGGAGGGACAGTGGGTAAAATGCTTGTGGGTGAAGCTGCTGCAAGTACAGGCACAGCTGGAGCCATTATGCCTATCAGGTAAGTGCTTGGAAAAAAGCTTAAATCCCTTGCTGGGGTTGCTTTCCCAGTGCAATTTAAGGATGTGAACTTTGGTTTTCACCCCCATTGCATCACAACTGAAGAGTACAGCCCAAATTTGTTTACCTCTCCACAGAAGCAACAGAGAGCAACCAGTCAATCTTAACTTCTAAGCATGAGAAGCTATGAAAACACTTCTAAGGGCTTTCTTTTAGAAGCTGTTCTTAGATAAATGACAGGCCAACTCTACAATGTCTATCCCCAACCCTGGTAATCACCCCATCACACAAGAGTGAACACCTCAAGCACCCCTTGAATGTGGGTCATCCGCAATGCAGCACAAAGGCAGGAGCACGGGTGAGAAGCTGAAAGCGAGTGAGGAGCAGATGGGGTGGTGGGAAGGGAAGCGACACATCCTGACTAACAGTTCCTGGCTATTTTCTCTATCTGCAGTTAGGAGCACTCAAAGTGGAGGGCAGGGTGTGACTGAGCAGCTGGGGGAGCAGATGGGACGGAGGAAAGGCTGGAAATTGTGACAAAGCTCTGCCAAACAGAACGTCAGTGTCTTCAATTTTTAAAGTGAGCAGTAAAAGGAAGATGGGTTGGATCCAAGCAGTGGGGCAACTTCTGCAAATGTTTGTTAATACACATCGTCAGTGGGTAATAGTAACAAAAGTGTGTTTGGGAGACTGCAGAAACAAAGGGAGGGACTACATGCACTCAGTAATGCTGGGAGAAGTTGGGCTCAAAGAGTAGCAGGACCAAAGGGAACCCAGCTAATGAGGGGCTGGCACGTGAATATAATACTTACTCCTGCACTCTGAAGCTGAGGGACAGATGTTGAATAGGATAAGAGTAGAGACTATACCACACAATGGAAAAGCAACAAAAATAAAGATCTCTGGTTGAATACACAGACAAAACAGCCATTTATGAAATAATCCAAAAGAAACCGTGGAATCCCCAGAACTATATCAGTAACAAGATAAGGAACAGGCTGCAAGCAGAAAGTGAACAAGATGTGCTACCAGATCTTATCCATCAACAACTGCCACTCCAAATGGAAGAATAAATATAATTTCCCACCAACGTATCCTGTACCCTTCAGTAATCATGGCAATCATTCCTGTTTGCTCCGTTCTTCCTCTAGCTCTAAGCCAGAGCCAGTCCCCTTTACTTTGCTTTATTGTTCTGGCATTTTATTTTGCTTGCAGTTGTTCCCCTCCCTTCTCTCCAAACTGACCGGAGGTCATCTCCTGTTTCTTTCCAAGGTATATACTTTCCTTTCCAAAGCAAAGGTAAAAATTAGCTCCTGGAAGGTTTACACATGAAGGCGGGAACTGACAACATTTTTCCAAGAGACAGAATGATGCAAATGACCTGTAATTCCCTACCTCACTCCTATAAAAAGAGGACCATGTATTTAAAATCAAGCAGCTGTCAGTTAAGATCTAGTCTCACAAATAGAACTTGTTTCTGAATTTAGGAATGAATGCTATATACAGTATTTGAAAAGCTACTCATCTTCTGTATTGATGTCTTACTAAACATCCACTCAACAAAATGTTGTCTTGCACTAGCACCAGCTCGTTTTTAGATTTTCCAGAAGATCTACATTTATAGCATCTCTCAGCAAAGGGCCAACCCCCCCTTCTGTTTGAAGACAGCCTCCTACCAGCCCGTATGTATGCACTACACTTGGAGATGCATGTGTGAAAGTTTGACATACACTGAAGGAAATTTCTGTACTTGCTCCTACACTTCACTCTTCACCCTCAAAGAACCTGCCCAAACATATTTTTGTTTTAAGAAGTGACAGCTTGTGAAAAATACAAAATGAACAGCATGGAAATGCACCATCCTCTTTTGTGGTTTCTCTTTAAAGCAGGGAATTTAACCAAGTGATGGCAATGTACATACTTCTATACACTTCTCTAAGCTCTCACCGAGGAGGACAGGTTGAGAGTGCCACACACTTTCCTCTGTGTTCAGGTCTTTGACATCCTTATTTTTGTTCTCCTGGTTCCCATTCTGGTTCTCTCAGTTCCCTCATCCACATTTTAATGGTCTTACCTTTTAAACTGTAATCAAATTGGGAAAGGATCTAACTTCACCAATCGCTGGTGCCGCACAGTGGTTCTGCCCCCGTGCTCCTCCCACACTGCCACTGGGAAACTGTGAACAAATAAATACTACACAGGAATAATCCCCATGGAGACCCTCAGCAAACACAGGCTTGCTTTCCCTGTGGCAAATTTCTGTAGCTCAAAGCACAGCAGAAAGACAAGAGTGCAACCACTCCTCAGTGCTTTTAACTTGTATTTCCATTAAATGCTGACATCTATTGTCTGGACTAATTTTTGAGGTGAACAACATGAACAACTCATGTAACAGCAACAAAGCAGCCCATAACCAGCCTCACTTTGCTGTGTTTTCACCCTATAGCATGATTTACCCGCTTTTCAAGCTGCATTATGGCCTGAGCACCAGCAAACTACCTGATGTTTCCACAAGAGAAGAGGAAGTAGATAATGCTGGTATATGGGAGAAACCTTCTGTTATGACATTTCAGCAGCTACACAAGGGTCTTCCCAGCTGATTCGGGTTGGAAACAGAGCAGCTATCAGCTGGTAAAGACAAGGAAAATCACAATTTTCTCCACTGCTGGCCTCAAAATTAGTATTTTTTGCACAGATTCACAAAAAAAAAAAAAAGAATCCTTGTACTCAAAAGGTATGAAACAATAGAATGTTATTTCCGAAATCTTACTGCAGCCACTTTTATCATTTGCTGCAATGAAAGCCTACACCATATTGCATATTCTTGTTCCTCATACAAAACCAACACCTATTAGATTTTCAGTCTTTATTACTGAGTCTGATGCAAGAAGTTCCCTCAGCAAAGAAAACCAGAGCTAGAGTGCCAGTGTGTGTCTCTGTGTGTGCATTTTCAGTAGGGCTCCCAAAATATTTTGGGATCCATTTCCACAAAGACAAATGAACCCTTACAACAAGAGGGTGGAGAAGAGAGAAAAAAAATCACATTAAGCAAAAGCAGAAACATGGCCAGAACTACCCGAGTCAGAATTATTGCTGGCAAAGCTATATGTCAATGGAAAAAAACCTTGGATGCATCAGCCAGCCCATATTCACCTTTATGGTCATTCAGCAGCCCAGTACGAAACAGCACCTTGATAACTCGGCTTGCTGCTTCCAGGTACCATACACGAAGATAGTCGCCACAAGTCTGCCCTGGCTAATGTTCACATCCAGGGAAAGCGGTTTCCATTGGTTTTGAGCCAGAGTACATCTATTTTGGATAGTAGGGACTTCTGGTTAGAGCAATGATATGGCTGAACTCAAGGTTGGGGTGGGGGGCAAGCCTCATCCACTGGTCTGGGTTTGACGTTATGGGTGATGCATATATCTCAAAAACCAATTCTGCACTAGAGAATGAGTCCGATGAGGGGACTTTGTTCAACTAGCCACCTTTACATTCTTACACATTCTCAGAGAGCGAAATGACAAACCCAAGAGAAGTCTATAGCAAGCACATAAAATGTTATGAAGAAAATCACTGGTAATGCTTACCACTAAATGTAATCACCATGTTGCACTAAAAACATTCATGAATTACATAAAACTGTTAGTAAAAAAGAAAAGGCCAGACAGGCTTAACAGTAGTAAACCAGCAATCTAAATACTCTTTTCACCAAATGAAACAAAATAAAGATCAAAGCCTACTATGTACTGAAGAACGGCTGAGAAGAGTCTGGTTTTATTACAGAGATCTTATTAAAGAACTCTTCTTGCAAGGTGGTCAAACAACATACTTCCCTTGAACAAGTTCCTAATGTTTGGCCAGTTCCTGCCTCAGTCAGCTGCAGAAGGAAGCTTTACAATTTAGAGTGAGTTCTACTTGCTAAAAGAAATTCTGACACTAAAGGAGAGGGTTACACATTTGGTCAATGTGAAATTCAAAGAACCTTTATGTTGGCTAGGCTGAATTTGGGCCCCAGCATAGGGCTGAGCAATTACTGCAGCAGAACCCAATCGATTTCTTTGTCCCACTGATTTTAAATATGGAGGCTCAAGCTACTACCCTGTTCTGCTTATGCACGTTTGCAAGGGGGAGGCTCCAGGTAGTTGAGCTCCTCCTCTTCCACCTTCTTTCCTCAGCTTTTGTCTCATACATTGTATTGCTTTGGGTACTGTTCAGATTCCTCTCCATGAGGCACATCACCAATATAAATAACCAGAGGATGTAAAGCTTTCTGCTGGGGTAAAAAGTGAGGTCAGCTCCACAAAGACTCCAGCAGGCAAGTGTGCAGAGGAGAAAGTGGTGAGACTGCAAAGGAGGGAGGAAAGAGAAAGGGAACCTTTCCCCCTTCAGGAGCAGTGAGCTTAATTCCTTGTAGGACCACAACCCAGAGCTCAGGCTCTCCAGTCAGTACTTTTCCATGCTCCACACCAGCTGGCTGCAGGATCACTGCATAATGCATAACTTATCAGGAATTAACTGTAGGCATTTTAATGCACTTAGCAGAGGAAACAGGGCAAACAAAATTAAACCAAGGAAAAACCAGATAAAACCCCCTCATGACACCCAACTGTTTAAAAGCCATCTACAATTCTGTTCTCCACCAAGCTGAGGATACCTGTGGTCACTGAACACATCTCTGGTACCCAAAGCAATGGTGGTATTTAACTACAGAGACAAATGTATGGATTCATGCTTCTGGAGGGGGGGAAAAGCAAAATAACACACTAACCAAAACCATGGGCATCATGCAAAATACTTCCCCTTTTGCAAAGGGGGGTGGGAAGGCAACTAGAGGGCACTGAAATGGACTTCATTAGTGCACCTCACTACAGCCAGGCATGGAAATGGAAAAATCAAAGTATTTTATTCTTTAAAAACCCAAACCACTTACAAGGATAGCATAAATGACTCAAAAATAAGCCACGCTTAAAATTAGTTGGTTTCTCCAATTGAGTCATTTCTGGTGTGTTTAGTTTCTTACTAAATAAAGCTAGAAATAAGACTTTGAAACTAGAAATTCCTCATAGCATTATTCTTAGAAGAGAGATCTTTATGTCTTAACCTAAAAAATCCTTACTAGACTGAATGGTGTGTTTTCACTTTACAGAAAAACTAAGAAGATCCATGTTGCTGTTTCAATTAAAACATTGATTTTTAACAATCTGCCAACTTCATCCCCTTTGCTCCATCTTCTTTTGGATGATTCCCAAAGATTTCTGTGTTAAAAATCCATTGATTTAATGATGTTGTCAGCTCTTCTAAAGTTTAAATCATTCTAAATCTGTTTTTACACCGAGACCTAATTTCTTGTACAGATCTGTATCTTGCCTTCCTTAAGGAAAAAGGAGAAGGAATTTAAATCACTGGCTCATGGCTATTAGCATTTTCTTTCCAAAATCTGACATGTTATTTATTAGAAGTCAATACAAATTCTGATACTGATTTTGAATGACTACTGTTCATCTGTAAGAAATACAGAATCAGTGAAACAAAGCACTTCTTTGCTCAATACAGGTCTAAATATCTTCTGAAAAAGTAAAAAAAGAAGTGATAAAACCAAAATAAACTTCTCCAGTTTAATATAAAGTTCCCAGATATGCCCTGGCTTATGATGCTCAGCATTTATTGTTGCTTTACAGACAATGTTTTAATGAAAAGACAGTACTACTTAATTCAGCTCTAATATCTAACAAGTAATCTTTAGGGGAAAGAAGATACACAACTTACTGAAACATAAAAGCTCACAGCAGCCTCGGCTGAAAAGTACACAAGAAGGAGCATCAGCTCTTTCAGAGCTGGAATCAGGAAGCCAGCACTGGTTTGCAACCAGTACAAATGAAGTTTCAGCTCCAATCTTTGGGGTCAGGATATTTAGTGTTTTCAGTAAATATTAGTTTATATGCTCATGCTGCTTTTTCATTCTAGCTCAATATGCCTGAGATTACACTTAAAACCTGTCAGACCGCTACAGGAGCGCTAGCTACCCATGTTGTGCTGGGTTTCAAGTGCTGAGATTCAAACTACCATAAATCTGCATAAATAGAGAGTCCGGTTCTTTTTATATATATTCTTAGTCAGCATAAGGATTCAGTGAAGGACGAGACTCAAATGTGCTTTATTTAGATTTCGAAATCTTCCTGTTGCAAGAGAATTAACCCAATAGTGGGGAAAAAAGGGGAAGCAGTTTTGATATAATTATTGTTAACCTTTGGGACCAATTCCATTTTAAACCCAGCAAGATTAAAAGTCAACTTGCTCTTCAGGCTTTTCTTAAATATATTTTACTGATTAAACATCTGCAGCTCAACTGAATTATGTAACTCAACTTGAACAACAATATACGAGGAGGTTTGGGGAACAGAATGGGTTAAAAGCAGCAGAAACCTGGGCTTTGTACGTTTTTCAGAAACTCATCTGTTATTCTGGGGACAAAAATGAACTTTCCTTTTAAAAATAGCCTTCACGAGCAAACAGAGCAAGGGAGTGAAGCACAAGAATGCAAAGGATGTCACCTGGCCAAGAGATAAAATGAAGTGAAAAACCCAGACTGGGGTTCTCAATGCCACGGTGACTATTTCAGGCACATTCCTGATGAGACAGGACTATGGGAACGCTTCCAGGAGCCAGATTACAAGGGAAAAAAGGAAATTTATACAGGGCAAGAGGAAATTTGCAGTTCATTTTAAATGTGATACTTCTCAAAGAATCACATTCACCCCTTGACAGGGACAGGTCAAAGTCCAATTACTTGTGTGCTCCCCACTCTCAGTGTTCAAGAAGAAAGTGGGTATTTGTTGTAAGAGTGAGGAGAGAGCATGAGGGGTAGTTTGCAAAGAGTGGAGCTCATGTTGTTGGAGAGAAACCTTCAAGGCACAAGGCAAAGCATGACTCAACCATAACCGAATGCAGAAAGATCTGCCTAATGCTTAATGCAGATGCCAAACTATTCATATTACAATTACAATACTGTATTACAAATACAATTACAATACTGGTGTCAGAAATAGTCCAGGGAAAGATGTGAACATGTTTGCTAAGTAAGGCCTACAGCCATATTTCCAAAGAGAAATAGAAAAAAAGGAGACACAGAAGACATTGGATAGGCCTTTAACATTGGATGAAAACAAAGGGAAGGGGTAAAAGGCATTTGGTTCATTGTTAGGGAATTGATTTACACAAAAAAGAACCCTACTGCCAGCATATAATTACAACTATGTGTTGGAAATTAATCCAACACATCTAACCCCACCTTCATAATGCCACATCCTTATCATTTCTCTGGTATTTAAGCACTTAATCAAGAGTTCTTTTAAAATTTCTGATACAGTGACATCAAATACAAAAAGCCCCAACACTTGTATTTCCTCACACAGCTGCAGCACTGAAAAACTACATTGTCTTCCAGACCAGAGGCAATTTGTGCAGCTGAAGCTCAGTTTCACCCTAGAGGGAGGATTAATGGATCTGATAAACTCATTCTCTAGGAAGAAAAAAAGCTGCTTCCAGACTCTCGCTGAATTCATAGTGGTGGCCAGTTGGATGACATAGGGTAGCACTGGCTGTTATTGGCTACTAAATGGCTTAGCTGTATCAGTTGCCACACACGGGATGCCACAACAGTGAAAACTGAGATGGGTGGGTTGGACAACAAGTAGAATAACTTGAGCATCAGGACTTCATCAGGCTGCAGAGTGAGCCATCACCACCACCACCACATTATATAGGAAAACAAAGTATGTGCACTTACAACTACTAAGGAAGTGAGACATAGGAATTATTTATCCTTACAAAGTTATTAGAAGATTTGGGATTTAATAGTGAGCAAACCTGCAGACTAAAATGACCCTCAAAATTAAAATACTGTGTTTTGCACATGACTGCACATAAGAGACAGTCTGTCCTTTGGAAATGACATTATGAAGGTCAAAACTATAAATAAAGTGAAAACATCAGAGGTCTTCAAAGCAAAATAATACTTTCATTACTTGTCCCTTGAGTGGCATAAGATTTCCCAGTGTAAGCTTGTTCCCAGATGCAAGCAGCTGCTCCATACACGTTTGTCCAGGAAACACATGGTTAGAAATACATACTCCTAATTTTAGTGAAGATGAAGATGACTATTTTAAGGGCATCCTGAGTGAAACCCGAATACAAATGTTAAAACTGGCTTCTGTTCAGCCAATGTGACACGCAGTTGCTTACTCTAGGACTACAGAGGAAGCTTTTAAGACTGTATTTCAGCATTTGATTTGCTGAGACTTTGCAGAATTCTAGTTATATGGCTTACCTTTAACACTGAGAGTGGGCAAGGGAATGTTAACTATTAGCTGTTGCCCACGACTTCTAATTTAGATGGAACCAAACTAGCAGCCAGGAACTTCAGCTGAGCATGGAAACAAGAACACGGCAGGGGGCTGGAACTAGATGATCTTAAGGTCCTTTCCAGCCCTAACTATTCTATGATTCTATGAAATGAAGAAAGGTTCAACTTACAATTAAATCTTGAACAGGTGAAATAGAAAGTATCTTCCTGATGCCACTTTCCACAATTACTCCGAGCCAGTTCAATGCTCCCCAGTACCACAGGTAGCTCTGCCCTCCGTGCCAATAGCTTACAAAGGCAAAAGTGAGGGCGGTGGAGAAGAGTGTTCCCAGCAGACTGGACTGAGATCCTCCCATTGGAACATAAATGTACCTGTAGGTGAAACAACAGATGAGCAGCATTATTTGGGGATTTCACATGAACCTCAGAAGAACAATGACTACAGAACAGGTTTGTTATTTTGTAGCATAAAGAGAAAATTTGAATAATTACCTGACATTCTGTTTACCTGCCCTAGTTTCTGCAAAGCTGTAGACCACTTTATGGAATATGCGCACGTATCATTTGGCAAAAAGACAATTTTGTGGTCGCAGGAACTGTGCATTAGGCAAATATCTAGCATAAACTATTCTCAATTGCAAAAGACAAATGTTCAGGTCTTTCAACTGCAGTAGTTGTAAGTTAACTTATATACACAGAAGTCACATGTAATCTTCACATGAGGGTGCTGAGGCGCTGGCACAGGGTGCCCAGAGAAGCTGTGGCTGCCCCATCCCTGGCAGTGTTCAAGGCCAGGTTGGACACAGGGGCTTGGAGCAACCTGCTCTAGTGGAAGGTGTCCCGGCCCATGGCAGGGGGTTAGAAATGGATGATCTTAAGTTCCTTTCAACTCAAACCATTCTGTGATTCTATGTGTGCCTAATGACCTTCAGAGCACATGTACCAACCCCCCCTCCCAATCCTATATGAAGCACCCTGCATGCAATTATATCCTGTATTTAAACTGAATCCAGGACTCAGAACCTTAGTCTCTAATTGATGCTAAGCATCCAGACAGCAGTGCTCGTTCAGTAAGATTACCAGAAGCAATGTCATTCTGAAAGCTGACACTGGTTTTGGGGTCACTTCTTCCTGCCTGGAAAGCTACATCCACTCCTGGCATTTTCCAAGTGAGGCATGGCCACTCGCCAGCCAGTCACCTATTTCTGTTAACGCTTGGAAATCATCAGGCAACGGAGTCACCACCCAGCTCCTGGGTACCAGTAAGGAGATGTAGTATATGTGAACTGGTGGTGATGGTTCTCCTGAGATGTCATTCCTTTGGCATCACGCACTGTACTCGTATTTGAGACTATTTCTACTTGCTAAGATAATGAAAGGAAAATTTTTTGCAGTGAAATTTCTATTTCTGGTTATCAGGTTTTACATTCAGAGATAAATATCAGCTTAAAAATTTAAAGGGGAAATTATCAGAGTGCTTTATTCCTTATGTTAGGAAGTAAGAAAATTCAGTGACGGGAAAATAAAGTGATGAGTGATTAAAAGCTAAACAGAAGAGTCCTTAAAAAAAAAATAACTGTCAAATTCTCCAATTTCTCTATAAGCCTAACATCAGTACACCACTTCAGCCTGCTACAGGGAACGTCTGATTACATTCATAGCCATTTTCAGTATAAGTGTGCTTTTTACTAGGCATATGAAAATAAATAGAAGTTAAGATCAATGGTTTTTATTTCTATTGTGCTTTTCTTCTCTCTCCCCTTCCCATGTTCTCCTCAGGTCTATTCTTTTCTCATCACATATATATAAAGACACAACTGACATAATCGTGCCTTCTTAACACAAGGGCACTAACTGCCCTCAGACCCCATGCTCTGCCTTCCCTTGTTAGGACATTCCCACTGTTTTAGTAGCTATAAAGGCCCATCGATGTCAAGTGACTTCTCTCAGACAGGATTCCTCCTCAGAGGAGCAGTTCCGTATGCGCCTGTGGGGTCTGTCCAGGAAAAAAGTGGGAAAACCCCATTATCACATTACAGAACACATCAGGAACAAACCTACTTCCTGCCCCACCATCCACGTTGCGATCCACTTACCACCTCCACCATGCCCACGTGGTGCACGCGTGCACGCACTCTGACATTGGCAGGCATAAGCAACAGGCAGCTCAGCGTGCAGGCAGGGGCAGAGCCTGGCCCCATGCCTGGCACTTTGTGCTCTGACAGAACCCAAACTATCCTGCAGAAGAACCACAAGAGCCCTTGTTGTTACAGAAATGCATTTTGCTGTTTTTCATTTGAGCATCAGAATCTAATTTATCAGTCCTTTTCCTGGATGCTTACACAGAAGAGTACCCGTTTGGTTACAGAAAGCTACATTTACACTGAAATATGAGGGAGAATAAACCAGTGAGCAGTATTATTAAGCCAGATGACAGAAGAAACGTATTACTTCTGTATTATGATTTATGACACAACACCCGCTTTGTAACTAACAATTTGTTGTGCTTTAAACCTGCCAGATCTAAGCCCTTCCGAGCCCTTCACTCAGTCCCCCCCGGTGGGATGGGGAAGAAAAGGAGCCTTTTAGAGTTGTTCTGCCCTCCACTTCACTAACAGAATCTGTGAGGAGGGAGGGACGGAGGCAGGGAGACAGATTAAGGGGCAATCACTACTGTGATTTGATGTCTGCATGCTTCCCAACATTTTTCCTTCTACTTGACACTATCGTCTACCTGCAAGCTATCCTACAGTCCCTCTGTACTGCAATTACAAACTCAGAGTTCACACAAAGAGACAGGTTGCTGTAGAGCACACGGATCTGCTGCACCAAATGCAGAACTGCATTACATAAATATCTCGGTTTAAGCTTCCACGCAGCAGTTAAGACTATTCCCATCTCTAATCACAGAAAATCCACAGAGAAGCTCAAAACCCCCATTTCAGGGACTATTAGTATATAAAAGTAATCATGGCTCCTCATGGCAGACTACCACAACTCAAAGGGACACCCTTCTAGCAGAATTTAACAGCTCATAAGCAGATTACACATTTACCATAGATGTGCAGGAAAGGCAGTCAATGACTCAAAGATGGATAAATGAAGGAAAACAATAAAGTGGTTTTTAAAGAGAAAAGGATGTTAAGGCAAGTAGATTTGAGGATGGTCATTGGTCACACCCCTCCAGGTTATTTGGGAGGGATGGATAACACTAGTGCCCCTTAAACGCCACAAAAATTGCAGACAGAAAGATCAGACCTGCGGAAGATGCTTAGTATCAGAAAATGCAGGCTAAGAGAGTATCTAAAGATGAAACATCAACTTACGGGATCAAAAGTCAATTCCTGCCAGAACTTTAAAGGTGGGATCTGAAGGTGAAAGAACAGAGATTTCTAGGCAGGCTGTCAGAGAGGAACTCGTGAACACCCTAGGCCAGGCTTTGCCAACCATTCCTAGGCTGGCTAGACCTCAAGGAAAGGCACTTCGTGTTGTCAGAAGAAAAAGTTGTGCATATTAGATGGAGAGAACTCTGCGTAGATTAAATATCTCAAAACATCTGGGGAATATCCGAGGCACATAAATGCAAATAAATATTGAATGGTATATATAGTAAGAATTATTTGAAGACACACGCATACATACCTGACCTAAGTATCTGTCCTTAGCCCTTCCCTGGCAAAGATGCTGCCAGCCTTTCCCATATTTCCACAGACTCCATTTTGATTTCAAACTAAAACTTACGTGCTATTAAACATGTTACTTTCACAAAGCATAACCCTGTGTGTCTGTCTTTTAGTCCCACTTCCAGTAGCTTAAATCAGCTTCTCTACAGCCAGCAAGCTGTTTCACTTACACAGCTGATCTTAACTTTAACTCACTAAGTGAACATTTGAGAATTGGATAAAATATGTAAATGGTACCATTTAAATCCCTAAAGTAATGCAAACACAAACATAATAGCTGAGGTATTTAAAAGTGACATTTACTTACAAAGCATAACTTTTCAATCCAATAACCATTTTGTTAGTTTTCTTGAAGTGGGAGTCTACAGAACAATCACAGGAGATCTGACAATCATTCCCTGGGAAAACACATCTTTTCTTTTAATGACATTTACATTACCAAGTTTTTATTCTAATAACTTCAGAAAACCACTAAGAGGAGCATTTATAACCAGTTAAGAATCACTCTAAAGGGCTTTTATTCCTTGAGGCCTCAATACACTGCTCCTACTTCCACATGCACGTAATTTTAACCGTCTTTAAATCTTGAAGTAAGTGCAAGTAAAGCACCTGTTTAAATGCTGGTCTGTGCAGGGGCTCCCTTCAACACGTGCTTTCATTTCTGCCTTGAAGGAAGGCTATACAGTAAGATGCGTGCTAGCCACGATTTTTCTTCCCTTCTCTTTAGCTATTGCTCTTGGAACGTCTTATCCAGCACCAGGTGAAATGTAGATTAAAAAACAAAAAATAACGGTAATTTGCTTGTAATGGCAAAGTTTTGTAAATAAAATCAACTCATGAGCTTTTTGTGTTTCATTTCGGGGCACATTATTTGATGCCTGAAATTCCAATGCCTCTTTATATTTCAAAGCATTCAAGGGTTAACCACACTGTGTTGAGTTGGACAGTGACACAGCTTAACGCAATGTTTAGAGACACTTTGACAAATGCAGACCCTTTAAAATACTGAAGCTAATGCTGGCTCCAAGGCAAGTGCTGTTAAATTACCTCAAAAATGTTTAATGAGAAATTAAGCCCATTTGGGTTACAAAGCATTAATGAGAATATTCATATGCAAGAACACTGAGCTTGACAAATATGACCTGAATTTGGGTTCACTTTCCAGTTGTTAGCATGCTTCCCAGCAAAGACTGAGTGTGCCATTCCCTACTGAAAACTCAGAAGTGTTTAATGGATTTTTCTTCCCTTGCATTCAACACAAAAAGTGATCCAAGTCCATACGTCAAGGGGCAGCAAACTGGGGAATACTGAACACATCATTTTGAATTCACTCTTCCAAGGAAGCTCATGTTTGCAGAGATTCATTTAATCAAATGGAATTTTAATTGAAATTATAATACTTCCTTTTAATAGAAAGAGTTTCATTACTGATGGAGTGCTGTGTTCAGTTTTCTCCCAGCCACATCTAGGAAGGAAAGGCCTACCAGCACCTGTGTGCACTCAAACACAGGACTACCAGTCAGCTACCTTTGAGCCCAATGGAAATGGGAGAGGTTCCAGATGATCAAAGTGCCAAAAGACTGGTTAAATCATTAAGTCCAAACCAGGGCCCCACGCGTTTTGCTGAGGGTAGGAGCCTAAATGTTAGCTAGTACCAAAAGAGCCTTAAGTGCTTACAGCTCAGTTACCGGGCAGGAAGGGGCTGTGTCCCCAGGTGACGGAGCAGGAAGCAGGCACCTCCGGCCTCCTCCCATGAGGAGCCTGCAGAGCCCCCCGAAGCTGTTCTGAACATAACTCCCCTGAGGGGCCCAATTCATTCCTGATACTCTCAATATACCTACCATGTGCTGGTAATACCTAAGCTCAGCACCACAGCAATTGGGCTGTGCGCCTTTGAAAACCTGGCTGGAGGAGACACCTCTTAATAGCACTGTCACTCCTGCCTTATAACATGGTAGAGGCGAGGCTCTTTGCCAGGGAGATCAACGTATCTTGTCTCCCAGAGGAGTGCTCCAGCTGTCTGTCACCAGGCTGCCACCAGGCAGAAAAGAAAAGGAGATTCAAAGAGTGAATACGCAAGAAAAACCTCAACTCTGTGGCTAGGGCATTACCCAGAGAGACGCAGAGATCCCAGCCCTGCCTTCTGCACCAGGAATTGCTCGCTCTGCCCTAAAGAACCATTAGACAAAATGCGTAAGCAACACCATGAATTAAAGGATTATCTTTTTCCCCTCATTTTCCTTACTTCTCCTGACTCTGACACTTAAGGGCCCAGCTCAAAATTCAGAGCTCTGTATATGTCTGCACCAGAGGCCACATTGGCATCATTTGCCCACACAAATAAAGCCTTTGCAGCAAATCTCTTCCCTTGCCATCTCCCCTCTCGTTGTAAGTATGCATTCACAACAGCACATTTTACAGTAGTTTTCAACTACAGCTAAAGCAACAGAGACCAATTCTTCCTGCACTTGTGACTGCACATATTGAACTATTTGTGGTTCAGTTTGTGAAAAACTGTTAAGTACGTGCCTTTTGTTGCTTTGTCCATGTCAAGAATAAAGTACTACATTTTCTTCCCCCTCTTAGAAAGTCACTTCTAATTCCATGGGTGTAAAGTATAAGCTATTTGGCCATCTTGCTAATGTTAGTATTCCAGGTACATCAGGCAAAATGCAGATCCATCTGCATCTTAAATTCAGACGTTTAAAATACTCATCACTGTGCACTTAACAGCTACCTTTTCCAGCACACCTCTGCCCAAGAACTGCACAAAATGTAGTCACTACAAAAGAACCTCTAGTATTTTCCTTATTAAAACGTTTCTGCTCAGAGACAAGGTGATGAAGTTGAACAGCCCTTGCAGTTCGCTAGGTAACAGAGAAGACTGTTTAATCCTCACAGATTCCTTTGTGGAAAGCTTGATGAGTCTTTTGCATTCACACATCACTTTGTGCACACTCTTGTCAAAGGGCTTTGTTAGTATCCACAGGCCACAGAGCAGTTTCATCAAATGATGCACTACCAGTGCCTCACTAGGCTGTGTAGGTCTATAGACAAGCAGAAACCAGGGCAGGCACCAGAAGACTTTCACCTGGGTACCTCAGAAAAACAAATCTCTGTGAGACCAGAATAATGTTCAAGATCTGAAATTCCAAAGCCAGTGAAGACTTGGAAAACATTACAACTTTCAGATTTTAAACCAACACCAACAAAATGTACTTCAAATGCATCTCCGATATAAAGTGAAGGCAATTAATTAATGAATGAATTAATTTATAATGAATTAATGAAAAGCAGAAACAGAGAAGAGATGACCATTAAATACCGCAGAAAACTTGGTGAGTATCAATGCATCTACTTCAGGATTGAGTAGCATTACGTATTCCTCCAAGCTGCACCTGCACAAAGTTTGAAGCGTCAAACTTTGACTGCAAGCTGCAAAGCTTGGCTTTTTGCAAAGTGTCAAACTGACTGAAAGCTGAGGAATTCACCTCTCCTGAGATCACATTCCTGAGAGAGGAATGGCTGCAGTTCTGAGAAAAGGCTATAAAATACAGTCAAGGCATTGGCAAACCGGGGGTGACTTCACTCAAGATTATATATAGCACCTTCCACACTGTCCTGGGTTCAGGACACACACACTGAAGAACTTCTATACACTCTCCAGCCTGTGTCAAAACCCCTTCAAACACCAGGAGCTCAATCTCCTCTGCTGTAGAGTACAATCCCTCTTTATCAGCCCAAATCAACGCTGCTTAACTGTGACAGAAGTGAGAATGGATATCAAATTTAATCAGAGTGAAGCAAAATATTCCCTTTTCTTGAAGCAGAACTCTTAAATAATGATGATTTCATTGTTCTTCTCATGTGCAAAGAAAGCAGAGACGCAATCTCCTAACAGCACTCATGAATGTGGTTCAATCCAGATAAATCCTAAGTGGGAAATGTCAGTTCCTGTGAAGTCAGCAGCGACAGGGCACCCAAGCTAAACAAACCCATACATTTTAAACATACAGCAACAAAATGTCCCAGTGCAAAGATACCTGAGCAAGAAATGCTGTAGCTACAACCAGAAATTTAAATATATATGTAAGGATGGGAAAGAAATGGGGTGGGGGGAAAGTGCATGCTCAAGGAAAAAGGAAAAAGCCTGTCAGGGAAATGAGTATCGGTTGCAGAAAAGTAAGTTGAAAATGTACCAAAAATCTTCTTAGCCTCCTACACCACTTAGCTGTATATCTGACAAGTTGTCTCAGGGTAGTCTGTTTGTTAGAGAGAGAGAACAAATGAGGACTGATAAATGAATGACTTGGCACTGACCTTCACGAAAAGCCCCAAGATGATGAGTGAACAAAACTGGTTTCAATGCGGAAGTACATATGTAGGCTAGAAAAGGTAGAACACAGGTTAAAGACCACTGTCAGCAGCATTCCAACCAGTGGGCCTTCATGGAATTCTCTGAAAGGTATTCAAGGAAGCATCTGGTTTACGGTTGATTTACACATCTGGTTAACAAACCATTGATTGTTTTTCCTGGTTTCTGCTGCTTGAGATTTCAACAGGCTCCTTTTCTTTCTCTGAAAGCAGGAGCAAGAAAGGTCCACTCAGCTTGGAAACTGCCTAATAAATTCCTGGTGGTACTTGGGAACAGACTATGAAACAGCAGCTTGTGCTCACATCATTCTTAGCACTCAGGACTAACAAGCTAAGAAATGGCAAGTGGCTTCCAAGAGTTAAACCCCAAACTGGCATTTTTTCCCTGGAAAACCTCAACTAAAACCAGATCTGTCAGTTCAACTCTAGAATCTAAATCTAACTAATCTAAATTACAATATTACAATAATCTAAAGCACATCATGGTAGGACAGCTATGGTTTAGCTTTGAAATTGCTTGAATTATTCCCCAAATACTGTCTGAAGCTTTTCAATTGCTTCAGTATTCAAATAACTCACACCCCTGTGCAACAGGGTGTGAGTACCTCCAGGGCTGTGAGTGCCACAGCTGGGACAGTATCAGACAGCATAACATACCTCTGCCCTACTGCAGTTTCACCATGTTTTGTACTTCTTAGGAAGTACATGTGCAAACAATGTCCCACCACACTGAACGCAACCATAGGCGACACTGCTTAGAGGTGGAACACTCACCCTCGACTCCAGCCTCAACGAGGAGGCAGTGGGCAACCACTGCTTTCGGCCATTGATTTTCCACTATCTTGCAGAGACCCTGACAGGAAAATGGCTTCTCCTGTCACAAATCACCCCTCACATGAGCATCACTCAACTTGGAGAGCTGCAAGGAGAATAACATCTGTCTCCAAGCTGAGACAGACCCTGCTTCCAGGAGCACTCATGCACAAGTAGGGGTTACTTCAGAAGGAAGGATGTGGGGGTACAGCTCCTGTGCACCCACTCTGCTACCCAACTTGCAGCACTGTGTGCAGTTCTCGTGTCCCCAACATAAAAAGGACATGGAGCTGTTGGAGCAAGTCCAGAGGAGGCCACGAGGATGATCAGGGGCTGCAGCACCTCCCGTATGGAGACAGGCTGAGAACATTGGGGCTGTTCAGCCTGGAGAAGAGAAGCTGCGTGGAGACCTCAGAGCAGCTTCCAGTGTCTGAAGGGGGCTACAAGGATGCTGGAGAGGGACTCTTCATCAGGGACTGGAGTGACAGGACAAGGGGTGATGGGGTCAAACTGAAACAGGGGAAGTTCAGGTTAGATCTAAGGCAGAAGCTCTTCCCTGTGAGGGTGCTGAGGCGCTGGCACAGGGTGCCCAGAGAAGCTGTGGCTGCCCCATCCCTGGCAGTGTTCAAGGCCAGGTTGGACACAGGGGCTTGGAGCAACCTGCTCTAGTGGAAGGTGTCCTTGCCCGTGGCAGGGGGTTGGAGCTGGATGAGCTTAAGGTCCCTTCTAACCCAAACTAGTCTGGGATTCTACGATTCATCAGCTCCTGGCTGAGATCAAAAGCAATGAAAACGAACCTGAATTTCAGGGGCACCCTCAACAGTGATTTGACTGCCCTGAAGCAGACTAGAAATGCTCAGCAAGGTTAAGGAGGAGTCTCCCATTCTCCCGCAGTTTTTACCTGAATCGCATGAATCTCAATTATGAGCTCATACAGTGGCAGAGCACAGCCATACGGACAGAATTCATGCATACCAACAAGTCAAATACAATTGTCTGGGGTCAAACATGTTGACAATGTCCTGGAACATCTTCCATTTACATTGCAAAGGTTTTTGTTTAACAGCACCACTGCAGAAATTGACAGTGACGATCCACCTCTACAGTACTGTTTAGTAATGTTCAGTGAGAATCAGTGTAAAGGTGAGTGGCAATAAGATGATACTTCCTCATTCTCACTTGCTCACCCATTTGGTATTAGTGATGCCAGCCCTCTCCATATGTGTTTCTTCCCCTTTTTTTATACACCAAAGAGCCCCAGTCCCACAACAACAGCCCACTCCATCCTCTCTTCATGACCATCTGGCAATTCTGTGATGTCTCAGCCTCCACTCTATTTGAACACTTTGGCATTGTTGGAAAAAAGTATTAAATACAGTAATGTGAGAGTTTAGAGCAGATTCACTAGCACAGAGACAGTTATGGGCTAAAACTGCTGGCTAAAACCCACAAGTGGTGATTGATGGCTATAAACTCTTCACCAGATACCCAAATCATTAGTTCAGATTGCCAGGTTATTCCTGACCCAAAGAGAATATGCAACTATTCTGTTGATGCATATGCACCAAATTATTACCAAGGTGAGCACTACATTTCTTGGACAGTGATAACTAAGATCAGTTTATTTGCTCCTAAGAGAAAAGGCCAGGCCAGATTTTCTTTTATTGCCAGCAAGATTTTCTTCATCAGTGTCAGATGGGATCTGTGTTCTGTGTTCATCTTCACTGCCAAGTACCTTTTGCACCAAGCCTCCTCTGCTCTATCCCTAAAATTAGCCAAATCCAACTCCTTCAATATTTGAGGACTGAAGAATCAGAAAGATTTTTTCATCCTTCCATAGTTACAGAGATGATGCTACAACTCACTGCTATTGCAAGAGAAGAAAGTATTGAATAATGGTGTGCTTGTATTTCTTTTTCTGTGTGGGTTCACACACAGGGTTTGGCTGGATGCTACCCTGGTTTGTGGAGTTTGTGGCTGCGGGGGGGGGGGGGGGTCATTAAGCAGAGCACACGCTTAGCAGAGCAGCAAGACAAAAATCAGTTCTTTCACCACTAACTTCGTCTGGAGACTGACAGAGTGAACTGGACACATTTCTTCCGATTTCAACATGATTTCATTTTGTTCAATTTCCAGAATATGCTCATTAAAGGATTTCCATTTTAGTATTAAAAACAACATTTCCTACATTAAAGCCTCTTTATTCTAAAAACCTGCTACCACATGCAAAATACAATGATTTTCTTGTATCACATCCTGGGCGGAATAGCTGTCCAGAATTCTGACCTGCCCGTCCAGTTTTAATCTTCTAAGCAGTCCTGTATGAGAACTCCTCCTATGCTTCCACGATCCACTGATATTTCTAGGTCCATATTGATTGAGAAGGCCCATATTGATTATATCCAGAAGGTGGAGAAACCATCAAGAAATACAGCGCAAACTAAACTGCAGTCCTTAACACCAAGCCTGCCAGTTAAACCCTTTCCTGAGCACATGCACAGCACTAACTTTGCAGCTAAGCACTGAGGTGTCAGTGTTAAGCTTAGATTTTATTTAAAGAACAAACATAGAATCATAGAATCATAGAATCGTAAGGGTTGGAAAGGACCTTAAGATCATCTAGTTCCAACCCCCCTGCCATGGGCAGGGACACCTAGAGAATGGACCACTCGGTGGATAAAAAACTGGCTCGATGGCCGCACGCAAAGAGTTGTGGTAAATGGCTCGATGTCCAGTTGGAAACCTGTAACGAGTGGTGTCCCTCAGGGATCGGTGTTGGGACCGGTCCTGTTCAACATCTTTGTCGGTGACATGGACAGTGGGATTGAGTGCGCCCTCAGCAAGTTTGCCGATGACACCAAGCTGTGTGGTTCGGTTGATACGCTGGAGGGAAGGGATGCCATCCAGAGGGACCTTGACACGCTTGTGAGGTGGGCCGATGCCAACCTTATGAAGTTTAACCAAGCCAAGTGCAAGGTCCTACACGTGGGTCGGGGCAATCCCAGGCACTGCTACAGGCTGGGCAGAGAAGAGATTCAGAGCAGCCCTGCAGAAAAGGACTTGGGGGTGTTGGTTGACGAGAAGCTTAACATGAGCCGGCTTCAGTGTGCGCTTGCAGCCCAGAAAGCCAACCGTATCCTGGGCTGCATCAAAAGAAGCGTGGCCAGCAGGTCGAAGGAGGTGATCCTGCCCCTCTACTCTGCTCTCGTGAGACCCCACTTGGAGTACTGTGTACAGTTCTGGTGTCCTCAACATAAAAAGGACATGGAGCTGTTGGAGCGAGTCCAGAGGAGGGCCACGAGGATGATAAGAGGGCTGGAGCACCTCCCGTATGAAGACAGGCTGAGAAAGTTGGGGCTGTTCAGCCTGGAGAAGAGAAGGCTGCGTGGTGACCTCTGTATCTCACACTCTTTTCTGTGCCTTTATGGGATAATCTCAGCATATGACACAGTCTCCTGAGGTAATCCCTCTCGGATAGCTGTTGTTGCCTCGATTCCTCATCCTCTCTCCTGTGAGCCAGAGAGCACAAGCTGCTGGGGCCACTCCCGAGATCCCAACAGGTAATGGCTTTCCTGCTCCTGCCTGGCAGTAAGGAGAAAGCAGTAAGGCTGGAATCAAAGGATCTGATCCCAGACTCATTTAAGCAAGCTCCAATATCCCTTTAAAGCTACAGGGGACAGCATAAAGCCAGCTGTAACAGTCGGCATTAAAACCCTTAAAGCGTCTACTGCTGGCAGAAGGTTGAGGATTTTAGGCGAGGCTGCTGCCATTCAGAGCAGGAGGTGATTTTTAGCTCCTAATGTAACAAGAACAAAGTGGACAAAAGTGAATGCAGGCAAAATTTAAATTGCAAATTGAGCCCTAATTTTAGTTCTGTAATAGACATTTCTTAACAACCACAACCCCTGTGAACAACAGGATCTTTGCACAGGGTCGATGTTTTTCTTTGCTAGCTGTATCTGAGCAAGAAAACCTGGTTTTAGTTATCATACAGCATTTTTCAATCTTGTTAATGGAGTTCAATATTAAATACGAGCACATTCTGTGAAGGAAGCCTAGCTGTGATTCTTTGTTTTGCTGAGTAGGTAGCGTTTAAATCAATAGCAAGGGCATTCTTCCTCTACCCTCATCTACCTTTGCTCTGCTTTTGAACATTCTAAAGGAGAACAGCAATACAAAACACCACCATGCTGCTCCATTCTAACTCAGAAACGTAAGATTGTCAAGGAAATGTATTTATGATCAATCTTTGGGTTTGCGAACAAAACATGTATCCAATACTTTGTGTATGCTTCAAAGACGAAGTACAGGCCAAGCCCTCTGTTCAAGAAAGAGAGAGAAGGGAAATAAAAGCCATTTATTTCCTTGATAATGGTGCTTGATAAACTCTAACCATACTCAGACCATTGCAGGCAAGAGGCTGGTTGGCAGTGTGACACAAACATATTGCTTATTTGATGCTAAGAGAGAGGCAGAGGAGTCTGAGACCATGCAGGCTTGATACCTGTCTCTTGGGATTTTTGCACTGGGTGCAAACAAGATAAAGAGATGGACTGCATCACTTCTTTACTGTGTTATTTATTACCAGCAACGGATCCACGCCAATGCTGGGTTAGTTAAAATTGAAGTGGAATACAAAAAAAATCAACATTCCAGCATTATGTCAGTACCACTTCTAGTCTAGTCATTGAGATTCAGTAGTTAAAACAGTGTCCTCTTTCCACATTTCTTATAGCAAGAAATAAAGTAGCAAATAGCCTTTTCCTGAATCCAAGTATCTCATCTTTTCTATACATAATCCTGCAAGGATCAATGACACCACCCAGCCTTATGAGGCTGAGGAAGACTGGCTGTAGATAGCACCCAACTTCCAGCAGCAGCCTGGAGAGAGCGCTTGACATGCGAGGCAAGCCTGTCCTGGCCATGCTTCGGGATTTACACCTGATGATTCTACTTAGATTTCACGTTTTGCCAGTTCAGACAAGATTATTCTAGTACAAATGCTATTCTGCTGCCACTGGCTTTGAGAGCCATTCTGTGAACAAACAAGTGATGTAATTCCATAGCAATGGCATATTTAAACTCTACTGATCCCATATCAGGCATAGGCTCATCTTGCTTAATTAGGATAGTGTGTACTTGCTTAACATCAGGCATGCACTAAAATAACATATAGTACCCAAACCTGTTAAAGTGATCCAAGAAGCTTTCCACTTATAGATATTTACCTCTTTTCAAATGAGTAGTAACTAACACCACTTTTTCTGTTTCTTACAGGCTCCTAGACTGCAGACATAGTATTTTTTCCATGCTGCAAACGTGTCTCGTAGTTACCATGCCTAGAGGCGTCTCTCAAAACCCAAACCTTAGGATTACCAGTCATTAAATCTCAAGCTCACAGACACATCCAGCACTCAGTGCAAAGTATTCAACTATCCCACCTCTGCCTCTGAAAAGGTCACAAACCAGGACAACAGCATGACTTGCACAACACACCATTATCATCCTCAACACATATCCTGCATCCCTGGCTTAACGCTCACTATCCCTCATGCTCTGGCAGCAAAGCACTGGGCAGGATTTTACAGTGCGATCTTGGTTTCACCTCTGAGAAAGATGAAGACTTCACAGCTTACTGCCAGGTAATGCTGTACTGGGCTTACGAAAGCACCAAGGAGCACAGCAAGGCCTGTGCACCCCCAGCTATCATTCAGCTAACTCCATGCAGATTTTTGCATGCACATGTGAGAGAGGAAAAAGGGCTGAGAGGAAAGAAGAGAATGTTTTACTGACAGCACCTGACCAGTCCAGGGGTAGGCATCAATCAGTACCTCTCACTTCAGCATCTCTCATATCTCTCACTTATGTTTGCTGCTGGCAAGAGATGATCAAATGTGCAAAATATTCAAGTTGTCAAACATGACCAAGAGCTCTATTATAATGAGAAAGTAACTGCCTGACATGTTCACCTTCAAATTCCAGGCTTTAAGGGATTATGATTCCAACATTAACAACAGACAAAACATGACTAAACAAACTCCCAAACCCACTTTACCTAGATATATAGTCCCAAAGTTTTAACCCCTACTGCACTGCATTGGGATCAGCTTCATCTAATAGTAAGTGATTGAACACGTGTCTCAAAGCAAACACAGATAAGGATGCAGCCAACTGTGCTGGCACCATTTGCAAGCACCTTCTTGTTTTCATCAGCAGTTCTGCAGAAATGGAGAAAACAACATGAAAAGGATTCTATGTGGAAATGAACTGCAGAAGAGAAAAAAACCCACCATGTTTTTTGTTCCTTTTCAGCATCTTTTTCTTCCTATGCAATTAAACACAAGCCTTAATTTATGAAAATTAAAGCAGAGATGAAGAAGGAATGAGACACAGAAATTAAGTGTATCTTAGAAATCTGCCATTTGACCCATAATGATGGAAATGGTTTTACTGCCCAGATGGTAATTATATTTTCAAATGATATCATAATTATTCCAATGAAAGTGACCTTGCCATGTGTAAGTCTTAAGAACTGCTTGTACACTAGAAAGAGCAGATTTTAGACTGTTTGCAAGCTGGAAGTTGATTATGCTGAAACATTGCATACCAAGGAATAATGTGTTCTGACCCAGTGAGAATGAGCTGACTGGAAGCAAGGTAAGGCACCAGCTAAAATCTGTGCAGTACCTGGAAATTAGAAAGTCATTTAAGTGCCATTGTTATCCATGTATGAGTAAGTAGCTCTTCATGGGTGAAAGAACATACAGGAAGAACACAGCTGGTAGTCCGTTATTCTCTAGCCCCTTCAGCTTACATATGAATTCTGTACTGATGTGTCCAATGCTAAAGACTATTTTTAACAAGTTTCTCGAGACTTTTTTAAAAAGATATTATTTCCTTCTGCACACTTGGGAAGGGAGAGTTGCTTTCAAGGTAGATAAATTATCACGTTGCAACCGCTCTTAAAATGCATAGGAAAATACCTTTAAAGTATGCAACCTGATCTGCTAGGGCTCAGCTCGTCCACGTTCTCTCTTTACTGAACTCTTCGGCAAAGCTTCCCATACATTCAGTATGGGGAAGTTCCGTAAAGCTTCCCATACACTGTCTGCATGAAATAGAGTCATGCAAACCCACATGAAATCAGATTTCAATCAGATTAAAAGGTAAACAAAAGAATATTTGTCATAACTGTAATGATTAACATTGCAGGTTCTATTGTTTCCACTTATGTCACTCAGACAAGAACGTTACACTGAACAGCGTCTTAACATATTGTTTATTCTCTGCATGTCATGTGTGATCCAGGATAGTATAGCTACTGAAAACAACACTCAAATGATTTCTGCTTGTTCCAAAGTTGTTTTCAGGCACTGGTACGTGTTCTGTATTTTATTTGAAACATTCTGTGCTTGTCAAACCACATCCTTGCTTGTTCCATAAAAATACTTATCCTATCCCCATCACTACAGCATCTGAATTCATTCTGGTACTGTATTAACAACAAAACACCACCACCAAAAAACCAAAACCAAACCACTATACTCTGCAGTTTATTCACTCGCCACAGAGGGAATGTGTGCAATACAGCACAGCAGTATGGCATGGAGGGAGACTGTACACATATTTTCAAAGTGCATTTGGATACGAATTAAGCAAGGTCTGAGATCCCTGCTCTGCCTATGGACTAAAAGGTGATACCATGGCCCTTAGTTTGGGGAGGTGCTCACTACAACACCCTGGCTATATTGCCAGAGAGAATAACCTCCTGAAAAGATCATCTTTAACCTGCAGGATTCATGACCTTTGAGGATTAGGGTTACTAACCCTGGTCTGCCTTCTAGAGCCTTATAATGGGCCCAAAACCTTGAACTTGATTAGTGCTTAGTAGGGCAGAAGTATAGAGAATGAAGATAAGCTTTCATGTGTCAGTAGTAGCCCATGGTAGTGAAAACCACACTAGAGTATTCGGTGCCAACTGGGTCATACAGTGTACATCATCACACCATGGTACTCGAGCTAGGAACAGAAGTTTCTCAGCAACAGAAGTCATGAGACAGAGCTCTCTGTAATGTAACACCACCATTCCAATGGCACAGGACATTGTGCTGCTGAAGATAGCTAAGCTAAGGACTACCTGCATGGTATAAAAAGCAATCAGTGAAAAATCCCTATACAAAATCAAGCAGCGTTGCCCTAGAATCCAGTTCCAAATCCTATCATGTCCTCCCCTGACACTTGAGTTGTATGAGCTAGTACTTGGCTGCACCAAAAGACGAAATTGCTTATTATATTACCCATTATACTTCTGTAACTATGTATGAAAATAGGGATGCCATCTATAGATATGAAACATGGCATAATGACAGCCTACAAACACACTATTTGACCAGAGAAAAAACCAAAGATGACAAGGAGGCTGTAAACAACCGAAATCGATCCGCTGCAGGGATAGTAAGAACCATCCCCAAAGTCACCCTTCCAGAGGTAAACCCAATTGTTCATCATTTGTAACTGGATCTAAAACACTTATCCTGGAGGTAGGAAAACATGAAACACCTTCTACTGACAGAATGAGCAGAGCTTTCCCCCATGATCTCACCCAAACCAGCCACCACACTAACAGGAAACAACCTGCACAAACCATATGGAGCCAACCTGCACTAGCCTAGACAGTGATACATCTTCAGTGTTTCGTATGCACTGGATGCATATACATTGCTCAACGCAGGGACTCGTAGAGGAACTTCGAACTGTTCACCGGGATACAGGAACACTTCCCATAGGATGTCATGGAAAACACAGGGACTTAACAAATGCTGTCAGAACAGCCACAATGCCACATCCGCTGTCCACCAGTGCTACACCTGCTCCAGCTCCCTACATGGGAAATAACAAGGTGGACTTTTGGAAAGTAAGAAAACAAGAGTGGGGAGAATGCAGGGTAGGACTCACTGTCAGGGAGCAGACACTGGAATTAGCTGGACTTGCTGGTCATCTTTACTACTGTTGGTTTTTTAATCATAGAGTGGTTTGGGTTGGAAAGGACCTTGAAGCTCATCCAGTTCTATTTGAGATGAGGATTCACAGCCAAAACCCTGGTTCAGAGTCAGATGCAAAGTCACAGCCTTTGGTGTGTTGTGTTAGAAAGAAAGAATATAGGCAACTAAGTAAAGCAGATATTGCATCTATAGGCAGCATATTAGAGAGTACTACGCAGACACCCATTCCTACAATAGTCAGTAGGCCCATCAGTTTGGGCGGTATGTAAATACTGCATCCAGGAACACAGCCAGCCAGGACTCAGCACACAGTACTTATCTGCTGGGTTTGCAAGATAAACCCACCACGTTTCTCTATTAACACAGTGCTTTTTGGCCAGCCTGTATGATTTCTCAGGATTGCAGAATCCAGACGTTAGCACTATACTGACAGCAAAATGGAAGTGAGCTGTTTAAGGACCAGGGAAACAGACGGAGCGCCGGGCTCCAGCACAGCATCGAGTGCAAAGAGGCAGGACAGCAGCTGAGGAAGAATACTCTTACCTAAAATGATCAATAGAAACCTGCTTCAGTGCAGGTCTTGAGCAACTTGGAAGGAGACTTTCTGGAGACCCTTTCCAAGCAAAGGTCTTCTTTTCCCAGATCAGAAAGGCAGGCTTGGAAGATTCATTCCTTTCTGCCTTTATTTAAATAATTGAGAGTCTATTAACTAAAGTAATTGTGGCAGTCTCCTGCCAGGCCTGAAAGACAGGGGGATAAGCCTCACATAGCTAATTACAGCAGCAACCATCCTAAATCCTCTCAGAATCTCTTTCATAGAAATACCACTTTCTGTGGAATAATTACCTCTTACATGCCCAATCCTATTCCTGACATGCATATTTTAATGCTCTGACATTTTAATGCCATCTGCTGCAAAGAAGCCCAGCCTGCCACGCTGTCAGAACTCCATCCACGCACCAGCTTCCTACTCTCCACCATTTCGCTCTTCCCCTGAATACAGAGGAATTGCTTCTCCAGTGCCCAGTGTTATGATTTACCATTTGGCAGCATGGACAGGACACTACCAAAAGCAAACAACAGCAATTCTCAGCCTATTTGTACATTTGGTGGCTATAGTTTCTGTAAAGTAAAGAAGAATTGAAGCCTGCCGCTCTTGGAAGCACCAACTGCCTTTGAATCATGTTTTATGAGGCACTTGTGGATGCAATAGAAATAACGTACCATCTCCTTTCCTCTTCCTCCTCAACCCATGGCAATGGAGGAAGAAACCTCCTCTAGTGTCATTTACCTCAAATCACTGAGGGGGCAGGTACAATGAAATTATAAAGTGCCTTCAGCCAGTTGGGATTAGTTGAGCCTCTTATCTTCACTTTCCAGTATCTTAACCATTGACAACCTTACCTTGCATACAAAAAAAGCAAAGAAAAACAAGCACGTACACCACAGAGAGACAAAGTTTTGCTCAGATAACTTGCATAGTAGGAGAGTTTTCATTGCCCCCCAAACGGTCTGGCTTTACATTTCAGATGAAATCAGTAAAGCACTAACAGTATTTAGGAAAATGTTACAGTCACTAAATAGTATTTTCTCCTGTGTTGAGGCATTTCAGCAGAGCTGGGACTGTGCACTGTGCACTGAGCATGTGCAGGTACATATGCAGAAACAAGGAGAAACAATTTTTATGTCCCTACATGTGGGAACAGAGATTTTAAACCCACTTGCCTTGATTCCAGCTATGTCAGTTGTGAGATAGAAGTGCCTCTACAAAGAGAAAAGACTACAAATAATCATCAATCATGAAGTTACTGAAAATACAGAAGCATCTTCCAACACAGCTATTGCCTGTACTACACGTACTCCAATTAAAACTGTGCTGCCGTGCTCTCTTCTTTCTCCCATGATGTATTATTCCATACTTCCTGCTCTAGGTCTAATGACTGACATGTATTACCCGCTCCATCAGGACTGGAAGACCACTGTTGTGTCAGTGCTCCCTCCTTGCAGGCTGCCACCAGGAACTTCTCTGCCCTGAGACGTCTCACAGCGCTGGCAGAACCGTGCGGTCGGTGCGCAACCGGCTGCCACATGCTCAGAGATGTTTCATTTATACCTTTTTGTTCAGTAGCAACAACTAAAAAAAGCACAGACGGAATGATATTAAACCCAGAAGACATTAATAGACAGGTTGCAAACTGGTTTGTTACATATAAAAGAATGCAAAGAAACCATTTCTCTTTAGAACTCCCTTTCATTTCTTTGTATTAAAAAAGTCATGTTGATTAGACATCTTTCAAAAAAAAAAAAAAGGCCACACTGCTCCCTTAAACTGATAACCAAGATAAAGCAACGAAGCAGAGGAAGCCACACTGCTCAACCACTGCATCCAGTCATGTGCGAGATTGATCTATTACCAGCAATTTGCAAGGGCTAAATGGATTACACAGAAAAAGAACCTCATACTCCATTAAAGTTGGTCATAAATTAAAACCAAACCAAAATGTAGGAAAAAATAGACAAGCCCAACAAAGGATATTGGCCCAAAACACTCCTGTAATTGGTTTGAGGACTTCTAAAGTACATCTCTGCACACTTTACAGTACATTTTGGTCACAAGACAACAGCAAGAGTGTGGAATGGTCTTTTGGGGAAAGCTCTGAAGGCTGCTCTGGGGACTGAGCACGCTTGGGTGGCTCTCAAACACTCTGCACCCTGCAGGAACGTGGAGAACACACAGGGGGAACCTGCAGTCTCTGTGCAAGTTACATGTCTGGTGTGCTGTGACGGATGAATACAGGCTCTTCAGGAAGGACAGGATGGGAAGGCTGGGAGCGGAACTTGCCCAATGTGAGAAAGCAGCTGGAGTGCATGGAGCTCTGCCTGGGATGGGTGTCACTGCACTGGGTACCTGCTATAGACCTCCTCATCGTGAGAAAGGAGATAAGGCCTTCTGCAAACAACCGTGACAAGCCTTATGTTCACAGACCCTTGTCCTCATAGGGGACTTCAACCACCCCAATATCTACCGACAGGACAATACAGAAACCCTCAAGTAATCTAGCAGAGTGCATTGAGGACAACTTCCCAATACAGGTGATCAAGGAACTAACCAGGAAAAATGCTCCACTGACCTCACACTTCCAAACAACCAAGAACTGGCCAGGGACGGGAAAGTCAGAGACAGCCTTGGCTGCAGTAACCATGACATGATGAGCCTCAGGATCCCAAGAGGAGGGAGCAGGGCAGAAAGCAGGGCCACAGCCGCAGATTTCAGGAAAGCAAACACCACCCTCTTCGGAGGTGTGTTTAAAAGAACCCCATGGAATATGGCTCTGGAGAGAGGCGGGGGTCTAAGAAAGCTGGTTGATATTCAGGGATCACCTCCTCCAAGCTCAAGAAAGGTTTATCCTGACAAACAAGAAGGCAGCAAGAGACCTGGATGAGCAAGGAGCTCCTAACTGAACTCAGGACATCAAAAGGAAGCATACAAGAGGTGGAAGTACTAACTTCGCTGTTACTCTTCCAAGGCCTTATGAGTCTGAATTACGGGGCATTCCGATTGCTGGTTTATTTTCAAATGATCCTCCTGACAAACTAGGACCTACTGCATGCACCTCTGGGCAGACATCTGCATCTGCACTTAGAGGCAGCGTCAGGACCTGAAGTCATGTAGCTCTTCAGAGAGAAACAAAATCTTCATGTCTATGAAACATGTAGGAAAAGAACAAAAGGTCTGTTGATCTCAACACAAACATGAGGGTCTTCCTGAAAAAACTGCATGTATTTTCAAGGTCTGAAGCTGTATGCTACAAGGACACAAACCACAAAATGCTGACCCAACATTGTGGCATTAACAATTTTGTTGTTCAAAAATGAGGAGGAAAAAAGAAAATCAGTTTACTCCCGTGGAAAGTGACCTGACATTTATTCACACGCATGTACAGTTATTCACATTACTACACTTTAAAAAAGTTCTCTCCTTACTAGAAGCTGGTATAAAACATCAAGTCTGCAATTCTGAGGACTGATGATATAAATATTTAATATCTACAAAATAACTCTGAACAATATGTTTCCTGCATAACTGCCCTCAAGAGATTCCATAGGATGCATGAGAGGAGTTGCATGCTGTGACTGTTCTGCACAGGTTCCGGAAGGTCCATGCTCCAGTGAAATTATAATCACCCAGACAAGATGTAAGGCTGCCTCCGAGAGACTGAGCATAACCAGCACAAAGATGTGTCAGCTTCTATCATGAGGATGCTCAGGGGCTGGAGCACCTCCCATATGGAGACAGGCTGAGAACATTGGACATTCAGCCTGGAGAAGAGAAGCTGCGTGGAGACCTCACAGCAGCTTCCAGTGTCTGAAGGGGGCTACAAGGATGCTGGAGAGGGACTCTGCATCAGGGACTGGAGCGACAGGACAAGGGGTGATGGGTTCAAACTGAAACAGGGGAAGTTCAGGTTAGATCTAAGGCAGAAGCTCTTCCCTGTGAGGGTGCTGAGGCGCTGGCACAGGGTGCCCAGAGAAGCTGTGGCTGCCCCATTCCTGGCAGTGTTCAAGGCCAGGTTGGACACAGGGGCTTGGAGCAACCTGCTCTAGTGGAAGGTGTCCTTGCCCGTGGCAGGGGATGATCTTAGGGTCTTTTCCAACCCAAATCATTCTATGATGCTGTGATTAAATGACTTGTCAGTCTGATCCCAAAATCGATTTGTGCAGCAGAGCATGGAACTCCACCACGTTTGCTTCCACAGCTGAAACATCTTAATGATAGCACTCATTATTTCTGTAATTTACTTCTGAACTCTTCAGAGACACCATTGGCTGAAGCGAGACACTCCTGCCTGGATATTGCTTTCTGAGCCGTTTGTTGTAAGCCACGCTTAAGGTGAAAGGAGCTTGAGAAAAATAATTTCAGGCTTTCCCTGAGAGCACTTCATCAAAGCTTGTGTCACTGCTGCCTGTTTGAGGCAGATCCAGTTTTCATCTTTCCTCAGTTCGACAGAAGAGAGGAAAAAAACATTTAAAACAGTAATGTGGGGCACAAAACCAATTTAGAGAGGAACTAAGGGCATGTGTGCTACCAGACACTCACATTTGGAAACTCGCTTTTGAGCGCTATGCCTCTGATCTGCACACCCTGCTCTAAGCACTGTCCAAAAAGCAGCGAAGGTTAATGTTCTGTAATATAGGTACTTGCCTCTTAGCATGAAATAGCCTTTAACTTGGTGAGTTAAAGGCTTAAGCAAGTAAGACCATGTCTACTTTGAGCAATCCATGTATCCCTGCACCACGTGTGCAGGTTTTTTGGCACATGCTGTAACTCTTCTTCACAGATTGTGCCCAGAAATTCAGGCACAGACCATTTAATCACAACTTCTCCCTTGGTTATAGCTGTGCTAACTTGACACTATTCATTTTTGACAATCAAAAAAACCCCACAGATATTCTTGATATTACATCTACAGGAGAATACAAACAAGAGATTAGCCTGCAGGAGCAATTTCTACATGGTGTAGTCAACATTTTGTCCCTATTAAGGCTATTTTTCATACAGAAGGGAAATACTGATTGCTTCTATACAATTTTTTACTTGAAGTCAGGCTTAATTCCTACCTGTTACACCAACTCATATAGGCAACTGGAAACCATGTAAGACAATGCCCTGCAGTACCACAAACCAAAACCAAAGGCAAAAGAATGAATAAGAAATAGCAAAATTACTCATTATAACTTCAGCTCTTGAGTCATGCAAAGCTCTGATCAGACACTTCAAAGCATTAACAAATATTCAGTTCTGGAATCAGGAATCGGAGAAGACAGGAAAAACCTTGCAAAGAAGGATATTTCAATGAACTAGAACTGTCACCCACAACAGCTGGGGGTGTGAGTCGATGACAAACTGAACACGAACCGCTTCAGTGTGCGCTTAAGCCCAGAAACCGCCCATGTGCTGGGCTGCACCAAAAGCAGCGTGAGCAACAGACCAAAGGAGGTGATCTTGCCCCTCTGCTCTGCTCTGATGAGACCCCACTTGCAGCACTGTGTGCAGTGCTGGTGTCCTCAGCGTAAGAAGGACATGGAGTTGTTGGAGCAAGTCCAGAGGAGGCCACGAGGATGATCAGGGGCTGGAGCACCTCCCCTATGGAGACAGGCTGAGAACATTGGGGCTGTTCAGCCTGGAGAAGAGAAGCTGCGTGGAGACCTCAGAGCAGCTTCCAGTGTCTGAAGGGGGCTACAAGGGTGCTGGAGAGGGACCTTCATCAGGGACTGGAGCGACAGGACAAGGGGTGATGGGTTCAAATGGAAATAGGGGAAGTTCAGGTTAGATCTAAGGCAGAAGCTCTTCCCTGTGAGGGTGCTGAGGCGCTGGCACAGACTTTTCCCAGAGAAGCTGTGGCTGCCCCATCCCTGGCAGTGTTCAAGGCCAGGTTGGACACAGGGGCTTGGAGCAACCTGCTCTAGTGGAAGGTGTCCCTGCCTGTGGCAGGGGGGGTGGAATTGGATGAGCTTTAAGGTCCTTTCCAAACCGAACCAGTCTGTGATCCTGTGATTCTAAAAGCAGGGACAAAATGTGATGGAAATCCTGGCAAAAGAAATTCTCCAAACCAGACTGAATATAGCACAACCAGTACTGTAATAAACAGAGTAATGCTTGAGACCGTTGGAGGACCACTATTCTCCAACTCCAAATCAGAGAAGTCAAGGGACAATAAAAGCGTTCAGGTAATAGACATCTCATCATATCTCATCACTGAAACTTAATCCAAGAAATAAGATTTTGTTTTATATTACTGAAATCAATTGTTCATTTGACAAAACTTCAAGAACACTGAGCCCTTCTGCTGAGTTTAAGCTAATTACTGTCATGCCACCATCCAGAGACTCAGCTTGAAATAATAGTCCAGAATTAAAACATGAATCTGAAGCATTGTCAAAGTTGAACATACTTGAACATTTCTTAAAATTGTCTCCAATTATTTAAAATATATATTTTGTATTTGCAATTGTTGTTTTGTAAGGAATTTATGAGAAGGGAAATCATACTTAGTATCAGCGTTCTTTCTTCCAGTACTAAAGCCCAATGATTTCTAGCCATAAAATGTTCTTTCCTGTCCCATGTTCTTTCAGTTCTCTAGGTTCAGGAATGATAAGCTCTGCAGAACCTGCCTCTATGTTGACAATAGGCTATATGATCCAGAAAGCAAGCAACCCTCTCCCATTTACAAACTGCTCAGTTACTGCAAGCGCCAAGAGCCTGCAGCTCCTACTCGGAGAGTTCAAGAAGAACCAAGTGTTGCAGGTATCCCCCTCCTCAGAGGGCATTTCGTCTACACAGGGGGAATTCCAGCCTAAACCCCCAGAGCCAGCACGTGCTACAGACCATCACACACGAAGGTGACACTCCTGACTCTAAAAGTTCATGAACCACAGATTGCTGAAGACAGCTTCCCACCAAGGCTTGAGCCAGCTGTTGACACGTCCTTGCTAGGTGCTCACTGCTGACTGCTAGCAAAGACAGAGCGCTGGGCCCGCACCGTTACTCTCATGCTTGTCCTTAGCTTGTGCTCTAACCTACCAGGTTCCCCAGAGGAAGATCTCCCAAAAATCTAAGGAACTAAACAAGTCTTCAGGTGACCTTCATTACTTCAAAGTGGAGATGCTGTCTCCCATTTAAGAATCCCTCCCTGCTAAATGTACAACAATTTTGTCTAATGATGCTTTGATTGTAGCCAAGTTAGCTCTCCTATGCTTAAAATAGCAATAAACCCCTCAAACGATTGTTTATCTGTTTTCCTCATCCAGCATTTCACCAGGGAAAAAGCTACTGCAGTTTGAAGATGCCACTCTTCAGAACTGCAGAAATGTGTTTTAGCCAATCATGGCTTGCTACTAGCAAGTGACAGTTGTTTGGTACCACTTTATTCTTGCAGCGCTACCCCAAATAAACAGTCTGAATACAAACTCTTTACACTGATCATACAAATACTGGCCTACTGGTTGTGACTAGATAACCAACAACTTCTTAAAATATATTTTTATGGGTTATTTTGTTGGTTCAGTTCAAATCACAGTGAGGGAAAGAAACCATAAATATCATGGAAAAACACTTCCTCAGAGAGAGGGAGAGCAAGAGGATAAAGCAGGTTTCCATGGTTACTTGGTTAACCATCTCCAGTTTGCTGTTTATATAGTTTAACAACTACAAGACAGTATAAACAAGAAGAAATGAAATATTTATTAAGATCTACATTCCAGAAAGCTCCTACCAGATGTCACTTCTGTTTCATCAGCTGACTGTCCAGTGAAGCTCTAAAAGACACACTGGCATCTACTAGTTCCTGGTGCTCTCAAGTACATTACATAGGACAAACCCTTCCTGAACATACACAGAGGGAGCCCTTGACTCAAGTTTATTTGCTAATATTTCATCTATAATTTATTATCAGTAGAAGATGATCCCTTGCCTTGAGACCAATACAAAAATTGCAGGCGTCTCACCTAGAAGTAAAAGCTCTTGCTTGGCTGTCAGCTAAAACTAACTGACCACCACAGGCTGCTCTCAAGCTCCATCCATTTCAACAGTTGCAGTTTTAATCACTTCTAATGCAAAAGAAGTTCCTGTTATCTTGAGTCATCACCCTAAATGAAAGGTTCATGCTGTATAACAGCACTTTTCAGCAAAAAATGTCATCAAATCAGGCCATTTTTATTTTGACCTCCTGAAGAAATAGGCTTCCTATTGTCCGGGGGAGGAATGCCAAGAAACTCTGCTACCACTCGCACTGGGAAGGCTCCAGATGCACAACTGAAAGCCCCAAAGTTCTATATGGAGTCCCCAAAGTTCTATATGGAGTGCAGGAAAGTCTGGAAGTATTTGGATATCAACTTCCTTCAGCTAAAAGCAGCACTTCAGCTTACATCCTGTATGCATAGTCATCACACAGCAATGAAGCTGACTCCAACAGTGAAAGCAGTACTGAATTCAGTGATATGTACAATCATTGAATCATTTAGGTTGCAAAAGACCCTTAAGCTCATTGTGTCCAACTGTTAACCCAGCACTGCCATGTCCACCACTATCCCATGTCCCTAAGCACCACATCTACACATCTTTCAAATACCACCAGGGATGGTGACTCAAGTAGTACAGTACAGTTATTTAAATAGCATATAGAGACTGAGACAGACACATTTTTCTAAGCAGCAATGTTTTTTCTGCTGTGTCCTAGCCAAAAAGTGTGCTGGAAACTGCTATTGCAGCTTCAACACTATCAGCCTGTCTACCATCCTACAGGCAAATTTCTGCATGTCACTGTTGCTGTGTGTTTGCTCAAATTTCTAGTGGTGAGCACAGTTGTTATCCTTTTAGTCAATTGTGAGTCCTGCAGAGGTCAGCTCATCTCTCCTCTATGGCAGGATCAACTTCACTTAGGTTACTCTTCAACAAGATTTGCTCCTGAGTTGTTGCTACACAGTGAGGGAACCAAATGGCCTGCTCTGGCTCCACTATTCTAGTCAGCCAGGAAAAGGTATTTTATGTATTTTTATCTATATTGTTTATATATAGATATTTGAGTTTGGCAGAACTCAAAGGAAAACATGCCTGAAGTTTATATTGCAATGTTAGCTCCCTATCACTGGTCAAACAGTTAAGGTCAGTATTTAAAACTACTCCACCTCACTAGCAAGTTGTAAATGTCTACTGTTTAATATTTTCAGAGCAATAGTCTAATCCAGATTTGAAAAGCAACTCATTGAACTGAAATGCTAGATATAATAATCTCTAAATCTACCAGAACTGTCCCTGAAAAGGACTAGCACATGGGATGCCATTATCCTTATAGCTAAAGATAATATTCATTATATAATATCAATATGCAGAAAAAAAGAGCAGAGCAATACTTGTTCCTTATACATCCTGATTCTCTCGACATCAGTCAAGGTGGAATTCTGCTTTATTTACTGCTTTTGCAGTTTGGGATAAGTGCATAACTCAGGCAAGCAAACTGCCTTGTGCTGTCCACACAGCCCAGAGCAGCAGAGGCTGCCTGCAAAGCGGAGGTACTCTGCAAGTGTCCAGCTATGCTGCTTGCAAGAAAATGCTAAGTCTTCTCCAGGAGAAAGCAAACAAGAACTCTGCGACAGCTCATAAAAAGTATTATCCTGTGGTTGCCATGACCTTAGCTCATTCTGCAGCACTGCACAGTGTTACTGCAATTACATTTTTAGGCTATAGTGGGAAGCCTACACAGCATGTTACTTCACTCTCTTATTTGAGACAGCAAGATAAATAGAAGGCTTAAGGTTTTGACCCCTCATTCCTTCAAAAATGATTTGTACCTAATTATTTATTTGTGACCTTTAATATGGAAGTCTGCAGGAGATTTTGATTCACATGGCCTAATTTCTTTAGGAGCTAGGGAAGGAGTGTTTCCCCTTAAACTACACCTCAGAAACAACATATTTTACTGCAGCTGCTTAATAGAACACTTTTTACTACAGCTCCCTATTTACATTTATAATCCGCCCAAGTAAATGCAATGAAGAGTACATACGGCCTGCAACAAATCACACTATTTCCTTTTTTTAACCCAAATTTATATGTGTGATAGAACGATCCAATAGTTACTTCCTGTCCTGTTTTATCATCTGTTCTCGGTGTTACGTAAAAAGCTTATAGTAAATATCAGCGTTGAGCTCTTATATAGCATTCTTAATCCATAGATCTCCAAGCATTTTAACAAAGGATGATCATTATCCTGCTTCATCCATGGAAAGAAAAAAAAATACCCACAGAGATCTTCAGGGTGAAATTCGGATCTCATCGAATTCCCACGGAGCACGGTGAAGCCAGGGTTGCACTTCAGATCACACCACCACCAGTCAGCCAGAACAGCACCCGTATCCACAGACACATCCCAGAGCCTTCCAGAACACCGGTGGCCTGTGATTTGCACTCAGCAACTCCACACACCACTTAGGCATCATTCCAGAGAGAATGTGGCTCTCAATATGGTATCTTATTCAGCTTGACATTCACTAAAACGCCTCCCATCCCACATGGGCAGCACTTCTTAAGTGTACTCTGCCTTCTCCCAGGTATCCTGCTTTACAGCTCCTAACACACTAACGTTGCCATCAGTGCTGTAAATAACTGCAGCCAAGTCCCCTACTTGGGCTTTATTACTGAAATCAATACAGCTGCAGACAGATACACAGGTATCAAGGTCTAATGTCACCACTGAGGTGTCTCAAAGTATTTTCACCTCCACACTGAAGCCCTCAAATCCCCTGATCTGTGTGTAACCAGATAGTTGTCAGGCCTCCTGCTTTCATCCCTTCCTCCCCTCTTCTAGATTTGTTTCTCATACCCACTCTTTGCACCTTGCTCTAAGGTAGGTGTTTCAACTCACAGACTTCCTTAACTCTACAAACTCTCCTGGACTATTCAGAGAACCTA
Source organism: Strigops habroptila (assembly GCF_004027225.2). Lineage (NCBI taxonomy): Eukaryota > Metazoa > Chordata > Aves > Psittaciformes > Psittacidae > Strigops > Strigops habroptila. The sequence continues at coordinate 42,529,122 of NC_046359.1, forward strand.
GAGCCAATACTGGAGCTAGGAGGGACAAGGGCTGAAGGCGGACTGCGTACTGATGGCCACACAGGTTATTGGGGCTTCAATCTGATTGGAACTGCTGCGTGCTACCACACGGCCATGAAAAAAGCAGTAAAGCTATCCACTTCAGTAGCACATCTGATAATGTACTATCCAGACATGACGATTTGAGAGAACGTTAACTTATGGCTTCAGATTAAAGTTAAGGTGTTATTGTTTTGACGTACTACATAGCAACTACCTCAAGAACACTTTGGACGCAGGGAAAGTCAAGCAAGCTGACCCTGAGCACAAAGATGAGCCGAAGAGCCGGGATTCTTCAGGAGAGGATTCAGAACACACCACACAATCAAGTAGCCAAGGAAGAGAAATGCATGCAATCTTCCCTGCCCACAAGGACAATGGGAGTGATTCTGTATCACTGTGTTCACCCAGATAGGTTATTCTGAGCAGCTGCTCCTAGAATCCCATAGAGCAGATGAACCACCTACTGTCTGAACCAGTACTGTCAGGTAGAGAAGGCACAAAAGCAGAGGCAGTCACATAATAGGTTGCTTTTGGGACACACATTTCTAGTATGGTACCGGCTTCCAAGGAACATAATGGTAGTCTTATGGACTCCCATGTCATTCCCTGACACATTTGCCACACAAAGATGTTGTAGGGGAAAACATAACTGAAACACGCAAAGCTTCATCCATTCCCAAGCTTAGCTAGGTACAAGTCAAGTGCAAGACAAAGACAAACCGCAGCTTTGTGGATGCTGCCAGGCAGCTCCTGTGCCTGTGCTGAGCTAGAACGCACTAGAACAGGCAGGAAAAGCAGGCTGGCAGGCTCCTAACATGTTTCTTTTGAAGGGGAGGATGAAAGGTAACCTCAGAGCAGCAGCAATTCAGATTACAACGATGAGTCTGAAGCATGTGCTGGCTAAGATGTGCTGCCTACAGCTGATTTGCCAGAAGCTCAAGTAGAAAAGAATGCTCTTCCCATCCTATTTTTTTCCCCCACATTTTTTTTTCCAGCACTGGTCTCCATCTAAATTCCAATATACTATCGCACAGAAACAGCATGTGGCTTTCTGAAACACATCTAAAACATAAAACATGAACTAACTTTGAGATTCAAGTTTACACCAACCTCATCCTGCCATTTGGAAGTTGTAATCATGGCTCCCAGCATGCCAGGGTACAAATATGGATCACAACCGTGGAAGAAAACAAGGCAACATTCAAAGCGAGGAAGACAAGAGAATTAATTAAAGAGAAAACTAAGTTACGCAGAAACCTGTGAATTTATGCTCTAGGTCATGTGAAACCTTTACACGTGGTGTAGTTAACACTAAAGCGCTTGGTGGAACTGAAGTATTGCATAAAGAATATTTTTAATATAAGTGACATTTCTTACATACCCAGTGGTGTGACTGTGAAATACAGGTTGCTTCAGTTATAAAAGGTGCCAAGTCCCTCACACTGAAATCACACTAAACTCCAGGCAAATTCTGGCCCTTGTAGTCAGACAGGGACAAAAGTGTTCAGTGACATAATTCCCTGGACTTCACACGGAGTGAGTTCAGCATTCTTACAAGCTCAGGTGGTTCAGGACCGCAGGGCACGTACTACTGAAACACAACCTTTGATCCAGCTCCATAAACTACTCAGTAAAATTACTTCAAAGCAGCCTGAATTTAATCTCAGAATACTTCATGCTCCACAAACTTATTTCTTGTTCATACATAGTGACTCAAATACCCTGCAACAAAAATAACAAACTGTTTTAATTCACAGTTGCAACACATAAACACGATAAGCTCTGCACATTGTTAAGCCCAACTTCCCCACTCCAACAGTTGAAGTTAAATGTCACATTTACATAACATTTGCATAAAGATTCAGGTTTGTTTATACAAAACCCAGCCTTGGGTTTGCAGCACACTTGATGCTCATGTAACAACATTATGTGTGTTGTTTTGTAACAACAGATTGTTTGCTCTACTTAAAAAAACAAGGCTTAATTCTGAGAAGGTGCTTGAGAGGCTGCAGTTGCTCTGAGGCAGTTTAGCATCATTCTTCATTACTGCCTGATCCAGCTGGGGGGGGGGAGTGGGTTTTCTTTTAAACGAACTTGAGATTTTGGGCACTGTCCCAGTCTAAGCAAGACACCCCTTCACACAGCTCACGGGACCCAACTGCAGCAAGAGCAGCTGTACCTTCCAGCCTCTCCACGAAGAGGTCTTGACAGACAGACTGATAGCTGCTCTCTTCTGTGTTATAGAACTTCAAAATGATTTTTGCAGAAGCCCTAGGGCCCCATATTGAAAGTCAATTTAAAGAAGAAATAATTCCCAAGCTAAGACCATTGCCTCTTCAAAGGAATAAAATAAACACTTTAACATTAAAACTACTCAATAATTGGACACAAAGCCACTGAATCACATCTAGTGACAACTACGATTGCTTTTATTAGCAACAAGACTACGTACTTGAGTTCTCAATGTGCTAACTTCATCACAAACTTCCAATGAAGTCTCTCCAAGGGCTGTCTTCAGCACACCACATCCACATCATAAGATAGAATCATAGAATAATTAGGGTTGGAAAGGACCTTAAGATCATCCAGTTCCAACCCCCTGCCACGGGCAGGGACACCTCACACTAAACCATGTAGCCCAAGACTCTGTCCAACCTGGCCTTGAACACTGCCAGGGATGGGGCATTCACAACTTCCTTGGGCAACCCATTCCAGCGCCTCAGCACCCTCACAGGGAAGAGCTGCTGCCTTAGATCTAACCTGAACTTCCCCTGTTTCAGTTTGAACCCATCACCCCTTGTCCTGTCGCTCCAGCCCCTGATGAAGAGTCCCTCTCCAGCATCCTTGTAGCCCCCTTCAGACACTGGAAGCTGCTCTGAGGCCTCCACGCAGCTTCTCTTCTCCAGGCTGAACAGCCCCAATGTTCTCAGCCTGTCTCCATACGGGAGGTGCTCCAGCGCCTGATCATCCTCGTGGCCTCCTCTGGACTTGCTCCAACAGCTCCATGTCCTTCTTATGTTGAGGACACCAGAACTGTACGCAGTACTCCAAGTGAGGTCTCACAAGAGCAGAGTAGAGGGGCAGGATCACCTCCTTTGACCTGCTGGTCACGCTTCTTTTGATGCGGCCCAGGATACGGTTGGTTTCTGGGCTGCAAGCACACACTGAAGCCGGCTCATGTTAAGCTTCTCGTCAACCAACACCCCCAAGTCCTTCTCTGCAGGGCTGCTCTGAATCTCTTCTCCACCCAACCTGTAGCAGTGCCTGGGATTGCCCCGACCCACGTGTAGGACCTTGCACTTGGCTTGGTTAAACTTCATAAGGTTGGCACAGGCCCACCTCACAAGCGTGTCAAGGTCCCTCTGGATGGCATCCCTTCCCTCCAGCGTATCAACCAAACCACACAGCTTGGTGTCATCGGCAAACTTGCTGAGGGCGCACTCAGTCCCACTGTCCATGTCACCGACAAAGATGTTGAACAACACAGGTCCCAACACCGATCCCTGAGGGACACCAGTCGTTACTGTTTTCCAACTGGACATTGAGCCGTTGACCACAACTCTCCGTGTGTGGCCATCAAGCCAGTTTTTGATCCACCGAGTGGCCCATCTATCAAATTGATGTCTCTCCAATTTAGAGACAAGGATGTCATGCAGGACAGTGTCGAACGCTTTGCAAAAGTCCAGGTAGATGACATCAACTGCTGTGCCCCTGTCCATCAGGGGCATCATTTCGTATGTCATCTCGTACATAAGATGTACAAAAGACAGTAAGAATCACCTTTTGTTCTTCTTAGCTTCCTGGCTAAGGAAGTATTGTTACGGTGGGGCTTTTTTGTCCAAAAGGAGGTTTATATAATGTACCTTGGAAACAGCCTGCTTCTGTGTTAGTCTGCTCTTGAAGTTTCTTTCACAGCTGGACGCCCTTGACTGAAAACTCTGCTTCTGTTACTGCCACTGGCTTTATCTGCACTGTGCCAGAAGAACACGCTGGTCCAAGGGAGTCAAGACTGGTCAATACTTGCTAGAGTCTCATGCCCTACTACACCTCACTTGGTTTAAAGGCATGGGATTGGAGGCAGAAAGGAACCAGAGGCAAATGCAAGTACAGCAGCTGCACATATCCAACACACATCTGCATGTGGCAACCTATGTACCAGCATCACTGAATCCTTCCTCAGCAAGGATCACAGGATCAACTGGGTTGGAAAGGACCTTCAAGGTCATCAAGTCCAACCGTTCCCCAGCACTGCCAAGGCCACCACTGACCCATGGCACTGAGGCACCTTTGGCAGTTTTTTACCCTGTATGTTACTTTGATGATCACAGATAGAAATAAACTGCTTGCCTTCACCCAGATACACTGCTGCTTAATTAATACAGCATCTTTGTGCCACCACTGATCCAAGTCTGAAAAACGAGACATAAATTGTTAGAGACATATTGCAGGTTACTGCAGGTTACACTTATTCAGTGGATGCCCCCCAGACACACAGCCTGCACTTAAAAGTCAAACACATCTGTTCCAACCAGCCATCTGGGACTCCAAGGCAAAGCAGTACAAAGATTTGGCAAAAGTGGTTAGGATTAACCTCATTTGGAATAGACCACAGTTTTCACGAGGTGCCTGAAGGCAGCTGAGGGCAGGCACCACTGTGGCCATTTTATGGCAAAAGGAAAAGGTTACATGATGACTAAAAGCACAGCCTGAAAAGAGTAAGGAAGTCCCAAAGGTAAAAGTTACTGGGTAAATTAGGGAACTGCACAGGGCACAGGAAGACAAAGTCAGTGTACTTGTATCCAGACCACCTTTTGGAAAGAGTCTGTGGCTTGAACCACCCCCAGAACCCACCTGGGTTTTTGTTCTGGAGGAAATTATCTGGTTTGCTCCAGAAGACAGTTTGGGCATACAGTGTTGTGAGTTAGGGTTGTTCAGCCTGGAGAGGAGAAGGCTCCCAGGAGACCTTATTAAGGTCTTTCAGTTCTTAAAGGGGGTGTAAAGAAAGGTGGCGTAAAGAAAGATGACGACAGACTTTTTTAGCAGGGCCTGTTGTGACAGGACATGGGGTAATGATTTTAAACTGAAAGAGGGGAGATTCAGACTAGATAAGGAAGAAGAGTTTTTACAATGAGGCTGCTGAGGCGCTGGCACAGGGTGCCCAGAGAAGCTGTGGCTGCCCCATCCCTGACAGTGTTCAAGGCCAGGTTGGACACAGGGGCTTGGAGCAACTTGCTCTAGTGTGAGGTGTCCCTGCTCATGGCAGAAGTTTCAACTAGGTGAGCTTTACAGGTCACTTCAAACCCAAACCATTCTCCAATTGTTGTGTGTGCAGTAAGGATGACTGGGTGACCAGGATACTGAGAGAACCAAAAAGCCAAACTTCTTGACAGAGCAGAGGAGGAAGGATGCATCCCTGTGGGACTTTACACCCACTGATCTCCAAGGCAAAAGTGATTATCCAAATACTTCCATCAATCCTGTTGCAAGAAAAGTGAAATCTCTAACACTGTGCTGCCTAGCCCAATTCCAGTATATTGCAACATCAATAGTCTTTTATGGGCAGCCACATTCAATGCAGCAGCAGAGAGACCGAACAGGATTAACACTGGTATCTGGCCCCGAAAAGATGGCAATGGTCTATGCTACATCCCATGTGGCACCCCAGTAGGGAATCTGCGTGTAGCTGCTGGAGCCCAGAATCACCTCTGATGATTACACCTAGCAAGGGAGGAGGAATGAAACACAGAGTGAAAGGGACTGCCGCATCAGGTGTTGACTTTCCAAGACCTAGGTGCACTAGAGAGAAGGGACAGTCTCAGAACTGAGTTTCAGGGGGGCTTTTTTGGTTGGTTGTTTTTTGGGGTCTTTCTTGTTGTTGTGAGATTTTGGGGTGATAACTGTGATAACAGTGATAACTGCTTGGGGTTTTAAGCAGGGGCACAGATGTCTTCAGCTCCAGGTGGCTTAAATACTGTTGAGCTTTTCAGTGAGTCTACATTTCTCATAGGGGTTACACTTAGATTGTGACTCCTCACCATCTCAGTAGTAAGTTGTGATGTCTTTTGGGAGCAAATCTCTTTTAGAAATCACTTTCAGAAAAGGTCTGACCTCACAGGAACGGATCTCAGTGATGCCCTTCTGAGCAGAGTAGAATGACAAGGAAAAAAAATGACTTTAAAAAAACCCGTTACCAGTTCATTAACATTGTTCTGGTATTCTTTTGGGTAGCACAGAATTGTGAGGGCTTCCACAGAGGATGAAAACAGAGCCAGCTGATGAACAGAATTTTCCTTACCTTCTTCCATGGATGTACCTTATCTAGAACAATAATCCCTCTTATGCCATGGGATCCTTCTGCCCTTACCTGGAGGTGTTTCTAGGTAAAAATAAATAGAGGTGGCCAGACACACTAAATTTTGATCCCAGAGTTCAACTATGCCTTGCTTCACCTGAGAAAAACAGAGAAGGGGATGATTTTCAAGTTTTGCATTTGGAGAACCCTTGCGCCACGTAATAAGCTAAACCTAAATAACCCGCAGCTCTAAACAAGCCAAAGTAATCGCAAAGCATGTGGTGAGCTGTTAGCACTGTCAGCAGATGGACACTTGTGGGAGACTTTGGGGGTGCGTGGTCCTGCAGCTCTTTTCAAAGCCAGATCTGTACTGAGAGGAGTGCAATTCACTCTTCTTCAAAGGCACAGCAGCGCTGACAGCGTGGAGAGTTTTCAAAAGGATCGTGCCTCCAGGAGCTGTCACTCTTCTCCACTGTCCTCATCAGCATTGCCCTAAAGGAAGCACCGTTTGCCATTAGGACAGTAAATACTCTCGTATGGCCGCGATTTCGTTCTCAGCACTGGATGAAATGCCTGGATGAAACAGCTTCAGTGAGGAAACAGCACCAGGCAGTCTCTCTCTTGCTCTTTCCCCTTTAAACTGCTACCTCAAAGGCTATTTTCATGCATTTTGAAATCTGAAAATACACCCATTGCTCCACTCTGAGAACACTCAGATTCAGGAGAAACAGTTGTTTTTCCTGTTGTCACAATGAAGAAAAAATACTACTGTTTGTATAGTACTTGTGTGATCTAAATAACATTAATACATTTGCTCATCCTAAAAGTAGTACAAAATACTTTCTTTTCTATTCCTTTGTGAAAACAATGGGCAAATGACCTTCCAAGTATGGTAGTACCTTTTTAATGGGTAGTATCAAACCCCACTTTTCATCACAAAATTACTGATCTTTTCCCCCATGGATTTCCAGAATCCCTGCTTCAAACACTATGGTGTAGCTAACAAAGGCCCAGACCCCGCCATACTCTACTGCACTTTAATTTCACAAATAGCAGTTCCATGACGCCAGCATCTTTCAGCATGCAAGGAAAGTGATTAGGAGTCTAGTCCCACAGCCCAGTTCAGCCCAAGCCAGTAACCACCACAGAATCAGCCAGTTCAGTATATCTACAACTTTCAATAATACATTTGAAAAGATGGGATTTTTATACCTTTCTGAGCTATCTTAAAAACCATATCAGAAGCATAGTTCAAGCCACAGCTAGATGGATAGACAGAAATGATTTAACATTTGTTTTTTGCTAAGAACACAGAAGCTGTGGAGCTGTCATTCTCTGTCATGTTTCTGTTACGCTTCACTTGGGCAAGCCACTGACTGTGTGTGCCAGGCTATGTACAATCCTAGACCCTTCCAGCAGCACTTCAATAAGTAATTAGGCACAGACTGTCCTTTTAGCAGAGTTTTAACTGTGCTTTCAGTTTTGTTGGCCCCACATTGTATATCTGAAAGTGTCAGACTGGGCTCCCCTTCCACTGCAGGGTAGTGTCCTTGCATTTAAAACAATACAGTATCTTAAAACAATATAGTATCTCTTGAACATTTCAGATCTCAATGTGTAGATTTTCAACATTTCCTGCAACTCCGGTTTGTTAGGGTTTGGGGTTTTCTTACACACACACACACCCCCCCCACTGTTTGCATTTCACACATAGAAAACCAAGCTGTAGAGAAGTCAATTTAAGACAGACACCATATGAACACAGGAGATCTCCAAATTCTCAGGAGCAGAGATTGTCTCAATAGGCAAAACCAAAGGCAGTAACCTTTGAAAGGTCGCATGGCAGACCAACAGCAGAGATAACACCAACTCCTCTGTTTCCTAGCCCAAAACTCATCTACTAAATAAGGGAAACAATGGGTTTTTTCGTTAAAGAAACGCCAGCAAAACTCATACTGCAAGAACAGAAGGGAACAGTATTTCCTCCTTCACAGCACAGCTACAGAGAAAGTATCTTTTGGCTCCCCAAGTTGCTAACAGGGGTGATAGACTGAGAATGAAGTATTTAAGGCTAAGGTTAGAACACCACACCGCAGAGAACCCACAGCTGGCTTGTCAAGACTCAACTCATGCAGATTCAATGGCTATTTGTGGTCCAAGGATGGCGCAAGCATGCAACTCCAACACTGCATCTCCACAGAAGGTAAAACAATGCAGTACAAAAGAGTAATATCTTATTCCATTCTTCGTATGAAGCAAGTGAAAGCATGTTTTCTGGCAGAAGCACTACCAGGAGCTCAGACTTGGTACATCAGTGCTTCCCATGATTCTATTCTCGGTTAAGTAGTTGTCCACAATCCCAGGAGACTTTGTGTACTGTTCCCTTTACCAACCATAGTATATTTTAAAACCATTTCTTAATACAATGCTTTCCATTTCTTATATGATTATTAAAAGAAAATAAAAAATCAATCTGCTGGTTAAAATGTAGATATAACTGATTTTGTAGAACTGATACCAGAATTTCAGCACTTTCAGAAGTCTAAAAACTGTACCTACACCCTGAAATACATGTCCCTTCAGCAATATTGACAGAATGGCTTTAGTGAAGAGAGCTGTCTGTTAAAAGCTGTCATGTTACATGCAAAGAAATACATAAAATAACCTTAATGTTCCAAAGCCTACTGGCTCTGAGATGTCGGGATGTGCAACCTTAAAACAAACCTCATTTTCCCTGTACACAGGCTGTGTGTGGTCTCTTATCTTTCAGTTTTCTGTATTTAGCTTAAATTACAAAAGCATGGCATTCAACATGACAGTTCCCAGTATTCTTCTCTTAACATATACATACTCTTTGTATTATTGTCCAGTAGGCACCCTGACCTTGGACAGAGAATTACCATTCTTTCCTGCATTTAGCCACAGCACTGAGAACCTAGAGAAGCTGAATCTGAAAGGGGCATCCTAGGTACTTCAGAGAGCAAAGGGAAAAGAGCACTTACAAGTGATGCTGAGCCTAAGAGAGATGCTTCTAAGCATTTATTATTGGCTGGAGCTGTATGCTTCTTTTACTAGCTACAGTCAAGAGCAAATTAGCAAGGTTCTGAAACATTAGAAAATGCTTCAAGTGAGTGACCAGAGGAGTGACCAACCTGTTAGAGCTCTGGAATCAGTACCAAAACCCCCTCCATTAAGGTCCCAAGGACTCAAGGAGTGTGAAGGCTTACCAGAGTCTTTGTCCAGGAAATATGACAAAGTAGCCTAAAATAATGAGTTCAGTAGCAAGGGCAAATTGAGGGAAACCTACCATCACCTGATTCTTATGGTGGGCCCCAAACAGCATGCTCTGGCTCACAAACTGAGTTCATTCTTCCAAGGCAAAGCTCTTCACGGATGGATATTGCAATGTTTTAGTGGGATGAAACAACTGATAGAACGAATTCTCTAAGGGCCTGAAGACCGTGACAAACTTCATCTTTCACACTTCTTTGTAAAGATCAGTAGATAGTGATAGATACGTTATTAAAAATGAATGCAAACCTATTCTTAGTGAACAGCCATGACTTTGTTCACACAAAAGAACTGCAAACAGCAAACCCAGTTCCTCAGTGTAGCATTCAAATGCATTAACCTCCCTTTTCTTGTTAAAGTGTCCTGCTTTAATCACTGCATTCCTCTAAATGTCAGCAAACAAAACATGCAACAATTATTCCACTTCCCTTATTCATTTTCAGAACACAGTGTATCAAATCAATCAGGTTTTCTATGGAGGAAAAAGCTATGCTCCATAGTGACATTCTTCTATACAATTCAAGTCCTTATTAGAAAGTAAGAAGGTACTTGAGTTACCAGTGGAAAACATTTGAAAAACGGTTTTCTTCAGTACATGAAAAAATAAGATCACCTCAGGAGCAAGTGGAACACTGGCACTGAAAATTCCTAAGTGGAGGTTCTCCTGGAGGACACCTGAAGAGGTTCCTTAGAGAGTGACATTGGATAGACAGCCAAGCCAAAGAGTGAAAGTTTCTCAAACTAATATATAAATAGAAGACAAAAGAGGATCTTGCTATAGAAAATACCAAGTAGCATTAAGTTCACATCGCCAACTCTACTCACAACAACAGAAATGCTTTTTAATATGGAATTACAATTCTAAAAAAGTATTGGCTTACCTGACCAGAAAGCGATGGAGCCCAACGTCGAAACTTCTGTAAGAAAAGAGTCACCATATTTTAATTACTAAAAAATTACTACTACTGTACAAACACTGTATTTCAAACCACTCAATAATGCTAAAGATGATAAATACAAAATTACTAGAATTGATAAAACAGAAGCAGAAGTGAAATATACAGTTTCCTTTCTGTAATGGCAAGGATGCTGGAGAGGGACTTTTCATCAGGGACTGTAGTGACAGGACAAGGGGTGACGGGTTCAAACTGAAACAGGGGAAGTTCAGGTTAGATCTAAGGATTTTCTTTGCCCTTCTCTGCTCTGAACTGCACTAAAATGGAAGGGATTGCTGTGAATTCTCTCCATGACACAGAATAACCAAGGAACCCCATTATTTCTCCTTCAGATACACAGAATATACTTGGGCCTTGCAAGCGTGTTCCGCTCAGATCTGGTGAGGAAAATCACTTTGAGAGTTTTTGACAGTAAGTACAAGGTAGATCACACTAAATTACAAGAACCATGCCTGGAAACGGCAGCACTAACAACGTACATTGGCAGATAGCGTCAGTGTTTCTTTCCCTTTCCTACTTCCTCCATCCCTCAGCCAGCTCAGGAGAACCAAGGTCATGAACAATGTACCAGCAAATCCCTGACACCACAGGAAGGCAGATGCTGATTTGAGACATTTACCTAAGAGCTGAAGTATGTGCTGGTTTTATGGGACTATCGATATCATCCCAGATTAACTGTGTGCATAATGGCATAGCCGGTGAATGTAAATGGCCTATTTCCAGTGCTGGACCCGCTCTGAAATGGCCTTACATTCTGTACACAGAAAACATTTTGGCACATACTAAGCTCTTGAGTATCCTGGTCCAAAAAAAGCCTAATTGGTCATTTGAGTACAACAAGGTTTTATTTTAACAGTATTGCTTGCAGTGTGCTGCCTTCTACCTGAAACAGCAAGAGAAGTCAGCAGTTAGTTAATGGCATCCTGGTAATAGCAGATAGATAATGAGCTATAGAAACGGTAGGACTTAACAGGGAGGGAAAGTCCTCTGGTTCACCAGGGTGGAGAGGAGAGGAGCAAATGTCTTGCTTAAAAGCTGCCTTGCAACAGCAAAAAATATTAATTAAACCTGTATATTCATATTCCTTTCCTAAAATCATTCCCCATTTTACATTATGGTTATATTACTGTGTAATTATACTGCATGAAGTGCACCCAGTTATCTTTCTACATTCCCCCCTGCCTGGACACACAATTTGCTCCTTCCTCTTCACTAAAATATTCAAACTTGAACAGGGGAGATTTAGATTAGATGTAAGGCAGAAGCTCTTCCCTGTGAGGGTGCTGAGGCGCTGGCACAGGGTGCCCAGAGAAGCTGTGGCTGCCCCATCCCTGGTAGTGTTCAAGGCCAGGTTGGACACAGGGGCTTGGAGCAACCTGCTCTAGTGGAAGGTGTCCCTGCCCGTGGCAGAGGGGTTGGAACTGGATGATCTTAAGGTCCCTCCCAACCAAAACCAGCCTGGGATTCAACGATTCTGTGTTGTACAGACAGTCTTCTGTATGAGAGCTGCCCACAGCCTGCATTTATAGCTCTGAACATCTTTGCTTCCTAGGATCAAGCACTTCAGCATGTTTGTTCTGGGATGGGGGAGAAGAAGAAACTTGTACAGTTCCAGGGCACACTGCATGCTGAACAGACACCTTACACATCTTCAGCCAAGCTCACCTTTCCAAGTTATCCCATCTATCCTTTATGGCAATGAGCCAATCTGCTATTGTCTCTGAAGAGACACAACAGCTGAGCTTCTTGTGGACAAGGATGCAGAGTATAAAAATATCACCACTTTTGACACTGAACCAAAAGCCAAAGGACTTGGCTTACATCAAGCATGGAAACTGGTCCTGCTAACTTGAGGTGATTAGAGCTGAAGGAGGTTGGGGTGGACAAAGCTGAGGCAGAGGGGGTTCAGACAGGAGGGAAAATGAGACAGTTTGCTGTGGACATACATGCCATCTCTTCTCTCATTTTTCACTCTTTCCAAAACATAATGCACTTCCTATTAAAAACAGATTTACAAGTCTACTGCATATAGGCTTTAGGTGTTAAAATATTTCCACTAAATATTCAATCAGTATTAAAAATGATCATGCATAGAACCAACTTATTAGAATAAATGTAAAGGAAGAAAAAAAATCAGAGCCTCACTAGGTATAACTTAGCATAGGCAGACAGGCCCCATCATTCCCTGGTTTGTGCTGATACATTTCAACTGATCCTGAATTCTCCACAGTGTAAGCAGTCAGTTAAAGATGTAACTACACTATGACCAACAAAATTAGCAGAATACATAGTAGCATCAGAGTGTGCACTCAGATCTTAAAGACACCTCAGGACAGTACCACCAATCAGTTCCAAAAGCAAGAACAAGCCTGAACAATTTCAAACTGTAAATGAGAGAAACAGTTGCATTACTTAAGGCTACTGATACTGGGTACATACACTTTTAAGCACATAGGATAATGAATAGAGACACTGTGCAAGGCAACAAATCGTGAAAAGCTAGGATTATGGGAGGCTGGTTTTGACAAAACCCTACCCCTGCCACTTACAACCATTCTGCTTATTTGTATTCAAATACATACTGCATGTAAGTCTACAAGGGAAGTGAAAATACAATGAAGTAGCAATGGAAACAGATGTGGTAGATGTAACCAGTCCCTCCATTCTCAGATGGAAAAGTTAACAAGGGGTAAAGAGGGTCTGTATAGCACTGTTCACACTGCAACTTGGGGGTAGAAGAAGCAACTTCATTAGATGAAAATAAGAGAACAAGTAATCACACTGCATTTCTATTAAAAACTTCATAGTGATCCCTTCAACATCACAGGAATCTCCCTATCAGGCATGACACAGCCCCCGCCACAACTGCCTTGAATTACACCCGCCAAATGCACATGATTATCTACTGCCTATAAAGTACACCCACGTTTACTTGGTATTTATCAACTTCACACAGCTTGTTCAACCCTGAGCCTCTCTGCAAAATCCAGGGTGTAGCTGATAGCCCTTGCAAGTTAGGGTGCCTCAGTCACACAAAAGTTCCATGAATGCTTTTTGAAATTTTATAATGAGCACAATTTTCTGAAATAAAGGTTTTAATTCAAATCTAAAATACCAAGGGAAAGGAGATCCAGTTTATCTGGTAGTAATGGTAGTCTTTGAACAGGGCATAATCTTGACTAGCCAGCGGAACAATAAAGGGGAGATGTCTTTAACCTCCATTTCATAATCATGTTACTCATTGCAGACAATTTGATCTCTATTTTCTTTATCAAAAAGTCTCTAATTCTGTTCCTCTGAAGGGCAGTTCTGAATCACAGTTCTGCACGCAGCTTTAATGCTTTTGGTAAGCATGGAAGTTTTAGTTTGACGCATTTCAGCAAAAGATTATACATATAATCCTTCCTAATCAAATTCGTCTCTTCCCAGTACATCACCTAGAAATCGGTGTCCAAAAATATACATAGACTAAACCAACAAGGACCTTCTCCAAAATACAGCTTTTGAAATCCCTGCCTGCAAGCATACATCTCTCTCCTCAAGGTGCATCTTCAAAATTACTTCAGACATGCAGTTTCTGCTTTGAAAGCTAAATGCATAATGCAACAACCTGCCTCCAAGTCTGCATTCAGCACAAAGCTGGTGGGGGGGAAGTCCTCTTCTATAGAAAAGATATGAAAGAGCTGAAACATGTTGGTATGAACCACAGTCAGTAGCAATTGCACATGCACTGAAAGTGTAATCCTGATGATTCCCAGGAAAAATAAAGTACAAAATCCCTCTTTTTGTCCCCAGGATGCAAAAAGGCATATATATACATCTGAAAGCCAAACGAGCAAAACTGGGGCAAGTTCCTGTTCATGCAATCAGAGTATCAGAGAAGCCAGTCATCTGTTTCCCCCTTACGGAATGGATACTCTGGACTCGCTCCAAGATTTTCATCTATCTGATTTCCTTCTAGTTGGACCTTACTATGAAATCCTGTGCCCACCACATGCTAGTTAAAGAGTGCTGTAGCACATGTATCTGCCTAATGCAGGCTGGCATATACACATACAAATCGGGATCAAAAACTAGTCAGGACCTTCTCCTAGGAGCTGGTTCACAGTTTCCCGGCCACATGCCTTGAGCTCAGCAGACAGGGTGGCTCCTACTGGAGCTACAGATTGACATGCAGTGACAGACTCTTGTTTCCTGAGCGTCACCACCCAAATGCCCACCCTGCTCCACACTTTTTATAAGCACGTATTATCCAATGGATTGATTATGGTCCCACTTTCCACAAAGCTGTGATTTCTGTAAAAGAGTACTGTGTACGGTTCTTGTGTCCCCAACATAAGAAGGACATGGAGCTGTTGGAGCCATGGTCCAGAGGAAGCCATGAGGATGCTCAGGGGCTGCAGCACCTCCTGTATGGAGACAGGCTGAGAACATCGGGGCTGTTCAGCCTGGAGAAGAGAAGCTGCGTGGAGACCTCAGAGCAGCTTCCAGTGTCTGAAGGGGGCTACAAGGATGCTGGAGAGGGACTCTTCATCAGGGACTGGAGCGATAGGACAAGGGGCGATGGGTTCAAACTGAAACAGGGGAAGTTCAGGTTAGATCTAAGGCAGAAGCTCTTCCCTGTGAGGGTGCTGAGGCGCTGGCACAGGGTGCCCAGAGAAGCTGTGGCTGCCCCATCCCTGGCAGTGTTCAAGGCCAGGTTGGACACAGGGGCTTGGAGCAACCTGCTCTAGTGGAAGGTGTCCCTGCCCATGGCAGGGGGTTGGAACTGGATGAGCTTTAAGGTCGTTTCCAACCCAAACCATTCTATGATTTTTAAATTCAATGAAGTTATGCCAGCCTATGTTATTTCAGGACCTGATCCCACACCTATTGAGATGAAAACCACTACTCAGTAGCTGTGTTAGGGACAATTCCCAGTTCTAGTACGATGGCTAACGGACCCCATCTCACAACAAGGTTTGATTGTGAAAGCTCATTCCCAATGATTTACAGCATAAAAACCCCCACATGTGTCAGGATCATACAAATGAATTTAAAGTTCAGCTCATTACTAGAACCACTTTTTATGAAACTCATTGCAACCGTTTGAGATGCCAAATCCTGATTTTGTACATCTATATTTTTAAACCACGTCTAGAAGAGAAAGCAGCACAGCTTTGTTTTCTGGCAGTTCCTCCCCAGGACTGCACCCTACTCCTGGAAACAAAGCACAACAAATCATGCAATTTGTAGCCTAATCTGGGCACTATTTGGCTAATCATGCACTTCAGCAAAGGTGTCCACTGACAGCAGACCCTACATGAGCACTCTGAAAAGCAGATCATGGCATGGTTCCAACTTTGGGCACTACCTTCAGGGGCATAGATCTAGGTAGATAGATTGCCATTTGTAAAGAGTTCAAAATCAGTAATCTAGATGGAGACAGGTAAATGTGATACTGTGTGCCCAGAGACCACATTGCATTGTAGAAATATTCCAGACACCTTCAGAACAGTCATGTTGCTGCTAGAACATAAACACTTCTGAACACAGAAAGGAATGGTGTAATTTATACATTACAGGAAAAGCAGTTCAAGCAGCAGCACTACCTCACACTTCACTGAAGCAAACAATAAAATAATTGCACTTAAATCTCTTCAAATCAGTTAGACTATCTGCCATTTATTGTGGTGATGAAATCCAGCTAGTGGGTTATTTATTATAGCTTCACTACTCTCTATCCTGTGGGGATCCACCATCTCTTAAAAGTTTGCAGTTGCTGTAATGTTTCAACAATGGCTCTCAGTGCTCACTTTTACAAATGTGGCTAAACTTGATATGAGAAATCCGAACTCATTCACACACCCCCAGAGTAGCCCATCCTATTCAACCCTAGAACACTGGCTGCAAGACCAACACTTTCATTAGGAGTCTCTGCAAATCCATCTGGCATTTTGCTGGTGAGCTGCTGGCTGAGAGTCTCTCCCACACCAGAACACTTTGCACTGGAGACTGAGAGGTCATTGAATGACAGCTGCTTTCCCTGACACAGTGCTCTTCAGTTGCTTCCTTGTCCCTCTCTCTCAAGCAGTGTCTCACAGCGGGGTGCCCAAAAAGCCTGTGTAAACAAGAGAATTCCCCTGGCAGACACCCCACCATCTCACAGTTTGATACTACTTTTCTGAATCCTCCTATTTCCGCTCATCTTTCTTCCCATCCTGCCTGTGGCAACCTCCCTGGCTGGTAATCCCTCAAAGATGAAAGCTTCCAAATTACAAGTAATCACAAGCGTGCAACATAAATCTAAAACATGCTTTAGTGTCCTGTCTGAAGAATAAGATTACTACAGGGAAAGCAGATAGAGAAGTCTATATGCAGGTTTTCTAAGTGCTATTATTTAAGGTCTCAATGAACCATAAAACTTGCTAAAGCAATCCCATAGAGGGCCATGCCTACCACGTAGAGTAAGTATTTTTCAAGTAGTGACTGCTACCAATTGATACATCATCACCTTCATTATTAAAGAACTGGGAAAGCCATCCATATTTTTCAAAGACAGTGTTGCCAGTTTACAGCTCTCATGGATTTGGACATTCTGTTTTCTGCCAGTCTGCTTGAAACCTGCACCTTCACTGCAAAGCTTATCTCTTCAGTGACAACCAGCACCCTTCTTCAACAGTACCACTACCACCATGCTAGGATATACTATTTAGAAAGCAGATGCACAACTTAAAATAGAAAAACAACAATTAAACTGTCACAGAAGATATTTTACAGTAGAAATAAATACAGCAAGCAAACTGAAAACATTCATGTAAAAAGCCCAGACTGTTTAGTGTTGTTAGATTTTAAAATGAAGACAGGAGGATGCATGATGAAAAGTGAGATCCAATCCAACGCAACAACCTGTTTGGATTTATCTGTTACCCAAACTATGGAATATACTTTTGGACACTAAGCCTTGAAAGTCACATTGCAACATTTTCTGGGCACTCTTGCCACATACAAGCCTGTTCTTGGAACTCTCATTTTTCATGTCAGCCTTCCAAATTCGTGCAAGAAACTTGGTGAATTCCACCCACATCCAGATTTTACAGTCTGCCCACTGACATGGTATTGGAATCAGGAACAAATATATATATGGAGCTCTTTTGGCATTCCTTCAAGATAAACAATAACAAATCCTATCATTTCCTGTGCAAAACCAAAACATCTCCGTTCTTACCATGCAACATACACTGATGCAAACTCTGGCTCATCCCAAAGAGAAAAATCCTGTCTAAATGAATTCAATGTTTTTTTTAACATCAAGATCTTAAGAACCTGCTTAAGCCTACATCTCAAGTTTCAATGGACTGTCCTTTGTTTACAAGATTTGATTTTAAGTTTGAACCATCTGCCAAGCAGCAAACTCGTAGTAGCAGCTTTCTTTCATCTCAAGGTAAAAATACAGCTAACAGTAAAAAAGACAAATCTATGTTATTTGAAAGAAAAATGTGAAGATTGTCAAATACTTTTATATCATGTCTTTGACAAGCAATTTCTTGTTACAGTAATAATAAGCAGGACTTCTATATACATGAAGAGATCTATCATATTCTCTGACACTTGCTTAAGGACATGCTAGAATTTTAACACTTCCTGCTTAGATAAAATACATGGAATTTCTGTTCTGTTTTTTCCTGGAATGATTCAACAGTAGCAAGTGCCTTTTGGTTTCCTCCATTATCAGAACAACCAAAGCTGCTACTGTGTTCAGCCTGTGCCGGATGCCTCCACCCGGATCTCTGGCTCAGCGCTGCGGAGCTCCTCAGCACCCACACAGCTGATGCACGAACATTCACCTTACTTACAAAGCACTCTTCTTGTGACGTATGGGATCACTTCAAGGTTGATCAGAGCAAACCCTAAACCTTTTTCTTGGAAAATATTTGCTGCATAGCATCACAGGGAGAAGCTAGGGCTTCCCTTACTCATGAGAATGGTGGAAATCCACAATGAAATCCTGAGCCAGGCAAAACCCCTGATTTCAACAGAAGCAGAAATACCTGGACTGACTGTGGACAGCCTGCATAATGAAGGGTACAGTCCAACTTTGCTATACAGTTTGTTAGAGACACCTTCACCTCCAAGTAGAAAATATCAGTAAGTCCCAAAGCTTCATCTATGGAGTTTCAGTTATTAGCTGGGAGCTCAGGCTGGAGACCTGCATGGCAAAAATATCTGCAATAAGATAGCCGCAAGGAGAAAGTTCCTTTGTGGACCACATAAAAAGACTTCACAAACTGCCAGCGGCCTCCAGCCTACATGCTCTAGTATCTTTTGTGGTTTCACTTCAATTTAAACACACAATTCGTATTATATCAGAAAGCCTGAGGAGAGTTTTAATGATTCTAGGCGGTGACTCCCCCTCACGCCACAATCTCTCAGCCAGAGAGACAAGCAGAACTTTAAGCAGGCATCAGTCATTGCCAGTGTTAATAGCAGACACAGGTCTGCTTACTTAGGAGGCTTTAAGACAACAAACTAACTCTGTTTCTCACATATCCATCACACTGGATCTTGGTGATACAGTTCAGCAGACACTTTTTAAGACAGAGCAAATCTCATTTGTGGTCTGTTAATCTCTCCTAGAAGCCTTTGGAAAAAATATTACTTTAATTTTATACCTCCCCTGATTCTTCAAAAGCCTGTGGTAGCTCATGGAGAGCTGATGAAACCTAAGGCCCATTAGTGGCAAACTCCCATAGGGTAAGTTCTCCTTCAGTCTTCCTCAAGTAAGATTCTCGCAACACAGTATGACTGCCCAATTACTATAAGATCCCTACCCTTACTGCAAACAGAACTAGCAAGTTTATTAACAGCCATTACTCATTTTCTACAGTGGTTGTGAGCAGGCAGAGTGCTGTTTGCCAAATGTGAGCAGCAGTTATAGTTTCTATCTACGCAGAGCTCATGCCGAATGCTGTGAAGAATGAGCTTCATGGGGGATCAGCAGTAGGTGGGCTTAGCTTGCGTGTTAAAAAATCCCAGCAATTGCAAATTACAGTAACAAAGCAGTCGCTACACAAATAAATTCCCAATAATTCTGCAATTTAGACCCAAGAAAGATTAGGGTGCTTCATTATTGCCTCTTTTTGCACTCCAAAGAGTGTACTGAAGAGATTTAAGAAGCTTTTTAAAGCTTTAACCACCAAATTGAGCTGTGCAGTAGATAAGAACTGTAGCATACACTAATTTGGCTGATGACAAAAGCAGTTAAATCTTTTGTCTCTATCAATGAGAAAATGACTAACCAGTCCATAACTACAGTGTCTTTCATATATCCAGGTGACATGTTAGCTACAAATAATGTGTCACAGATCAATGCTCAATTTTAAGCATCACAATAGTTAAGAAAAAATATAACAAGGAGATCAGGAAAAATGTTATTTTTCAACTTGGAAACAAGTATTCTACTACTAAAAAACCCCATGCACTAATTCTGCAATTAAATGCCCAGCTTTTGGGCAAGGAGCTTAATTATTCTCACATTGGCAAGCAAGTGTAACACTTAAACAGCAGTTGTAGGTGGCAAGGACATACAGCGAGACCTGTCTTAATTCAACCCTTGTCCTTACATATCAAGAGATGGAAAAAAACATCCCTTTCCTTTGTGAGACTCTCACCCAACGTCTTCAAAGACCATGTAAAAAGCTTCTCAAGAGTGAAAATTACTATTCTTTAAGTTTTTCAAAGTACATAATCCACAAACATATGTAAAAATATAAGTTTTACTTGACAAAACTGTTCTTATGCATGTTATTTTTACTACCAATTAGGGACTTGATTCAGTGTCCTTGTCCAGACAGGACACAAGTCAGATCTTACAGTTTCAGGGAGTTAAAATTTGCAAGAGAAGGCTTAATATGGCTCATGGGCATTGATGTATTTGGACTTCTGCATGCTTTGGCAATGTTGATTTCTTCTGTTATTAAGATTTCAGTACAATTTCCCCTTACTCATGAGCACCAGGCCATTTTAACACTGCAGATGTAATTCTATTTAATTCAACTATCAATTTAGATATTTTTTTTTTTTTTTTAGATTTAAGCATCACCTAAAAATATAGGGTGGGGGCAAAGTGCCTTTGGATCTTTTAATTTTTAAATAGAAGTGTTGCAGCATTAACATTTTCTAAGATTAAAACCAGCGAGAAGCTAGATCATTAAAAGACGTATTTGTTTTACCTGATACACTGTCTAAAACGCACTGGACAATTTTTTCTTTGAAAACAAAGGCTGAAAATATACCAGAAGTGACACTTAGTCTCCAGAGGAAAGGAAAACATGCATAAGCCTGTCCTTCCTTCCTTTTCTTGCCTCTCAGTTCCAGCTGCTGGGCAAGTCCCACCAGAGGCATGGAGCAGAAAGCTTTCAAAAACATAGTGTCTAGAACTACAGGACAGATACAAGACAAATCACCTCAAAATACCTGATCCTGTTGAAGCCAACTGCTAGATGATTTACAGCACTTGAAAATGAGATTCTCTGTTCATTGCACAGATAGGCTTGGCTCAGCATCCCCGCTCTAATCCCAGACAGCATCGTCTCCCCAGGCATAGGACCCCACTGAAGGTCCTCCTATAACTGTTGCTGCCGTTAAAAGCCCTTCCACAGCCAGGTGAGCAGCAGGTCTGAGCCACAGATTTGGATGTGCCATTTGAATTTCTACCAGGCTCTGGGCAATTTTGCACCAAATCCCTTCTTCACACTGCCATGGAGATGTAGAGCTCCTTTTCACTGCCTGCTTCTCCTTTCTATGAGCTAATTTCTCAAGGATTTGTAACTAAACTGACTTCTGAGGATACCTGCCATGGGAAGAAGTTTATGACCCATCATTTAGCATCCTTCACTTTTCCCCTGTAACTACCTCCAAATGACAGGTTGCATGACAGCAATTTGCTGTTATTACTAGCATACAATCAGGGAACTAAACTCATAGGAAGGAGAAATTTAGAGAAAGAAAATGCGCTTTCTCAAATTTCAGATCAGCTGTCAACTAAAGCAGAAACACCACAGCAAAAGAGCACCATGATACTCAAACAGAAAACAAGAGGCTTCCACAGCAGTTTGCGAGTAAAATCCCCTGGACTTGGAAAGGCTCCTTCTCCTGAGTCCAGAGGCAGGGATGTCATCCTGCCTGGACATGGCTGTTGCATGGTTACAGCTGGACAGTCATGTCCGTGTGAACTTGTGCCAGACACTGGCTATCTGGGAACTTAAGGAGGCAAGATTCCCAAATCAAGCACTGACACAAACACTATTGATCTTGAATTTCCTGAATGATATCTTATAAAGCCTTTCAGCAGCTTACTCATCTTGATGTATTTAATGTATTTAATAAGGTAACTCCCCGTATTACTTATTCCAATACAAAAGTCAGAATCCCAAGGAAGCAAAATACATGATAAACTAGGCTGAGACCACACAAAGCACAGGTGAAAATGAACTTAAATAATTACTTTTTCCCCTATAGATCAGAAAATCCATTTTCCTTGTTTAAAAAACTATTCCAGTCTTCACCACAAACTAAGAATAGGCAATTAAATGTAAATACTATCAAGTGTTTAAGCCAGAAATAACTGATGGTAAGGTCTTGCTGCTATTCCTTACTACATGTGGTCACACTGATCTCTTGTGCTCACACTCACACATAACATCAGTATCAGACTTGTCTTTCCCCAGAAAAGAACCTGAAAGGAAAGGAAAATACCTTGTATGGTCCTTTCTGACAGACATACACAAGGAACTGTTTCCAGAGGTGGGGAAGGTTTTAAGAACCACGGAGAAAGCAGACAAAAAGTACCAGGATGAGGAAGGAACAGAGGCAGATGAGATTGTATTTTTATGGCATGGTTATGGCTGAGAATGTGATTAGACCAAGGCAAAATTCTAATCCATAATTTGAACCAATTCACTGAGACCTTGCATATAGGCCACTTTCCTCATAGAATGGAAGCAATACTTTTGCAATAACGAGGCAGGTAAACCAGAAATCATAGAATCAACTGAGCTGGAAAAGACCTTTAAGATCATCCAAGTCCATCCGCAGCACTGCCAAGCTCACCACTAACCCACGTCACTGAGGGCAAACTGAACTCCCCTCATGATTTCCACTCACAGTCACCCCTCATCTTGTCCCCAAAGTGGCCCACACTGTACAGCTGCTGCCCCTACCCCTCATGGCCGCCCCTCATCTCCCCTCAAGATCAACCCTCATGGCCACCTCTCATGCCCCATACCTGCCCCTGCTCTCCCCTCACAACTGCTCTTCACAGCCACCCCTCCTCTTCCCTCACAATCGCCCCTCACCCCTCACGGTTGCCCCTGCTCTCCCCTCTTGATCTCCCCTCACTTCTCATGGCTCCCCTGCTCTCCCCTCTTGATCTCTCCTCACTTCTCATGGCTGTCCCTGCTCTCCCCTCTTGATCTCTCCTCACTTCTCATGGCTGCCCCTGCTCTCCCCTCTTGATCTCCCCTCACTTCTCACAGCCGCCCCTGTTCTCCCCTCTTGATCTCCCCTCACTTCTCATGGCTGCCCCTGCTCTTCCCTCAATCTCCCCTCACCCATCATGGCCGCCCCTCTCTTCCCCTGTCTGAACCTGCAGTTTCTGTTAGATCATAACCCACACAATTTTTTTATATCATCAAAACATCTGTGGAATAAACTTAAACTGTGTTCATTCAAAAGCGTGTATGTGTGTCTGTACATGCAAAATACAGACCTCCCTGTCCACCCATTAACATGTAAGAAAATGGGAGGGTTGACTCCTGTCACATTCCTGTCTGGTCTAGAATTGGGGTGTTAAATACAAGGTGGAATCTAGAACTTAGAGCACGCGAGTTGAAAATGGCCAGATCCTTCTCCACCATTGTATTATTTCCTTTTTATCTGGCAGCATTTCTTCAACTCCATTTTCGTATTCTGGATGAAATTCTATTCCCTGTGAAATCTACTTTTCAAATACTACTTCTTACAGCCTTCCTGAAGAATGTCAACCTTTGCAGAGGCTAACCTATATGAAACACACAAAGTTTTAGCCCAATTTGTCCCCAACGTAGCTGTCTTCAAATTATTCTGGGACAACCCATGAGGGATGTCCACGAGGATGATCAGGGGCTGGAGCACCTCCCCTATGGAGACAGGCTGAGAACATTGGGGCCGTTCAGCCTGGAGAAGAGAAGCTGCGTGGAGACCTCAGAGCAGCTTCCAGTGTCTGAAGGGGGCTACAAGGATGCTGGAGAGGGACTCTGCATCAGGGACTGGAGCGACAGGACAAGGGGTGATGGGTTCAAACTGAAACAGGGGAAGTTCAGGTTAGATCTAAGGCAGAAGCTCTTCCCTGTGAGGGTGCTGAGGCGCTGGCACAGGGTGCCCAGAGAAGCTGTGGCTGCCCCATCCCTGGCAGTGTTCAAGGCCAGGCTGGACGGGGCTTGGCGCAACCCACATGGCAGGGGGTTGGAACTGGATGAACTTAAGGTCCTTTCTAACCCAAACCAGTCTGTGATTCTATAAGATACTTGGGAATGTACAAATTTTAAGGTGGAAGGGCAGAGGAGTTGTGCTTCTGCACATTCCATATCAATCTATGACCAGAGATAACCAGTTTCTTACACCATGCTGTTCTCACAGCATGTCAAAACACATCTGATCAATGTGTCCAACATCTTTGCAGAAGAGCACTCACTACACCCAGTAACACAGTATAAGAAACCTAAAAAAAGGAAGCATGATTTTTTTTTTCCCCTGCCATGAACAGCAACTGTGCTAAATGTTGTCCTAATTCATGAACTGACAAGTTTCTTTGTGGAATGCATTGCCAAAGTCATTTAGCAAGATGTCAAAATTGATACAGGATTTAGTTAGGTGCTAGCTGTTGTTTCTGTAGTTTCCACACCTTTACTCTTACACCAGGATATTTTTTCCATATTGAAATAATTTGCAAGTGTCAGCGGGAGCAGAACTTTTTCCAGTTGCACTACACAGTTCTAGCTCCCTACACACCTGAGAAGTTGTATGGCAGATATCAGCCTTTATTCTTTAGACGAACTTACAAGCCTCCAACAACACTGGTTGCTCTCACATGATTCATTACCTTGCTTTTAACCTTGGTAACAAAACCCAAGTTTTAATTCCTCATGAATTTAGATAAAGCAGACATTAAAAACTCTAAGGTGGTGTGTCACTGAACTGCTGCCCTATCTATCTGGAAACCAGGAGCTCAGAAACTCCTTTTCACAGCTATAATCAAGCTTTTAAATAGTAATATATTTATCATGCATTTACTAGCCATGCAGCTCCATATTTAGCAAGATAATGATATCCTGGTAAAAGAAATCATAGTAACACGTTCAACTCCTCTCTTTGTCTTGAGACAGTAAATAAGATTGATGATTTTTCAACTCAAGAGATTGTCTTGATTAAATAAATGCAAATTAGGCAGAATTCACTATAAAGTTGATAACTCCTTTTTAATTAAAGCCTTTTATTTTTAAGTTTGAATGGACACAATTTGCTTTACTGTTTAGTACCAACAACAGAGAGGCACAGTACCTGTTTTGTTTTTCCCATTACCTGCTTTGCTTTTCAGCTCTAGAGAAATTTTAGACACACTGTGGTACCTTTCTTACCTTACAGAATGAAAGGTCTTTTACCTGCCATACCACATAGTGAATGATTTCAGCATATACTGATTATAGACAGTGTCTATAGTATAGACACTGCTCTAGATGTATCAGATCAAAAGCTTTCTTGTTATGCTCAAAGGACACCAGGTGGTGGTGGAAGACTCCTTTGTAGCATATTTGCCTTCCTTACATTGTGACATTCATGTCGTCTTTCTCTTCAGGCTATCTTCTCTCCTTCAAAATCTGCACTGCTAATAACTTTGCCACACAAAAAGAGCAACATTGGGTCTTCTAAAAGCCTAGCTAGCATAATACCCCATTTCTGATAGTAACCTAATAGTACCCTAAAGCAGACACCAGCAGGAAGGGTAGCAGCAAGCCAAGCATGCACAAGCACTGTTGTCCGAGCAGCCTCCCCAACACCAGCCAGTCGGTAACAGTGGTGCACTCCATGTCATCTGGCTCATTCCACCGCTCTCCTGGGGTGGAATTCCCAACCTGACCCAAGGAGCCTTCAGTAAGCTTTACTAGGCTACCTGAAAACAAAGTCTGATCCAAATCTCATCACCCTACCAGCTTAAAACTAGGCACTGGGTTACTAACATCTAAATTTGACCCACTCTGATAAAGTTGCTGGGGATCATTCAGTTAGAAGTCCACATATTCACAAACAATTAAAAAAAAAAAAGTCATTTTTCATTAAAGTGAAACTCTGTTTCACTTTAAGGAAACAGAGTTCATAAAGTGTCACAACACAAACTATTGACTTTCACTACTTCTTGCTTGCTTTTATACTAAACCCATCATTTTCACACTTCCTGTCCTGTTCAGACAGTCATATGGTTTAGAAAAAAAAGGCTATTCCCACTTTTAACACTGACATTCCTATATCACATATCAAAACACAAAGACTGCAAAGCCCCTGGGTAGCGGTGGTTGAAGAGTTTAACTGTAAAGGCATAAGGGCATTGTAATTCAGGGATTCAGAGGGAAAGCTACATGAGATTACTTAGATAATGGAGAACGACCCCTAATTCACTAGCAGCCATAGGAAATTCTAGTATCCACACAGCTTTGAGAGCAAGAAATCAAGTCAGCTGCCCATGAACTGATTTTTTTAACCTCCAAAATAAACAAATCCAGTTCTGGTGATCCCAACATAAAAAGGACATGGAGCTGTTGGAGCAAGTCCAGAGGAGGCCACAAGGATGACCAGGGGCTGGAGCACCTCCCGTATGAAGACCAGGCTGAATAGCCCCAATGTTCTCAGCCTAAGAAGAGAAGCTGCATGGAGACCTCAGAGCAGCTTCCAGTATCTGAAGGGGGCTATAAGGATTCCAGATACATATATGAAGGGAATACTTGGACACATGGTAAATATCTGAAGTTGACATGTTTTCCTTCTGGAAAAAAAAAATAAATAACTGAACTCCCTCCTTAGATCCTAGTTTCAATTTTCTTTAGTGTTATGAATTATTTTTTACAGAAAACCCAACGTTTTCACAGTGATTCACCACACATCTTTGCAGGCACAGAGTACTTTTTCATGGTGTTACAACTACCTGACATAACAGTGTCATTAGTATTTGTGCTGAAGTTCAGTCTCATTTGGCACCTCCAGAGCAAGACACAGATTCCTGGGAGAGGAGGAAAAAACCACTGTTTACAGCTCTGCTTGCAAGGGCCAGCAGGTCAAGAGATGCTGCTCTCAGGAGAGAGCCTGGTAAAAACCAAAGATTTCTATATTAACTCTGCAGGTCAAAAGTTCAGTCCAAACTCTGAAAGAGAATTTAGACCAATACATTTGCTAGTAGCTCAAATAATTTTTAACAGTTCATCTGTTTTCTGCACTCTGTTTCTGCTGCATTTGAATACTACATATCTACAGTTGCCAACTACATAAACTATAAAACCTTCTTGTTACAACTAGCTTCAAGCTGAAAGCAAAATTAAAATCTCATCCAATAAAGCTCTGATAATAGCAGGCCTGCTGTTTTTATGACTAAAATGAAAAAGCTTTATTCATATTGCAAAGCAGTCAGAGACCAAACAGGGTAAGCACCACTGTGCTAGGCTCTGCATCTAACACAGCACAAGAGAGGTCTCTGCAGTAAAAAGCTGACGAGTCTAAATCATTTTAGGCAATGTTTCTAGAAGTCTGAGGCACTGCATCCCACAGACTGAAAGAATTAGAGACAGTGCAGAGGAAAATAAGGGAGGGGAGAAGTCAAGCGAATCCACTGTTACACACAGGCTAAACCTCAAGCAGAATCCTCCTGGGAGACAGTTTTCAGGGAAAAAACTGCAGTGAACACTGATTTAAAGCAACCATAAGATTCAAAACTGATACTTTTTTTGAGAAATATTGTGCTGAAACTCTTTAAAAGCAAAGAGGATCCTGAAATTCATCTTACATTAGAAACAATTACTATTGTTCATAGTATTTTTAACGTGTTGAGGACTTTCTCTGCTGCATGACTCTACACATCGAAGTGTTACAACTACAGCTTTCCTCAGAGGGTGATTAATCAAGCATTTCTTTTCCTTCTCTGGAAGGGTATCTAGCTGACATGCGGGGTTTAGACCAAGACTGAAAAAGTGAACCATTTAATAGATACCTGGAAAAAATAATTGCTCTGTTAGTGAAGCTAAGTAGTTCTAACAATTAAGAGGATGAAAATGCTGAAAAGAATGCTTGCGCCTACCCTCCACAGTGTGAAGAAACTAACCATCAAACTGAAATTCATTTAGAAAGTGCTAAAGATGAATCATGAGGGCAAGAGGAAAAAGCACAAGGACATGAAAGCCGACATGTATGTGGCCATGACAACAAACAGGCATGTTCTTACTCACTGACTGCCATGCACCAGCAATAAGCTGTCCGAAAAGCAATCATGACTTACCTCCACATTTTAGTGAAACTGTGCATCAGGCTCACACAGCAAGGCAGAGCTGGAGGTTTGAGTCCATCCATTTGAAGGAGGAGGGCAGGAACACCGTATAGAACCAGGTACTTCACATAAAAAAACAGTACTTGAGCTAAAGCCAGGCCACCTAAAAAACATAATAATAAAAAAATCATACCTTAAACAAGCTCTGAAATATTTTTAAAACCTGTTAATACTGATTTACTTCCAAACAGCCAATATTGAAAGGACTAAAGCAAGCATCATGAGGTGATGGGATATACAATACCTACTTTTGCAACAGCTATAGGACACGAGCACACACAGTTATGACTTTTAGCACACATGAAATAGTATCATCATTCCAATACGAAGGAGTAAGCAAGCATCTGTAGTTCCACTTTCAAAATTCTTTGGCCTGTGGTTATTGACTGCTATGAAAAACAAATACTGACTTATGTTGAGCTAAAAATCAAAACATACCTCTGTAAATAACCCCAACCAACCCCTATCCACTTGTTCCTCCCACACAGGTATAACCAATGGTTATCTCTGCAGCTTATCCTGATCGGTCTGCACACATCTCACGTACCATCAAGATTATTTATGTCCCCCAAAACACCCCCTACAAGACCCCTCCTGCTGCAGCTGAGGCGTAGAAGACTGTAACTCCACTTGGCATAATGCTTAAGGCACATACCAGGTTTTAAACCACAGGACAAAGGGCTGCTTAAGGTGCTTTAGCTACCAGATTTCCAAAGGAAATTTTGGCAGTGTGTTTGCTCACAGCTTAGCCCCAAGGCATGGCCCAAAATGCAGCATCTTGCACAGGTGTGAGATGAAAACCATACTGGCTGTTCTGACAGATACTACTCTCGGGAGAGTAACATTGATTCATATTAACACTCTAAATGTTTTCTGCTGAATAAAATGGTATTTGACCAATAAATCATACGAAAAAAATCCGTATAAAGCAGAGGCCAACACCTTTATTGAAACTGGGGGGAGCCCACTCCTAAAGTTCCCCGGATTTTGGTGAACTTTTCCATCTGACAGCTGACATCAGTAAAATCTAATCCTGAAGGAGGGAAAGTAAAATTGTTATAATTTGGAAGAGTAAAAAAACCCCCAAACTTCTAAAATGCAGTTGTTAAATCTCCTTCCCTTCCAGTATTTTGCTTTCCCTCCCTGATACTAACTAGTGATTTGAGTGCAGTTCTTCAGATATTTAATGTAATTTTAGAACTGTCCAGCAGTTCTCTCCTTGGGGACACAGTTTTCAATCCGACTCCAGCAGTCCAAGTACATGATCATTTAAATAATCTGCTTTTATTTTTGCTGGCAAAACATCCCTTTTGCATTCTGCTGAGTAATGGGTATACTGTGGATGACAACCAAAAGTTAAACATTAAAAATTCATGTCATATATAACAACCTAGGATGAAATCCTGGCACTAATAGTGTAAATAGCAAAACTCTCGCTGTCCTACACATGGCCAGCATTTTGCTGCTACAATACAACATTTTTACATTTCATATCATGATCCATGCGCACAATCAGAAACAGTTGTGCCATACAAGATGAAAATTGATGTTAGAACAAAATACCTAGACATGAAGCTTATGGTATTTTCCTTCAGGGAAGCAGTCATCTAGCATTCAGTAACATTCTTCCCCGAGGAAAACAAACAATCAGAAGCACAATTTGGATACCAGCCAATTAGCTACACATTAGATTACTGCTAAATCATCTATACAGCCAACTTTCTGCTCTAATTCCCATCTCATTCAGTTTCTCATTTCTCTTCTGACAAATTTCATTGGAGAGCTGAATGCTGACACCCACACAAACCAATTATGAAGATCACAGCTGTCTGTGCACTGGTAAAATCCAAAACCCCTTTGGCTGTGCATGATGGAATGAGATTTACAGGAAGAGACTACCACTCTCTTGAGACCTGAAAAAAAAAATCACAGAATCATAGAATGGTTTGGGTTGGAAAGGACCTTAAAGCTCATCCAGTTCCAACCCCCTGCCACGGGCAGGGACACCTTCCACTAGAGCAGGTTGCTCCAAGCCCCTGTGTCCAACCTGGCCTTGAACACTGCCAGGAATGGGGCATTATTGGAGCAAACTGAACACTCGAGAACAAACTCTGTGATATTGTGAATTTGAGAAATTTATTACTGATCTTCAATTTCTGTTTGTGTTCCATGTTTTAAGATCAGGTGAAGCAGTGTACTTCTGGCTGCTTCAGGCTGTAATGGAGCAAATGCAAAGCAGCTGGAATGTCTCAGGTATGCAGGAAGGGTTAACGTCTGCGCCTGTTGCCAATGCAGCCCAGCTGTTGTGGGGCTGGAATCTTGCCCTTAGTTTTCCATGTGTGGCCAGAACTCACACAGCTGGAATGAGTTGAAGACCAATAAGGACTTTATCTACATATTTTGATAGGCACCTTCCCTGTTGTGAGTCTTAGAATTGCCACACATGGAGTTGCTATTGCCTGCCAGGTAATGATCGGTGATGTAATGCCTACATGTCTTTAAGATACCAGTGGTATTAAGCTGTCTGCTAGTGAACGGTCATGACAACTTAGAAGTATGTTATTAGAGATGGTGAAAATACCTATTGTTTTTCTGCAGTTTTTTCCCTGAAACTTGCATATTATAACTTTGTATTTGAGAACCTGGAGTCTTTCATCACTGTATGTAAATGCTGGAGAGGGACTCTTCATCAGGGACTGGAGTGATAGGACAAGGGGTGATGGGTTCAAACTGAAACAGGGAAGTTCAGGTTAGATCTAAGGCAGAAGCTCTTCCCTGTGAGGGTGCTGAGGCGCTGGCACAGGGTGCCCAGAGAAGCTGTGGCTGCCCCATCCCTGGCAGTGTTCAAGGCCAGGTTGGACACAGGGGCTTGGAGCAACCTGCTCTAGTGTGAGGTGTCCCTGCCCATGGCAGGGGGTTGGAGCTGGATGAGCTTTAAGCTCTCTCCAGCACAAACCAGGCTGTGATGCTATGAATTTCAAGCTTAAAAAGAACTTGCACACAAGCAGTATCTTTAACTAGAAACAAGCTATAGCGAGTGTATATTAAAAACACCTGTGAGGTAAAGAGTACTGCACAAATGCTATCTTTTCCCCAGAACAAATTAATTCAAAGCATTCAGGGTTAATTTGTAACTGAAATGTTTTAAGGGATAAAAAAAAAAAAAAGGCAGCTAAATTACCGGTACAATCTTAAACCCATGCACTTCAGCAGTCAAGCTGAAGTCCCAGATGAAATTAACCAACTTTTATAGAAATGTGTATTCTCAGTTTGCCATCTTGCAACCCTTACAACACTCTAAGTTTTCCTATGCTTTACAAATGCTTTTATAGGCCTTCAAATTTTTACCTTCCATAAATTTACAGCAAAGCTGCATTTTGCAAGTTTCATAGAGCTTTGTTTCAAGAATAATTAAAATACAGCATACCCACAGCATCTCATTATTATTAGTTTTAGTTTTCATATGCTCAAAACTCCGCCTTTGACAGGAGCTCTCAAGCAGAACATTTTCATAAGTAATTGACAAGAGATTTGGATCCAGGTATTAAAAACCATACTTGGCATTTTTCTGTCCATAACCATCACCAAAACTCGTGGGCAAGAATTGTGACTTAGCAGGCAATTTTATGATGAGCACAACAGCACAAATCTACCCTTTCTGCAGCTACACTGACCCTATGGCATTAATGATCGCAGATGCTTGTTCCTGCCAAGGACCAGGGCAGGTTCATCAAGAAACCACATCTCGGAGATAAATAGGCAGGCATATTTCAGAAGGGTTACTGGCACATGGCACAAGTCTAGTAGGAAAAGACATTTAAAACAGCTCAGAATTCGTGGCCATACCATCAAGTTCAAAACACCAGGCTTTAGGGGTTCATTTATCCTTTCTCTTCTTTTTTACATGCCTCTTCTCCCACAGAAGATTAAAAATTACACAGGGATTCCCTCAAGTTAAAATCTCCATGGAAGAATACAGCTCTGCACTGGAGCAGACAGGCTACAGATGGCTGTCAGCAACAATGCCAACCTCCTGAGCTGCCTGCCCTCTCTTCTAAAAGCTGTAATTCTTACCCATAAACACTCATCACCATTAAGTTCTAGACAACCAAAATACTCCCCAACACACAGGGCAAGCCCACCACCTCTCCCTCCTTGCCTATCTCTTCTGAAGAGTTCATACCCATCCACTGCAGCTCGCGAGTCATCCCACCGTGCTTCCACAATGGCAATGACATCATGGTTTTCCTGCTGCACCTCCTGTTTGCTGCCCATGCCGTGTGTGCATTGATACAGATGTGCTTCAGTTGGGCTATTGATCCTGCCACCTTTCCCAGGGGAGAAGCCTTAACTCCTACAGGATCACTTTCAGGCACTTCCATGGTTTCCAAACACATCAATAACCCTCGTGTCTTTGATGCCTTTGCTCCAGCCCTGCCAAGGTCCCGTCAGCCACTGCCGTGTGAGCTGTGGGCTCCTGGCAGCTCCCTTGCTTTCCCTCAGTTTCCCCTGGATGAGGAATCCCCTCTGTGGTGGAGCACTCCACTACAGCTTGTGCTGGCACAGGACTCACTTGCATCAGTGTCCAAATGGGACTTGAGCAGTGCGGCTTCATATCCCCACCTTCCAGCAGCACACAAGCAAACGAATCCTAAACCATATGGAGCAGCGGCAGGAAAGTACATACCCTCCAGGGCAAACATCATGGTGAGTGCTTCTTTTTAGACGAAGCTGAATGGACATTAAGATCCTAAAATGAAGTACTTAAACAAGACTAGACAGAGCTGCCAAGGGACACTTAGTCAAGACTTAGACAGGTCTTAAGAAAGCCAGGATTTTCTTCAAGGATACATATGCCTTAAGCCACCTACCTTGAATACTCTCAAAACATCTACTATAGACTTTAGTTTCATTAAGTACTTGCAGGAAAGAGCGCCCTAAATAAATCACTAGTTATCACATTGTGCTGGTTTTGGCTGGGATGGAGTTCATTTTCTTCATGGTAGCTGGTATGGGGCTGTGCTTTGGATTTGTGCTGGAAACAGTGTTGGTACCACAGGGATGTTCTAGTTATTGCTGAGCAGCTCACACAGAGTCAAGGCCTTTTCTGCCTCTCACACCACCTCACCAGCAAGGAGGATGGGGGTGCACAAGGAGCTGGGAAAGGACATGGCTGAGCCCAACTGACCCAAGGGATGTTCCACCCCATATGGGGTCATGCTCAGCATATAAAGCTGGGGAAGTAGGAAGAGGGGATGTTCGGAGTGATGGTGTTTGTGTTCCCAAGTAACCATTCCGTGTGATGGAGCCCTGCTGTCCTGGGGATGGCTGAACACCCGCCTGCCCATGGGAAGTGGGGAACAAATTCCCTGCTTTGCTTTGCTTTAGTGCGTGGCTTTTGCTTTACCTGTTAAACTGTCTTTAACCACGAGTTTTCTCTCTTTTACCCTTCTGATTCTCTCCCCAGTCCTGTCGGAAGAGTGAGTGAGCATCTCTGTGGTGCTCTGTTGCCATCTGGGGTTAAGCTACAGCACACCAGTAAAAAAAGGTAGTCACAAAAGTAGGTTAACTGCCAATACTGGAAGTTTAGCCTGCAGGAATGCTTATAAAACATTCACACACACACACTTCTTTGTATAAAGCAGTAAACTACCCAATGTTTTAGAGAATGAAATCTTACTAAGCTTTCTGATTCATGTTTGTATTTCCAGTTTTCGACTGACAAATATTTTATCAGTCTCCTCATCATTATCTTGCAGGATGAAAAACAAACAAACAAAAAACCCCCTCAGATTCCTGTTAGTATTTCATTACCATTTAGATATATGCACAAACACGCTAATTTCAAAAGCAAAGCACTGCATGCTTCTTAAAATGAACTCAGAAATCCATGTCCTATCTGTGGGCTTGTTAGAAATAAACCTGCAACACATCAAAACCAGCACCTCCACCCAGCTTACACTGACTGCTCTGGAGGTCTCGCTTCCAAACAGGAACTTGTGGAACGTTTCTTATTTTAACAAATCAAAACATGAAATCACCAATTACAGATTAAACAGGGCGGCTCCACCTCTGAACAGATCATATTCTGTATTGACTTACGTGCTGCTCATAGGAAAACAAATACCCTTTTGGAGTACTAGAGCCTAGGTACTAATCAAAACAATGATAGCTATTTGACACTAACTTGTACATGCTTCACTGGAGCTAACAGCACATGGTTAAGACCGATACATTAAACCCACAGAACGCTCACGACACTGGATGACACATGCATATATGCGAGATGTACACCTCTACATCAGACATCCACCCCGACAAAGCACATATATACAGATTCCTAGTCAAATATATTTCTCACAGTATCTATTAGTATCCTGGATTAATCCAGTGCAAGAATTGTATTAGACAACATATTTTCATGCTGGATTCTGACTTTCATCACCCCCTTTACCTTGTGAGAGGGACATGAAGCTCTGTTCAGATAAGAGGAGTAAATGGTGCTGAATCACCAGGCTAAATGTGAAGCCGCATAAGGCAAACATAGGCAGTTAAAAAACTTCTGCATTTTCAGAATCAGACTTAACACACAAATGAATTAGCAACACTCAACATCCATTCCAGTTTCTATGTAACAGAACATACCCCACCAGGGTGAATTCCACCATTGCTATTCTATGTTATCTTAGTGAAGGAAATAAAAAAATCACTTCAATTTAAGATCTTGCAACTTGTGCTGCTGAGCTCCCTGTTCCTATTTAAGCCAGTGAATGTGTCATTCCGCTGCAGATGTTGGAAAGGATCACCCATCTACTTGCCCTTTATTTTCATATCTTTTCCCAGTCTTCCTTAAATACCACATCCAAACATTACTCACTAGAGCAGATGAACCTCTGACCTGGCCCAGTGTGGCTATTCTTCTGGTATGCTGCAGTTCACCAGCACACTGGACGACTGCAATCCAGAGTGGCATTTCTCATCAGTGCCAGTAAATCTTCGTTTGGCAGTGTAAAATGTAAAGGCAGTAAATTAATCACAATTAACTTTAAAAACTGAGGAGACTGGATTATGAGGGTTTCCATTACCATGGGTCGCAGGTCTTCCTGCTGCATCATTAATTCTTTCAGACAATCTGACCAATGCTACCAGAATGAGATGCAGCACTGATACCAACACAGGGAATTGCTATAAACACTGTGTTTGGTGCTCAGAGTTAAATGGGCACAAATGCCCTGATATTGTTCCCTATGCCAACAACTATTCACAGACACAAATATTTGTTAATATAGACACAATGGTTTGTGAATTCCAGAAAATGCTCTCAGTGTCCAAACCATGGCTTCTGGGATCAATAACTAACCGTACTGTGCTACCCAGCTCACATCTTTGCATCAGTTTGGTGTTCAGACATTAATATCCCCCCCACAAACTGAAGGGCCATATACATATATATGATAAACTGGTACACACAGTCAAGAAACCAAACACTATGGATACAGTCCCATCATATTCTTCCTTCTATTCCTGATGTGAGACCTAATATTTGGCCACTGGAAAACCATATTGCTTGCTGTCACCTGGTTTTTCACATAATTCCCACAACAGAAGAGCAGCATTGCTGAGAAGGATTTGAAGCCAAGGTTTGCTGCAAGGACGGGAGCATCAGGATAAGCTGTTCTGAGAAATGAGCCATTCAGTGGAGGGCAGCAAAGCCCAGCACATGAGCAACCCTTAATACTGCACTGTCAGGTGCTCATCATGCCTGGCGGACCTTTGAGAGCAGTAATGTCTTCTGCTGGGAGAGTAGGATGCCATTGAAACCCACCACATTGAAGGAATATGCAGGCCAGTACAAGGATCACTGAAGAAAAGAGCAGAGGGTACATCCAAATGCCTTCCCCAACACCCAGACAGGCAGCAATACTCTCACTGACCTATACAGGGAAGAATAAAGTCTTTGCGGTGGCTGGAGCTCTGGGTGATGACTGGAAATCATTTTACCGAAGTTACCTAAAGTTACCAAAATGAATTAATATCTGGATATCTAAAAGCACCTCTACTCAAAGCTAGCTCTCACCACCTCTTCATCCTCCATACCAGAGACTGACATTTCCTCTTGGAGGTTATTCTTGCTACCAAACACAGGCCACTGAGGAAACAGAATACAGCTGTGTACTCAGCATGAAATCACACCTTTTTCAGACCCATATGATGCAGCTTTTTGTTAATACATGTGGCATTTGCTCTCCAGTGCCACAGCTTGCTGCAAAATAAACATGCAAGTTTAAAGACGTATGTGCAGAATGCTAAAGGAAACAATTTAAGTCTGAGGAAAATACGTGGTAGCAGAAATTCTGACATCTGTGTGGCACATGGGGATTGTAGTATTGAGCAGAGGATACCCTGAAAACAGATCCGTAATGTTTTTCTATTTTATTTAGTCCATGGATGATGTGGATGCAACCAGTTTTTTCTCATATTATGGACAGAAATCCAGGTAAAAATCATCAACATGGAAAAAATGAATTAAATGACAGATTTTATACTGTCTAGCTGAAGAGCTTAAATAATGAACGTCCATTTTCTCT
This sequence comes from Strigops habroptila, assembly GCF_004027225.2. Lineage (NCBI taxonomy): Eukaryota > Metazoa > Chordata > Aves > Psittaciformes > Psittacidae > Strigops > Strigops habroptila. Next base: position 42,565,893 of record NC_046359.1, read on the forward strand.
TTTAGTAGAGAACTTCTACATAATATGAAGAACAGTTTTAAGCAAGCTGCTGTTCTTCAGAAGACCCTCCAGCCAGGACTCCAACCAGTTCTCATTGAAACCCCTCAAAATCCAGGGGCCACAGTGCAATATGACACTTCCCTACTCCTTAAAGGATCGATACACAGAGGATGCAACCTGGTCTCTCCCAGAGCAGGCCGCTAACTATGTACTTCCATAGCATCCGGATCCACAGGGCAGGCACATAAACCGTCTTTACTGACAGCTGCCAGGCACAGGTTAGGAAACACAGGGAGAGGAGTAACCCAGGAAAATATATGACCAGGAGGGAACCTTGACATGAACTACATACACCCTTCTGTTCACAATTCCCAACATGCTTATCACCCAGTTAATGACCCTGAAACTTGTCACTTCCAAATATAAGCTGCATGTAACAGCAATTAAAGACATTGCACAGATACTTCAATCGCAGCAGTTCTTTCACTGATAGTACGAGAACAGTGTAGGAGAGCATTTGTCAAATCCTTGTTTATTCAAGAGACAGGCTTCATCTACCAACACTACATAGCCAATAAAGAGAATGGGGGGTATTCACCAAGCAAAGGGGGAAGCAAAGCTGCAGAGCCCTCTGAGCCTCTCAGACACTGTGGTAACACACGTCACTAAAGCACATAGCCCAGCTGGGTTATTTGGGACAGAAGGTGCCTTCCTCTCGAAACGGAGAAACTCTGCACTGACTTTGACATGCTCAAATTCAGAAGAGTAGCAGAACATACAGAATTAGGCATGTGCAACTGAACTGGAAGGAATAAGGTAACATACCCTATAGGGTAAGAGTACGCTTATAGTAACTCAGGTACTGGCTTGTAAAGGGCATGGTGAAAAGAAGAATCTGAACATTTGACCTAAGATCATCTTTGGTTTAGTTGCAAAAGGGCCCAAGTTTAAAAATGTTGAAAGTTTAAAAACCAACGATATAATTCACAGAACGTACTAACAGTAGCTAACGCACACAAACAGTGATATTGAAGGCAGCTTGCACCTCTGTTACAGTTAAATACACAGGCATCAAAACCATACATGCACTATTTTGTATATTGCTGTTTCTAGAAACTCATTTGCCTAAGTCATTTTAACAAGAGAAAATACTTCTCTTACTGCTGGGTAACACATTCTCCCAGGTACTATTTTTATTTCATTTCACACCTGTGTGCACTCAGTAATGTCACTTTAGGTAACTTCAGCATTTCTGGTCTACACGCCCAGACATGACATTGCACAATGGCATTTTTAAACAAGCACTGCAACTCAGTGAGGGTTTGGGGTTTCGTTTCTTTGCTGTCTCACCTCACAGGAACACCACACAAAGTGATGCAGAACACAGGACAGCTTCACACTTCTAAGGTGTACACTGACCATCATTACCCTTGAGATGCTGAGAGCAGAATCTCACAGCACTGTTGTCCATACCCACACTGCTGGCATTTATTGCCCGTTGTTCAAAGATATCCCAGAAGAGAAATGCAGGAGCAGTTCTAGTCTCCCCAGTTAGAGCTGGCTGCACAACAGCCTCACACCTAAGTTTCCCAGGCTACCGGGGCAGCCAGGGATCACAGTGTAAGTAGATGCTCTGTGCTGCTTTGAAGCTGCTGTAATTAAAGAGGAAACCCAAAATGAACAAAAAGCCCAGCAGTGCAGAAAGGCTGATATACCATGTGGTTAATCCTCCTGAGTCAACAACAACCTGCTTCCTTGGTCTCAAGACTCGGCTATCTGATGTAATTGGTTTTAATAACAGAGAATGCAAGATAACTGAGGGGAGTGTTTGGCTATTCACAAGAGCTGGTGTAGAAGCATGGGAAGATCCATAAGGATCTGGTAAGGATCAATGGAAAAAAACCCAAACCATTACCAGTATCCTTACTCCCATATCAGTGGCTCCCTAAAGCAAGTGGCCTTTCACTGGTTTGAGTCTGAGACCTGTATAATCATTGTGGTAAAACCTACAGAGAACACATTGTAAGAAGTGACAAATTCTGCCTCAATCTCATTTGCAGTGTATTTTAAATACCTGCTTTCACTGCTAAAAAGACAAAGCTCTTTGAACACTGCTCTCCTAAAAGCAGGGATCCCACAGAGGACCTAATTCAAATGATCATATTTTAATCAGACAGTTTTAGAGCCCAAACTTACCTTAACATTGTCTTTCATTACCTCTTGCTTTGAGGCATTTTAGCCTTTTCTAATCATTTGTTCAAAACGCATTTCAACTGATTTCAAATAAATAAATACACAGCCTGCTTAGCTACTGCCTGGAAAGTAACTCCCCCCCCTTTAAAATCAACACTGGTAGCCTTGAAGGGAAGGAGAAATCTGCCAGTAACACCAAAGCCAGAATGTGTTGTCCCTAACTCTGCAGCCTTGCCTGCTTTATCCAGTGGCCAGCTTTCTGTCAGACAGACAGAACACCAGGAGCTAACAGATTTAATTCATCAATTCATTGACATTTAGAATAGGGGATGAAAACTCAGAATCCACTTTCCATACAGTGACTGAGTTAGGAGGGGTAGAATAAACCACGGAGGCAAACCTCTCACTTTCCGCTCTCCATCTGCTCTTGCTCTTTTTTATATACATAACACACAACTATATATTGTGTATATATACACAGAGTGCACACATTGCCCTCTGCCGACCAGAGTCCAATACACAAGTGTCCTCCAACACACACTGCTCATCATACATGATCTGCAATGAATGCTTGCCAGGACCACACCAGTGTTGGTATCAACTCCTGGTACTCGCTGGTACTGTAAGAGACACCTCTTCTATTCAGCAATTACCAAGGCTTTTTCAGAATGCAATTTTCAGGCCTGGGGTTTCTCTGCTTTTGTTCCTCCTACCTGGTGATACAAATAGAAGAAGCTCTTCCCTGTGAGGATGCTGAGGCGCTGGCACAGGGTGCCCAGAGAAGCTGTGGCTGCCCCATCCCTGGCAGTGTTCAAGGCCAGGTTGGACACAGGGGCTTGGAGCAACCTGCTCTAGTGGAAGGTGTCCCTGCCCGCGGCAGGGGTTGGAACTGAATGGTCTCAAGGTCCTTTCCAACACAAACCATTCTGTGACAGCAGGGAGAGGAAATCAAAATAACCACATAGAACAGTTGCTCACGGATTAACCTACACCTACCCAGCACCCAAATCTCTTGCGCTTTTAGGTGACATTTATCAGTGCTCATTTTTCTTCCCATCACAGTTGGGCATTTTAATGAAAAACCGGAGAGGTGGGAGGGGACAGAAGTGGGGGAAGTGAAGCAGGAAAACAGAGCAATTCCTTCTCCCTGCTCTTTTCATGAGCGCTGTCATTTTACCTTTCAATATGAATACAGAATTGAAGCATCAAACAGAAGGAGATCAATAAACACTTTAGTTCTTAACATCTCCCCTCCTCCATCCCTATACCAAAACTCTTCAAGTGCCCAGTTCTATGGAAAACCACTTTAGACCAAAGTTTAGACGCACACTTTGGATTGGAAAAAATACAGAATGGTTTTTATTTAGGAAGCAGCTCAGTCAGTTTAACTGTAAGCTTCTTAGAGGATCTACATGCTACATGAAGTCCATAGACCACCCTTCTGACAGTGACTGGCCATAATGTACTATTCCTAAGTACCTACAGAGGGACACAAGACAGAAGTAGACTGGGTTCTTAAAGTAGGGGGGGAGAAAGATTTTTGCTGTTGTTTCTATACTCACCCAAGGCCCAGTACGATGCAGCTTCCAAAGGAGGAGCACTGCTGTATAGCGCATGGATATACATGAGGTGAATCATCAGCTCAGCCAGGCACCACCAGAAGAAAATACGCATTATGCCCACCATCAAGATCCTAAGATTGGTCTTCAAACTGAAGGCTTCTTGGCTCCTCATCTAAAGAAGAAACCCAAACAGGTGACACGGCACAGAACTGTGGTATTCACATACCAATCCCTAGGAACTTTTTTAAGTTTCATTTGCTGTTACTAAGGGGACCATTTGACTATGCTATTTGGTGATTCCTGACCGGCTCTGGAGGGAGACTGGCCTCTCCATTCTCAATCTCAGCAGCAGGAATCAACAAGAGATCACACATGACCATACACTGCACCAAAATGCTGTAGGAAAGGCCAAGTGCTGTTAACCTGAATAGGACCCAGACATGAGACACTTTTTTTAATACCTGTGACTTGGTCAATCTCTAGAGATAATCAAAAGAAGTTTAAACAAGCTACAGCTATGAAGGAGAAGGTTTTCCAAGCACCAGCCCTACCAAACACAAACAATAACTGCTCTTAAAGAACCTCCAACTTCTACTCACTACATGGGATTGATTATTTCAGGACAGTTCTTCATTTTTCTCCTGTAGCATTGCCAAGGTCAGCCAGACCTACATGATGTGCTGAGCAAATGGCAGTTAACTGCAAGTTAAATATCAGCTAAGACAAGGTTTGCTGCTGGCAGGTTTCTCAAGATGTCCCAAACTATAGTAAACACTCTGACAGACTATTATTTTACCCTCCTTCCACAATAAAAAAAGAATATGATCAAACAACAGAAACAAAGGATTGCCTAAAAATTTAGTCATGTTTTGTATTATTTTGTGTGTCCACTCATCCACTTTATCCCAGTGATGTTAGCTATAGACATCACAGAATCATAGAATGGTTTGAGTTGGAAAGGACCTTAAGATCATCCAATGTCCTATGAGCAGGGACACCTCACACTAGAGCAGGTTGCTCCAAGCCCCTGTGTCCAGCCTGGCCTTGAACACTGCCAGGGATGGGGCAGCCACAGCTTCTCTGGGCACCCTGTGCCAGCGCCTCAGCACCCTCACAGGGAAGAGCTTCTGCCTTAGATCTAACCTGAACTTCCCCTGTTTCAGTTTGAACCCATCACCCCTTGTCCTATCGCTCCAGCCCCTGATGAGGAGTCCCTCTCCAGCATCCCTGTAGCCCCCTTCAGACACTGGAAGCTGCTCTGAGGTCTCCACGCAGCTTCTCTTCTCCAGGCTGAACAGCCCCAATGTTCTCAGCCTGTCTTCGTATGGGAGGTCACACACCACAGGTGGTGATTCCACTTCTTACTCAAGTGCGCAAGAAAACCAGGAAAACACTAAACGTGGAAGTGTGAGGTTTTCCCTTGTCATGTAGAATTAGGCTTGAAAAGCAGCCTGCAAGGCACTTAGAAAACCTAAGACAGGTAGGTCTTTCACATTTTAACAAGCTGAGCAGCTCCTTTAGTCTGAAGAAAAGCATTCTAAGTAATCATCAGCTGTTTTCACACCATAAAGAGGGGAAACTCAGGAACTCCCAATACAAAGCTGCAGCTTTCTGTGACTCTGAAATCTGTTTCAGAGTTAACAGCCAGCTGCTGCTGACGATGTTACTTTCTTCTGCCTAATGAAGGAGAGGCAAACAAAAATCCAGCCCAGCAGCTGCAAGCTACAATTATGAGCATTTGGAGACTCTAACAACATGTGCCACTGGGTTCCTGGTTGAAGGGATAAATCTGATGTCAGATAAAAAAAAAACATCCTGTAAAGTAGGAAAACCTGGAGAGGAAGGTTTGTCCTCAAGTTGATATCCAGGACATGGTTGAATTCCCAATGCTACACTCAAAACTGTCTTCAATTCCTAGAACGTGATTTTGTATTTTCTAAATGATGCTGAAGACAGCTTTAGACACCCAAACAACTCTTAACCTCCAAGGAGTCTAAGTAAAAACTGAAATCTTTCAAACCATCAGTAAGGAGGAAAACTATTACAGAAGCAGTTAGAGATGTTTTTACTGAAGTCAAAACATGCACGACTGAAAACTCCTTTTCTGGAGGTTTTTTCTTTTTTCAAAGTACCTCATTGAGGGAAAAATATTTCAGACAGAAACAGATATCAGTGTCTGATAGAGAAAACTAATCATCCAGCCATGAAAAGCTACTTTGCTTTCCTTCTGCCTTCTCTAACATTGGAGTCTAATAAACCTCTCTCCAACCAAGCATTAGATATAAACACTTTTGACAATATATGTTGATTAAATATGTTAGCTACCAGCCCAATGTGAGTTCATTGGGCCATGGCTGACATACAAGCATGAATACCCAAGACTGGTTTCTAAATACAGCCTTCCTTTTTGCATGCAGCATACTCCAACACTTAAAGACAAAAGGACAATAGATAAAGAGTAACATTAGGAACACCTTCTGTTTGAAAGTTTCATCTGCATCAATTTTTGTCAAGTAGGAAACTAGAAAATAAACAGAAATTCAGGCTTACCAGTAAACTACATTATGAAACACACCATTAAAAGAGCATCTCAAGGAAAACTGGATGAAATTGTCTACCTAACATTCTCATGATTGGTATTAAAATCTCTCAAGATCAACCCAACATGCTTTAATCTATTCCTCAAAGTATGGAGTCTGTGTCTAGATTTGGCAGCTGAAAAGAGACCACTATCCACTTCAATAGTTCTGCACTTGAGACATAGATGCACTAAAAATTAGTAACTGTGATCTTAAAAAGCTCTGTTACCTGCTTACTGAACTCATCAAAATTCATAAGGGGTCCGTTGTGGAAGGTGGGATAATAAAAGACATATGCCAGCATCCAGAGGAACGAGTGGGATGACTTCTGGGCAGGTCCGTGCCAGCAGTACTCCAGGCTGAAGCTAGTGCAGAAGAGGCAGCGGACAGACACGGTGAAGAGCAGCAGGTAATACTCATTCTCGGTGTCGTACCACTTCCTCTGCAATACAAAACAAAGCCAGAACATGACGGTGCAATTCTGTGATTTCTGTACGGCTGGACAGCAATGTCCACCCAGATCCTCACTTTCAGGGTCACCAGCAGCAGGAAGCAACTAAATCTAACAGCAGCTGGCAAGAGCAAATGAAATGAGCATTAGCACATGAACAAGCAGCACTAGAGAGATGGAGTTGATGATGAAAGGGCCTCCAGAGCTACTGCAACCAGCATAAAGAGCCAACAACTTCATCTCAGTAACATATTAGGTTGTGAACAACTATGACAGCAGGAGACCTACTCTTACAGGAATTACATTATCTCCCTCAGATTTGGCCCAGTACTACAACATCCAAACCAGCTGGCAGCACTACTGACAGCAGAGGGACTGCTAGGGCTGAAGCCAAGGCTGCAGTTCAGATCTGAGGAGAATCAGTCACTCCCGAGAAAGCTCAAGGCTGGAAAGATGTTACTGAACCTTTAGTGAGTTTCTGACACTGTCACACCCGTTTCCAACACCAAAAATACATCACCACAAAAACAACCTTGGCAACATCAGCAAAGGTAGTTTGGCTGCTTACATTTGTATTGCAGTGGGCCCCCTCCTCCCCTCAGTGACACACAAGTGTGAAGACACCCTACAAACTCACCTCCCCTCCGCTCTCCCCCTGAACAGGGCAACGAGCTTTATAACACATACCCAGTTTCCCCCCTTAGTCCATGTAAACATGACACGAACATTTCCTCACAATGGAGCAGTTTCTCTACAATCTGTACTGCCCAGCAAAAACCATTAGAAAAAGAGCAAAACTGAGCTTGCACCAATCAGTTGTGAGCAAGCAACTCATTTGGTACACATCAAAGTGTTGGAGACACAGTCCCCCTTTCCATGCAGAAGTCTGCAGTTGCCAATGATGTACAGTCAGGCTTGATTAAGCAACTCCTGGATATAAACCCAAAAGCTAGCACCTTAAACTGGTATGATTACAGCTCCAAAGAACAAGAGATGCGTTTACTAGAGCACTAGTAAAGCATTATCATACACCAGCTCTGTTGAATACCACTTGAACATTAAGGCTCATACTTTCATCTCAATGCACTGACCAGTATGATTGAGAAATACAACCTCTGTAACTGGAGAAGCTCCAGCACGGGTTACTGCAGCTCTACCGCTTAAGGTTTTTCAAGCCAACCTCTGCTTACATCAACTGAAGGGGTAGAATTTTGTCAAAACTATGCCTGCAATAATTGGACACCCACCACCGTAATTAATTTGGTGCTTAATTAGTCCTCCTCCAATTACCTTGGCTTCTTCCACAGCTGGTATGCGTAAGGTGAATAGCAGAGTAAGGGAGCACAACCACGTCAGGAGCGACAGCTGAAACTGAGCCACAGCAAACGAAATCGTTGCATGTAACAAAATGACAGCAAAGCCCTTGATTCCCAGCAACAACCAGCAGGCAGCCATTCCATAAACCATCAAGCACCATGGTTTATACTGTTAAAGAAAAGTGAACAAGTTTTAGTTTGATTATTTCTAAAGAAAACCAACCAACCACTCAATACCTGTGCTGTCTTACACAGGGTCAACAGTGGAAACAAATGCAGTCAACAAGGTTAAGAACACATATAGAATCATAGTCAACTGGGTTGGAAAAGATCTTTAAGATCATCCAGTCCAACCATCCCCCAGCACTGCCAAGGCCACCACTAACCCATGGCACTGAGGGCCTCGTGTGAACACTTCCAGGGATGGCGATTCCACTGCTTCCCTGGGAAGCCATACAGGGAAACCAACTGTATCCATAAAGGATGGGGATACCTGGAAGGGCTTTCTGTAGCAGCGTGTATGAAATCCAGAGCCTCCCTGATCTGGGGGAGAACTTAAGTTCCTCCTTCCCTTCCCCAAACCAGCAGATGAGACACCACATGCCAGTCATTTCCCACAATCATACAATCATTTAGCAGTCATGCCAAAACCCAAGCGGTCATCACCTCACAGTCTTGGAAAGCAATAACTACAACCTTCTTTTGTGTAGAGGTCAAATGACACTGGTTAATGGTTCACAACAAAGCACAGGTTTTCATGGGTTGGAGGCTCAAGTCTCCAAACACCAAGGCAACGCTCTCACCCGAACATCATCACAGACCCACTCACACAACGGGATTTCCCACACTCACTGGCCTCAGTGCCAAGTTTCCCATGCCCAGAGTAAACTGAAACCCACAGAAACCCCCTGCTGTGAAAAAACTCCTTACATACCTTCTCCGCCAAGAGCCTGGACACTTGTGATACCAGCAGGTGACCAGCCAGAAGCCACAGTATACGTTCCCTTCCCCATTCGATCCAGTAGCTCCACTCAAAGTCCATGGGGTCCTGGAGCACCAAGGGAATTGGTCACTATGTCTATTTGGCCATAAAAGCATGTTCTTACAGGAAACATCTACACACTAAGTCCATTATCCAACACCACAGACCCCCACATCTGCGGAATGTCACTTCAGCAATCCAATTGGATCATTTACAGCAGTGAGCTCCGACAGCACCATTTTGACTTTCAGTGGTGTGAAATGCAGAAGAGCTTTAGGTGGTGTCACAACTCCTAAAGCCCCTCAACTGGTGCTGAACCTGACCAGTAATCACTGCCTTTCCCCCAGAATGCCAGGGAGTTTTCTAACTGTGAAGAGAGGCACCCCCCCACACCTCCTCCCCAGGACATGGGGAACAGGCTGGTGACTGCACAGAGATGCAGACTGCAACAAGGATCCTCAGTCCAGCAGGGCCTCGCTTTGGTTCTCCATCAGGAAGCTTCTCAGGAACTAACAAATTAGTCTGCTACTACTGATCTGGGTCATCTCTTCAAACCCAACAAATTCACATCTTTGCTTGCCCTGATCCTTTTAATTTTAGGACTCTTTTTTCCATGTAGAAAGGAAGAAAAGCCATTTTGGACTACACTGAACCCATGCAAAGTTTAGCCAGGAATTTGTATTTTTTTCAACTTGGCTGAAAAGGCACCTTGCTGGAAGAGGAGTTTCACTCCCTGTTTCAACAAACCTAGGTGGGAGCAGATGAAGTCAGATCAGCTGGAGATTCCTGTGACATGGGGGTTTTAACTCAATTATGTAAGAGGGACCAGCTGGTAGCCTTCTATCCTATACAAAGCCCCACTGAAAGTTCATCTCCACAACTGCTTTATGGCTTTCTCGAAAGCACACGTCAAGAGTCCCTTACCAGGGCCTGAACACCAAAATACTTCATAGATGTGCATTCCTGGTCTTGTGTAAATCATTCTCAATATTAGTTGCATGTATCAGTTGCACTTCAGAAGGATGTGAGGTCAAAAGCACAGGGAGGAGGTTGCTTTTTGGCTTGGGCGCCAATTTTCTTATTAGTTTGGGGTATTTTTTTAATACCATGTTTCTCTAAGCCTCAAGAATCTGTTCTCCTCTATGCTGTACTACAGACCAACCAAGAGGAAAAAACGTGTTCACTGATCTTCAGCTGATGTTATCCAAACCACCCAGTGAGAGGAAAAAGGGGGAAAAGGCTGCAGGAAATCTCAAAGGGGATGATAGTTTTTAAGGCCAATAGTAAACCAGAAGGTTATTAAGTAATTAACAAAGGAGAAACACTTAGTCCAGAGATCAAGAATCAAAACTTGGGTTATGATTCTCAGATCTAGACATACCTGGCAAGTTCCTCATTAGAAACAGATTAAAATTAACTATGAACATCCATATCTGCAGAGTTACTACAAACTCTGAAGCTAAATCAGAAGCTCGGGTGAGCAGAAGGCATGGAGACATGCATTCACTTTACTGCCACAAAACAAAAGATGCTGTTACCTGTCACCCATCCTACCTTTTTGAGGCCCCGAAAGAGAGTCCCTGGTTCCAGCCCAAACTTTCTGTCCATCGCAGCTTCATACTCTGCAGAGAAGAACAAACCTTTGCTAAGGACAAAGAGTGGGGAGAATCACAGAATCACAGAATGGTTTGGGTTGGAAAGGACCTTAAGATCATCCAGTTCCAACCCCCTGCCATGGGCAGGGACACCTCACACTACACCATGTCACCCAAGGCTCTGTCTAATGTGACAGAGAGTCGGGGATGTGGAGCAGCACATTCCCACAAGGCCTCCACTGATAGGGACACTGAAGCTCATCACCACGTCACCAGTCACCAGGTGAGCTGCCCAGCCAAGCCGTGGCTCTGCCCTGCCACGAAGACAAGGTCACTGAATTGCTCAGAGATATGCTTTGATTTCCCCTTGCAACAGGGGCAGCAGCTGACAGCAACTAACCTCTTACCACATAGGATCTGCACTAACCCTCATTTCCCCTCTTTAAAGGCTACCTGGTTTCTCCCAGCAGAGTAGAAGGGACACACAAACCTGACAGCAACCAGTACAGCAGAGCAGGGCAAAGCTGCTCTGAGAAGCCACCTCCAGAACCCACTCCCATGCAGCCTGTAGCCGTCTCTGCAGAAGATGGGTGCAGAGCCCTGTACCCATCTACCCACCACTACCCCCAGGGCCCTGCCTGCCAGCTCTCCTATTCTTCCCTTGAGCTTTTCTGAGAGCCACCTAAGGTCATTAATGTAGAACACCTTGCTGATTAAATCCTAACAGCATGCAATACCCATTTCTCTAACAAGCCTCTCTAACTAGCATACTTTTACCAGATAATACCACCTTCACTTCCCTTAAAATACCAATGTGCTAGAACACAGCTTCTTTTCACCTACAAACTCTATGTAACTTGTTTAAACCCCCACTCCTCCTCTGCACAACACAGCCCCACTGAACCACAAGAAGCCACTGTAGCAGCTACCAAAAGATTACTCAAGGCACAGGCAGGTGTTTGGAAACAAACTGATCCCAAAGCTGCACAGATGCTGCTCTGAGCCCACCACACAGCACAGGAAGCCACCTCTTCCCTGACACCATTGCCAAGAGCCTTAGGACAAAGCTCTCTGCCCCGCCGGCACCCGGCTGCCGCTTCCTCGCCCAGGGCTGGTTCGCAGCCAGGAGGAGCACAGGCACTCCGTGCAGGTGAGCAAAGTAAAAACCAACTCGGGGAGAACAACTGGAGCCGAACAGCCCCGCGCTGCAGGAGCGGGCGCACCCCCAGCTCGGACTTACTTCGGGACACTTGGTGCGCCTCGTAGAACGCGTAGAGGTGCGAGCCCACGGCGAGGAGCCCGTAGAGGCGCATTTCCCAGGCCGGCAGCAGCATCGGGCTCGGAGCTGCCCCCAGCGAACCCGCCGGCCGCCTCCCTGCGGGGAGAGAGAGGATGGGAGAGGTGTCCCGCCGAAACACGCCTAGGCACCGAGCACCGGGACCCCGGCGGGCCGGGCAGCCGCCAACCAGCGCCCCTCGGGCCGCCGCGCTACCGGGGCCCTGCGGGAGGGCGGGCACGGGGCACGGAGGCGGCCTGGCTCCGCCGGGAGGCCCACGGGCCAAGGGCTCAGCACGGCCCGGGCCCGGCGGGGCTGAACCGGGCCAGGACCGGACCCTGGCTGCTCCCGCCGACCCGGGACTGAGGGAGCGGAGGGGAGGCCCCGCTCCCCCATTACCTGAGGAGGGCTCCGCCGCCGGGAGCGGGAGGAGCAGCAGCCGCGGCCCTCGGCGGTCCGGATCGCGCCGAGGCTCCAGCCCCGCAACGAGCAGGCAGCGACCGGCAACAGCACAGTCCCGCCGGCCCCCCGTGAGTTACCGGACGGCGCCGGAGGGCGGGAGCGGGGCGGAGCTCCGGCCCCTGCACGCCCTCTCCCGGCCGCCGGGCGGCGCCGCAGCACAACCAGCGCGGCGGAGCGAGGGACTGCGGCCGCCCCGCCGCGCCTCGAACCCGGCGGCTCCGCGGGGAGAGCGCGGCCGGGCGGGCTGCGAGGCCGCCTCCTCTCCGGTGGGGCCCGGCCGCGGGTGCCCGCAGAGCTACCCCGGAACTCGTTATCTTTGGACACGAACCACGCACCGCAGGGCTGCGGAGAGCCTGTCCGCGGGCTTGCAGCAAACACCGGAGCCACCTGGGTACGAAGTGGGCGTGCTGGTCTGTGTTCCCGTAGCATTTATCACGACCTGACAGCGGATGCAGCATCACAGACTCATTCAGGTTGGAAGGGCCCTCTGGAGATCACCCAGTCCAACCTCTGCCAAGGCAGGACCACCCAGAGCAGGTCACACAGGAACGTGTCCAGGCAGGTTTGGGATGGCGCCAGAGAGGGAGACTCCACATCCCCCCTGGGCAGCCTGTACCAGTGCTCTGCCACCCTCACGTAAAGAAGTTCTTCCTCATGTTGAGGTGACACTTGTTGTGTTTCAGTTTATGGCCATTGCTCCTCGTCCTGTCACTGGGCACCACTGAGAAGAGTCTGGCACCATCCTCCTGGCACCACCTTTGAGATACTGATCTGCATTGATGAGATCCCCTCTCAGGCTGCTCTTCCCTACACTAACCAGGCCCAGCTCCTGCAATCTCTGCTCATAAGAAATCCTCACCGCTGCGGGGTGTCCTGGGAGGAGAGTGCCGGCTGCAGGCTGGGACAAGCCAGGGGGTGGCACTGGGAGCCAGCCACCTGCTGCAGGGAACAGTGACAACACGGATGTCTTCTTCAGCATATCGGCCTCTGAAAAGTTGTTTTAAGAGGTGTTGTGTGAATTAACACCAAAGTAAAAACGAAGGATTGCAGCCAGACCAAAAGGGTGTCTGTGACAGCCTCTCACAGACTTTTTTACTGCCTGCTGGAGTGCAAGGTACATTAATGCAGGGACCCTAGTTTTACAGTCATCACAACACAACCTGAGCACTTAGCGGGTCTGAAGAGCACCACCAAACCAGGAATGTGGGGCTGGAAGTGCTGGTACTGACAACCACCTGATGGATCAACCTGTATTTTAGCAAGGGTTCCCTCCTCCTGGCACTTCACACACAGCTAACAAACCTCACTGCTCCTAGTGTTACAAAAACATTGAATCACAGAATAGTTTGGGTTGGAAGGGACCTTCAAAGCTCATCTAGTCCAACCCCCTGCAATGAGCAGGCACATCTTCACCTAGATCAGGTTGCCCAGAACCACATCCAGCCTGGCCTGGAATGTCTCCAGGGATGGAGCATCCACCACCTCTCTGGGCAGCCTGTGCCAGTGTTTCACCACCCTCATTGTAAAAAGCATTGACTTTCCAGCCCAGAAGGTTCATCTGACCTTGCACCAGGTGACTCTCTGTTGACATCAGTGATGTAACTTTCTAATGGGGGAAATACTTCATATCCTTTTGGATGCCATCTTGCCAGATCTTTAAGATCCTCCTATAAAGAGTATTTCAATTCCCCTGATCACCCTGAGGCCTGCTTTGCATATTCAAATTCCTGTTTCCTGATCTTGGAAAGCCAGGCTCATGTCTGATGCTCCAGGTGAAGTCCCATCAGTACAAGGGTCAAGTCTTCCCTATCTGAGCCAGACATGCATCTCCTGATGTCTCTGAGAATCACATCTGTCCATCAGATCCACCCGGTGGTCTTTAATCATTTTGTCTTTTGCCTCCAGTTTTTCTTTCCACCTCTCTTTGCCAGGGAATGACTGACCTTCAGTTTACAGTGTCAGTTTTGATAGCCCCTAGGTGTATATTGCATTTGCTCTGTGGAACTACTATAAAATCTCAAGGTCAGGTGCATTCTTCTCTATAATACCCAGATCCTCTGCTCTGCTGACACTGCTCCCCCAGTTCTTGCCCTCGGCAAGTTAGTCAGTACCTTACCCCTCAGAAAAGACAAATACGTGACAGCACCTGCACAACAGCGCTGGAGCAGCAGTCCTGGGTGTGTAAAACCATTCCCACTCGGCACTGCAGCCGAGTGCCGGCCACTAAGGGTCAGCAGAGCTTGCATTTTCCTGCAGTTCTGTGGTTTCTGGTCACCAGTGTGAAGCCAGTACAGGCAGCAGGCCCTCTAGATGGCTGCATAACTCAAACGGTGTGCGTGCAGCAGCGGTGCTGCAGCCTCAGAAAGGGAAGGGGTCTAACAAGTTACAGCTTTTACACCAGGTTACACTGAAAAGGACATCGTTATCATTAGTTATGGGGTGACATGGAGCTGCTGGAGCAAGTCCAGAGGAGGCCACGAGGGTGATCAGGGGCTGCAGCACCTCCCGTATGGAGACAGGCTGAGAACATTGGGGCCGTTCAGCCTGGAGAAGAGAAGCTGCGTGGAGACCTCAGAGCAGCTTCCAGTGTCTGAAGGGGGCTACAAGGATGCTGGAGAGGGACCTTCATCAGGGACTGGAGCGACAGGACAAGGGATGATGGGTTCAAACTGAAACAGGGGAAGTTCAGGTTAGATCTAAGGAAGAAGCTCTTCCCTGTGAGGGTGCTGAGGCACTGGCACAGGGTGCCCAGAGAAGCTGTGGCTGCCCCATCCCTGGCAGTGTTCAAGGCCAGGTTGGACACAGGGGCTTGGAGCAACCTGCTCTAGTGGAAGGTGTCCCTGCCTGTGGCAGGGGGTTGGAACTGGATGAGCTTTTAAGTCCCTTCCAACCCAAACCATTCCATGATTCTATGACATCCAGGAGCCCATGTATGCTCTGTGGCCAGGTGAGCAGCTGCCTTTCCACGAAGGTCACTGCCAAGCCCATGGAGCAGAAACACTGACAAACTCTGGCAATGGTCCCACTGGAAGGTCTCACTGCCTGGACTTCTACACTAGATGATTTTTTTTTTTTCTTTCCTCCCTCTTATTTTAAGGATTTTATATAGTAAAATGTGACCAAAATCTCAAGATTAGTTGTAAACCAAGATGCTGAACATCCTGGCACAAATACCTACATGTTGACATGGTCCTCACCATTTTAGGCACACAAATAAAAGTGAGTTCTGCTGCTACTACAGTCACTGGCAGGCAGTGGAGGAACCTGCGTGTAACAGCCATAGAAAAGCAGCAGCAGAAAGCCCCACTTCTTATTTGATCCACAAGAAGTAGAGTGTCTGAAACATCTCTTGTCCAGTGTCCCAACAGCTGCAGAGGCCTGGCAGCCTCTTTCAAGGCATCTGCCCCTTAGGAAGAAAGCGGTGTGATGCTGCATACACATGCAGCAGGTTTCTCCGAGGCCAAAAAGAGAATCCACTTTGGGTAGAGTGATGATTTGTGATGGTAGAGATGTTTCTCTGGGACAAATTCAGAGCATCACTTCTGCTTGAAGGTTTGTACCACTCTTACTCACTGCCAGAATGGCTACAGAGTGCAGGGGCAACAACCTGCCAAAAAGGTCCATGTCTGTCTTCACTATTGGGAGCAGCAGGAAGGCATCCAGTCCCCACCACAGCCTTGGTGAACACTGGAGGGTGCACTGCCAGCCTCTTGCAGATCAGTTCAAGCATCACTAGAAGACTGTCTCTAGCAGATGTTCATGTCCCCTTTTTTAATTTCTATCTCTTTTGAAGCTGCTACCGCACCTGAGTTGAAAGTGTTGGGTTTTCACTGTCAAGTAGTAAGAGTCTCCTTTGTTATGTGATCAGGTGTAGGTACGATCACCAGAAAGTTAAGAAAACAATTCCAGAATCAAGGAGGAGAGAGGTAGCAGGAGGCCTTTTGAAAGGGCCCTTACTATTGCCTTTCTGTGCAAGTCCTTTTGTGGTCTGCTCACTATAGAACTCTACATTTCTAGGGCATGGGGCAAGGGCACGAGGCAGGGTGGGTGTGTAAAAGGCAGTGAGGTGGCCAACTGGGCATTTTGCAGCTGGGAAAGCAAAACAAAGCTTGTGGGTTTGAGGAAACCCATATTTTCAACTTGTCATTTGTTTCACATGCAGTGAAGTTGTCAAAATGAGTACGAATCCAGCGGTAGAGTCCTCAGGCAGGCTAAAGCATCGAGCTTCTCACTGCTTTTCTGAATACAAAGTCCCTGTGGGAATTACAAGCAGTGCCCTAGAGCTCTCTCTCACAAGTTGGTAGCTCACAGCATTGAACCAAGCCTCTTGTTTCCATTCAGCCTGTGGAAATCACACAGTAATGCCCCCCCTGTGTGCATCATCTGAATAATGGGACAAGATCAGCACCCACTGAGAGCCTGCAGATTAGAAGTCCAGCAGCAGACAGGAGGATGAGCTATGTACATTAAGGAGAAATTACAAGTATGACAAGAAATCTCCACGTAGCAAAACAGCAGTATTAAAATAGAGAGAGTCGGAAACATAAAAGGTGTGGCATTTACAAAGAGAGCCAAGTGAGTCTTCCAATAGCCAAGTTAAATATGACACAACCGAGGTTAACATGAACCCTCCCTCTGGAGATCTCAGACATGAAGTTACGGACTCTAGGAAGACAACATCAAGTTTGCCCTTTTTGTCCTGTTTGGCTTGGCGAACGTTACACTAAGTTGGTCAGCATTGCGGGTAGCTCCATCTTTACGGGTTCCTCTCTCCTCTGATCCCCAACCCTCAAACTGGCTCTTTGTGAAGTGCAAACCTCCCCCCCATCACCTTTAGTTGTATCTATGTAAACATTGTCTATAAAGAGGTCCTTGCAGTCACAAAGTCAGTACTTCTGTACACACAGATATAATCATTTTCCTGGCTTCCTTTTAATGAATCTCTTGCATCTTTGAGAACTTGTTTCATGCTCTGAGGCTGGAAAATTACCAGCTTCTGACTGGGGATTCATAAAATTACTTTTGGAAAAAATACAGTAAATTAGTATTGTAACTAAGCAGCTCACTGCTGGATCCATGCTGAACATCTCAGAGGCTTCCTCATCAATACACTACCTGCTTTGCTTAACTGAAGAGTCTTTTCATGGATTTCCTTACCCATTCTTCCCTCCACTGAAAGCAGTATTGGAAGCAAAGTCATACAGCCTTGCTGTCACCATGGATGTTGAGCCCACTTGTGTACACTTATTATAGCTGGCATGAGGTTCAACTCTGCTACCTTGATCATGTCTGAGTCTTAGTTAATCATGCGTGATCCTTAGTTTCTAACTAGTCAGCTATTAAACACAAAGGCGGTTTTGGTTTTTCTTTTTCCCACAATACTGTGTAGAAGCTGTCTAGCTTCAAGTGTGGAATGATGGGAGTTAAGGAGATGGCAAGTCAGCTCCTATGTATCTTAGTAATCGTATTGAAACCTCCCATGATTCCTAGTGAGGAAGCTGATAATCCACTACTGGAGTATTTAAACACTTCAGTGTTTTGGTTTTAGTGGTGGCCTTGGCAGTGCTGAGCTAATGTTGGACTCGATGATCTTAAAGGTCTTTTTCAACCTAAATGATTCTATGATTCTATTTCAGTATCTTAGCCATCCTTGGGCAGAACAGATGGCCTAGTCCAAACATGGGAGAAGGAATTCTTAAGAAACATCCCTTCTTCAGGTATTACTTTTCTTGTCATTTTTAAGTACTAGTGGAATTAAATTCAGGAAAAAAAATGGCCAGGTCATAGCCAGTTTATTTATAATAATATTATAATAATTTATTTATAATAGCCAGTCTATTAAAATTTACATTATTACAAACAATGGCAAGACTCTCACCTGACCTCCAACAGGGCAAAATGTAAGTGATTCAAAAGGTGTTCCAAATTTAGTTGTACTGAGGTTGTAAATCAGATGCAAATCTCATTCTATTACACCATATTACACACATCTTTTTTGGTGGCATAAGAAATCACTCCTATGTGTGCACATCTATATTTAATCCATAGCTATCTTGCTGAAAGCATTGACATTTTAATCAGTTCAGTGAAGGGAATAAAAGTAGAAAAATACATCTCAGATTACTATATGATAATTGACAAAACCTATCCAGAGAGAATGGCCTCTCTTACTGCCTACTGAGCAAGTTTCCACATTTCCCAGCTCTTCACATCGCTTTGCTATATGAGCAGCCGGTAAAGGATCAGTTCAGCTACCACAACCGCTTGTATTTAAATAATGACTTCCTATTGTTTGCCATGTCCTTATGAAAGAGTGGGGATACATTCCAGGTTATTTCCATTTGGCAGAATATTATTCTTTTGTCTTTTTAAGGTCTGTGAAACTAAGAGGGCTCAGTGGAGCTGCCTGTACCCAACATCACCAATGGAGCCAATCCAGCCCTGTTGAGAAGCCAGTTGTTCAGACAGAACCAACAGAAGATTCAACTTCTCCCTCACAGCAATCAAAGGTACAAACCTCAGTCTTTTATGTCAGATTTCTGGTAGAAATATTGTTTCTTACAAACATTTCTTACATCAGAATTTGATAGATTCTGATACCTTTTATGAATGGATTTTGCTACATCTTAGTTTCATGAGCAATGCAAATACTTCCATAGTTATTTAGGCTGCCCTCTCTTCAGGGAGTGTCCTTTTGTTCCATGAGCATGTGGGGCCTCAATGATGCCTCAATTGCCAATTGTTCATTCTAAGCTCTGCCACAAAACAGATATTAAAAACTCACTGAATCCTCAAGTCAATGCAGTTCTACTAGTGGCCACAGTCATGCACGCTCCTTGGCTACCTGGTGCATTTGTGGCTTTATGGCTGCAGGGTCCCATTCCCTTTACACACATCACACTTAGATCAGTCTGCACCTGCCTCCACATTATGTTTGAAATCAGAAGCTTGTAGCTGGTTTCCTAACTGAGCACATGGATGACATCTTAAGAAGTAAAGTAACATTATATTACTGGTTAGGAGGAGCCATCCTCCAAGGATGTATCAGAATATGAATTCTTTTGTATGCTTTATTTGAGAGGCTTGCTTGCTTTGTGCATTGACTTCCCTCTAATTTATCTCCATTTTATGTTACACCTTTCTATGAAGAGAGGTTAGTACTCCAGGATCACAGAATCCCAGACTGGTTTGGGTTGGAAGGGACCTTAAAGCTCATCCAGCTCCAACCCCCTGCCATGGGCAGGGACACCTTCCACTAGAGCAGGTTGCTCCAAGCCCCTGTGTCCAACCTGGCCTTGAACACTGCCAGGGATGGGGCAGCCACAGCTTCTCTGGGCACCCTGTTCCAAGCCATAATAATCCTGACTTTAGGATGCAGATGTTTTCTATTTTGCTTCTGTGTTTATGTAATAGGTCATAGATGTATATAAATTATAAGAAGTGCTCTGTCATACTGGAAGCCTTTCTTAGATTGTTCTTGAGATTATGACTTTCAATAGGAAAAGGAATTCCAAAGCTCTCTTGGTGCCTGTGTGAAACACCAGCAACATCCCACCCTTTGCAGATAATCTCTTCATACAGCAGTGCTAAAAATACTAGCAAAAATTGCATTTAACTCATAAATATTTACAGCTATTTGAAATGCCAAAATTTTGCTCTGTGACTAGCACAAATCAACTGAGTAACACTGTGTGCAATAAAAAAGTGGGTCATTGCCAACTGGGGCTTATAACTGCAACATGATTTGCAAATACATCAAATTGCTGCCTCAGGACAAGGTGCTGCTTTCAGTGCACAATGTCTTCATTGACTACTTGAGATTTGGAATAGGTTTCGAACCTCACATCCACCATGAAGTGCCATAATCTTCCTGCCTTATTTAGGCTGAGTTGATAGCTTTTTACTGGAAAATGAGAGAGGATTCCCCTCTTTAAAGCAGCACCTTGACATGGAAAAGGACCAGCCCATCCAAACAATGCAAGCCCTACAATACAGATCATACTCCAGGCTGCCTGGAGGGGACAACTTAGAGTCATCATCTCTGGAGAGTGGTTTACACAATTGAGTCAGTGGAGATTTAGTGCAAAACACGAAGACAATTGTGTGGGAGACTGAAAACCAGAAAAATCTTTTTCCTTGTTAGTTTTTTTGTCAGACGATAGCCCTTCCATGGAAAAGTGGAGAGTTCTCTTTCCCCACCACGTTTTTCATGAGCTCACTTCTGTATGGAGACAGATAGAAACTCTGAAGCTGAAAAGAATACAAGATCTGTCCCTCTCACATCCTGAGGTTTGCTCTGAGCTTTACATTGTGCCAAAGGGGCCTAACTGTTTGTATTTTACATAGAAAGTGGTGATCCCCTTCAGGGTGTGGAGAGCGGGACCTGCTCTGGCTGCTGGGACAAGCAGCCCTTGGGGTGCACAGAGGGACCATCACAGACCCCAGAGATGCCCTACAAGTTTTCACAGCATTCCTAGGACACAGAGAAGTCTGCACAAGAAATAAAGCAGAGCTCCAAAAGCCTGAAGATATTTTGGGTCAAACAGGGAAATGTTATAGCATTTCAGCACCGCTGTCATTACGTGGTTTCAAGAGGCAGTGTTCATTTATGTGCCTCCAGTTTACCCAGTTTCTGTTTTAGATGCTGGTCCTTCTTTGGAATTAGCCCATCATTCACCTGGCTGTTCACAACCTTTTCTTCGGAAGGCTGAAAAGACCCTTCTGAAAGACCCTTCTAGAGGAAGGGTCAGACAATAGATCTGGCTCAATAAGCCTCATCATTCAGAGCTGCAGCCCATACACAGAGAACAGGGCTAAAAAATAAAGGTCTTCCATTCCATTTATGGTTGAAATTGCTTTTTGGTTTAAAGTGTGGTCTTTGAGAAAACCCTGCCTTCTCCTGCTATTTTTTGCTGCTCCTATGGTCTGCTTTGTTCTGCTCCAGGCTTGGTGCCACCTAATCTATGGCTACTTTCAACATCAAAGACACTCAAGCTGCAGGACTGCTGCTGACCTACACTCAGAGGCAACTGCATGCCCAGTACTGGCAGCTCTCCATTGAGTTGTCAGTTTGTTTTCAGCTGAAACACTCTGTGGACATTTTGAGTAAAATATTCTGAACAATATCTCTTCACCATTTCTATTGCAAAATTCTTACCACAAGGAAACAGTGGGGAGCATTTTTGGTTTCTACTTTCTATAGCTTTTTCTAAGGAAATGCTATTGTGGCTTGCTCTAAAAACACAGTTGTAGGTCCTGCAGTGTGACTTAAGCATTTAATCTGTCACGATTACTTTATAACTGAGTGCAGAACACCATTCTTATGAGCTCTTTGTATTAAATCTCACACTTAAAATGCACTTTTTATCATCAAAGCAGTTTCCAAGCATTAATTTTCCAACATCTTGTAAAATTACTCAGCAAAACACAGTGATGTTATCACCCTTTGACAGATAAAGAAACTGAGGTGAAGAGATTAAGTGATTTACACAAAGCCTTGGAGAAAATCACGGTCAGAGGGGACTGGGTGTTTCAGGTTTTGTCTTGTGCTCAGAACGATACTTCATGCTTCCTCTCTGAAGACTATTGCCAGTAATATTCTGGGGCTTTATCATCCTTTAGGGCATGCCACAAGGCACATTTGCTTTCCCAAACCAAGAGAATCTGGGAGAATGGCTTTGGTAAGAAAGCCAACCAGCCTTCAGCTATGGGTTATTAATGCTGGGGCAATGCCTGCTCTTGGAGGAGTCTATTTGGATAATTGTGTTTAAGAATGTGCTGGGAAGTGCTTTGAGAAAAGCATTTCTTTTTAACTAATGAGTGTTTACAGGGAATAAATGTGTTAAAATAATGCATTGGTATTCTTCCCATCAACAGCTACTCTCATTTATGTCCGTTTTCTGAAGCAGGGGGAATCAACAGAAAAGAGGCAGATGGAACAACTGTAAGTATGATACACACCTTCTTGAAGGGCATAAATGAAGAAATTGCGAAGTTATTATAGCTTGAAAGCAAGTAATGTTTTTTGGTGTTTTCTGAAGAGGGAAGAAAATAGGTAGAGAAGTATAATATGATGGTAAAAACTGCTTCGGGAGGGTACTTATGTTCCCCTTCTGAGATGCCTGCTAGCTGTGATTCCTCAAAACATTGTTGTAAAGATGAAAAACATTCACTACAGCCTCAGAAGAGTTTAAAAATTTGCACACTGTTTCAAGAGAATAAATGTGACCTATTAGTGAAGAACACTTTTCAACAGTAATCTTCAACAAATTGGTTTGTTTTCCACTACTGTGTGACATCAGCGTCTTTTCTTTTTCATTAGAACTAGTCAAGTTTTGAGGCTCTGAGTGGAAAAAAACAATAAGAAAAGGAAGAAGAACATAATTGTTAAAAGCAGCTTAAGTGCACACAGCACAAATCTTGATCATTTTCTACTCTGTTACCAGTTTTATTCTTGGTAATGCTCTTTCTGCAGAAGAAACCGGCAAAATCATGTTTACTACGAATACCTTTTCCTAGCATCCTCTGTGAACGCCAGATGTTTAGTCACAAACTGTACAGGAGCAAATGTTGTCCGTTTCCAAATGACCTTTCTTGATTCCCATTCAAAAATGTGCAGTCCCTGCAACCTTGCCTGCCTGACAGTGCGCACACCCTCACAAACAGGACATTGTTCTCTATTCATCACGCTTGAAAACCATGTCTGAACTTGTGCGTTACAAACAAATCATGTGGACTTAGCTGGGGGATATGTACTTCTTGGGTATGGCCCGCAGCATATTTTCTGTTCACAGCACACAGAATAGGTGCAGTGTAGTTCTAGAAATTAGCACAGGATAATGCCACTTTCCCAGGGCAATGAAGTTCTTTCCTAATACTGTTTTAGGAGCTCACTGCTAGCATGTATTGGCCATGTAGCGATTCAAGTATCTGATTCAGAAAAGCTCCAAGTGCCAGAGTCTCTACTACCTTATTTACACTAGTAAATAAGATAGTAGCTGTATTGGAAGTTTAGATTGACAGTAAGTCATCCTGAAAAAGGATGTAGATCGAAAGGAATGATTCCAGTTTTGATGGCTAACACTAGCTCTAACACAGGACTACTCACAGAGGACATGGCAGCAGCCCATGGAGCCAGAGCTGGTACCACAAAAACTCTGAGGCTGGGAGTAGAACGAGCTACTAGAAGTCCTGCAGCTGAGGGAGAGCAGATGGCAGGAGCCAGCGGGGCAGGGAAGCATGTTTAAAACACTAACATGTTGTTCAGGGAAATTCAGCCAAACTGGTACAAGCACCATTTAGTCTTACAGCTACCTTCATATAACTGGTATAATCCTACAAGCACAGTACCACCAAAATTGGATATGATCTTCTCTGGGGCGCTTTCTGCCCCTTAGTAACACTTTGGCAGGCAAACAGGCCTGGAAAAGTACATAACCATTCCCTACTTCAGACTAAACTTCTCCAGATTAATTACTTCCCAGCTAAGACAAGTTTTTCCTAGGTACAAGAGGGCAGGTTTTTTCACATGTTCAGGTACGAACATCATACAGGTCCAAATTACACTGTTTCATGTATATAAATAGATCTGCTATGTGTGGAACTGCTTTTCTTCATTTGGACAGACACTCCTTAATGAAGGAAAAGGTATTTCTTCACCTGGCAGCCAAGAGGTGTGTTTCATCAGGCACACTTATATGACAGGCTTCCAGCAATGATGAAATTGCTCTTTGAGAGAAAAAGTCCAGGTTCATAATGGTCCACAGGAGCCTCGTTTGACCATGTCTATGTTTTTAAGGGAGTTCACTTTCGAACTGGCCTAGCACCAGAACAGTTTGATTTGGAAGGTGTTACACTGCTCTCTGTCCTCTATTAACTCTCATTCACCCAGCAGCCCATTCTCTGTGGATACCAGCACGCACTGCTCTCGCAGGGAAATTTGGTAGCTGTGTGTACACAGCCACAGAGAAGAGCATTCCCATCCAGTTTCACTCTGACACACACACACTGTACCCAAAACAGCTGGTCCTACTGCAAAGAACGAGAGCAAAAGCCTTGTGTGGCTACTAGAGACCCTTTAGCTTCTGGATCAGAAAATGCTTTGAATTAATGGAACTTGAGAGTATGCTCAAAGAGTAAGTGCTACCAGCCCAGGTCCCCCAGGCAGCCGTACAATAACAAAACAGAGTGTGTTTCTTGAGCACGAACAGAAGAATGCCACCAGGTGAGGAAGCAGATTGAAGTTTCAATAATGTTTTCATCACAAACATTGGGAATTTTTTTCATTATTATGAACAGCTCTTTGATGGTGTAATTTTAAGTAAATCATTCTCTACAAAGCTTTTCTAGTTATTCTTTACGATTTCCATCATCAGGTATTAGCCTCTTCAAAGGAAGTGCAACTTGTCAGGAAAAAAAAAGCCTGTTTCAGAAATTAATGAGAACATTTATTCTTTCTTTCCTCTGAAGAAGATGATGATTGTGATGGGGGAAATACAGAGAAAAATTAGTCCCATTAGAGAGTAAATTCCAAACAATATGTTTTCCTTTCACAATCCAAACTGGGTGAGCAGGATCTGGTTTTGGTTCACCAAGCAAGGAAATTATTAATAAACTCTAATTGCAAAACCTTTATCCTGTTAGATCTGCAAACCTTAAAACACCCAGTGTGGCTTTCAGATCCGCTGATCTGCTTCTAAGAAATAAATATCCTTTCACTCCTGGCTTCTGAGTATCATTGTTATTTTACAGCCAAATATTCCGGGCTCAAACCAGCTGTACAGCTGGATAGGCAAGTTGCTCCTTCTGTGTGTGAAATGGTACTTGATTAGTCTGCAAAAGGGTTTTTAGCTTACACAAGTTCAGATGCTCAGCTGGTATAAACCTGCACAGCACTACAGACACGAACTAGCCAACACTTTTGTCCTTTAATCCCAGAATCCTTAAATTAGACATAACACAGCCAAGGGATCACAACAGACCGAGGATGAAAAAAGACATAGCTACACTAATGAAAAAAGCAGGAGAACCTCCTCACTCTGCTTGTTTCAGTATGTTTTCATTTTCATTAAGAGCAAATCCCTTAAAGTGCTGAGGAGATTTTTTCAGGGCACAGTCTGTGGAACAGGTAGAGCTGTTCAGGAGAAGTGACAGAGCAAAGACCAAGGCTAGTATAGAATCATGGAATCAACCAGGCTGGAAAAGACCTTTAAGCTCATCCAGTCCAACCATTCCCGAGCACTGCCAAGGCCACCACTGACCCATGTCACTGAGGGCCTCAGCTACACGGTGTGTGAACACTTCCAGGGACGGTGACTCCAGCACTGCCCTGGGCAGCCTGTTCCAATGCCTGAGCACCCTTTGGGGAAGGAATTGTTCCTCAGCTCCATCTAAACCTGCCCTGGTGCAGCTTGAGGCCGTTTCCTCTTGTCTCATCCCTTGTTCCTTGGGAGCAGAGACCAGCCCCCTCCTGGCTCCATCCTCCTGTCAGGCAGTTGCAGAGAGCGATAAGGTCCCCCCTGAGCCTTCTCTTCTCCAGACTAAACCCCCCCAGGTCCCTCAGCCGTTCCTCATCACACTTGTGCTCCAGGCCCTGCACCAGCTCCAGTGCCCTTCTCTGGCCCCACTCCAGCACCTCAATGTCTCTCTTGCAGTGAGGGGCCCAGAACTGACACAGGATTCGAGGTGCAGCCTCACCAGTGCCCAGCACAGGGGGACAGTCACTGCCCTGGCCCTGCTGCCCACACTGTTTCTTCATGAGAGGAAGGGGATGTCATTGGCATCAGCGTAAAACGAATTGGTGTGGGCTGGAAAACCAGAGCTGACCAGCTCTACAAGGGAGCTGGTCTCCATGTCAGGGCTCCCATGTTACCTCAGCTTACGGCTACATTTGCTGAAAGTTTATGCTGGCCTTCAAGGCCTCTGGTAAGTCATCCAGTGTAATGAAGTGGGATTTCAGATATGCTCTCCCAACTGTTCAGCATGCTGAGGAGACTAACGTGACACAAGCAACACACAGACATGGATACCCGTGACACTATCCAGAGCTCTTCTACGCAGGCCCTGGGGAAACTACACAGGAATTTCTGAGTCTCGCTGTCCTGATTCACAGTCCAGGACTCAGTGCCAGACTTCCAGGCTTGTCTGGCTCCCAGAGAAGCCTCTGTCATCCTTCATATATGTTGAAGTAATCTATAAGGAAATGCAGTAATAGACTTTTTTCAGAGTGGGTATTAATGTGGAAAAATATCTGGGTAGGACATGAGTCCCCTGGGAAATTATATTCCTGACATTCTATTCCTGAGATGATCCCATTTTGTTTCCAGACTTTGGGCCCTTCACCTTGTAACTGTGAAGGCTGGTTACAACATGAGAAAAGATGACATGTCTCATCCCCACTCCAAAAAGCAGAAAACAAACAACTTTCTACTCCCAGTTGTAAAGGACGGGGGGCTGGGAAAGTGAGCAACTTTCAAGATAGCTGCTCATTTCCCTCTGTGACTGCAAACTAATTGCTGCAGCCACAGAATACAAAATGAAAGGGAAGCAAGACATAAAAATGCAGGCAGTAACAGTCCTGGCTGCTAAATTAACAGAATCATATTATCTGTCTGTGAGACCATGCTGAAAAATTGCTGTATTTCAAATCAGACTCCTTTTTTATGATGGGCTGAGGCAGCATCTTGCTTTAGTTTTTCACCGCAAACGTCAAAAAAGAAATGATTTAAACCAGACGTATGATATCTGTGCACATTTCAGGGCAGCTCCTATTTAGCAGATGCCTTGTATTAATAATATACAGTTGTGACAGGAAATGTAGTTTAGGTTCCTGGAAAAACATAAAAGCTAATTCCATTACTCCATTTCATGGTGCTTTTCCTCAAATGCTAAACTGGTTTTGATTATACTGAAACCTTATAGCGAGAAAACTTTGTCAAGAGTATTAACTTATCGGTGCTTATCCTGCTTCTTACACATCTCCTCCTGCTGACCTACATTCTGGGCTACCTGTGAACAAGCCTAAAACACACAGACAAAATTGTCCTACAAGACCTGCTAATATTGCAGAGGCCTTTTACTATTTCAATTATTATTTTTCCTTAGAGACGCTGTGTTCTGCTTCCCATTCTGGTTTTATTCTGCCTGAATAAAAGCATTCAAGCCTCTTTCAGTTTAACAAAGCATTTCAACAACAACAACCACCCCCCAAAAACCTCTTATCCATAGTAACTAGACAAATCATGGTAATTGATCTCTAGAGGGAGCTTATTAAAAGCCTAAGCACAAACGCTTTCCAGAACACTGCTGCAATAAGCATGAACTCAAACAAATGCTCAGTTTGCTATCTGCAGTTCGTCACTTGGTACATTTGGAGCAACTGACTTGAAAAGGGTTTTTTCCAGGAAAAGGGAAGCACATTCTGATGGATTAAGAAATAATCTGAAGTGAATTCACTTCAACTAAGTTTGTCTTCAATGCCAGAAAACTTCCACAGCTTACGGATCATTGTGTGTAAACAAAAGTTAGAATAAAAACATGTTACTTCCAATGTATCTAAATACACATATTTTTCACCAGCACGCCTCAATGAAGTCCTGAATTCAGGAGTGTTAGTCTGATGATTAAGCAAGCTATTTTATAGCTCAAGAAGGATCAAATATTTAATTGATACCTGACAACAGAAAAGGATAAGCCAGACAAGCAGTAATGAAACAACCCACACCACAAACACAGACAAACATCTACAGCTAATATTGTGTTTGGAGCAAAAGCAAACGTCTGGAGGTGAATTACAAAATTAGAAAAAGCTGAGTTTAATAACAGCTTAACTGAGCTGCCCACAGTGGAAAGAAAGTGCTTTGAGGTTTCACAGCGCTCAACCTCTCCCCTCCCAAAATCTCTCCATCAGGCTATCAAGTGACAGCACACTTAACCCATGAAGAATATAATCAAAAGCATTACATCAAGCTTTCATTATTTCATCATGGCACGGTGGCACAACACTGGGATCTTCTGAAAACTGGTGTGTAATTCCTACCCCATACCAGGGCATCACATCCACGTGTGGGTTTGTCCTTGCCCCTTCAGCAGTATTTGTCATGACACAGCTGATCCCTGTCAGTCTCAGTGTTTGTTGTGGCTTGTGGGATCTTAAAAGGTTCCAGTACTGTAGCCTTGGGCTTGACCTGCACCTTATCTTAAGTGTTAGGTGAACATGTGCATGAGATTATATCCTCAGCAAACCTAAGGCTTTACAAATCTGGGCATGAACCTACTGTGCAGCTGATCAGTTTTCAGATGTGGCCATGGAAGTCCTCACATCAGTAATATTTGTGACTATCGTTTGAATCACATCAGGAATTATGTTTACAGGCATTTTGGTTCAGGCAGATTAAGAAATGCCACAAAAAAGATCCCCCTCTGAACTGGGGAATGAAAAAATCCATTTAGCATTCTGAAATGTTTTCTCGACTGTTACTCTTATTGCAAACTTTTAGTAATCTATAATAATAGTTTTCTGAATCATTCTGAAGATCTTCCTCTGCAAACTGCACTTCTTATCTATCTTGTAGCACCTGAAAGGGCAGCAAGTGGTTTCATAAGTAAACAAGTCATGCTCTCTGCTATGAAGAGTTTTCAGTCTAAAAAGGAATGTCAGTAGCTGAGCAGCACAATTCAACCTTGCTCAATGTGAGTAGTAGAAAATGAACTAAACTGATTATTTGTTCTGAAGAATGCACCCTGAAGCTCCTGCTGAGGCCGCAGCTCTTTAAAATATATAGAAAAACATAAATAAATGCTTTTTCAAGAATTCTGCTCTACTGCTTCATAACAGAGCACTAGACAGGAACAATGTCCCTTAACTATCCTTCTGCATGTATGCATCAATACAGATCATAACAGAGCCCTGGATCCTGCACCTACCTTGAAACCACATGGTAAAAAAACGAAGACATTAATTCACTTAAAGGTACTAAACAATGTCCTAATTCTGATTGTAGGCATTGCAGAGGAAGATTATACCAGATACCAGAGAAATACATGCACAAACTTGAAGCTGGTAAAGTTCAGGTAACAAACTGCAAATTAGCAGCTGTAAGGATGGTTTTCTCTTGGGTCAACCCTCCCCATTGCTGGGGCATGCAGTACCACCCAGAATCATTAAAGCAAGACTGAATCACTTCCTTACAGTGTACGCAGTTGACTACAAGTCAATTTCACCAGGAAATCCTGGTAAAATTCTGTAGTCTGCGTAATGCGGATGATAAAATTATTGCACTGGTCAAGTCTAGTCTTAAAATACATGAAATCCCAAAAATGACGGTATAGAAACAGCAAGGGAAAAGCAATGTATTTTGCATAAGAAAATAGAAAACCTCCGTGGAAAGGAAGGCAGTATTTCAGCAGAGCAGTTTCAAGTAAGAAAAGTTTCAAGTAAGCAGATTTGAGCACCTCTCCGCATAACCTATTCCGGAGATAAAATACCCTCATAATGGAGCTTTTCCTACTGTCCTGTCTGAAAAATTATATTCCCAATACCAACAGATTTAATTGGTTCACTCATCAAAGCCTCCAAGAAAGAGGCTAGGAAAAGCTAAATGAGTGTTTCGCAGTGTGTGAAGAGCACCCAGGGAGGCTGAATGGCTGAATGTACCTGACACTGTACGTACACATTCGCATGGTTGACACGTGACAAATGGAGGTGAGACATTTCTAAGGATTTTCCACACTTACATCCCAGTGCTTTTCAGGGAAAGACATGTCAAATGGACTTCTACATTCTGAGAACTATACACATTAAGTTCTTTTATATACATATAAACACCGTCTCCAACACGCACAAATAAAGATTGTCAGTAGCAAGCAAATGTCTGTCAAAGCACTACCGTTCTGTCTTGATAATAGAAATAATTTAACAGGAACATTTTGGTTTGAGTAGTCCATAAATTTTGGTAGCCCTTAGTACACCATATGTTTGCATAACTAGAATCAAATAAACCACTGTGGAAACACTAATTTGTATGTATTTGAGTGCTACAGCCAGTACTTTTAAATATGGAAAGTTATTCTTACAACTTCAGACAGCGTTACTAAGGGAAAAAATATCCTGAAAAGGCACCATAAGCAATCTGATAGGTAAGTGCTCATAATACACATGTTGATGCAACTAAAGGTTTGAATGCCTGTGCTTGCTGTGACATCGGACATTTTTCTCTGATAACCACTCCATACTCCCCTTTATGTAGAAAGACACATGTCTACCATAAGATGAAACTGGATAAACAAAGACTTCCTAAATGTTGTAGCCATGTTTCTTACCTGCACTGCTCTAATAGTAGAGCTGGAGAAAAACAGACACCCTCCTGGGCCTGACTATAGCTGCTTTGGTATGACACTGAAAGCATGGGAGGAAGCAGAAAAGGGACTCTTCATCAGGGACTGTAGTGATAGGACAACGGGGTGATGGGCTTAAACAAGGGAAGTTCAGGTTAGGGTTCTTCCCTGTGACAGTGCTGAGGCGCTGGCACAGTGTGCCCGAGGAAGTGGTGAATGCTCCATCCCTGGCAGTGTTCAAGGCCAGGC
The DNA here is from genome assembly GCF_004027225.2 of Strigops habroptila. Taxonomy (NCBI): domain Eukaryota; kingdom Metazoa; phylum Chordata; class Aves; order Psittaciformes; family Psittacidae; genus Strigops; species Strigops habroptila. The sequence continues at coordinate 42,596,891 of NC_046359.1, forward strand.
TGGATGGGGCCCTGAGTGACATGGTCTAGTGTGAGGTGTCCCTGCCCATGGCAGGGGGTTGGAACTAGGTGAGATGGTCCTTTCCAACCCAAACCAGTCTGTGATGCTATGATAAGACCCCACTCATAGTTCCTTTGGTGCAAGATGCTCCCTCAGCAGGCTCACTGAATAAGCATATGAGCAAAGGACCAAGCACCACTAAACCTCTGAGGTGCACATCTGCACCAGAACCGTAGCGTAGTGGCTAAGCTGGCTTTAGATGAGCTTGCTCAAACACTGCTCATAGACAAACTGCAGACTAGCCTGACAAGAAGTTGGGAAAGCCCTCTGCTCCTCTTCAGGCTACTGCATTTAAACTGGTCCCAGTATCTGAGTCACCTCAGGTACTTCCACAACACACTGCAGACTTTAAACAGGTCCTTTAAAGCAAAGAACCAGTCAAGGCTAAAAGAAGCTGAGAACCTCATCAGTGCAAACACGGAAAAGAGCTGACTTGACTAATTTATGTACAGTTGTACTAAAGAAAGTCTCATTAAATCTAACACTTTGGAAAGGTCAATAAACACTGTTGCAGTTGGTGGATTTCCATCCATGACTACTGAGATTTATTAAGAAGCTTAGTTTTTCCGAGAAAGGATTACCGAAGAGAGAATACTGCCAAATTTTTATGTTTTACAAAACTAGTGAGTCTAAATCATTGTATCACAGCATTACATTTCTGCTGAAAATTCTGCTTTTCTATAATTTGAAACTACATTTCAAATCTGAACAGAGCTTATGCTAATACAGAGGCTGAGGACTTTCAATGGAATCTGATCACAGATTCTGATCTGAAAGGAAATCTCTGGGAATTTGGCAAGGGTACAAGCACAGTGAGCTCCTGTACTGTAAGAATGACAGTGTATAAGCAGTTCTCTAAGAGTTTATGAACGGGAGAGACCCGGGGAGGGGTAGAGCTTTGGGGCATGTGTAGGATTATCTGATTTGGTTTTTCTGGGCATATGCAGAATTATGTGTAACATGTGGCCAAAAGGAAAGTTTACTTAATTAAGGAATATAAAATGTTGCTTCTCCTTGGCTTGATGGAATTATTTGACTTTTCCACTGAAATTGGTTAGAGTTCCTCCCTTTCAAAAGGGTACATTAACTAAACAGATATACTTCTGGTAAGAAGTGTGGTATGTGCATACCCAGGACTCTGGATACTCTTATGAAGTGGCGTTTCCTTTGCAGATTTTTGCTTCCATAGAATCCTTGGTCAGGAAAAGTACCAGAAACCGTCATTTAAGAAGTGATGCAAAGTGCATTTCATCCTCATTTCATACCAGTTACAGGCTTCATATGCAGTCTTCAGGAGCTTTTAATTGTAATTTAGTTTGTGAAAGAAAAAAAATTATGGGTACCAGGTGGAGGCTAATAGCTTCTGATGAAAAACCAGCATATGCTAAATGTAAAGGGTTTGCTGTGTGCACAGGCATTGCCTGCTATACAATATACAACAGACTGAAAAGGCTCGGTTCTCTTCTTGTATCTGTAGGAGTCATGAGTAATACCAAAGAAGTGAAATTCATTTCCACAGCACGGAGTTGGTAAGTACCAACTCTTGGTGGACTAGCCATTTGTATTTCTACAGCCTTTTCATGTTCCACCCTCAAGAGCAAAGACAGCTCTGTGAATGAAGTGACTCTGAGCCCTGCAAAACTCCATGAAAAACTATTCAGCACAAAGATGTGGGTACAATGGGTGGCTGAAGAAACCCCTAGCTGCAGACTGCCAGGAACTGGAAGGGTACACTGACAGAAACAAGACTGTGTGCTTGTCTAGTATTTAAACTTTTTACCCAGGGCTCTGCTATTAGCCCATGCCATGCATTGGAACAGGCAAATCTCTGCTCTGACTCACTACAGCTGCTCTTTGGTTCAAAGGGGAGAGAACATGGCCCGTCTTCTACTCAAACAGATTTGCAACATGAGAAAATGCAATTGCCTTTCATTCTGGTTTCATTCACCATTTCAGCCCTTCACGTTTCTCCCTGTGTGAAGCTTAATCATTCTCTCACAGAGGTAAACTGAATGTGACATCAACGCCCCTGACCTCTAGCTCCTTCCTCCCCTGGACATGTACTCACTGTTTAGCCTCCTATATCTAAGGGTTTGCACAGTCTGCCACAGCATGCAGCTCTGAAATTAGAGGCACAAGTTAGCAATAATGTCATTTTGTGTTTTAGTTTTGTACCGTTCATTTAGTTTAACTTTCCAGAATTAAGCAATGGGATATAAAGGACTATTCTGTCCTGGGAAATAGGGAACAAAAAGGCACAGGGAGCTCCTTGTAGAGAGTTGATGGTGAAGATCTCACCATAAATCCTGGGCAGAGTGGGTGCTCTCTAGCCACGTCTCTCTTCCGTGTGACAGTGGATGTACCCGAGAGCACCATGCCACACCAATATAAGCAGTCTGTGCTTTAACGTGAGGCCTCATGGTAAAGGTACATGTCCATACGCAAGCAGTGTGAAGCTAGGAGCAGGATCCTGCATACACATGCTGTGCCTCCCAGGGCTCTGCTCTCCCCACAGAGCTCCTCTCTACTCCACAGTACAAAAGCAGTGTACATAGAGTCCCCTTCATTTAGCCTCGTGCCTTCCAGTCATTGCCACTGTACGAGATTTGGCAAGCAATGGCCTACACCAACTTCCAACCTCTCATCTTGAAATGGAGCAGGCAAATATCACTCAACCAGCTGACAAGGGGGAGAAAAAACTTTGATACACCGGCTTAGTAAAGCCCAGCGTCCTGGTTGCAAATCCACTGTAATCCCATGTTACCAGAAGGAATTCCCACTTGTTTGAGAATCAGGAAGCTTTCTGCCATGCTATCATCCTCCCCAACATGCATGCTTTCCCTGCTGCTTTGCTTTCCTTGTATAGTACTGCAGCACATGGAAAATCATGGGACTGAACTGCAGATAACATCATACCTTTAACCAGCTTGCTGATTGATGGACTCCTACCAGAGACTGAGCAAGCTTTCCACTTAGACAGGTAAGCATGTAGCTTAACTGAAGGAAATGTCATCCAAGAACTGATGATATTGTTAAATAAACGCCTGAAACTACCAACTGTAGTAAAGAATAAGCTCTCATCATCTTTGCTACAAAAAAAAGTGGTTTTATTATTCCAGTCTACTACAAGAACGTGCTATCATAGCACATCATCAGGATATGCATGAAGAAACAGGAAAGCATATGCATGGCAGGATACACAGGATACACACATGCATGGCAATGTCAGTTTAAGACACAGGGGAAAAAATACTTCCAGGATTTCGAATGTGTCCATTAAGTTAAAGTATCATCTGATATTTGATTAAAACTCTGCTGGAGTGAAACTGCACAACTGCCACAGATCACAACCCCAAAACGCAGCACAGAACAATGGAAGCTGTAACCCTGCTGGGAAAAACAAATGAACAAACACACACCACCATAAATGTTTTTAGAGGTCTCTCTCCCTGCAAATATTGTGCAGTCTCCTGCTCCTGATCTCCAGAAATACGGAAATGGCTCTTCAGTGCTTGGGTCTGCAGAGAAAAAAAGACCAGAACTCTGAGGAGGATCAAAGTTTGCCAGGCAGACCTCTGGTTTGGATTTACTCTCTTTCATCACACCCTTGCCCCAGCTGCTTGTGCAGTAAAAGTGACACCCTCCTCTCTCGTTACACCACCCATTTGCACAGGAGACACTCTCTTAGCCTAGATTTCCATTTTGTACCAAACATGTTTTTTTCCTTCCTCTCTCGTTTCTCCATTCCAGTCCCTCAAAGTGGACACTCCCCCCACCAGCATGGCACAGCCCCCTGGGGCAACCTGGCTCTGCAGTGCTGCCACGGGGGCCCCTTGCCACACCGTCCCCTCCGGGTGCTGCCAAAGGCAGCCCTGCTGTTTCATTCCTGCCACAGTCACCGGCAGCAACACGAGAGGAAACAGTGCCCAAAAGGATGCCAGATTCCCCCTCTGCCCTTCCTGCAACCATCCTGGCCAGGGGCTGGGCAGGCCGGGAGTGACATCAAGCAGCCCAGTGTGCCCCCACCACCTCTGTCACAGCCTGCAAGTGCTGGCAGTGGGCAGGCCTGCCTGCTGTGGGAGATGCCATCACAGAATCACAGACTGGTTTGGGTTGGAAAGGATGTTCAGCTCATCCAGTTCCAACCCTCTGCCATGGGCAGGGACACCTCACACTAGACCATGTCACCCAAAGCTCTGTCCAACCTGGCCTTGAACACTGCCAGGGATGGAGCATTCACCACTTCTCTGGGCACCCTGTGCCAGCACCTCAGCACCCTCACAGGGAAGAACTTCTTCCTTAGATCTAACCTGAACTTCCCTTGTTTCAGTTTGAACCCATCACCCCTTGTCCTATCGCTACAGTCCCTGATGAAGAGTCCCTCTTCAGCATCCTTGTAGCCCCCTTCAGACACTGGAAGGCTGACATTGAGGCTCTACACACGTTTCTGTGGGCCTCCCCTTGCACAGCATTGAGCTGTAACTGCTGTGACTGAAGTGTCATCTCAAAGCCGCATCCCTGCAGCCCTGGGGCACTGGGCATCCTCACCCTGGTCTGCCCCTCCAGGGCAGCTGCATGCAGCAAGGGAGGCCATGTTCATCACCAGCTACGCTCCTCTCCTATGACTCTATTTCTCTGGGAGATATCTGAAAGTGTATTTGCACTTAGGGAAATTCCTGCTTTGCTAAGTGGCTCACCGCTTCATAATGCTAAAAAGGAAATAACACAAAATTCCCAAGCCCATTGTATTTCACATTGTCTTTGGAGAGAACCCCCAAACAAGCTTATTTGAAGCACTTGTTTTGTCTATTACTTATGTAGCTGCCAATGACAGAGAGAAGTCTCCAGAGAAAATGGTATTTTACGGGAGCTTGACTTTTACTTTAGCCAGTTGTAACAAAATATCTGAGTTTTAGCCTATTGAGAGTTTGGGGTCTCCCTTCTATGTAAGAAGCAGCTTATTAAAAGAAAATAGTCTTAAAGTATGCTCACATAATAATCAATGTATAAAGACCATATTAAAAAAAAAAAACTAGGCATCCTTTAGCTGTGGTGGTTGAATTTCTGGAAAAGTTGGAGGGTTTTTTGAGTTTCCAGTTACAAGCCAAAAATCTACATTTCCACACTCAGGATATAACAAAGGCCCCTGAAATTGAAACAAAGGGACAAAAGTGACTTTCTTCTTAAGGATCTGGTAGTTGACAGGGAACTACTATAGGAAACAGATGAGAAACAGAGACTTCAACTGAGCTGCGTGAAACAGCCAGTCCCTATTTGTTACTAGACAAAATGGTAGGCACGGAGAGCTTCTCTTCAGTTTTGCTGCTTCTCCTGCTAGGCTCTAGTTTACGTTTCTATCATGAGTTGCAAGGAATTCCTTTGTCTGGGAGGGTCGTGCTGCCCATACCTACACAAGGTGCACACACCCCTAGGAGCAGCACTGCTGGTCCCACAGCCAGGCAGTTAAGGGGTGCTCAGCTCTGCACCCAGCCCAAGCACATGGGAGGGATGAAGCACACAGCTTGGCTACAACCTGCGTGCAAGACAGCACAAGCACACAAGGGAGGACAGTTGCAGTGATATGAAAAATAAGTTGGCCCATGGAGAACGTAGAGTCACTGACAACCAGCTGGTCACCAGAAGCTGGGTGGGACCAGTTCCCACAGAGTTCCTGAACAGTTTTTTTTAACAGGAAAGCAAAGTTAATGCCTATTTTTGCCAAACACTTTAATTGAAAAAGGAAGAAATGTCAGTTTTACAGATTGTTCATCCAAATCCGTTTTTCCCTGAAGAGCACGTATTATCTGCATGCTTTAGGATGAGTCACAGTGTCCTGCTATGTCTGGAGAGCGAACAAATTGAAGAGCCAAACCTGTTTCAGAGCAGTGGGGAGCAGGCAGCTGCTAAAGAGATAGCTTAGTACTGGCACAGGTTACCAGAGGAGCCTGTGCAATTCCCATTCTTGCAGATTTTTAGGAGCAAATTAGACAAACAGCTGCCAGAAATGATAGGCGGGTGTAAATCAGGAGGAGGGAAGGACTGTATCTCACAATCTCTTACGGTTCTACATAGGTATGAAGAGACCCTTCAGGAAGACACCTTGCATTTCATTATCAGCCACAAGGGAAAAAAAACCAAGCACGACAACAACATTTTCTATTAATTTAGTATCAGTCAGAGCACACAGCAATAACTCTGACTTTGAGCAATTATTTCTGCTGTTACTCAGAAATCATGTTCATGGGACAAGTTTACATCCAGGATTTGGCTACATGAGAGTATGCTGCTACCTGCCTGTGTAGTAACTCACCCTGATGAAGGAACATAATGTATGCCAGCAGACCTGGCCTCTATCTAGTCTAGAGTTGAGCATTTGTGGGCTCTATGCAATCACAGCAAATCAAATAGGAAAAAAACATTAAAACTTGAATCCTTGAGAGCCTAATTGATAAGGGAGCCTTTTCACCTGGTATGAGTAGGTATGAAGATTTACCTTCTGCAAAGAAAAAGCTCCTTGGTTTTGTTAATTGGGTAATGATGCAGCAAGGCCTTTGGACTTTGGCGTCTTTATATAGTAGCTGGACAGTTAGAACGTGAAGGATTTTGATGAAATTTTTGCAGGATCCTACAGATGTTGTTAATATTCAAGTGCTGTAATTAGAAACTAATTGATGTTTAAGCAATGGAATTAATTTTCCCTAGTGCATGCGGGATGTATGGCCATATATGATTTACAGTAACTATAAAGTAGCTTGAGTTATGAACAGCTTGTTTAAGGAGTTGTTCTCTGCAACTTAACCCCAAATTATCTTTGAATTTCTTGCTCACCTGTTTCTGCCAGGATAAGGAAATTATGCAAAAAAAAAAAAAGGCGATGAGCTGCCAGAAAGTTGTTGCTTTGCATAACGATTTTAGCAATACAAGATTATTGATGTTGCACCCTGGATTCTGCAGAAATAAACCAGTGGGGGTTTTCATCATAACTTCTGCAATAACTTCAATATGAGTAGCAAGAGATGAAACTAGCAAAAAGTCACAAACACTATTTGGGGTTTTTCTAGTCTCAGTCTAATCTGAGAATACCCATGCTGGGTCAATGGCTTCTCACAGAGACCAAGTTTCCCATGAAGGAGTTGTCACAACAAGTGATATTCTGTTGTAGTTCAGAACTGGGTGGCAGATATGCCTGGAAAGCACAGTTGGAGAAGCCGTCGTATGGACTTGGCTTGCTCTATTGACCTACTCACCAGCTTACTGCAGACATACCGTGACCTGCTTCAGGATTTGTGCCATGCTTAACTTAATACGTTCACACTTTGCAATACAGGAAAAGCCCACACAGCGTGATACAGTGTATAATAGGTAACTGATGAAATGTAACAGGAAGTCTACAGGAAGACCTGCAAGCCAGATGGGAAGGAACAGAGACGTACAAGAATACAGCCAGATTGCTGAGATAGCTTAGTGGCTCAAAAGAGTAACCTTAGTTCATTTCTTCCCTCATATCCATGTGTCTTCACGTCTGCTAGGCTTTGAGAAATCCTCATTCCCAGCCTTTGAACCTGTTCACAGTATGTGGCATATGGTTTTTATGCAGAGGTATATGATCTCTGCTATTAAATGCCCAAAGTTCCTTGTCACAGGAGGAGTGGCACGGTGGAGGTGCAGGGGACCATACTCCCCCCAGGATAAAGAAAAAAGCCAATCAATCTCATCCATCCTACAGCTCCTGCTCTAGAAAATACCCTCTCAAGGGGGAAGCGAGGAGACTGAAGAGGTCTGACTAAACAACGAATTGTATCGAGAGTAAAAGCTAAAAGAGTGGGTGAGTGTGTTTGCCAGCCGCTGCTGAACTAAAGATAGAAGGCTTTGCTTATGCATTGACCCAGAAGATCTGAATACATGAAAAGAAGGCATTTTCCACTGTCTACAAATGGAGAAATTCTGGAAGAAGGGCTTGACGCCAAATATTATTCTAAGCTTGGTGTGTCAGAAGGGCTCTGGCAAGTGCCTTTAGAAAAACAGCTCATGTTTGCACATATTCACCAACCTTTTTGGGAGACAGTTTCTTCAGGCTGCCAGTTGGGTTGTGCTTGGCACCTGAGACGTTTTACTGGAAAATACAACATGTTTTTGTTGCTGTAGAAGGTAGTAAAGTTTACAAAGCTTATGTTTTGGTCTGAGGAAAAACAGTAGAAGTGCATGACTGGGGACTTCAAGTAGAAAGAGCTGGTATTTCTAGCTAAGGCTAAACAAGCAAGACTATAAACTCTCTCTAATGAAAATAACATACTTGGGACAAAAAGTAACACAGAGAGGAATACAAGCAGAACACAGTACAGTTGAGGGCACCACAAATTTGCCTGGTCCAACTAGCAAGGAAATGGAATAAAGATTTAATGGAATCTTTTTTTAATGAGTTACATGAGGATATTTGGGGGTAATTTAGCCAAAAAAGTAATCTTTCTGATTTCTCTCAGAAGTACATCTTTTGCAGCTTTGGTACGAGGATGCCAGGTAGCTATACAAGGCTGGTCCACAGCCTATCATGCATACAGCCATTTTTGAAAAGGCAGGGATGCTTGCCTGGGACTACCTGAGTATTTCCCTATCAGGCTGCAACTTTGCACTAGGAAAGGTGGGGTTTTTTTAGAAATCAGAAGCTGTAAAGCAGTACAAATGGCTTTGACTGTAAGCAACGATCTCAAGTGTGTTTTTCAGTAGCATAATAGCCCTAAGACCATCACACAATGTCCTTGTTAGTCCTTGCAGCATGCCTAATTACCTTATATCTCCAGGGTGGATCATGCCCTTGAGCTGTGACTTTGTGTCAGCTGTGCCAGTAGACAAGTTTCAAGGGTTTACCTATTGCTGTCATTTTTATGGTGGGCTACTTAGCTTTAAGGATTACACTAGCTGATAAAGCCTTGTTACAAACCATAAGGCCTTGTTATGAGACCTGCGTGGATTTGGATAGTAAGGTGATGCAGGGCTAATTGCAGTACAAAGAACAGGAGAAGTAGGAAGAGTCAACAGAAGGGAAAGTTCTCCTTTACTAAGATCACGACAAGGACCTACTGTCATGTGAAACTCCATCTAACCAAGTTGTAGATTTTTATACATAACGTGGTATCTGTCTTCACTGATCTCCTCATTTCTCATTTCACTTAAAAACACATGTCCAATCAGTTTGAATTCTCAGCTGCACAGTCCCTGTGATCTGCCTGGCAGGCTGCTCCCAAGAAAGCCAAAAGCCCAAGTTTCGCCTGTACGGCACCTACCTGTTCCTCACACGGTGCCCAAGGACAGTGCCATGGACAATGCCAAAGCAAATAGCTGTGGAAGGGCTTTGACATTCTTTGTATAGATCAGCAACAGATCTTTTGGTATAATCTGCTGTGGTCACAATTGCAGCATTCTATATTTACACAACTGATCTTTTGAATTTCAGGGGGGGTGAGGAGAGTTCACCTTACAAGCCATGGGGACAAGAACTATGCAAACACTGAACTGCAGAAGAATTAATCAGTTGTGATTCTTCATGTAAACTAAGCAATAGGGAAAACTTGACCTGGATGTCCGATACTTATGCTTTCTACAATGGGTTCCTTTCCCTAAGGGAGGAAAAACCCAAAGTGAATGGACCAAATCTGTCACAGTTGCATGTTTAACAGCAGGAACCTAATTTACATACATGAGTACATGCATTGAGCATCAGAGAGGCTTATTGCTGAGCACGCAAAGCAATACTTAGTCATCAGCTATCTCAAGACGTGGGCTCCATCCCCAAGATTAGATTAGAAATGTGCGCTGTTAAATAGACGTTTACATGTCCCATAGTAAAAAAATGCTTACCCCTAGAAGAGACCGTATATAGGAGCAGAACGGGGTGGAAATGGGCACAGACAGGGGATCAAGGTCCAGCAGCAGAAGGCTGCAGCTGTCTGCTCTAAGAGTCTCCAGCAGTACTGACCCACCTGTAATGCCTGGGAAGCTCCAGAGCTTTTCTGAGTTGCTCCAGTATGTGGTTTTCCAACACCGCCATCACAAGGCAATAGTCATTAATAACATCAAGTTGTTAATGAGGGAATCAGATGGTTTAAACCAATCAAACTTTAGTGACTTTGCCCACCCCACAACCCTCCACCTTGGCTGTGACAGGTCTTGCTTTTGCTTCCCAGCCTGCCTGACCACTGCCATCCCAGGTACACATGAGCAATTTGTAGAAGAGGTACACAAACAGGTTGTCACCATGCAACTGACTTCAAACACCTTGTCCAAATATCGGCCTGAGATTAAAACCTCACCACCAAAGGTAGGATTTCTGACCACCAGCTCACAGCTGAGAATAAGACTGTACTAACACGATTCTCCTCAGGTTTTCCTTGCCAAAGCTGAGGTCAGCCCACAAGACCTGCCTTGACACCTGCTCCAGCAAGTGCACCCATGAGAGCAACCAGCACCCCTAAAACAGGCTCTGCAATGGGAGGCACGCTTGTTTCCCTGACACATGGCAAACACTCACAGAGCATTCCTCCCAACCTTCAAAATGTACCACACACCACTCATACTCAAATGCCACACTTTCTATTTCTTCATGTTTGGAGAACCTCCTGTGTTTTTTTCAAACATGGCTTTTGCTTGTTTTACCTCAATATTAAATATTTTGGAAGTGTTGCTACAACACAACAACATCCCCCAAATTAATACTTGTCCTCTTGTTCTCAGAGTCTTCCCATGCCCTGTAATCCTACTCTTAAATCACATTTTTTCTCCCACACACACCCCCCCATATAAGGATCTTTAGACATTAATAGATACCTCATGCTTTGTCCATGAGTAATTTTGTAAGGCAGTTTGAAAATCTTTGGACAAACTATTCTCCATTAGTAGATGTTACATTCTTTACAAAGGGGACATCTCGAGTATCATGTCTTTCATCTTAGCAGGTTATCAAACTCTGTGTAAGGAATTACTCTGAAAATAAAGGTGTACATACTTCAACCCTGCAGCTTGCTGCTCAAAGTGGTAGGCAAACTTTATCAACAGATAGTAAATGTTCACTTTTCCATAATATTTTCCCTTATAGCATAAGAGCAAAAAACTTTTGGTCAGCGTTTCCTATAGGGCCAAAACACAATCCTGAAAATTCTGTGAATTGCTGAGGATATTAAACACTGCCGATAAGATTACAGAGAAACAATGCAGCCATTTTGAGCTGAGCTTTCCCACAGTGAAAGGTTTACTGAGGCCCAGCTGGTTGTTTTGACTTCAGACACTGACTCAGGGATTGGAAAGTTGGACACCAAGGGTGGAGTAGAGAAATGATTTGGCAGGCAAAAGGAAAATTTAACCTTTTTGAGCCCACATGCTGTGTACTGCACCTACCAGCCACTGCAGGGTCTAAAACCAGATTAGCTTCTGTATATATCTGGGTTTAACAGCACACAAATTATTATAAATATTCATTTTTCTCCTCCTTCGTTTGTGTTCTGTCTTACACTGGAGGTCTGGAATCAGCTTATGTACACTGCATATCTTAGAGGGGCCCAATCCTGTCTAAACATCTCAGTAGTGCCATGGCACAAACAACTGCAAGTTACAACTACAGAATAAAACCGCAGAGAGCCATCTGACGTTCTAAAAACCGAGCTTCAGTTTTTTAGAAGCCTTTATTTCCTCGCATTTCAAGTTTACCTGAATGTTTTTTGGGGGGAGGGATGTGTTCCTGGAAGAAAAGTGAACATGCTTTTTTGCTGGTACCTTAACAGAAGAACAGCTCTTTTAATTGTTTTCTTCCTCACATGGTGTAACATTTGCTCACTTCTGCTGCTTTCCTGAACAAAGCACACTTGATAACGTACACAGAGATGCACTCAGAAACGCAGGCATGCTCCTTGCAGATCATTTGCATGCTGCTTCTGCCTTGCTCTGGAGTGAGAGCTGGGGCACAGGGGAAGTGCCTCCGCCGGGGAGGGCTGGATGCAAGGCTGGCGTGCAGCGGGGAGCCCTGACAGCCCTCAGGAGCTGCTGGAGCCAGGCTCCTCCATGCCCTCTCACTGCCTAGAGAGCGGCTGGATTTTACAGCTGCGTGCAGGGCTGCTGTTGTATCTGCAGCACATACCAGTGAGCAGGAGGCGAGCAGACACCTTGTCGCTGATTTATAGGCATCGCTTTGTTGTGCATTCCTGGTGCCTGCAGGATTCTGCTGACTTTACGCTTGCTTAACTCCCAGTAAGATCAGTGGCAACTTTGCCTTCACTGAGATCATAATCCTAGAGCCTCCAAGAGGGAATATCGACAGACGGTGCCAAACCACTTGGTATTCTGTGTTTAGAAGGCTCTGCAGGCTGGTGGATACAGCAGAGGAGAGTCATTCAGGGTGTATTTATTGCTGTAGCGTGATTCTGACAGGACCATCTAACCTCCCAGTGCATCAGCTTGCCCAGCTGGGGAACACAGGCTATGGTGGGAGTGAATTCCCGTTCGAAAAGCATGTTGAGATGCTTCAGAAAGGCAAACAATTGTTTCTACAGAGTTACTGTTCTCTGAAGAGAATTATTACTTTTGCAACTGAGAACTATCAGCTTTAAGCAGAGATTTCTGTCTTAGCCTCTCCCTTCTTGCAAGCAAAGTAATTTTTTTAATGCTGAGGAAGCCTCAAAGGCATTATTAGTAACATGTTTTCTTTCCTCTTTCTAAAATCCCACTTTTCAGTTTTCTTTCACTATGCAGTCTCAGGTTAGCGAGTACTGACAAATGCTATCAACACATCTCGACAAAGCATAAAATTCTGTCTAGAGCCATTTCACTCCCTCAAACATGCTGAACTAAGAAAGATAAAGAAGAAGCGGGGGTGGGGGAAGAAAGAGAGAAATGAGAAACATTTCCAAACATAACATAAAAGGTCTTGCCTTAAGACCATGGATTTCCTTTTTGGTACTTTCAAAGAATGCGTCTTTAGTTCTCTTTGGCTGTGTGACCAACAGTTGTGGGGTGTGTCTGTGGTTTGCTTCTCTTCACAGTAACTCTATTGTTCAGAAACTGCAGCCAATTTATGGAAAGAGGTGGAATGTTTATGTAACTTACTTTGCTTTAGACAAGAAATTTAAAAAAAAAAAATCAAGGAAAAAAAAAAAGGCTGGTGGAGGAAGGCCAGCCAAAACACGATTTTCTTCCTTTCTGGACACAGATGTTGGGACAAAAAAAAGCCAGTTCTGTCTTCGCGTTAAGCTAAACAGCATTTCCATTTTTAGCCACTTTTTTAATTAAGTAGGTCAGAAAAACAAAATCAGCCATTAGATTAGTGCTATAATTCACTTGTTTCAAAACGTGCCGTGGCTGAGAGCTGCTCTGTTGACATGCTTACAACACCATAAACTGAGAAATAGATATATTGGGGTCAGCCGATACCACTTTTGCCTAGGCTGCTGTGTCCCAAACATATAGTTGGCAAGTACTGCTAGACTGCAGATGGCGAGTGTCTCTTCAGAACTAGACTGGAGTTTCCTGCCATTTCCAAATTAGCTGAGCTACAAATATGATTTGCAAATTGCCAACCAAAACAAAGTAGCCAAAAGAACAAACCTTATTTGTTTGTGTCCCCACTGTCTGTATTGCAAAAGCAAGCAAGTTAGTACCACTGAATTTCTGCCTTACCCATCCAGCTCACTAATACTTGGCTTGAACTCTTCTTTAAATGCAGTACCTATCTAATAACTTTAGGTCAAATTCAGCTTTTCTAATTGGACCAAACTTTGATTTACTGCAAAGGTTTTGATTAAATAAGAAGGATCTTTAAGCTTTAGAGTATCCTCAGGTCGGCCCTCATGAGCTTGCATTTGTTAGATTGGACCTGACCCGAACTAGGCAGGTGCCACTTACCTGAAACCAGCACATTTGCATCAAATATATCTCAAAATGAAGTTCTGAATGTAAGAAACAACTTCCAGCCATCACACAACACCATCGCAAAACATATCCGACTCATATCATAGTGCCACCAGCATGAAACCAAGTGGGCATGGAGCCAGGCTGCACAGACACCAGTACTGGCAAGACTGGGTTGCAGAGTCTGCATTCAAATTTCGGTCTTTGTTTCAGACATACACACAGAAGTCTCACAAAAAAGACAACATGGAAAATATTATAAATAGAAAACAGAACGGAGTTAGGTGGCTCAAAACCCAGAGCGAATGCAGTGTTCTCTCAAGACGCAAAAAGTGCAGAGCTTGAGAGACACTGAGGAAGCTGTCCCTGCCAAAATATTTCAGCCTTGACAGGGAGAACAGTTTCTGGAAGAAGATTCTGTTTCTATAATTATCTGGTCCTTTGCCTCACTAAGACCACCAGTTTATTGCACTGGGCCAATAAAGGCTTCTCAGGTGCCAGGAATATCCAAGAGTTTCCACCCTAGCCCAGTGCTCAGGTGGCAGAGAACTCAACCTATTACCAAACCCATAAGCCTCTCAAGTGCTCTGCAAGGCAGGGCTGCACCAGCATGAGTGAGGGCTGGAAATTGTTCCAACTACATTATTCAGCTTGAAACCCCTGCTCGAGTGTGCAGAGAGTTTATTTGACCCAACGGGCCAGATTGAGCCGTGACTGCCTTACCTCCTCGCCAACTGCAACAGAATTGCACAAGCATGAGCAGAGTCTGGTCCAATAACAAGTAATTTGCCATATGGAAGCTACTGAGCAGACATCTGCAGGACACTGAAAGCGCTTTTCTATATGCAGTGCTGAGTGCTACAGTTGTGCATTCCGTAGAGACTCAGTTTGCAAAGGGAGAGAAATGAAACATTATTTAGGGGTTTGGTTTCTTGGCCTTGAAAACTGAAATCTGAAAACAATTAAAGCCCAGTGCCATACCAAATCAGTTATGCAGTCATTCTTGGATTTTCCCATGGAATTTTTACATAAGAATTAGGCTGTATTTGATGCAAACTAACACTCACACAAAGAATTGTGCTGGTCAGAGGCAGGCCAGCTTAGAGATGAGTTTCAGGAGGTTTTGTAAATGCATGTAAAAATCAGTCAGAGGCATACTGAAACACACTGCTAAAGTTTGCTAGAAATCTGATGACAGCTCACCCATTAAAAGCTCTATCATGCCTTACATCTTGTCCCTGAGAGATCATTTTCTGCTCCCACCCATTCAGGCATTGCTTATCTTCTCTGTCAATGCAGATTTCCCTCTCCAGCCCATCTTGTACAGTCTGCCTCACAAACTGGGACACAGGAAATACCCTTCCCATCTCTCTTTGGACACCTTTTGGTTGTGGCATTGCTGGGGGATGGAGCAAGCCCTGTGATTTTCCAAGGAATGAGCAACCTTTGATGGCAGGTTGGCCGCTGTCCAGGAACACACAACGAAGAGGCTCCCTGCAGCTTTCTCAGCTCTTTGTGTACCCATGTAGCAGCTGGGCAAAATCTGGCCTCACAATGGTGTGTCTGTAATGACACAACCAAATCCAGTCCTAGCACGGAAGGGAAACACCATCCAACTGGAGGCCAAGCTTTGAATTATAATGGTGCCCTCCAGACTCCAGATATCTGCATCAGCTGCATCCCCCTTCACTCAGAGCCGTGTAACTAATGTTCCTTTATGCCATTAAAAGTCCAACTGCCTTGAGAGGGGGGGATTTCTGTGATTCTTTCAGAAGAGTGAAACTTTTGCTCATGCAAAACAACAAAGACGACAGCACATACACCAGGCAGGAGAGCCAGGCAATCAAGTCTCTAGTTTGCCTTCATTGCAGGAGACCTGGTGCAAACTTCCAGAGAGCAGGGCTGTGCAAGAGTAGGTCTCTGATTATTGTCTAGAGCCCTGTTAGTGCATTTGATTCTCTTCTCTAGCCCATTCATGAGTACCAAACCCACCATATAAAACTCACTAGATTTAGTTCAGGTGTTAGGACTGACCTGTAAAAGAGTCCTGGAGGCAGCCTTACCCTGGTCTGAGATGTGGACACAATGGTGCGGAGCACAGAGTGCTGACCATGGTGGTCTGGCCAAAGGAAAACAAGAAGGTTTTCCATTTTGAGCCTTTTATGGTTAACTCAAAGCTTTTCTTTCATTGAGCCAAATGTTGTCATAATTTTCACTGCATTAATCTCTAGAGTCCAAATCCCTCTTTTAACATGACACTTTGGATGTGAGATGACAAGTGTTAATATTCATTATTCTACAAAGCTATAAATATCCTGAGGTATAGCAACTCACGGGAAAGGACATGACCAAAATGATTTCCTCAGCCCTATGCTTACATTCAGATCTTCATCACAGATACCATTTTTCACATACTGAAATGCTTTTGTTGCACTTATTTTGGCACTAAAGTTCACTCATGTACTTTTATTTTAACGGATGCTATAAAGTTAAATGTAAATCTTCAATCAAACTTTCCAGTTCACAGTAGGCAACTTGCACACACACACATTGACATTCAGCCTATACACCATTATCCTGTTGCAGTGCATGAAGAAAAGCAGTCATTTCAGAAGCTATTGGAGTTTCCCTACTGAATTTTTCCTACAGATGCTTTTTCTAGCAAGATCTTACTTGCAGAGTGTTTTCCCATCAGAGCCTTGCCAGATTTTTGGGGCAATGCTGAACAAAGGTCTTACCACCTTTGTAACACTAAACAGCATTTAGTCTTTCATAAACTTGATAGCCTGTAAATCTGAGATGGTCCACACCCTCTGCATTCCTATGTCGCATACTAACAGCCTCTTCTTTAATTACAAGGTGTGGCATTTCTGGACAAGAGACAGCTAATCCTCCAGACGTGTGTGTTATTTACATTTACCGTAGAATTTCTCCTTTATGCAAAGCTTTGGCTCTGAATCTGCAAAGGTCAAACCTCACCGTCAAAATCTCTAGCTCATGGCCACACTTTGATGTCATTTAATATTCTGGTTTACTAACGAATAAGTAGAAGTGTTCTGAACATACAGGATTCAGATCTAAAAGGCTGCAAGGTATTTGGATCTAGGAGTTTGGTTCATGCTGGTTTCTGTTGCAAAACACAACCATCTGCAAAACTAAAGCTTCAACAGGAGCCCATATTAGCATGTTACTTTAAACCATCCTCAGCTGCAGTTGTCTTCATGGATTTTTCATGAGAAAGAAAAGGAGCTAAAGCTCTGTGTTTCTTAGAGAAAACACGGTAGAAGACATGCTGGCAAACTGCGACTGTGGCTCTTGTAGCTGGGAAAGGAGCAGCCCCCCGGGACTCCCTGGCAGGAGGCTGGGAGCCCTCAGCTCTGCAAGTCAGGCCACACTGGGCTGCAAACATCATCGGGAGACTGCCAGGGTCTCGCTGGGTGGGAATACTGGGACCAGCCCTGCAGAGCCAGCAGAGCCTGGTGCCAGCTTTGCTGGATCTGGTAGCTGCAGCACTGCTCGCCCATGACTGCCCGGCGCAGGGAGGACCGCTTCCCACAGAAGGGCGGCCAGCACTCCTCCTGGGCTGGTGCCCACCGTGCGCTGCGCTGTTTCCTCACCTCCATCCAAGTCTGTCACCCACGGTGCTTCCCACATCCCACAGCTTCAGGAAATCCAAAAAGCCTCAGCCCCAGCCTTACTCCAGCCACACATGCCTCCTCCCTGCCCTTCCCTGCAATACTTCTCCTGTTCGAGAGCCTGTCCCTTGCTGCCGTCTTTTCAGTCCAGAGGAAAAAGCCACCCTCATGTCCTTCCTCTTGGCTCTGAGAAATCCCAGCCGAGCATTCCCAGGGGCGCAGCAGCGTGGGCAACGCTTGAGCGACAGCAAGTGCCAGAGAGGGACTTACTTGGTGGCAAGTTGTGACTTGTAAAAGAAGACGACTTCTGACCTGGCCATGCACACAAGTGACAAATGCCCCCAGTCTGTAATGAAGCCTTAAAAGGCAAAAAGAAATTTGGGGATGAAGCACTCTGAGGCCAAGGTGATGATTTTGCCAGGGCATAGCACACACTGCGCACCCACACGTCCACATCCCAGGGTGCCCCGTGCAGCAGCGGCAGCACCTACAGCACAAGCGAGCTGCAGCCCAGGGCTTGCATTGCCAACAGCCCACTGCCACCCCTTCCAGCATCCCTCTCCCTCCTCCAGAGACACCCCGTTACTGTACCTCTGCCACAACAGCCCTGCTCGGCAGGGTCTGCCCTCGTGCATGCCCACACGCCATGTTTGGTGTCCGCAGCCACAGTGCCTGTGGCAGCACCCGCATGAGGCAGCAGCCGACACCCACAGCTCATCGCTGCTGCGTTACAGAGAGCAACAACTCGACTTCTGCTCATCAGAAAGGACTTTCTCAGTGAAAGCCATTGCACTTGGTGCCCATGGCAAGGCGCTGGCAGCAGGGCAGCCTCTGTGAGAAGGCGGCCTGTGCCATGCTGGCTTCAGCACACCCATGGCAGGGCATGGCTGAGCCCTGCAGCCAAGATGGTGGCGCCTGTGTGAGGAAGAACATGAGACAGAGCCCTGCAGACACAGAGGTCAGAGAAGAAGGAGGTGCTGCAGGCGCTGAAGCAGATTCCCCTTCAGAGGACCATGGGGGAGCAGTGCAGCCTGTGCGGAGACCATGGCAGAGCAGGGTGTACCCCTGCAGCCTGTGTGGAGACCATGGTGAAGTTCCTGAAGGACTGCAGCTCACAGAGAGGACCCCATGCTGGAGCAAGGAGAAAGGAGTGTCAAATGGGAACCGTCATGGACTGACCAGAACCCCCATTTCCCAACTGCTCGGAAGGGGAGGAGGTAGAGGGGTTGGGAGTGAAATTGTGCCTGAAAAAGAGGGAAGGAAGGTGGTGTTTTCTCAGGGTTTTTTTCTCACCAGCCAATCTATTTTAATTGGTTATAGATTAATTTTCCCCAAGTTGAGTTTGCTTTGCCTGTAACAGTCATTGGTAAGTGATCTCCTGTCTTTAGCTTGATCCATAAGGTTATTTTTCTTCACCTTATTTTCTCCCCAGACCTGTTGAGGAGGGGGAGTGAGAGCACTCCTGGGTACCCAATGCAACCGCAAATTGGCCTTACCACAAGAGACAAAGAACAGAGAGAAGAACAAGAAGAGAGCAGAGCTTCCCTGACACTGCAGTCCAGACCTGGTACTCATGATGCTGCCTGATGAATTGGGCTATTATCTGAGCACTGCCATGGACACAGAGCCCCACTTCAACACGCGCTCATCATGAGGTTGAATTTGTGGGTTTGGAAGTCAGTTATGTGCAAGGGAAAGGCTATCCCTGCCTCCTAACCAGAAACAGTTCTTAAACTGGACAGGATCTTTACTGAAGCAGTTCAGGAAAAGTCCACTGAAGGGAAGGATCATGAAAGAAATGAGAAGGCAAGATCATAGAATCATAGGATTGTTAGGGTTGGAAAGGACCTTAAGATCATCCAGTTCCAACCCCCTGCCATGGGCAGGGACGCCTCACACTACACCATGTCCAACCTGGCCTGGAACACTGCCAGGGATGGAGCATTCACCATTTCTTTGGACAACCTGTTCCAGTGCCTCACCACCCTTACACATCAGTAATCCACAGCATAACAGGAAAGATGGTGAAAAGACATCCTCTTCTGGGGCCACTGAGAAAACTCATACAAAATATTGGGATGGGTTTTAGCTCATAACTTTTGCTAACCAGTGTATCTGTTGGCAGACGCAGCACTGCTACGCTAACACACTCCTCTGCTCTTTCTTCTTAGGACTCCTTTAGCCTAACTTCCAACTCCACTGCTTAGGAATGCCAGGCAAGCACATAAACTGCTTCTGCTTCATGGCTGAATGGAGCAGAAAAATTATTAGTGGAAAAAGAAGAAAAGCAAAAGGAAGATCATCTCTGGACATAGCCCATGCAAAACGTAACTTGCCATAACACAGCCCTGAAAGGCACTACTAGCAAAATACCCTGGCATGTTACAGCATCCTCCCAACTTGTATAAAAGCTGCTTTATTGCTGATCTCAGTTTACTCTATTCCCAGGCATAACTGAACTGTGGTTTTTTTTATGGGTCGTCTGACCTCCCCAGTAAGTGTTCTGGGCCATCATTAAGGCTGGATAAGGCAAAGCTCTTCTTTTTTTTTTTTTTCTTTTTTTTGCAGAGCTTCTTTCTAGTCTTTTATCAGCTGATCTGCAGAAGCTGCAGAATGATATGCAGTCCCTCTCCTAAAGCAGTCCATGGATAAGCAACTGCTTCTTCTTCCCCTGGAGCCACCAGCAATAAGTCAGGGGTTGGGGAGGGTGGACAGTATTGCCAGCATTGCACTTTCTCCCAAGACCCAACTGCCTTAGGTCCTCCAAACCTCCCCCTTTGCACCCCAAAAGCAACATTGGGAAGAAAATGAACACACATACAAAACCCATGTGCAAACTTCAGATCATGAAGTGTCTGGGTAAAACAAAAAACCAAACATCCAAACTCAGAATGACAGTCTTTGTAAGCATAACTGCTTCCTTCCAGTTCCTCCAGCTTTGCCTGCTTCTCATGCTTGACACAGTAAAAAAATCTCATGAAAAGCCCATCTATTCATACCTAGGAACTGCTCGTGTTCCTAATGTGTACTAACCTGGATGCAAAATATCATGGAGATGTTAGTGCATTTTTGAACCATATCCTGTCATCTTCATTGTGGAAAGCTCAGAAAAAGAAGTATTAACTTCTATGCAAAAACCTCACTTCTGTTACCCGTGCTGCATGTAGTGAACATGGAATACTGAGTTCACAAGGAAAGTCAGAGTTACCTAATTTGTCTGTCAGGTCCCTCTGGTAATTTGGCAAGGAAAAGTGAACTACTGATAAAAATCTTCAGAACGTTGTGGTTAAGGTAGGAACAGGGCAGGCCTCCCTGCCTCTGTGGCTGCATAAGGACTGTCCCATACATATGGAAAAGCACCATCAGGGAGAAGACCAGCTTAAAGAAACTAAAGGAGGAGTGATATGATTCTGGTGGTGAAATGAAGGAGGGAAGTGGAAATGGCAATGAGAAGCTGCTTGTCCATAACTGGATCCAGAGGAGGGAGGCAGCAAATTTCAGAGAAATAAGAGTTTCAATTCATGACCCAGTTACAGCGTGTTTCTCTCCCACCTCTGTGTCCTTCCAGGCCATTGTTGGTGGCCCTTCCACCATCACCACATTCTCCAATTTACAGACAACATCCAGCAACGAGCCTTTGATCAGGGGGAGGACACCAGAGCTATTTGCTTTCCTTTGCACATGCTCCACACCTGAGGAAGAGCAAAAGACCACAGCCCAAAACTCGGTATTATTTCTGGAATACTCCTAAAGTTTACAGCCAGCAGGGTGACATAGAAGTAATTATGGAAGTAATTGCTGTGCAAGCCTATGTAGTGCCAGGGGGGTTGCTAACAGGTCTATAATCTTTCAGAGTGACAAAAACAAACGTCTGGATTGCAGCTGCCCCTTCCACCTCAATGCTTTGCAGCTCACAAACCACAGGAAGCGCTTCCTGTAGCTCCGGGAAGGTGGCTTTATCATGCAAACTGCCTGGATTCTCTTTTGGCCACCTCTGTCTTCATCGTACCCAAGTTCCAACCTCTGCAATTGTAAAGAAATGGTAGGGGAGGATGCAAGGGCAAAACAGTGTAAGGAAAACTCAGCCTCCATTCACGCCCTTGCATTCAAGAGGTCCAAAGCTATTTGTAATTGCTACTCACTGTCACTGCTCTGGAAAAGGACCTATCTCTGATTCACTATCTCTTGGCAGCAGTTGCTACAGCAGCACAGGGCAGAAACGAAGAAGCTGCATTTCAGATCTGCCCATTTCAAAGATACAAAGTTTGGTCCCAGATCCAAATTTCTGCCTGCAAACTCATGGCTCCAAGCCCACTGGCGGCATAATTTTGAATTAAAACTCCTAGGTTTGTCCTCTTGTAGAGAATATAAAGTTTCACTAGTTATATAGAGGCTTAACAAATGGTCTGAGCAGAGATTTCACAATGAACATGTGATGATTAACTGCAGAATCCCAGAGATTAAAGGCAGGAAAGAGCTATTAGATCATTGCAGCCCTATGGCAGTTGCAGAGTTGTTCTCTGTAGCATATCTCTCCCAGCACCTTGTTCAGGCTAGTTTAAAGTGGCTCAAGCAAAGGCTCTCCCAGTTTCTTTCTGGAGGCTGTTCCACACTCAAGCAGATCTTGCTGATATTTACTTGGTATTTAATTTCACCTTACTCCATTCTATACCCAAGAGCCATCTTAAATAGTCCTTTTCCCCCACTGGTGCCTTTGTGTTTTCTGCCCTTATGTCACTTTGTAAATCCACATCTATTTTTCTGTTTGCCACCGTTTCCCATAATCAAGATCAGGAGGAAGTGAATAGCACACTTCCATGCATGCTAAGCCCCTTCCAACCTCCATTAAACCAATCTAGTCTTTCTTTGGACAGATGACGTCGAAGTTCTGTGGTTTGACTCATCATGACACTTCCTGCTCCTGCTTTTGACTCTTCATGAGGTGCCAGCATGACAGAGAACAGGACCCACCAATTAATGAGATGTAAAGATAGAAGAAAGGGCTTCTGGAGATAATTGTTTTTGACAGCTTTGACAGGAGATAGATGCAGGCTCGACCTGAGGCCACACGGGTGGCTTCAAGTCAGTTCCTATACCCTAGGTCCTGGGTGTAGGAGTAAAGTGCCACAGCTGGTGCTGATGAAAGGAAGTTTGATTCAGCCTTAGTGTACAGAGCAGTACACTGCAACTAATTTCACAGACTGAGGTTGGGAAAAATATATTCCTCTCTTCAAGTCACGTTAATGGAATATTTTCTACTGGATCAGGATCAAACATTGTAAGGTAGACGTTGTCTAATACAGAGAAGGATGTGGGATGAACAAATGCCAGAGTGAGCAGTCCTAATGACCCTTGCTTTAAAGAGCCCAAAAGACAAGACAGAACAAGGCCAGAGCTCCAGGAAGCAGCCCAGTGAATGTGTGCACACATGTGTCCTCCAACAAGCTACACCCAGCCTTCCTCCAGCACACCAAACAGAGCCTACCACTGCCTACAGGCACCCAGCTTTGGAGAGGTTTCACATTCCCCAAAATGACAGCGTAACAGCTACATAACTACACACACACAGTTTTAACTCCAAGAGCTATGACAAATGGGAGCGCCTGGTGTTGATCCCAGCACTTCTGAATTCCCTGCTTACTGAAGGGTGAAATTAGACTCACGCTCACAACTTCCAGCTTGCGGGAAAGCAGCTCGGAGCAGGTAGCGGAGGGTATGGAGCACAGAGGATAAAAAAAGATGATTGTGGGTGCAGAGAAATATATTCCAGCAACACAGACTTTGTTGTAGCAAAGTTCAGACTGGGAATTTGCATATGTAAATTCTTTATGAAGGTACTCATATTAACAACTTGAATTGCACTCTGAAGAGATTACAGCAGTTAGGGAGAGGTAAATGAGCTCTGCCAAAACAGGAACAGCTCTAAGTGATTCCCCAAAGCAGGACTGGGGCATGCACCGTAGCAGACTTCCTCCATACTCTGGCACTGGCTAGGGAAATTATGGAGGTATTTCTCTTCTGCTTCAAAGCAGAGGATCTGGCAGCAGTTCTTGTCCAAAGATGTGGGGTTTGGAAGAATTGGAGACAAAGCAGAGCTGATGCAAAGAAAAAAACTTAAGAAAAAGAGTTAAGGCTCTGGTTCAGACTCCACCGAATCACCTCCAGTTCCCCAGGTACAAAGGCAAAGGAGACATCCCTTCAACAGCCTCCCTGTGTCAGAGAGACTTCAGGAGGAGCAGAGCAGGGGCAGGAGGGCTGACCTATAGGGTCACCTGTAGCAGAGGGCTGCGCCCAAGATGCATCTTCCTGCAGGAGCAGCTACTTCGGGTGCTGGGTAGCTGCACTTCTGGGAGCCTCAGCATGACTGTGGCTCTTCTCCAGACAACCATATGAGAGCCATAAGGCAGCTGTTTCTTCCCTGATAAGTCTCACTCCAACATGAGCAGATCTTTTGAGCAGAATCTGCATGTCCCAGGAAGTCAGGTCCCCGGACAAATGCAAGGACAAATGGACAGTCAGATGCAGGGCTGGGCATAGAAGTCCTTCATGCTGCAGATTTGGCTGTCACCAAAGAGCTCCAAATATTTGCCATCCCTCACAGGTGTCAGAAGTTGCACACAGATACACCTATACACAGCCCACACACAGAACTCTCCGATCTTTCTAATCTTCACCCATTTCTCAGGGAAGGTTATATCTTACAGGCCTCCATGGTACTGGCCTGAAGGAAGTACAGTGGGTCTGGCAAGCATCAAGGGTTTAAAAGCCCTGCATCCAGCTGCTCTCGCTGACCCCAAAAACTTTTCAATCTTGCTCAATTCCCGTTTCTTCTGTTCATCTCTGTGAGGAGAACGAAATAACAACTCCATGGGTGTCCTGGTATGGTATGTGGCCCAGCAGATCTCCTCTGACCCACCTTGCTCAGGGGCCTGCCCCCGTGCTGGGTTACTGATCTCACTGGAGGTGTACCAGAGTGGATTATGTGCCCATCCTCTGCTCAGTCTGGCATATTTTGCTTAAATTCACTGCATTTTTGATGAAAGAGTGAAATTAGGAAGAGAGAAGTTGTAGAGCCTGTTTTCCCATGTAAGTAGTGCGAGCTGTAGAAAATGGACACTGGCAATAGATAGAGTCGATGAAGCTGTATGTTTGTTATGGAAAGGAACAACTCATTTTCCGAAGTGACAGAAACAGGCTCAAAGGGAACAGACCTGATGGTGCCTCTCCAAGCCCCAGAGTAAGTGCCATTGCAGAGCCTAGGAAAGATTTTTCATAGGTGGACATACCACAGAATCACAGAAGGGTTTGGATGGGAAAGGATCTTCAGATCACCTAGTTCCAATCTGCCTGCCATGGGCAGGGACACCTCACACTAGACCATGTTGCCCAAGGCTCTATCCAGCCTGGCCTTGAACATTGCCAGGGATGGGGCAGCCACAGCTTCTCCGGGCACCCTGTGCCAGCACCCTCACAGTAAAGAGCTTCTTCCTTAGATCTAACCTGAACTTCCCCTGTTTCAGTTTGAACCCATCACCCCTTGTCCTATCACTACAGTCCCTGATGAAGAGTCCCTCTCCAGCATCCTTGTACTTCAGACACTGGAAGCTGCTCTGAGGTCTCCACGCAGCTTCTCTTCTCCAGGCTGAACAGCCCCAGTGTTCTCAGCCTGTCTCTGTATGAGAGGTGCTCCAGCCACGTTGTCATCCTTGTAGCCCTAATTTACCACACTTACATAATTTCACCACACTGTATTTACTATGGACAGAGGAGACTGTCTCAGGGTCTGCGCTGTGCCCTGAGAGGGCAGGACTGAAGCCCTGCGGGCTGGCACTGCCCCACGCTCCCAAACCTGCAGGGAGCTTACCCAAACTGCATCTGTGCTCGTGTGGTGTTTTATGCTCTCAGGCTGCAAATAAGCCTGCTATGCTGTAAAAAGAAACAGTCTGTTTAAACCTTTTTTTTCCTGCCCTCTGAAATGAATTAATGCAAAGCATCACCCGATAACACTCCCTACCGCTGAATCTGTCGGCACCCTTTGTGTTTCCATGGCCATATTTTCCTTATAAAAACCAGTTCTGTTTTCTCCACTGCTATATGAAAGGCTCAAACAAATGTCAGAAAAGTGACTGACAGACTGTACAGGCAAGGAGAGAACCTGCCTGTGTTCAGGGGCTGTCAAGTGCACCGAGTAAACAAAAGAACAGATCTATGTAATATTTCCTCACGAATCTCTTTCAACTACAACTCTTATTTTAGATGTTACTTGTGAAGGAAAGCACAACGCACTCTCAGTGTGTTTTAAGTGTAAAAAGTCTCATTAGTTTTGACAAATATGTTTCTCTGATAAATCTTATTATAACTATGAGAGGCATAAAGCCTAAACACCACTGTGTTTTTAGTAACCATTTGAGTGTTATGGCTTCCCAAAACTACCACAACCATTTAAGAAACATAAGATGTTATTGTAATGCCCTGGTTTTGTCCTTCCTCAAAGCCAACCCCCAGCTCTTCCCCCAAATTATCTCTGCTAGAGGCTCAGCAGCCTTCCTGTCCCATGTACAACCAGGACAGAGCACTAGGATCTTACATGCTCTTTGCTCAACTTATCATAGAATCACAGTCTGGTTTGGGCTGGAAAGGACCTTAAGATCATCCAGTTCCAAGCCCTGCCATGGGCAGGGACACCTCACACCAGACCATGTCACCCAGTGCTCCGTCCAAGCTGGCCTTGAACTGCCAGGGATGGAGCATTCACCACTTCCCTGGGCACCCTGTGCCAGCACCTCAGCACCCTCTCAGGGAAGAACTTCTGCCTTAGATCTAACCTGAACTTCCCCTGTTTCAAGGTTTGAACCCATCAGCCCTTGTCCTATCGCTGCAGTCCCTGATGAAGAGTCCCTCTCCAGCAGGGAGAGCCCTGTGTAGCCCCCTTCAGACGCTGGAAGCTGCTCTGAGGTCTCCACTCAGCTTCTCTTCTCCAGGCTGAACAGCCCCAATTTGCATCTCCCTGCTTGATGAGGTTGCGCTGAATACAAATACCTAGGGTGAAGTATATTCAGGTTTTGCAGAAACCACCACCACCATAGACGACAGAGCTTACACAGCTCCCTACTGCAGTACGTACTGCCTGCAGGGCTGAGAGATCTAACCTCCTAAGCTGGGATTTATGCTCCTGCCTTACCAGGGACTCTCAATCCAAGGGAGCAAAAGAAAGAGTTGCATATGCAGGTTAGATTTTTAAATCCCTCTTTCTGACAGCATGGTGCAGCTGTGTGCTGCAAGCACATCTGACAGACCTGGGACTCAGGGGAGGATCAGCTCTGAAACACCTTCCCTGGGATATTTTTGCTCCTTCTACTTCATTCTCTGCATTTCTTCTAATTCCTGGGGTAGGTAATTTTCCTCAGCCAAAAAACAGACAAAAGAGGGGGGGAAAGGGAGGAGAGAGGTATGCTGCAGTGAGTGGGCAGGCAGACCATGGGTAGGCACAAAGCAGCTTATTTCACACAAGCGAGCGCAGGGAGCGTGGGGTTTGCAAACGCCACAGGCCATCGCAGGCTCTATCTGGCCTCTGCCACGGGGCAGGAGCACACACGTGAGGCAAGGAGCACACACTCTGCTGTGAGCAAGGCGGGAGAGGAGCACCCCATGCCTGGGAGCTCCCATGGGAAGGGACCCAGACAGGGAGAGAAGCTTTCTGTGGGGTTTGTAACCTCTTGTACAAACCACTCGTGCCCCCCCCAGGGCAGCTTAGCCATTTGCTAACAATGAAAGCAGAGCAAAACATTGTTTGCACCCACAGCCTTCTCCTCGGTAACCCACTGCCCGCCTCTGGGGCCAAGGGGGGCAGAAAGCAGCCGCTGGGGAGGGTGGGGTCATCCGGCTCCTGTTCCAAGCCCACAAACCTCACACACTCCATCCATCAGCTCCTGTACACCAGGAAGGATTCACCCTGCACCCCACTCAGACCCTCCTGCCAGCCAGGAGAGCCGTGCTCCTTCTGCATGCCGGGTGGCCGCACTGATGGCCACTGGCACCTGAGTTTGGCTGACTGCACTTACAGCACGCCTACACTCCAAACACTGAGGATTTCTGTGTTTGCCATTAGAGTATTCAAACTGTTTTCTATTTATTTTCATTTTACTCTGTGTTTTCCTGGTTCTACCTGGAATTCGGCTTTATGCGACACACAACCCCACGTGTGAAGGTATCTGAAGGCTCAAAATGCACAATGCAATACTAGAATATAGCTCTTTGTGATGCTAATTATTTCTTCCCAGCTGCTCCTGCACCGAGTGCCAGCCTGACCTATCAAAGGGGAACAAAACCTTTCTGCTGCAAGGTCCCTTACCTCTGTGCTCCGGGGGCTGCGGCTCTGCTGGCACCTGCAAACCAAGCCCAGAGGTAAAACAAAACAACCCCATACTGCAGCTCCACCGCTGCTGGGAACATAAGCTAGGAATTAAAAAGTGATACCCTCTTGACAGTCAGGTTGCCATGATTTACATTTTTCTCTCGGGTCCCCTCCCCCTCCACATGCATCTTCTCAGCACTTGTGAGCAAAGGGGGAAAAATGAGGCAGTGTGGGAAAACATCCAGTCAAACCTCAGAGGCTCTGTCGAGGTTCTGATTCTGGCACCCACCGGGGTAGCGCTGTGTGATCATGAAGGATTTTTAGTGTGCTGGTGTCATCTTCATGACAGCCAGAAAACATTGTGGTTGCATTATTTAAAGGAAAATTAAGTTCCCAAATAACAATAATAAAAAAAGGTTTCATATATTCAAAATTGAAAGACTAAAATTACCGCCCAGCTTGCCTTTCTATTATTTATGTTGAGATGTAGTTAAAAGAGAGTTTGTCTTGCCCCTATGTTTCTAGAGCCTAGAAAAATATTTTATTGATAGCATATGGAAAAAAAAAAATCAAAGGAAAAAAAGAGCTCTGGCAGCTGGAAAGGTACTACTGGGGGCCACCGGCAGCTTGAGAGGCTCAGAAGACCACTGGGAACTTGGGGCAAGCTGAATGCCTTATTTATAATGGTCACTAGCAAAAGACCTCCAAAGCTGACATTACACTTCCATCTTTAAGCATCAGAACTAGCAAATGGGTGCTTTCAGTGAGGGGATAAGTTCATACAATAAAAATCCCTGTCTCATCCCACATGCAGAATAAGGAAAATGATCTGACAGTGACTTATGCCCTATTCATAGTTTAAGATTTTCTTCACAATTGTGATTATACAGATTATTCTGAAGTTTCAGTATTGGAGCAATTCTTCAATGAAGGTACACGTCAGGATTGTGTTAACACTTCACACCTCCTCATACCAAACACAAAATGAAATTTGCCTCTATTATACTGATTAGCAAACCAGAATCCAATCTGTCATGCAGAGGAAGGGGTCAAAGAAAGAATAATATGTATGCAGCACCCGCAGGTAAGATGTGAGCTGCTCAAGATCTAAAAATCACTCAAGCTGTATTTTCAGGTTAATAACAATGATAATATCAATAGAAATTGAGAAACATAGGTTGCTTTGGTCATGCTTGTTGAGATTTGAGGACTTAATTCCTTGAATTTGAGGAAAACATAATACTAGAAGTACATTACACTTGCAGAGTAGCAACACACAATGTATGTGCACTGTCTGATGATTTGTAATATAAAGGACAATTGCGTTTTAAGCCAAAGCCACACTACTTTATTCAAAGGCATAAATGGCCCCATGGCAGCTATATGGCTAAGGGGATGAGGCTAGTAAGTGGGGCCTACTCACAGAAGTAAGTACAGAGGATTTCACCCTGAGAACAGCAATGGATGGAGGCAAAAAAAATGTACAAGCGATTTTAGGGTTGATGAAGGAATAGAGCACAGAATTTACACATATAGTGAGACAGAAACCATTTTGGAATTAAGGACTAAAACTGGATTTGAAAATACTCTGCTGCTCAACTCCAACTGGCAGAGTCCTTCCCTTACTAAAGGGTAAATATGGAGTAGCCGGTCCCATGCTGTATGGGGTGGAGGAGGGAGATTGCCATTTGAAACTTGTCCTGATTAAAAACTAAGTCAAGAGGGAAAGACAAAACCAGCAATAACCAAAGGCATGGGTGGTCAGGTGCTACAACCAGGCACAACTTCTCCAAAACTCAGTGGCACAGCACCATCTCATGCCTGCCAAGGGTCTCATTGCCCATCACGCAGCTACAAAATGTTTCTGAAACATCAGCCAGCAAACTGCCAGAGACCATCTGAGACCAGGCACGGGTTACAAGTGAAAATTCTGTATAATATAAGGCAGGTAGGAGAAAGTGGAAGCAATGCTGAGGGGTTGAGCTTGCTGGAGATACGCAACTGCGACAGCTTTCTTGTGGAGGAACCATGGCCACCAACCACTGCCACTCCACCATCCTCCTTTGCAACAACCAGAGCCCTTAGCTATTTCAGGAGGAAGATAAAGCCCACAGTACAGAAAGAGGAGCCTGGTGGGGTATTCCATACAGAAAGTACCACTGCAGGAAATAGCACTAAACAGACTGACCTTGAGCAGACAGACCATTTACCTCCTTTCTGCAATCCCAGTATGACAGATTAGATGCTCTCTGCAGTTAATTGAAGAATGATGCTATGTTAATTGAGAAGAATTACTAGCCATGGAAGAGAAGCTATTTTTCAAATTCAGTATCTCCCTGTTTTGGGGGTTTTGTTGGTTTGGGGGTGGGGTTTTTTTTGCCCATTGTGCATACTTCCCAGTGTACACAGACAATCTGTGACTTCTCCTCATACTCCCCACATTCCTCAGAAGGGGAGATTGAACACAGAGATTAAAATAAGTTAATACACTTGCTTACCTGGACTTTCAACTGGATCTGGTGAGAAGACTTTACACACCATGCAGCCTGCACCACTTCTACCAAACTGAAGAACTGAAACCCCACCTTCCCCAAGGTACACTTGCTTCCTTGCTATGACTTAAAGACTAGGGAGAGCAACAGCAGGCCAATTGTTTTCACATGGTTACTCCCCTGGAGTTTAATCTAACCTTCCACACCTGACCCCAGGTGCCCTGACATGGAAAGCCACTGACCCTGAATGGTAAAATCAGTCTGGTCTTACAGCCACAACTGCTTTGCTTCATGCTCTCTGTGGAGAACCCATAGGAGTGAAGGTCTCATCCTAACCCTGCTCAGCCCCAGGGCTGGTTTGTGTTCCCCAGTGTAGACCTGGCTGGCCAGGTACACCTCATATGAGCAGCCTTGAGCTGAGTAGGATGAACTGCTGCAAAGGCACTGGGCACCCTGCCACGGCTGTGTTTACATTAGAGAAAATGGACCTCACAGAGACAGTTTGCAAACACCACAAGACGAACTCTTGTAAACTCCCTCGGTTTAGTCATCTTTCCCCATCTGTCAGAGGAGTTAAAGTGAGATTGAAAAAACACAGGAAATCACTGTGTATTCCAAGTAGTCGTGACTGAGCGGCTTGGCTGTTACATGGGATGCCTTGTGGAAGATTCACATCTCCTAGCGTTTCCAGCAAGATCCTCTGCAGCGCTTCCCTGGCTACGATCTTTCAGCGGGCTCTGCACACCCTGCCAGGAAAAGCCTCTGGGGTGCTTCGTGCAGCTGCAGAAACACTCACACCAGTACTGAGCAGCCCCAAAGGTTACCTCCAGAAAGCAGAGGCAGCCCCTTTATTGGAGGTTGCAAAGCAGGGGACAGGCAAGGAACGAGGTTAGGTCCCTTTGGGACACTTCCACGTGAGAGTTGCATTCACTGAGTGAAACGCCAGATGAAATCCTTTACCCCACAGCAGTTTAAACCCTTTTCTAATGTGACTGACTGGCTCTTTCTGTGGTAAAAACTTAAGAAACTTCTTTTATCAAGGTTCCTGGCATGAGTAAGCAGCAATCACATTTGCTACACCTCTGGCTATAGTCTTTATCTCAAGAAAGTCAAAACACAGGCTTAGAGATCACCTTCACATCTCTGCTTTGGCCATAGCTGTTTAATCCCTGGATCACTACCCCAGCAGCAATCTGAGCTACTGCCAGCTAGAAAGGCCATTTCAGTGAGTGGGTCATAACCAGCATGTGCCTCTGGAGGGGCCACGGAGCAGCCCAGACACCGTGCACCCTGGTTAGTGTGTTTATATCTCCCTTTAGCTCATGCTGCACCTCCAAACCAGCTCCCTGCTTCCCCTGAGCAAACCCAAAAGGTGGTGACACCCAGCCTACCACGCTGGAGGCATGTTGGGGTCTTCAGCAAAAGGACAGTCAGTAGGTGAGAGGTGTAAAAGAAGGAGGGAGAGCACACAGGAAGATGCAATGTGAAAGGAATAAAAGAAAAAACCTCTTTACCACAACTTTACGTTGGGTTGTAACACCTTCAGGCCTGAAAGCAGCACTTCATTTCTGCGGCTCAGCCTGCCAGTTTTCCCTGTGGAGCCAGCTGCAGCGCTGGCACTGCAAACCGGCGCCAGCTGAGGCTGTTTCAGTGCTGGGATGCTTCAGTAACTCTGTTAAGCTGTTTCAACAGATTAGCTAATCCAGTAAAAATAGTCAAATTTTACCAAAAGTATTAAATATATATGAAGCATAATGACACTCTGCTGCTTGTTTTGATAAAGGAACATGATTTTTTAAGTTAGGGGGTTGCAACTAGATGATCTTAAGGTCCTTTCCAACCCTAACTATTCTATGATTCTAAATCAAGCGAACTATGCATTTCCAAAGGAAATGTATTACCTTGTGGAAAGTGATCCTGAGGGTAAAACAACGCTTCTTTTCCTAGCGACAGTAAAATAGACCTGAAAACAGAAACATCTTTTTCTATTGCTGTTTTCCATGTATGATTAAAGTACCGTTATTAGTCTGCTGAAAAGCACAGTTCTTCAGTCTTACACTCTAGGAGCAAAGTATCTTATGATAGAGTAAAACAACCTCCCTAGAGAGAAGCTCTTCTGTCCAGTTCTTCTGGGCAGGTAGGCCAGGATCAAGTTTAGGAGCATTCATTTAGCAGTTACACATGGGACCTATGGATGAAAGACAAAATAATGTTGGAAAAGAACTATTTCTTGAAAACTTGTGATACTACCAAAATGTCCTTCGTACTGGAGTGTGCAATGGCGAAAAAGCCTACCAGGTTTAGGCTGTCCACATGCCATAAATCAAATTTAAACCATGAAGTACATTCAGCCTAGCACAGGTTGGAAATCCTGTCAAGGTCTGTTGCATTTCTGGCAATTGCATAAGAGTGTTTCCAGCTCTGTTTCTAACACAAAATCCCTCTGTCTCTTCTGAAGCAAACAGGATAACTCAGTGGACTCCTGAGTCCAACACATCTACTTTCAGTATTTTGCTATAATTTTGTGAGGCAGGATCCAGAGAAAGACATGAAAGACCACTTATCCTTCTTAGGCCAACCTTCATTAGATGAATCTTCATCCCTTACAGACCTTGATGACAATCAATAAGACTGTCCAGAACTGTAACATGTTAATTCTAGGTGTCCCTGGAACTAAAGAAGCTGTTAGAGAGGCCAGAGTAGACAGAGAGTTATGCTGATCCATCACTTCAACTGATGCAAATTCAACTCAGAAGACTCCGCAATGGTTATGTGTGCAGGCTTGATCTTGAAGACCAAAAGGCCCCTTAAGATCAAAAAGCTTTCAGCCCCCAAAGTGTTAGTTGGCTTGTGGTTTGGAGAGCATTTGGGCAAGTGCTCTCCTTGACCATAAATGCAAGTCCACAGCAAAGTCTGCTGCTTCTCCTTCAGACTGTCCTAAAGGCTCCTGCAACCCCGTGAAAGCCGAGCTCCATCCTGGACTCAGCTTGAGGTGCACAGGCAACTGCAGGGCACGTAACCGCTTCAGCAGGGAGCAGTTTGATTAAATGGCATTTCCTTGAGTGAGGGAGGGGAACACGGGCGAAAGGACCCAGTAGCCATTGGAGATATAAAATAAAATTAATTTTGGTCATTTTAATAAATATATATCAAGGAAATTTCACTTTACTACAACAACACATTAGTATACAAGCATCTAATATTTAAGCTTAAAACATCAAGTGTTTATCAAATATTGGAAAAGAGCAGACATTTACTAGACTTATCTGGATATAACACATGAAAAATCCGGGTTTTTAAAAAATTGGTCCTTGTGGACAAATGTCTAAATGATGATCCTACTCATACACTGTATGAATGAGATCTATATTTAATATTATCATTAATAAAAAAAAAAGTTTCTGTCTTGGAGAAATCAGGTGGGACTTATACTTTCATTTGTTGTTCTACCCAATGATAACCCTTACAAACTTATCGGTTCCAACTCTCCTCGCTGCATAACGGTTATCACCGATTGAGGTCCTACTCTCTTTGTGGTCACTTTGGCTTGGGAAGGGGGAAGTTTTTTCCTGTGACCACGGGATTTACTCACAAAACCCGTCCAGTTTGCAACTGTGGGGTGCACACAGTACCCAAAATAACCATGGCCCAGGAGACCTTGGGCTGAAGCCGTGAAACCCAGAGGTCTCTGACCCAGAGACCCAGTGACTCCAGCACCAAGCCAGAGCCAGCCCCGGGCGGCTGCTCCCCCAGCACTGTGGTGGAGTTCACGCTCTGGACAAATACCAAGCAGAAGATGTTGCCGGAGTGCATGGTGCTGTGGGAACAGGCAGCTATTATGAGTCAGCTGTGGCTTGGATGTGGCTATTTTGCCGAGCACGTCCTGCCAGTTGTTATGAGGACTGTGGGAACTAATTAATTTGGTGGATCTAAGGCTCACAATACTCTCGGTCCAACCCCGGCTAATGTCTTCTGGGCATTTTAAACAGCACACGTTGCAAACAGTGCACCTAGGGATGACTAAATGTTGGCCTTAGCCACTGAAATCTCAGCTCATTTCTCCAAAATGTTGTTTTTTAAAATGAAACCCCTTACATTCATTCAGATAAAATCGTCTTTTAGCCACATTATCCATTAACATTGTGCTTTTTGTTTTCTTTTCCTGTCTTTTTTTTTTTTTGTTATAAATCAACGGCAAAAGTCATAGAAAACTCTCGCATGCTTTTGCAATCTAAAAGAGAGAAAATATGCGAAACAGAATAAAGTATAAAACATGCCACTGGTTCATGAACTTCATTATACGAAGAAGGAAAAAAAAAAGAGCCCCAGCAACAGACAGTTGCCATAGCAACTCAAGCATCGAATGCTTGTTTACAAGAGACATCTCTCTATTGTTTCTTAAATCCCTTCCTAAGGATGGCAAATCAAAAAGCAATTGAGCATCAAAAAGGAAGAACAGAGACGTTTGAATAGGAAGTTGAACTCAGTACTTCAAAGGTTAAAGGTTTCTAATAATATTGATCCACCCTGTGGGTTGGTTGTGGGTTTTTTTCCTCTGTTTAGGTTAAATCCCTGCTGTAGCGCTGATTTATACTTAATTTTTACGCTGGCAAAAATTAAGACAAAAAGTAAGGCACCAAAACAAAACCTGCCCTGTATAACAACAAGCCTCATTAGTTATTACAGCCGAGGTGAAAACATGCAAGTACTTAAGCTGCACGTTGTGTTTCTGATTAAAATCCCATAAACAGATTATTTCTTTATGCTATGTCTTATTTTGTCCATTGAACAAGACGAAGAATCCAGGAACTCAAAGAGTATCAGTACAAAATGTAAGGATGGTTTATTCCTAGTCCATCAAGACAGTCCTTTGTCAGAACAAATACTGAGTTACAAGGAGCACATCACCCTTGCTGGTAGCATCAATTTGTTTACCAGACTTCTAATTCCTTGGTAAACATAATGGAGATTCTTCTTAATTAATGGCAGACTTCTTGGGGGCAGGGAGATAGAAAACGATATGTTTTCCCCATCTGGCTGATTGGCATTTTCAGCAATGAAAGCTACACCAGAGCTGTACAGACCACGGTGCTAAGCAGGAACGCAACTGCGTTCTG
The DNA here is from genome assembly GCF_004027225.2 of Strigops habroptila. NCBI lineage: Eukaryota > Metazoa > Chordata > Aves > Psittaciformes > Psittacidae > Strigops > Strigops habroptila. The sequence goes on from NC_046359.1 coordinate 42,632,439, forward strand.
TATGAAGTCTCCACACTTATAAATAGCCCACTGATGCATCTGATTGAGACGCCTCACACAATCTGCTCTCCAGTCATTGAAAACTACATGTAACGTTTGGGGCGCGATTGTACCATTTGTAGAAAACTATAAAAAAATCCATTCAAAATAAGAATTTGAGAGACAAACAAACATGCTGCGCATGCTTCTGCAGGGCAAGATGCCTCAGATTTTACTTCCTTTGCTGCAGCACATTTTATTACTTGGTAAGGAATCCTTTTTCCTTAAGGATTTTTTCCAAGACTCGCTGATGTTGCTCTTGTCATTACATCCAGTCTCAAAATAGTCATAAAATTTGCCTTTACATTCGAGAGCCTGGGTGCCTCTTAGAGGTTCACAGTTTAGGGCGGCGCTGTCCCGCTCAGGTTCATTACCTCCTTTTTCATCATTCAATTTTGCCTTTTCCTGGTGACTGTGAGACCTGGCACTAGTGATGAATATTTCATTTGCAGGTATCTGATCATCACTCCTGTAAGAAAAGGCACTGCCAATGTCATAATCCACCTGCTGGGAACAGCTTGGCAAAGAAATGGGGAGGGAGGAGGAGGAAGAAGAGGAAGTATTTTCTGTACTAGCATTAACAGAGTAGGGTAGATTTAAATAGTGACTGCCACACTCTTGATAGAAGCAGCACATGTGGAGCTTCTCGTACTCCTCCTTTGCCATCCGAAGGCGTTTTCTGTACGGGCAGTCCTGAGGCACAAACCACTCTTGTGGTGAGGTGCCACTGAAGGAGCAGGCAGAGAAGCACCAGTTGTTCTGCATGATGATTTCCCCGTGGATTCTCTTCATCAGGTTGTTGATGAGGACAGATCTCCGCAGGTAGACTTCAGGATCATCGATGAATTTCAGCTTTTCCAAAGACATGTAAAGAATATGGGCCCGCTCCTCAAACACGGAGATGGTCTGAAAATGCAAAAGACAGAAGATACGGAACTGAAGGCAAGGGCTTTTTTTCCCAGGCAAGGAGAAAGAAAATGAAGCGAAGTATCCCCCCTGCACCACTACTTTTCTCATCCTCTTTCTGAGGCACCTAAAATTGGCTTTTCATTTTGTAAACCCATGTACCTGGGGACCTGCTTTCTCTTGGCCACAGCACTCATGCAGGTTTAGGAGGTAAGTAGCTGAGCATTACACCGCAGAGGCAATCACAGGGCATGAGTCCAGGATGGAAGAGTGAATTCCAGATGCACACATCTGGCTCTTTATTTGCATTTGGGGTTAGAAGATAAAACTGTTGTGCAGTTTTGATTTTTTATATAAATGGACCCTATTCCACTGTCCCCTGTGGAACTTCTACAAAGCTCTGAAGCCAAGCGGAGGTCCCCTCCAGCAGCCATGCAGCAAGTGTCAGAGCATTTCATCCACTGCCAGTGGAAGAGGCCCACCAGCGAGCAGGTCTCCATTTGCCAAGCTCCCTTATTCTGCTCTTGTGTACAAACGTGCATGCAGGGAGGGAGGCAGGGAGAAACCCATCTCAAAGCATCTCAGCATCTGGAGAGCAGCTGTTGGCCCATGTACTACACCCTGTGCTCTACGGGACCGGTGGGAACGCAGACAGGGAGGGACAAGGCCAGGAAATGAGGAGAGGACAGGGATTTGCAGAAATCCTGGCTCGGCGCCCGCAGATTTGTTCTCCCTTCCGTGGTCCTTCCAGGACTCCTGTTTCTCAGCGCTGGCAGCATGAGCAGGTTACTGCCCCCGGGAGGCCCTGGGTTCTGCACTGTAATCGCTACCCTGAGAATCAAAATAAGAGAGGGGGCAACGCGTGCTACTGGAAGCACTATTGACTGATTTTCATTTTTAGTAAGAATTAGGTTTGCGTAGGAGGAGAGCAGCACAGCACAAAGAAAGACTGCTTGAGATTCCCCCCCCCCATCTGTGGCTTGATCATTCTTCCCTTTCCCACATGGTTACAGCATTTTTGCAGAGTAGAAGTCGTAGCTATGAGGACTGAAAGAGCTTAAAGCACAGCTGCTTTTCACATCCATTCAGCTCTGCTCAGCCCTCTAGCTCTTTCCACAGCCTGGTCCTGTCTGCAGGGCTTAGAAGCAGCACAGTGCCTCGTAAAACCAAAACTTGGCCCCATTTCCATGCAAGTTCACAGCTGAAGCTCTTCTTTGTTAGAAAGAGTAATTTTCTATAATAAATGACTCATTTATAATCATATTAAGCCTATAGGTTAATTTGCATCCTTTATACCTGCTGCAGCAACAGCCAGCGAAGCCATAAAAGCCTGGAGCAAACCAGCAAGGCTTGAACTGGGATCCTCCTGGAGATACATCCTGAAGGGCCACCAGTAAGAACAAGTTGTCAAACCACTTCTAATATAAATGTCTGGCAACAGCCCTCTGGAGAGAGGCTCTGGGCCCTACCATCATACCCTCCATGGGACAAGTAACCTCAGCACATAACTCTTTCTTTACTGGGCAGCAGAGGTATAGAAATATGTAAGAAATTCAGAGAAACCTGGTGGGCATTCTCCCCCCTCAGAGCTCAGTGCTGCAAAGCAGAAAACGCTCTTGTGCCAAAAGGAGGAACGGGTGGGCCCAGGGTTTCTGACGTGCTGCACCTCTGCAGCAGCACAGAACGACGCCTGGGACAGTTTTAGCATCCCGATACCTCTACAACTGGGTTCTATGCTGTTAGAAAGGGATAAGGAACTATTCCTCCTCTTCGTGAGGAAAATAATCACTGACACAAAAATCCAACCATGTAGCCAAGAAAAAAAACCTGGCTGAAATCAGAGTGATGTGACATGTGGGAGACACAGTCACTGACCAGGGCACGTTTTTCAGCACTCCTGGTGCTATATATTCATTGCTCTGGCAGCAGACCGGACACCTTCTGGAATTAACAGCGGGTCAGTTTTTCCCCTTCCTGGTCAGGTCTTTATTTCCAGCCAAGATTATTTGTAGCTGAAAATTCCTTTGGCTACTCTGAGGTCCTCGGGAAGCAAGCTCGGCGTTACTGCCTGCTTCTCCTCTGTGGAAATCCCTCCAGGGAAACAGGATCCCCTGGCAGAGCTCCCTGCCCCATGTCCCTGGCAGGGACGAGGCACTCGGTTCTCCTCGTGTCTCATGCGGCTGCCCCTGTGACACAGGTAAAGATAACATATAAACTCACTCCGCGTCTTGATCTGGTTTAGCTTTCTGACTCTGAGGCTCTTGTGATACTGTTGCCTCCCATAAACTGTGCTTTAATCCAATTATATTGTGTCCTCTCCATCGCCAATAGTGCATGGATCGCCACAGGCCAGGTATGACCCAGCAAGGTAAGGCTGGTGTCTCAAAGCACAAGCTGTCTTTAAGCCCATCACTCCGGGTATTCGCTTCCTTACAGGACTGAACCCTTAATGAACAAGAGCATCAAATCTCTCATTAAAATAAAGAAAGGAGATTTCAATTTATGTATTCACTGGCCTGGGAAATGTTTGCTCTAATCCCTCCCCTGACAGCTTGCATTAAAAAAAAATACTATTTCATTTACTAATCTGTTCTTTTGGAGTTATTAGCTTTTTAATAAACAGGATTAAATACTGAAAGGAGCTTGTACTCACTTTCCAAGTCGTTCTGTTTTTCTAGAGGATCCGTAACCCATTTGGGATACATGGAACCCACTGCTGTTTTCTCCCCTGAAAAGTTTTGACTGAGTGGGGAATCGTGGGCTCTCTTTATTTATGACCTTCCTTTCTGCTGTTCAAATGCTGTCCTGGAGCTGTTTCTGTAGGCACGATATAAACCAGCTAAGAACAAAATAATCTGACAAAACCAAACCAGTTATTCTCAGCGTTTCCATTTACAGCTGTTACAAATGAAGAAACGCCTCTGCTTCTTAAGCAATTCGATGACAATAAAACAATGAATGTGAACAAGTGACAACTATTTGTTTCTGACCAAACAGCTGGATCATTCTCCTAATTTCAGCCTCCTGGAAATGGGTCAATCGGGTGTTACTAAGCATCTGAAACTCGGAGTAAAAACAACGACTGTTAGAAAACATACTTTATGTGCGCAGCTGCTGAGTGGCGGATGAAAATCCTCTTCTTCCACATATTTCCTTTTAAAGTATGTGATCTTGGATGTTGTTACAGGATTTGAAATTCCCCTGTAATGCGATCCTGCGGGCAATAAATCAGATATGACAAATGACATGCGGTTTGCCGGAGGTTCTCCAAACAAAATACTTTTCATTTCCCTTCCCCGCGCTACAGGAGAGCTCCGCCGCCTATTTCCACATCTATTTGCGGCCACAGCAATAACCCCTCCCCGGCCCGGGCAGCGGGGGGGGCTGCTGCAGCGCGGGGACCCGCTCCGGGCCCCGGGACCCTCCGCGGCTCCGGGAAAACTTCCGCTGCGGCGGGGCCGGGCCGGCGGCCGCCGCCTTCCCCGTGAGCGCACCCGCCGCTCCGGAGGCTCCGGCTGAGCCCCGCGCACCTGCGGGCGAGCCTCGGCCTCGGGCCGCCGCCCTGGGCACACCGACCTCGGCCCGGCGCGGTGCCTACCTGCGGCGGGGGAGCCGGCGGCCGGCGGGGCGGCGGCGGGGCCGGGGCGGCCGCAGCAGGGCGGCTCCCAGAGGGCGCGGTAAGCGGCGAGGTCGGCGGCTCCCTCGGCGGCGATGGGGCGGCCCAGCCGCTGCATGGGCAGCACCAGGGTCATCGCGGGCGCCGGCACCTGGAAGCGGAGGAAGCAGCGCGGTGAGCGCCCCGCAGCCCCCTTCACCTGAGCCCCCGGCACTCAGACCCCTCCACACGCAGAGAACACACGCGTCTCTACCCCGCATCGGCACGCGTTCATCTTGCTTCCCTTCGTACGGCAGGGAAAGGACCGGCGCACTCTCCCACAAAGGGCGCGGGGTCCTCGGGAGTTGCTGCGCGCTCCCCGCTCCCGGCCCCGGTCCCGCCGCCCCGGCCCCGGCGCTCACACACCGGCACGGATCCGCTCACTCGCTTCCCATTCTCCCCCGGCGGTGCTGGCACGGCGCGCTCGGCACCGACGGGCGTGCGAGTCTGTGTGTGTGCGTGTCTGCCGTGCGGGTGTGTGTATGTGTGTGTGTGTGAGAGCGAGCGCGCCCAGCAGTTGGGGATCGCGTTTCTTTCTTCTTTCTTCCCTCCCAAACGGAACAAGACAGCAGAGACTTAGGTAGTTGTTTCCACTAGCCCCGATCGGACTGAAGTGGATCTGCCTCCAGTCAAAACACTGCGAGACTAAGACAGAGAATTGGCCGCGGCCTCACGCCGAGCGGTGCAGCCCCGCCGGAGCCAAGCACAACACCGGCGGAGCGGGCGGAATGTTAAGCAGGAGCGGGGAGCCCGGGGCCAGCGCCGGGAGGGGAGGAGAGGGGAGGGCACGGCGGGGGGCAGGCAGGGGAGGGAGCAAACTTTCTGCGAGGGGCTGAGTTCATCGTCACCTACTTCTTGGCAGAAGAGCGCGGAACAATGCGCCCAGACACGGCCCGGCCCCTCCCTCGCCTTCCTCCTCCTCTCTCTAAGAAAGCGGCTGCCGCTTCCCGGTGTGCGGCACTCCCGGAGGAAGATGAGGGCCCGAGGAAGCGGTGGGAAGGAGGGGCCGCAGGTGGGCAGGTGGAATTCCAGCATTGTTTGTGTTAGCAGCTGAGAGCTCTCTGACAAGAGGCAAAAATCAACCGCAGCGCAAGAGGGAAGGACAATAAATCATCCACATCTGCCAGTTGTTTTCTTACATTCGGGAAGAACGCACAAGGCCGGTGCCTTATTGGGAAGTGGGATTGCAGCGTGTGCTGTCTGTGCCTCAGGTGCATGGATGGTGGGGCTGCCCCACACTCCTGCCGGGATGTGGAGGGGCTGCGGCTCCAACCCCGGCAGTGCCACTGCCCTGGAGGGTGCTGAAACCCCTCCTCAGCATCAATTCACTCATCCTGCACCACATATATTTCCTTCCAGCAGCCCATTAATGCCATCTTGCTGTTCCTGGGCATAGGAACAAAGACACAGGGAATGGCAACCCGCTAGACTGGCCCATTGGAAGTTACCCCAACACAGACAACACATTATTTATTCCCCACACCTTTTGTGGCCAGCCGAGCACCGACACATGGAAAGACTGGTCAAAACAAGAAGTGGGTTGGTGTGCTGGCTGAAAAGCAAGGCCAAAAAAGTGGCCCAAGAACCAGCTAAAAAGCCATATATTTTGTGGCTGAAAAGATTATGCCAGCATTAGAAAGCACCCATGGACTCTCCTCATTAATCTGCGCTGAGGAATCAGTCACAGGAGGACATCAATCTTCTCATGTTGGCATGATGTCAACACTCAGCGGTTGTCTTTGGAGAATAAGGGTTGGAAGAAACTCACTGCTGCTTTGGGAAAGTCGGGATTTCTTTGCTCCTAATGAATTCGGCATCTCTTTGTGGTATTTTTTTTTAATGAGAATATGAGATTCTGACTGTGCTGCTTTTTTATCATATTTCATCACAAATAGGCCTTTCTGTGCTTGAACAGGAAGGGAGGAAGGAGAAAAGGAGGGAGGGAGAGAGGAAGGGAGGGAAAAAAGGGAGGAAGGGAAGAAGAAAGGAAGGAAGTAAGGAAAGGAGGGAAGTGTGGGGATGCCTACTGCACAGCGCTGCTGGTTTATCTTGAAAACTGAGTTCTCTGGACAGCTGGTAAAATAAATGAACTGCTGCTGCTATTTACAACATGCAGAATTAATAGAGGCAGGCCAGTTAACTTCCATAAACAGCTACTGTTCATGCACACTCCCCGTGTTGCCAAAGTGTACAAAATCAAGGCATAAATAATAGATCTTCCCTAGGAAGAACAAAACAAAACAAAACCCCAGAAAATCAGAGCCCAAACCAAGCATGTAGGTCTCAGTGTGTGTTGCATAGGTGGCACTCGGCTACAAAATAAGCCCCATTTTATAGTGAAGGAATTGCTTCAGCAGACAGAAGCTGAGAACCAGGCTCTGAAAAGGGCTTGTGACTCTGGGCATGCTATTTGTTCCCGTTTGATTTTCCAGAGCACTGATTTCCAGCTGCTGCAGGGGAGTGGGAAGGGAGCTGCACTTGGCACATGGGAAAAGTCAGTCTCCTCGAAGGCAAAGCTGGAGAGGGCAGAACTGAGAGCCTGAACTATGAGATGGTGTGTACTACAGAAGCACTACTGGACCTAGCTCCATAACCAGGACCTCTGGCACTGCTCCTGCAGAGCCAGCCTACTGTTTTTCCCCATTAAGGGTGGCCAAATCCCCTCCTGCATACCCAGCACCCAGCAGATCAGTGTCAGAGCCAGAAACAGAACCAGACCTCATCATCCCCCAGCCACCAGCCCAACCCATTTATATCACATTATCGTATGCAATGGAGGGATTTAATCACAAATCCCGTCCATTCCAGTGAGACTTTGCAGAATAGCACATGCATTGTTACATTTCCATTAACACACTGGAAATAAAGGATGAAAGATGTACATTTGAGCATACAATACATTCACTATACAAAATTACAGCAAAAGGTTGACACTTAGGGCTGGATTCAATTTTGCAAAATCCATTTGGGAGCCTTGTGTGGGCTTCAGTGGCATGGAAGCCAGGCAGAGCTTTTATTGAAGCCAGCCCTCCATCCTTAGGCTACCACAAGTTTTCCGTTTTGTCAGCCAAATGCACGCAGTGTGAGGACACCCCGAGGCATCTCCAGCAGCCTGAAGGTTAAAATGCCAAACTTTTTCCGTATGCAGCTTTATGCAGTCACGCTACTATACATGGTACATCGCTCCTACTCCATTTGCTGGGGTTTTCACTCACTATTCCTCCAGAGCCATTATGATGTTAATGAGAGAACTGTAATGATGCCATTCACGTTATAACAAGCCTGATGCGATGTCAGTGAAAAGGGCTCTTTATACAGTCCCAGAATGCCTCTAAGAACCCAAACTTAAATATAAAATGCCCGTGACAATAATGCTGCAGGTCTTACCGAGATCAATAAAGACAAGGGAATAGGCGTAAGCTGGCTATTCGTTTCTGAACTCCTGGGTTTGTGCCCGGGTACCGCTGCAGCTTCAGTCTGTATCACATATTCCGGAGTGTTTCCATTGTATAACGATATGACTTGAGGAGAGAATAGTGTTTCTTAGCTGCACTATGCCATTGCTCACATCTGGATTTCAGTGCTTAGAAAACACAATTGCCATCATTTTGGAAGCTGTTACCTTCCTGGCATTATAGAAAACGTACACTGCAGAAGCAATCAGCAAGCCTGCTGCACGAGCACTGCACGCAGTCTGTGCAGAGCAGAGTGACAGCCAGCGAGAGGAAGGGGAAAGGCACAGTCGCATACCCATGCTGGTGCATGTACATTAAACCCAACAAACCTCAGCTATATCACGTGTAAACAATTCCAGGCTAACTTCACTCTAAACGATCTACTCTTAATGGTTGCTGCAGTGAAGTTTGGTATTGCCAACTTAGCTGAGTGAGGCAGGGCAGCCTGTGGGCAAGGACATCATCGAAGAGGGCATAAAGGCTCCCCTGAGAGCAGCAGATAAATGCATGAGGACACCAGCACCACGGGTGAAGAGAGCAGAGCTGTGCAGTAGAGACAATGGTGGAGCAATGACAGCCAAGGCAGAGCTGTAACCACCTGACATAGAATCCTAGAATCCCAGCCTGGTTTGGGTTGGAAAGGACCTTAAGATCATCCAGGTCCAACCCCCTGCCACGGGCAGGGACACCTTCCACTAGAGCAGGTTGCTCCAAGCCCCTGTGTCCAACCTGGCCTTGAACACTGCCAGGGATGGGGCAGCCACAGCTTCTCCGGGCACCCTGTGCCAGCACCTCAGCACCCTCACAGGGAACAACTTCTGCTCTATGTCTAATCTAAGTCTACCCTCTGTCAGCATGTGAAAATAAAAGACAGGACGTGGATTGGCTCTGACTGCGGCAGCGGACAGGGAAGAGGATGTTGGGAGCTTGTGTTTAAACAGATCAAACTGGCTGATATGTCACTAAGTTCAAGGAGAAGGAAGTTACTAACAGAGATGGGAGATAACGAGGGCCTTGGTTAAAATGCTTATTGTCTGGATAGATATGCATGGAGTTGTAGGAAAGTTATGAATGAAGCAGTGGGAACACTGGGGACACTGAAATGCAGCCCAGTCACAGTAAATGAAAGCAAAGAGTCAGAGAAAATCCCATTGCTCAGGGCTCTGCAGGCAAGGTGAGCAGCAAGGCTGCAAGAAGGGGAACAGCACCTAGAACTGGCCATGCTGGATTTACACTGAAAACTGGACTTCCAAGAGACAGTCCATGGGCTGGGAGCAGGTGTAGAGATCTCCTTCTTCTCTCATTGATATAGAATAGCCGAGATGAACTGCAGTATTTCATCGTGCCCGGGCACAGAGGTCCCTGGTCTGTGGTGAGGGAGATGCTGAGCCACAAGCTGGAGATGGCAGGGGAGAGGCAGAGGGAAGAGGGGAAAGAGGGTGGGTGGCAGTGAGACAGTGCGGGCCCTGGGCAATGGTGAGTTCCTGTTCCTTCAGCTCACCTCATCTCAGCAGCACGTATAACACCAGCTAAATGTGATACGTGGGTGAAATGAAAGGGTTAAGGCTGGCTGAAATAACCAGGCTGGTAGAACAACGGGTCTGTGTGCCAGCGGGGTCAATTCAGCTTTTCATCCTTCAGAGGTATAGATAAACTGCAGACCTGCCAAGTCTAGTGTTTGTCCCTGTATTTCTTGGCCCTCACTTCAGGGAATTTCAAGGAATCCAGTGTCTTTTTCATTTTGCTTTCCCCCACCCCCTTCTTTTTTTAGAGCTGGACTCACTGTTTGGTGGAAAAGGAATTAGCTTGAAATCAGAAATTGATTTCTGTGTCAAGATACAGCCTCCCATGAAAGTGGTTCAAAGGTACCTTCACTTCACTTCTGTCCTAATTCAGATTATACAACTCCAGATGCTTGTGTGTCTCTTTCTCAAGACAGAATTCCAAGCAAATATTTCTCTAACTTTCTCAATTACCACATGCTTTTATTTTTGTTTTCTTTTCAGACTTTTCAGTTGAATTCTTTGCAGAAGGATATTCCAGGTTCTGGAATTCCTGGGGTTTCTCAGTGAGCATTTCTTGGAGGAAAAAAAAAGATAGAAAAGAAAGTATTCTTTCGAATTCTTAGCAGTTGTGCTTCCTCCTGCTTCGGGCTTCTATGAAGCAGAACTAGTGGAGGTTTCCATACTGACAGAAAAGAGATTTCCTCTGTTAGTTCTTTGCAGGTGTTTGTCATCTATCAGTACTCTTGATAGCCTATATGCAACCAACTCCTGAGTGGTGGTTTGGTGGTTCTAACAGTTAGAGTTTGCCCCAGAATTTATGCAAATATATGAAAATACAAGCAAATTTGCAGTTGTTTTTTGCCACAGGGCTCTGGCAGATGCCAGAAAAGGTGACATTGAGTTTACTGCAGCCATGTCCTGGAGGCTGCTTTGCCCGCCTGCTCTGGGAGAACAACAAAGCCCCGTGGTATCTATTTCAGTAAGAGTAAGTATATTTTCCAGTGTTCTTAGTCGGAATGTCCCATTTGCTCTGTGCCTCCACCCCGCTGGTGGCTGCGTGGCCCTGCTGGACATAGAACACTCCTTCCAGGATCCACTGAGCTCAGTTTGCAAAACACTTCAGTATCCTGAAGGTAAAAGGTGCTCCTATTGCTGCAAACTGTAACTGACTACTTCTGATTAGTTAACCTTTGTAACAGATTTTGGCACTGAATAGGTGCTCGATGATGTTATCAGGATGGAAGCCAGGGAGAAAAAGGTATCCCAGCAGTCAGGTAGGGCTGAGGGAAGGCAAAGCCCTTCTGTTACCTAAGGAACTTCCCAAATGACAAGGCAGTTCTCCTCACTTCTTCTTTAGCAGAGGTACCAATTAAAGCCACTTTCCCACTTCCACTCTGGTGCAGCAGCACATGCATGTCACTGGCACTGTGCATTACATGGTTTATGGGGTTAATTATGTTGCCTTCTTCACTTTTTGTCTGCTGAAGAAAATAAACAAACCAAACCAAAAGTGTTTTGGAACAAAGAGCGAGTTGTCTCCTGCTTTGCTGTGTGCTACTTTCCACGAAGAATGAGAGCTATTATTATTCTTTTACAAGTTTCCTTCTAAGGGAAATAAACACCAAAGGTAGGATTCCAAGGAAATGACTCACAAATATTGGCAACAGGCTCCGAAAATTGGATCCAGTCTTCGCAAAAGCCTTTAGCAGAATACTTACCCCTCTTACTGCAAAATAAACTTGTCCCAGATGAGCTGCACATCAGCTCTGCGCGTGTGTGCATGTGTGTGTGTGTGTGTGTGAGGAAGCAGAGACAGGAACAGAACCCATTTCTCACGTCTCCCCCTCTTCCCTCCGGGGCACCGCTTCTGATGCCATTTTTAGCTGGAAGCTGGAAATCTTTAATAACCAACTGAGTCATCCTCAGAAGAGGGGAAGAGGGATGCGCCCCACCTCGCTGAGCGGCGGCCCCACATGCAGAGACCCCCATGAGAACCCGTTCACTCCAAGCCCATCCAAGAGCTGGCAGGAACCTCTGTCTGCCAGCGGTAAAAATGAGGGGCAGAATGGGGAGGAGATTTGGTTTTCTTTCAATCCCCTGACATTGCATTGAATTCATGAAGGCAAAATCAGGCTCTAATAATGTGTTTTCAGCCCCCGAGTTAGCCTTTCAGATGTGCAGAAGGTAACTGTGCGCCGTGACTCATGTTTTAGTTCTCAATCAGGAACCCCAGGAACCAGGAATGCAGATGCTGAAAAATCAGGCAGCTGAGCACAATCAGTGTGGCAGGATTACCATCTGCAAACAGAACAATCTCCTTTGCATATTTATTCCTCAGCTGTTTAAAATCTTGAATCATAGATGCATATTCTGTATCAGTTGCAATGCACACATTCTAAAAGGCTCATTGCTCCCTCGTGTTGGCTTGGGGGGGTTGTTTGTTTGTTTTGTTTTTGATGATGTAAATCTGGTTAGACAAGAGCGACAAAACTTGCAAACCTTACGGTGAATTCCTTTGTAGCTTGGTTCTACTCAGACAAGCCTTTTAAATGAAAGAAGCTGGTCCCCTTATTCATTTCCTTTACAAATTCCTATTTAACCACTCCAAATAGAGATGAAACAAACAGGGATTCTGGTCCAGAGTCAAGTATTTTTTTAGCAAGTCCCTTTACAGCCTGCCTAAAACCTGTTGGCAGCCAAGTGCCTACTTAGGACACTAAAGTTTGCATTAGTGGAAGTTTTGCGTCTGGTTCAAGTTCTCCAGCATTGCCAGGTAGTTTCTAAAGTCTGTAATTCACTAAGTGCCCAACAGACACTTCTTCCAACAGGATCTCTGAGTAGGAATGATATTTATATAGACTGAGACATCTGAATTGTGCTGAACTCCAGCCATCGCTTAACCAGTTATAGCCAGCTGGCAGGGCTGGGAAGGAAACCAGTGCGGTGCCACCTTCCCGAGCCTGCCGGAGGGTGGCACAACAAGCTGGGAGGTGGGAGCTCCTTGGACCCCACCTCACTGCAGTGTTAATGATGAATATTCACAATTGCATGGCTGGTCATTTTAGAGACACTAAGAAGGGATCAGCTGGGAGTGGCAGCTGCTGCAGGGAAGGACATGAAGAGGAACGATCACCAAGCCAAGTTGGGGAGAAACAGGAATGAGAGTGGAAAGAGGGAAGAAAGACAAAAGGGGTTTTGTCCTATAACGTATGGACTTCATAAAAAAGAAATTACCTGTCACCAGGAATAAATTCATTATGCCAGCACATGATAGAAAACTCTTCTCCCAAGTAACAAGTGACAGGAGAAGAGGAAATGGCCTCAAGCTGCACCAGGGCAGGTTTAGATGGAGATGAGGAACAATTCCTTCCCCAGAGGGTGCTCAGGCATTGGAACAGGCTGCCCAGGGCAGTGCTGGAGTCACCGTCCCTGCAAGTGTTCACACCCCGTGTAGCCGAGGCCTCAGTGCCATGGGTCAGTGGTGGCCTTGGCAGCGCTGCGGTAAAGGTTGGACTGGATGAGCTTAAAGGTCTTTTCCAACTAGGATTCTATGATTTTGTTTAGTTATCCACAAGTCAAAAAGCACTGCAATCATTTTGGCTACACCTTTCTCAGCCTCCCACAGTACTCAGCTTTTCCCATTTTCCGGATGCCCCACCAAAGCAGCCAGAGCAGCCAGCCAGGATCCGATCCCAACCCGGCTTCTCCAGGTTGCAAAGACGGAACAAGGAGGAACAGCACTGACCTGCCTCTGTGTGGAGGTGCCCGTGGGAAGCTCCTTCCTGGGGACTGATGCTGGGAATCACTCTTCCCAACCCTTACAAAATGCCTGAGAACAAGTTTAGTTACAGGATAAAGGTCTCCCAGATGCAACAATGTGGCATGACTGTCATGAGGAGCAGGGAGGGGAAGAGAAGGGAGACAGCCCATCTTCCTGCAGGAGATAGATAGGGGGGTGATTTACAAACATATTTTAAAATGTTTTCTTTCCATAATAAATATTTGCAATGCACAGAGAATGCATTAGAAAAAAAGAGAAATGTCTAAATAATTAAAAGGTTATAAAACTATGATACCAGTGCTGTTGAGTGTCCATTTTTTATGCTCATGAGGCAACTGGGCAGCACGAACAACCTGAAATCGGTAAAAGACACTTTTTAGCAGGAATGGATTAGTCACAGAATCACGGAATCCCAGACTGGTTTGGGTTGAATGGACTTAAAGCTCATCCAGCTGCAACCCCTGCCACGGGCAGGGACACCTTCCACTAGAGCAGGTTGCTCCAAGCCCCTGTGTCCAACCTGGCCTTGAACACTGCCAGGGATGGGGCAGCCACAGCTTCTCTGGGCACCCTGTGCCAGCGCCTCAGCACCCTCACAGGGAAGAGCTTCTGCCTCAGAGCTCATCTCAATCTCCCCTCTGGCAGGTTGAAGCCATTCCCCTTGGCCTGTCCCTACAGGCCCTTGTAAAATTCATTCACCTCTGTGCTCTGAGGACATCTCCCCAGACAGACTTCCTGGGGCACCATCATGAGTTACAGCGTTAAGAGAAAGTATCATATTTTGATGCATAACTTAATGTTTGACTGAATATTGTTTTCAAGACTTAGAGCATTCAGATTGACTCTTACTGGCACAAGTTTGTCCATTCATTTCTCAGTCTCCATGTTCCTGTTTTCAGACTCTGACATAATATGATCTATAAAAGCAAGCAAACAAAAAAGATCAATTTTATCAGCATTTAAAAGGCTTTATTTCTGTTCCAATTCACTGCTCTCTGCTGCTCACAGTTTCCAGCGCACACCCAGAGAGACCACAGCTTTTAAAAAGAGAACATTATCAATTCAGTTTTCATTTTAAATCCAACAAACTGTGCAGAGGAACGCTGTTCTCTTAAATGCCTGTGATCCGCTTGTATTAACCCTCTCATCACTAAGAAAAAGTCATTTCTTAGAAGCAGTGAGAATGAACGTAAACCACTTCTGTAAATGATTGTGCAACCGAGGGAAGTGAGGGGGGAAAAGAAATCTTGTACAAACAAAACTGAGGTGAGAAAATCAGCTGAGGTGATGAGAGGGTTAATACAAGTGGATCACAGGCATTTAAGAGAACAGCGTTCCTCTGCACAGTTTGTCATTGCAAAAGCAGAGATGTAGGTTTAGACTATCCTTGGACCGATAATACTCTGCTAAGATCTGCGTTCAGTTATTGAGCTGGTGCTGCAGAAAGTGGTTATTCCTTTTACTTGAACAGGAGCATAAAAAACTCGAAGCTATTCTGACAGTTACTTTTCATTTAGAGAACTGGTTTGAGGCATGTCCTCACCGAGGCTGGGACCTGCAGCTCTGATCCACACAAGTGGTTCTTCCTCTAGCACTGGAGGTCGGTCTGTGTTAACAGTTCATTTTTCAGGAGTACTTTCACTGCCATGAGTAGGGACTGTTGATAGGGACAGCACAATCCAATGTGGATGATGCTCGCAGCAACCAGGCAGGACTACGTGTCCTGGCAGAGTCTTCTGTGCATGCTCCTGGCAGAAGGAACAGATAAGGATGGGGAAAGAAGAAAACACGTGTATTCAAGCTACGGCAACCCAGCTCTCTGCAGGGGAGTACCCCCTCCTCTACACAGAGGCAAAAGGAGCCAAAGTAACCTAATGCTGGGCCCAGCAGTGAGGAGTAGGATTTACTTTTGCTCTGTCACAGGCCTGGGTAGTCTCTAGTGTCCAGCAAGGAAGAGAGTGTTGATGTGTGGGATGGCATTTTAAGAGCAGGAGCTGGTGCAACAGCAATTACCCAAAGCCATTCCTGCTTGCCTGCTCCAAAGCCTCCTTGTAGCCACTGCACAGCTGTGTCCACCCTCTTGTATATCCATATGGCATGTCCTGAACTACATCTGAGCTCCAGGGACTGGGGAGATGCCCAAGCTAGGTCCTGTGAAGTTTTCTAGCTGGTATGAATAATGGTTCGGGACATGTAATTGCTTTAGTTTAAACCAACCCGTGCAGCAATACTCATGATTTCAATGGAATACACTATTCCCAAATTTCAAAACACAGAAAGAGGAAGATATGGGGAAGCACTTGTGTGTTCTTTTTTATTTTCACAGTATATTGATACTCACTCCAGTGCCCATATCCACTTCCACCTTCATAGCAGCAGCTATAGCAGCAATAGCAATTGCAGCAATAGCAAAGAATCTGAATATTCAGTCTTGCTCAAGCATGCACTCTGGGCATGAACAGTGACTTGTGTTTTGCTGAAAGGAGAGAGATGTTTAAACTTCACCTCAGTTCATCCATCAAGCCACCAAGAAAACCTGGATAATGATCAGCTTCAGCTCAATTATTCAGTTGATTCAGTTTTGTCATTGCAAGATGAACTCTCAAATAAAATTTAGATCTCGTGTTGAGTCTCTGCTGTATTTCTTAGCTCCAGCTTAGCTGCTGCTCTACGATAATGGTTAAAGATTTATTTCCTTCCCATGTCTACTTCTGCGTGACACATTCCTGTTTGCCATCCATCCTTCTCAGTTACACACGCTCTCTGCTGTTCACAAGAGGAGGAAAAGACTTTCCTCTCCCTGCTTGCAAGGACCAGATGTTGCCAGCTCAGCCCTCATTGAACTATTGCTCAAGCTCACCTTACTCCACAAATGGCTTCACTGAGTGCAGTGGGACTGCTCAGCCTGAATAAATCTGGCAGAACCTGGCCCTGGGAAGAAAAGCCAAAGACAAGAACCAGCACCAGCCCAACTTGAGCACAGTCAGAAGCAAGGAGCCAGGTTTCTGTTCCAGTCTGGAAGGAGTTTGTGCAAGATTACCAGAGGATTACATGGAACTGGAAGTGCGATTTGCTGGTGGTAGTCTGCGCGAGCAATTCATTATGGTGAGCCAGGGCAATACACCCCGGTTGTGTTTAATAGCAGTGCAGCACACCCTCTGAAGGATATATCATCTTAAAGAAGAAATCCCAACAGCTGAAAATCTGGATGCTAAGAAATGTACCTTTCAATTACAAAGTAAATTATATGAGCCTCCTGTGTGTGGTTCTGCTCTCAAAAAGCATTAGCAGCTTCTTTCTGCATCACAGCAATGAGAGCCATTTCTTTACTTAGAGAAGCACAGTAAATCAGAAATAAAAGATCCTCAGGAAAAATATCTTGGCAGCAATTCCTAATCCGAAGGGCACAAAAGGAGTTAAGAAACAGCAGACCATAGCCAACAATTAAGAAATAAATTGGTAGGAGAAATGATTCTAGGAGCCAGAGTGGGTCACAGTAAGTTAAACCGTAGACTCTGTCTGTTGTCTGAAACTATTCCAAAAGGAAAATTATTTCAAGAGAGAAAGATAAATATCCTCGAATAATTCAAACCAAAAATCAAATATAAAAGCAAGAATATTATTTAGTTGGATTCCAAGTCCTTATCATCTTGAAGGAATTAACCACTCACCCAGGTTTTGCTCTCTGTGCCTGAAGTACGGAGGCTGGAGAGAAAAGCTCTAGGGGAATGCAGGGAATCTCAGGCAGGACACTAAACTTAAGTTTCTTACTCAGTTTACATATTGTTTATGTATTTAAATATAGTTGGTTTTGCCTCCCAAAGTCTGATCCAGGTAACTTGGAACACATACTATGTTTCAAAGTATATTTGTACACAGGAAATAATCACTTCAATAATTCCTAGATACACACATCTGAACACAGATTTGAGGACTGAGTTTTATTCTCAGGGAGACTATACCCAGCAGCAGGGTCCTCTTAGCCTAAGACTGATTCACCTGGTGCCGCTTTAGCAATTCCACATGCAGGTGTAAACGTTAAGGCTTTTAATAATCCCAGTACTTGGTATGTCAGCTCATTCTGTGCCTGTGTGCGAGGAGTTACACACATGCTATGAGGCTAATACCACAAGTAAATGCAGAGTTAAAGAAGGAACAAACCAATCACTATCTCTGCTAGTTTAGTAAGAATCTAGCTTTAACAGATCGCATTACAAAACCTAAATGAACGGATTTGCTCTTTATTCGTTCTCATCAGTAAAAGCCACCAAGCTAGTCACCTACCATTGCTGCTCTGGGGCCGTCCTGGTGTGAGGCAGCATAACGCATCAGCGTTTCAAATGCCATGTTGAAGTATTTAAGCACTCATATAAAGTTTGACTTGTATATTTTGTTTAATCTCTGAAGTAAATGCCTTCGTATGCATTCAAGAGGCTGTTGCTTTTAAAGGGACTTCTTTTTCAGCTGATAAAAGTACCACACACTAAAGGTGGTTTGAAATAAGAAATGAGAGGATCCCCTCTGTGCACACAGTAACTTAGGTTTTGGGCTTCTCCAGGCTGACACAATTCTTTTCACCTGGTGAGATTCAAAGGCAAAGAATACCAATATCTGTAAAGCATCAGTTTTCCTTCACTTTTGTGCTGCCAAGGACTTTTCCAGTCATGTTTCTTTTTCCAACCATTAGCTGTATTTAGAAATAGACATATGTAAGAAATCCAAAAGAACTAATGGCTGTGGAAATATCTACCTATGGAAAGCAGCAAGTCTGGAGACCTTCCTCTTGCCCAGTCTATCTGAAGAGCTTCATAAACTTGTTTGAAATTATTCTGCATATCAGCAAGATTTTTCAGACAAAAAAAAGAGAAAAAAACCCTTCAACTTAGTTGAATTCAGTGTAAGTCAGTTCAGTTTAGTTAAGGATTTCTTTACTTGCTCAGTGGCTATTTCTCAGTATCCATGTGAGGGTTATTACTAAAATAGATGAGCCAGCTACTCCTCCTACAGGTCAACAAGCTGAGATCTTTGTTGATGAGAAAATGGTTCTGGGCTTTCAGAAAGTGCCATATTTTTCAATGCTGCGGCCTGACTGCACAGTATTTCTGAAGAGAAACACGCATTTTCTGCTATCCCTTGCAGAAGGGATAAAACTGTGATCTCAATTGTTTGCATTCATTAAAGATCTTCCAATATATTTCATAAGAGTAGGTTCTTTAACCTGAAGGCTTTGGACAAATTCCAACTCAATTACTGTCTACCTGAAATTTCTCCTGTTAAATTAGGACTGATGTATTTGTCTCTTCCCTTAAACTGGTGAGCAGCAGTGGCTTGAACTGCCAAGAGCTTTCTAGGCTTCAGCTTCCAACTGGCTCATTTCAGGTTTAGGATAAGAACACCAACACACTCACTTGACACAGGGCTATACACTGCAATTAGTATTTGTTAAATGTTGCAAATATCCATTTATAAGAGGAAATATTGGTGTGAAAAGCATAGCTCCACATTGTATCTAGAAAAGAAACCAGGTAAGAGATGATGTGCAGTAACTTGTTGAGAAATCGACTGATGAGTTGGTGGATCCAAGCGAAGGCTGAAGACCTACTTGCAGACCACCCTGGCATGTTAAGATGTTTTCAGATCCACCCCTTGCATAAATGACATTTCTGCTTTTTGCAGTAGGCAGAAGTGTTTGTCATCCAGTGGTTACATGGACTGTGAATTCATTGAATCATTTCACAACTCTTGTTCTTTTGATTGCAGCGTTTACTGGTGATGCTTAATTTGGGTTGCCCAGAATGACAATGAGTGGTTTAAGCATATTCTGTATTTCAGGCAGTTGATGTAGTAGAATCGTGGAATCATAGAATGGTTTGGGTTGGAAGGGACCTTAAAGCTCATCCAGTTCCAACCCCCTGCCATGGGCAGGGACACCTTCCACTAGAGCAGGTTGCTCCAAGCCCCTGTGTCCAACCTGGCCTTGAACACTGCCAGGGATGGGGCAGCCACAGCTTCTCTGGGCACCCTGTGGCAGCGCCTCAGCACCCTCACAGGGAAGAGCTTCTTCCTTAGATCTAACCTGAACTTCCCCTGTTTCAGTTTGAACCCATCACCCCTTGTCCTGTCGCTACAGTCCCTGATGAAGAGTCCCTCTCCAGCATCCTTGTAGCCCCCTTCAGATACAGAAAGGCCGCTCTGAGGTCCCCACACAGCAATAGAGCATAACAGAGTTAATTCTGCATGTCTACCTTTTGAGAAAGCTTTCAGTGAAATATTATGCATAGTTAGAGAGGATGGAATATGGACTCAGAGAAGAAGAGAACTATTTCTGGCAGTGAAATGCCTGCCCAAGTGCAGGTCACCCCATTCCATGGAAAAGGCAAGAAGGCAGTGGAGGAGCAAATCTGCGTGTGAGGTGTGCTTGGGTACCAGCACCTCGGCTCGTTACAGCTAGACTGCAGACAAATGCTTTCGAATTACCTTCAGCAATTGCTCTGTCTCAACTTCTTAGTGGTGCTGGTGCTCTCACATCAGTCACAAACCACCACGTTCCTCTCAAAGGGCTCCCTGGCGTCCAAGCATTGGCAGTGGCAATCCAACAGTAACTCAGGGAACAAGGGCAACCCATGTCCTTGCAGCAGATCCTGTTGTGGGATAAGTGTTCCAGGAGTGGATTGTTCTTGGAGGTTTAGAAACCCCAAAATAACATCAACCGTGTTAGAAGTACAGAACTTTAAATGATGCCATTGCTATACATTTTCTAATTGATTTTTTTTTAAAGGATGCATTATACTAGGACCAAGTAGCAAATTCTGTCCTATCAGAACAACTCTCTCGTGGTGTTTCAAAAGCATTTGGATTCATTTCTGCCTACCCCTATGGATTTCACTTCTTGAAAGTTTTTCAAACTAAGCAGAGAAATGATTGTGTAGATTCCTCACAGTCAGCAATGTAAAATGTGTCCATACTCGTAATACTTTTCTCAGGCAGTGGTTTCAGCGTCATATTTAGATGAGCCAAGCGTGGATTGCCTGGGAAAGGACAGCTCAGCTCCAGCTGTGCAATTCCACTCTCCTTGCACTGGCACTGGCACTCATTTAGGCTCTGATTCAATCACACTGGGGAACTGATCCCACTGAAAACTTCTTACAAGTCATCTTAGGCTTTATCCTGCTCCTTCAGTGACTTGTTGATAGCAAGAACCATAGAAAGACTTTGTAACTAAGGTGTTCAGCACACATTTCCGGCATGTTTAAACATAAGCAGAAAAACATTCTTCTGAATATAATACCACATGCAGCAATTTCTCTATAGTAATACTTCAGAGAGAATATTTCACACTATCTTTCAACAGAAGAAATGAAGGGCATCAGTTTTACTGATGAATTTAACAGTGTGATGGGTGATTCAGTTTCACATGACATGTGAAAGAAAATGTCCGTCAGTGACATAGATGAAAATGGTAATTTTGGCAATAAGGGCCAAGTAAATCAGATAAGGCTCCAAAGCCAGGCTGCCTCAAAAGTGGAATTAAAAGCTGTTCCCAACTCGCAGTCCCACGCTTAGACCAACAGACACCAGCACACCCTCGCCTCGCTTTGTTAACAGGGATGCTCAAGGGTCTGGAACCAGCCTGATTTCCATTTCCCCATCGATGCTACTGCTTTACAAGATACACCGGTGCTGTTGATGACAGGAGCCTGTATTCGCTGACAAGCCTTCTGTGAAGAAGTTCAGTTAAAACCCCATGTGCTTGGAAATAAGGAAACATATAGAACAACTTCATCCCAACTGTCGGCTTGGCTGTATGCACAACAGATGGTGAAGGCTGAATGGTTAATACTATTCCTTAGCCTATTGGCCTGGCTTGTGTACTCCAAAGTGGTTTATATTGTTTCAGAAAACTGCAGCAAGATTGTGTGATGATTTGCCACTGAGGCTTACTTAGATCTAGCTACATATTCATGCCCTTTAGCCTCACTGACTGATTCGGAGCTTTTTTAAAGAGCTGATTAAATGGCTTTATCTGCCTTTTTTTTTTCAATATAAATATGAATGATCTCTCCGTTCTGTATCTCCCTGATTTCCCAAGAATGCCAGACATTTTCTGGTGAAGGCATTAATTAGCAAAGGCTTGTGTGAGTGACATTTTAGTCTATTGGTACTTTAGGTCTCTGTGTAGGCAGATGAAAATGGTGTGGTATCATAGAAAATGTATACTCTAATAAACAAATGGGGCACAAATCTGGCCTCCTTCGGCGTGTTTAAGCCCGCTCCCTTTCTGAACTGTTGAAACACTGCAACAAGAACTGACAGGATATCACTTAAAGCTTTGATTACTGACCCATTATTATCTTTTATACTCTTATTTGATGCATTTATAAAGCTGATTTGGCCAGAAATTCTGTATTTCTGTTTAATTATAAGCAGTGGGCTACAGAGATGGAACTATCTTCATCTCAGTTCTTGAACCCAGGACTTTCTCAACCAGGAATGAAAGACAATATGAAGTTTTCTTATTTCACCTTTGCAAAATTAAAAGCAGAATGTCAGTTGTGCATAATGCGATGAAATCATATGAAAGGCTACGAGGGGACATTTTTATTCTGCCTCTAAAATATACATATTAGTTCACCATGGTCTTACACAATTTGACAAGAGGGGTTTTATTATTAATAAGATGATATGTAAAAGCTTCTAATTAAGCAGAAACCAAACCAATGTAAACTATACTCAGAACACACAAACCTATTAGGTTTTGAATTTAATAATAAACCATTTCTGTAAAGCCCAGCTGATTTGCTGCATGATCTTACCAATAAGAGTTTATTTCACTTTTACATTTCTTCTCTCTTCTACCCTTCCTATTCTTAATGCTGATACAACAGCAAACTTGGTTTTTCGAATCCCTATGCTTCAATGTAGTCACTCAAATAGGTAACAAAATGTCTTAGTAGCGGCTTCATTAATTTTGGGGAAGTAATTATGGGTAAAATGAAATGTCTAATATGAATCAAACGCTGAATTAGAACTGCACTGTTGGACTGTAAACCCAAAAACACTAGAGGAAGAAAATGCATACTACAGATTTCAGCAGGAGAAATACTGAATAGCCCCTACCCACAGGAGCTTTTGGAAACAAGTAACTAGGTGACTGCAAAGAGATTTTAAATGCTGCCTAATGTGGAATTTGCCACACGAAGACAACTATTCAGAGGAAACATTTGACAGGTAAAGTTGTATCTGTATCGAAGTGACGGAAATTGGCTCTACCTGTCCGAAGCAATCACTATTTAACAACTATGAGCATTGCATGTAATTCTGCTCAGCTACAGGAATGAAACATGGCTGGCTGAAAGGTGCCACACATGCAGCTGAAAGCTGAATTTGATTCATGGGTGTATTAATGCTTTTTCCTGTGATCTTTGAGCAGAAAATGGTTATTTATAAATAGTGAACAACTATCACCATACAGTTAACATCTCTATTCCACTTATTCTGCCATGTTCTCATGGCTTCATAAATCCTCACTTTTTAAACAAACATCTAATAGTTTGTTTATCTCTTAATAGATCACCTCTTAATAGATCTCTCATAATCTGGAGAAAAGTAATTGTGGTTGGGGTTTTTTCTGCTAGACAAGGGTACCAGATGTCTTGCGACATCTCCTAAACGATATGGACACACGGCAAGTGCTCCTCTTGAAGCTTCCGAAGTACCAAATATATACCAGTCTCCATATGGAATGACAAGTTATTTTTATGTACATAGCCTTTTGAAAATGCCAGCTTTAAGAGCAGCAAGTACCATGTTGTCTTATTTGTGGGAGTCCCAGGATCTGCACAGATGATGATGATGGTTCCAGATGATCAGGATCACACAGCAAAGAAATGCACCCCTTTCTCCACTTTCAGATGGTTAAAGTCACTGGGCCGTGCTCCTTTCATCTGCAGAAATGGTAAGAAATGATAGAAAGTTTTTACACTGAGTCTTCCTATCTTTAGGAAAGATGCTTTAATTCTTGTAGCAATTTTTTTTTCATGTATGCTAATATGGACTAAAACGTACATATATTCAGGCACATCCTAAAGCAGAGCTGCCATGAGAGCCCAGAAAGCTGTTTTCTAATACATACCACAAAAATCATTAGAGGATATTATAGAAGATTGAAGCTGTGTCCCAGTAAAAGTCTAGTTGTAACTTACAGAAAGTGTTCTTTCATGTTTAAATCAAACCTCACGTATTTCAGCCTATTTAGGAAGTGGAAGCGAAGCATAAATACATTAGATGAGATCTTTTCTGAGACATACACACAGGACAAAGAAGCAGAGAGAATCACAGATGACCCCAGAAGAAAACTGTATAAAGTCAAACAGAACGATCACCTGAGTGTGTCTTTATTTGCCAGTCTACACATCGTGTTTGTCTGAACATTGTCACACTGGTTAGTTTAAAACTCTCTAAGTAGAAGATTCAGGAGGACATCAACAAAGACTGTGAGGAACAGAAAGGGAATTGGGGACTCTTAAGGAATTCTGAGACAGAGCCAAAAAGTGTGTAAGGGCCAGGATTAGGTGGCCAGAATTAAATCAGGTTTTCTTCTCTTTAATGCAGACAGCAGTTCAAATGGTTGAACAAGCACTACCATCTTCCAGTGAAGCCTATTCCACTTGGTTATGATCTAATGAATTCCAAAGGAAAGTGACAACAACTGGTTTTAAAAGTGATTTCTCCTTTTTTTTTTTCCCAAATAATTTCCAGCAATTAAGTTCACATGCAAAAAGCTGATTCCACGTACAGAAAATACTCTGAAATAACTGAAGGATACCCATTCCAGTCCTCAAACTGACAAAAATACACTTCACAGTCATCAATACAAATAGAGGAAGCAAACAAAATACAAATCCACAGCTGCAAAGCTTCAGATACACAAAATGACTATTTTAATGTTGTGACAGATCCATAGTTTGAAAATATACTAGAGCATGTTTTCATCAAACTAACATGGGGTTAAGGTTACCTGTGCTGTACAGGTACGTGTGACTAAAACCAGCTGGTGGCATTCTGCCTCTCCCCAAAATAGTAATGGGATGCATATGCTGAAAGTCCATATGAGAGAAATGACAACATGAAACTGAACTTGCACACAGGAAACCCTTAAGATTAATATACAGGAGCACAAAAATGATAAAAGCAGGTTTTTGCTAGGGAATAATAAAGAAAACAAACCAACAAGCATCTGACAACACATAACTGGAAATACTGTAGATACACTGCGACACTTCATTATAAACCCCACTGGCGATTTACAATCTGACACCCAATATGCAGATTCATTGCCAGAACTCCCGTTTTCACCTGCTTGTGGACCAAAATGCCATAAACCATACGTCTTCATCTGGGTTACGACGACAGTTCCCAACAAAGTCCTTAAACTTTAATAAGCTGCATAAACAGTTGCAAACGGTCATTTGCTCTAATTATATTACTGTCAAAATGGAAAAAAAGAAATATTTGAGACTTAATTACTGCTTCTTCAACTTAAAACTGGAGCAGAAAAGCAGCTCAAGGAATTCTGAAAATGGGGGTGAATTCAAACGTGGGCATTAGTCAAGGGCTCCAAGGTTCTGTACAGCAATGAAAGTACGGAAACAAAATAAGCAAATTCAAGAAAGGAAATAAGCACTGGTATTTCACCTCAAAAAACTTCAGCAAAAATGCTTCTTCCTAAATGCAGATAATTAGGAGCATGGTTGACGACATTGCTGCAAGATACCCATGGTTTATAATCTTTGACTGAGATAGAAAAATAATTCTCTTGCTTCCGTGCCAAACAGGACTTGCAAATATAACCTATTCCCATTAAAACTGTGCTTGGTGTCTTAAATGTTTAAGGCTATACATGCATTGAAATTTAAGGAATTTCAAATTGAAACAGTAGTTGAAAACTGTGTTCTATCACATAAATTCTACAACGAAGAGACTCTGGTAAGAAATGTACACACAATGCAGCATGAGTCTGTTTCTCTAAGACCAGCATACATTAGACAGTTATTATATATCATCAGGACTCCAGACACAGAAAAGCCAAATCTGTTCTCAAGTGTTGCACACTTCAGATAGAGTTATAAAATGGGTAGAATAAGCTAATTTGACAGCACTGACTGACTTATATTTTTGCTTTTGCTTTGTGATGGGCTTTTGATTAAAGTGCACAAAGAAATACAACTGAAACACTTTGCTAGTGATACAATAACACACAACCAGTCAGAAAAGAGGTATCTTGAATTCTCAGCTGTGAGTCACATTTACAGAAGCCTATTTTATATTTGTTCGAAGAGATCCATTATATCATTTCTGTCTTTAAGTAATAGCAAGTCCAAACATTACTTGTCCAAAGAATTAGAAACAGACTTGGATCTTTGGTTAACACCACGTGACACTACATCAGACACAGGAATCAATCAAGAATAAACAGTCGTATAAGGAGGTTTCTTGGAAAGGGGGGTGAGGAAGGGAAGGGGAAAACTCTGAATTCAAATTGCGTTGGACTGAACTGCCACTTGAAACCTCCTCTACTAGGAATAATCAGGTTAAGACATCTCTTCAGTTGCAGTGACTGCTTACACACTAGAGCTGTAGTTTCTCTACATATTAGTTTTATACAAAAGAAAGAAGGCACCGAGTGCATCGGTGGCATACAGGCAGTATAAAAGTATGCAAGAAAATGCTACATACTGTATATTTAATACCTTTTAAAAATGCGGTGAATGTGTGCTATCTCTATGCAATATAATGATTCACAAATCCAATTCCTTATATTCCAATGAAAGAATGATTTAAAATGTGAAAGACATTTTAATAATCTTGCTGATAGCAGCACGATTCAATATTGGTATTCACTAAGATCAGCTATTAGCTTATAGTCACCAGAAAGCAAGTTCAAAATCACTGAAGATCAAGGGAACTATAATCTATAACCACACTTCTGGAACAGAGCCAGCAGCCTTTACTCATGACAGATGTCCCATGAAGAAGGGAGAGGAGGCTCAGTTTTACCACTGTTGTTCATGTTCATAGTGCCTTTCTCTGAGTCATCCTGGAGAAATAGATGGAATTGCTTATAGGGAAAGGTACTACATAGCATGAGAGACACGTGGTTAAACCAGGACCTGAGTAAAAGGCAGTAGGTTCAGGCCCTTAGTCATTATATTAGCACTTTAGATTGTGTAACAGTGATATAGCTTGCTCATAGAGCATTTTATTTTACATTGTTAAATCATCTTATATAAAAATAGGTAAGAAAGCTCTGTAAGAAAGTATATAGACTATATAAGGAGAAATCTCTCCTTAAAAAAAGCAAAGAAAGGGAAAAAATTGAATAAAAGGTTTCACTAATTACACTTTGTCATGAAAATCACATTAAAAACAGTTACCATAAACGAAACAGTACTGAGCACTAATGAACCTTGTGGTTTACTGGAAAGGACAGCAAACTAGCTGTACAGTAAAAAAAGATCTTTGCTCTAGCTCCTTTTTTGTAAATATTCCCTAATACATTCAACTGCTTAGAAATTTTCTTAAAATGTCATAATAGCAAAATTTGCTATCAACACTTGTTCAAAGCCCTGCTCCTTGCTCACACAATGGCCTAGAGATTACATCTCAAAGCTACGGTCGTGCTTTTAGTCAATTCAAACTCCTATTTTGGAAATGAACCAAATGTTACAAAGCAATCCACTTTAAACCCTCGGCATGCAGACAGTGTCCACAGGATTCACAAAACATGGCAAAATAAATAACCTGCTACAATGGGCAAGGCTCCTGTCCTCAGGTATAAGAGAAAAAAAGGATGACATTAATTACATCCCTGAATGTCCATGAGGTATTCCTTCAGCGGTATGGTATTACTGCTTCTGCTCTCCTGAGTAGGCTCTTCAGACAGGCAGCTTTTGGAGGCTTTATGTCAACTTGAGCAGTAGCATGCTTCCAAGGAGGTGAATGAATTCTTCCTGCTACTAGGCCAGCCTTGCCCATTTCCTGGGCATAGCCATTTCCTAGTCTTCATTCCTGACAGGAGCAAAACTACCTGCTTTCCTGATTCCTGGCACATTCCTCTGCGTAAGGATCTTACTTCTATATTATACCAGCATAAGCCTGCACAGGAAAACCTGATCTAGCATGTATCAAACCAATTTATTAATTCAACCACACCATGTTATATATGAACTAAGCTTGCTAGAGTTAATATAATGATGCCATATTCAGGTAGGCATAATATACGCAGACGCAGGTAAGATTTCTGCATAGTCTGCAGAAAGGAAGAAACCCTGCTTGAACTTAAGGAGGGGCAGTGATAAGTCCATAAGGCTAAACTAATCCATATCACTGTAGGGCAGCTGGTACTGACCCTGAGTAAATAAACATCATCTACCCTGCTTACATCTGTAAAATACACTAAGTTAGAAGGCATGGAATGCCCAGACAGACTGGTGCTGCTTGGAATGCATAAACTCCCACAGTTCACATGTCCTGGTTTCTCTGAGTAGGGTCCTCTGAGGGCCACAAGGCTTCAATAGTGGAATTTGAGTCACTTTTCCTGCCACTGTACGAAGCCATCTGTTACTTCACTGCTCTCGCTCTCAGACGACATCTCTTCATCAGGCATTAATTCACTGACAAGCAAACACTACAGTGCCTTTCCCCTCTGAAACTACCATCATAACAAAGTAGTCTGAAATCCAGCTGTGATGCACTACAAAATCTGGCAGTTGAGTTAAATAGACCAAAAATACAGAACACTCTTGATGGCTTGCTCTAACAATGAATTTGCTGAATGTTCCAGTTAAAATGATCAAGATGTTTGGGGACTGCTTTAACAGTTTTAATATTAAGTTTTAAAAATATTTCAGAAGCTGAGGAAAAGGAAAAACAAAAATAAGAGATAATGATTAAATAGCAAGTATGTGACAGTATCTGGATACTTGGTTTTACACCTCCATTCATAACTGAATTCCCATTTGATGGTGTTGCAGGTGCCACACTGTAACACTGCTCTAACCTACTGATCCTACTGCACTTCATCCTTTCATGGTCAGGTTTACTCTCCTGTTGATGCCCACAGGCTCCCCAGATTAACATTAATAGCAGGCAGGCATGCACATCAATGGGAAAATTAAACAGATGTTTAGCTGTTGAGAATTCAGCTTCAGGAGGAAGTCAGTGTGCCTTACAAGGGACAAGCCATAATTTTAAAGACTGCTTTAAACAGGACCCATTATTTTCCTCCAGAAAAGTGTTATGAAAAAGTAAAGGATTCAATACAAATCTCATTTAAATGAAAGGGCATTCTGCTGTTAGTTTCAAGTTGGAACAGCTCAGGCCAAAAGGCTTCCCCTCAAATCTCATTCTCTGATTTTACTGCAGATTTTTTGTTAGAATTTGTAGGTATAAGAGCAATCTGATTTCAATTCCTACATTAAAATGTCTCCTTTGAAGAAAAAAAAGTTTTCTTTTTCTGCTTCAGTATGTTAAACCTGACGGTTTGCATTTAGAAATCTTAGGGAGTTGGACAGATCATAGAAGTTTTGCAGCAGTACCTTACTGCAAGAGGTGCAGAGTGCCTTTGACATCTAAGGTCCAGTGACTGCACAGACAGCTTCTCAGGGTGCTGGGGAGTTTGCCAGAGCAAGTCATTAGGGAGAAAAGAGAAAAAATCAGTAACACAAACACAAATTCTAGACGACAGCAAAAAATTGCTCCAAGGGTGTGAAAAATGGGAAGGTTCTGATGCTGGCACTGCATGCTACCATCAGGAATGGTTGTAAAGAATTACAGGCGAAAATATCTCCTACAGTAAATGCCACAAAATCTGCTTTCAGCTCAAGTATTCTCTACATTGATAAACAAGGTTCAGTTCCAATAAGAGCACATACATTCATTCCAAGGGCTTAACATATTTTGAAATCTAATTAACGAGGTTAGAGGATTTTAATTGGATTTAGAAATCATGTCATATTTTTCCAGTAGCAGAACTTACACTTTGCCTGACGTCCACCTTTGCAGCGTGGTTACAACATGGATATCATTCTTCTGCACAGTGATTTCATGCTTGACTGTACTGCCCTTCACAATCTTGCCCTTAGTACAGAAAGGAACTAACCATGTTCTTCATATTTACAACACTTTAAGAAGGCCTATGTGAAATCTTCTAAACATGAAGTCAAATAGATCATATACCAAAAGGATGCAGTATTTTCAAGAACAGAATCTGTAAGATCGTCACTGTTCTATGACTATTTAAGGCTACACTGTCAGGAAACAGATTCAATTCAGGAATTGTAATCTCCACATGGTATATTGGCACACAGAAAAGTACTTAATTTGATAAGTTCTTCCAAGTACTTACTGTACTTTTGAACAAAGGTAAACAACAAAAAGCTACAAATAAAGAGCACAGACAACTCCGAGGAAAACACAAATGCCTCTAATTTGTTTCTGATACTTTGTTCTTCAGAAATTCTGTTCCAGGCTTAAGACCTAACTGAATGCACAAAAGCACACTGGATGTATAAGCCCTTATGCAGGGTTTAAGAAAACCGATATCTAAAAGGCTGATTTCAAATACAAAAGTATAGGTTTGCATAAAGCAACAAGAAAAACAAATTTGAAATAAATCATAAGAACGGGATCCAGGAAGAAAACCAACATGACATCTATTGATACTCTAACTAATTCATAAAAAACCCAGGGCAAATCTAATTATTGGCGTGACTGGTTTTGCATGGCAAATCCATATTCCACTGCCTCAAAATTGAACATTCATTTTCATTCTTTATACATTCAGTTCCCAGCCTTTGTACAGTATAAACCCAAGTAAGCCAAACCTCCTCCTGAGAAGCACAGACTGGACCTGCATACCATGGGAGAAGTCACACGATCTAGAGAGAGTCCTCTGTCCAAATGTGCCCAACATATATATATGGACTATAAATCTCTGCTGTGTCTAAATTAAGATTTTAGTGTCTTAGAAATTGGAATGGTTAGACGTAAAATTCAAGCAATGCAACCTACAAACAGAAAGCCAAGTCACAACACAGTTTGTTTAGTTTGGTTCTGTAAGAGGTTATTTGCTGCACCTTCCAAACTTTCTTCATTTATTCGGTGGTGGTGGTAAGTATATTCTCCATTGGAATGAATTTTCTCAGTTCTTGCTGTTAAATACTGTACATTATTTTATAAAGCACAACCTGTACAACCATCAAGAGATAACTTTCAGCTTTAGGAAAGAGTATCCAAATATCCACAAACAGAATGAGTAAAAACACTTCCACATCAATTAAAAAATTGCTATTGAACAGCCTCTATGTCAGTGTTTCTATTTTATGGAAAGCTGAAAGGATTGGGAAAATCTGAGCATTTTCCTTATGCATATAAAATTAATGTTGATTTTTTATTAAATTCTACACTCAACATCACATTTCACAAACTGAGCAACAAAAAATACTGAAAGAGATAACTTGTATTGTATTACTGCAAGACCATTCCTGTTTAAAGAAAGTTTTTGCATTATCTGTATTTAGTAAACAAAGCTTCTGTAAATGAAGCAGCAGTGCAATACCAGGGGAGAAAAACCCAAAAAGGCCTGTAATAATGTTTTAAATCTTTAAATCAATAAAATCTGAAGGCCTGGCTCTGCAAAGAAACCCCTCCAAAGGCACCAAATAAACCGTGAAGTGGAATTACAGTATCTATTAAAAAGGACTTAATGAAATTATTAATCAGTGTGAGAATGTGAGAACCATGTCATATATCTTTATTATAGAATACTCATGGTCTCGATCTCACTGTACTTGACTGTCTGTATACCCTAAAGCCAGGATTGTTTACAAGCATTATAAAGAAAATCAAGAGAAAAACACTTGTCCTAATGAGAACGCTCTAGGCTCTCACTAATTCTCGCAACACAATCCAAAATTTCACTCTTCTAACCACCAAGTCCTACAACACTCAGTGAGATCCCATATTAGTAAGACACCACCATCATTTATAAGAAAAAAAATCACTTGCTTTCCATACAGCAACAATTAGATGAAACTTCTAATTACACACAAAGAGAGTATTTGAATTGGGAAGCTTTTTAAAAACACGTTTTCTCAATAATCCACAATGAATATAACATGAATTATATTCAGCAGCCAGTAAATTAGCGTGATTCTTGTGAAAGTATTTGGGACAAATAGGAATCTCAGAAGCACTGGTATTTCCCCAATTTCATTGGAAGCCATGAGGGTTTATCTGATGGCAAACTTTCTTGGGATACTGTGGCTTCTCAGTTGTGTCATTAGAAAGCTGTGTTTCCCAACCTGAACATAAGCAAAGCAAACTTCTACTTTGAGTGTGAACATTCATTCAATTGCTGGCAAATCTCTAGAAAAATAACTTACTGATAGTTCTCTTCTCCAAGAAGAAAGGTAAAAACTCCTGGTCTGCTCTCTACTTCCAACAAATAGCATATGGTAATAACTATAACAGCTCAGAAGAGATTCAAACGGATACCTATTTCAACCCAAGCCACAGTATTTGGCATTCAGTCAGAGTAGTTCAACTGCTGCCACTTCCTTAACGTCTTTCAACCTACCTTCCAACTGCTGACATTTTAAAGAAATCTGTATCAATTTGTTTAATGAAAAAATATTTTAGTAAACTCGTGCTCTATGAGCTTCCTACATTGGAATACATGAATACAGGAAGTGCTTTCAACAGAAAGTTACACAGTTTTACAGTACAACCTGTCTAAGGAGATTTGGAAGGGACCAAACTAATGATCTGGTCTCTTTGGATTAGGCAGAAGTACAGGCAAAAGGGAAAAACCCAATTTATGCCATATATAGAGCTCGTTCCTGTCACGGATTGAAGAAACATTAGTTTGATTTTAAAGTTCACCTGTTGCCCAAATGCTAGGATTTTTCAAACCAACTGCATATCAAAAAATGAAAACTTATTTGTACTAGGCTCCTGGAAAGAAACTCAGTGTAAAACAACAGTATAGAATTATTTGCTATACTACTAAGTGTTCTCCACCGGTAGGTTTTAATTTTGCTCTACAGATCATTCAGTTTTTCTCAAAGTGCAAATGATTGACCTTTAATCTGAACACAGGCAGGTCAGAAGCTACAGTATTAGAGCAATACAAAAATTACACAAAGAGGAGCTTACATTGATTTGGAGAACCTTACATAAAATGTTTCTGAATCAAAAACCACAAAACAAACCCAAACAAATACAGCATCAGGTAGAGGGGAGAGGGACCACTAATGTATCTGTGTACAGCAAGACTTCTTTGTCACCAAGGAAGCGTAGGACTCTAAGTGAAGATTATCTATTAAATCCCGCCAGTTTGCATGTTGTGCATTCTTTATGATGGAATGTTGACCTCAATTTTCAATTTTTACTTCCACAACAAATCTGTTGATTGTTACCAGGGATGATCACCTTCTGGAGACCAAAATCCCTTAGAACCACGACTGCACTTTGTACCATCCGTTATGATTCTAGCAAAGTATGCCATCTACATACTTGCTGTCCTTTAGATTCTTTCATTTCAGTCCAGTGATTGAGTTCATCTTCTCCTGAGCTGTTGAGACCTAAGGAAATCCACCCTATCATCTCTTTTCGCTTCATGCTGCGCTTATTATACACAGACAGTATGAGTGTCACATCTGAAAGCTGAAACAGTGCCACTTGGAAAACGAAGGTTTCTTTGTATACTGGATTTGGCTGTCCTCGGCGGATGGACGTTTTGCATTTGGACATCTCTTGCCCCATAGAGTTCAGCAGTGTTAACTTTACATATGTATCTACAAAATAAATCATATTTTGGAATGTCAGATATCTCAGAACCAAGGTTTTTGAGAATGAGAGATTTATGAGATACAAGGATATGGTATATAGCAGGCTGACTGAACACAGCTTAGTTTAGACACATGGAAAGATGACAAGTAAGCAAAATATTACAAACACACTAACAAATTAACTAGCTTCAGTACCATGTAAATGGTTTAAGCTAAAGGTATACCTCATAACCCTCTTCCCATCAACCCCCTTTACTGGTACTAAACAAACTTAAATTGCATTAACACTTAGCAGGCTCCAACTAGCCACAACACTGTAAAGCATACCACTGAATTTTCAGAGAATAAGAATAAAGAAAATGGAACAAAGGCAACTAATGAAGATAAAAAAAATAATGTTGATAAAACAGCCAGAATGAAATGCTTAAGAATAATCTCTGCATGGATGTGGTTCTCACTTTGGGCTTTTCAATTTGATATATTTTAAAGACCTAAATGTATCAAAGCACATTTAAAGGTGGAAGTTTACACAATACAAAAAGCCCTATTAATTTGTACCTTCATGAAGGAATACATTTAATACACCTTTAAAGAGAAATAATGTTTTGCATAATTTGTACAGTGCTCTTAGGAGGTACACTTAAGAAGCTGGTGCAAGTAAGTGGGGTTAGCACACACTGGGTGTTAGTATTTGGGTAGAAACCCTTATTTTTAAAGCTCTACTCTCATTTGACTAGAATGGCACCAAGCCATGCTCCAGCAGAAGGAGGCGTATTCCATGAAGTTAACTCATTTTAACAAATATAGAACTATATAAAACAATCTGGTGTTTCATTCTTTATTCCTGTCATGTTCATGGTAACAAATAATATTATTAAAAGACTGGAGTGATTTTATGTAGATTTTATGGGAGATTTATGTAGAAAGAAACACAATTAATATTTCCACTTTTTTAGGTACACTGAAATCCCAACATCCATAATCAGAGATAAATGCAACTTTTGCATTACAGAGTGCCACAAATAATAAACATATACTTTTATAAACCAATATGGTAGGCAGCTGTGGATAGCTTTACTGCTGGCAAGTTTTCTTTTGCATGAAAAAGACAACATTCAATTAGTTTCTACAAGAACTCACCTCGGATTATATAAACCTGTCCACCTATCAAGTGTTTTAGACAACAGAACAGTCCGTCTGACAACGGGGGGTGGAAAGCAGTAAAAGAAATAATGACCAGATGTCAATAGTTGGGTGAGAGAGGATCAAAGGTTAAAGTTTAAGAGGAAACACTATTCACTGGAGTGGAAGAACACAAAACCTTCGTAGCATAGATCAGAGAAAGGATCGAACAAAAGGATTGTTGGGTAAAATTTCATGAAATGAAAATTTTGTGCAGTTTTTGTGTAATCTTTAACAAAAATTACACTTCTTACATAATGGTTTACCTTAGCACTGATAGCTACTGGATTCTACAGCACACTCAACATAGAAAGAACCATGCAAATGACTAGGTAATAGAAGACTGGGTAAAAATCACTGTATTTTTTACCAAACCTTATGCTTTTTCATGCAAACTCCAGCATATTAAGAAAAACTGCACATTGTAGTTATACTTCATATATAAAAAGCAATAAAATGAAAAATCAC
The DNA here is from genome assembly GCF_004027225.2 of Strigops habroptila. Classification (NCBI taxonomy): domain Eukaryota; kingdom Metazoa; phylum Chordata; class Aves; order Psittaciformes; family Psittacidae; genus Strigops; species Strigops habroptila. The sequence continues at coordinate 42,667,280 of NC_046359.1, forward strand.
TGAACTGAAAACTAAGCTGGTTTTGCCCTTAGCTTTTATAGTTTCATATATTTGATTGTAATACTTCAGTTCTTGAGTAGTGACAGACTTGGGCACAAGAATGATTCTGATCTAATCTCTAAAAATAGCTGAGGGATGCTTACATCTGAAATTCAACTCTGAGCCTCTATTTAAAATGTAAAGATCTCACTTGCTTGAATCCATGTATTTATGGATTTAATGTGCGTGTGCATGCATACACGCACATTCATTTGATGTGCAAAAGCTCACACCCTGTTTCAACAACATTTGGAAGAATACTAAGAAGCGTCTTTTTCTCAGACAAAATATTAACTGCTACACAGAGAAATAAAGACACGTATCTGTCTTCAAAACACTTACTGACCCCCATTCTTGCATATTCTAAATATTAAGAAAAACTTGGCTTTCTGCAGAGATTCTAGAAGGACAAGCACAAGCCACCTACTGTTTCTTCTTTAAGGGAACACACGGTCCCTTCTCTCTGGGTCTTCTCTCCCATTCATTCCCTCCCTCACCCCAGTGTTCTTGTGCCTTCTTGGCTCTCCCCATCTATTTCTACGCTTCGTCTTCAAATAGATGACTCTGGGACAGCTACCTAATTATATGAAAGTATTAGAGATTCTTTCACTTTCCTTCTCTGGCCACGTTAACAAAGCCTGGCTCCATCAGTGTGAGAAGTATACAGAAATCAAAGCAGAGTAAGGCTGAGCCAAATGTAATTACTGAATAGAAGAAAACATGGGTCAAGAAAGAAAGAGGAAAGCATCAGTCTCAAGTTGTTTGGCTTACTTCCTAAACTCTGAAGACAAAGTGAGATGTGCAAACCACTTATAAAGTGTTGGCAGCCTGCTACATAATCTAGTAATGCCAGATAATCTGCTAGTGCCATACAAATCTGGGGATTAAGAAACAGAAACGGGGCCTAAGACCTGAGCTCTCAACCAAAATCAATAGGAACAGGCAGGTATGTCTGGCTACAACTTACGTACATCAGCCTCATCATGTAAAAACCCATACAAAATAAACCTGAAAAAAGTTCATTACTGAACTTCCTTAAGCTATATCAAAGAATTAGAGACAGTAAAAACATTCTGTGTGTGTGACATTCCATCTGCCTCCAATTTAGAAGTATATAGAGTTCACAGATATTTCAGACAAATGTATTTTTGAACAAATGCTTGAGCACACAAGTCCTTTCTGATGGTGAATATTCCTTCTGCACAATAAATACGCCAAAGGTCTCAATTTGTTTCTCTGTTGTGTTCACTGACATTCCCAAGTTACATATATAACCACCACATCTACAGAGGCACAAAAGCAATTAAAGTCTGCAGTATCAATTCCTCTAGGAAAAGCAATAACTGCTCAGAATGTTTATATTAATACTAGCTGGCATGTACTTTCTCTTTAAACACTAACTTTTTATTCTTGGCCTGTGATGTGAGGCATTAGTAATTTAGCAATTAATCATTATGATAAAGGTAATTTATTAGTCAGTCATCATGAAAAATTTAAACAGTCTTGTCAACTTACAATTAATATTTTGAAACTATTTTTGCTATTTCCCGACTGACTAGAAATATCAAACATGAAACAGATTAGTTGATGATTGCTCTATTTCATTTTGATTGGGTATGACTAAATGATAGGATTGAAGTCCTTGCTACCGAGAGCCCCACCAGTCCAGAAGCATTAGGGTGAAAAAAGATTTTCACTCACTGGGTGGTCTGTTCGCTGCCAAGTTTTTGAAGTGGCTGCCTTTTATCACTTCTGCTGATAATCTTCCAGTTGTAGCGTTATAAAGGAGGCCAAGGAGGATTTCTGGAGCTGAGCCATGTACCAGAGACTGACAAGAGGAGGTACTTTCGCTGCAGGATACTTCTGACATGCTCATTTGAGAGTCACAACCCTAGAAAACAGAACAAAAGTTCTATGTATTTTATGCAGTGATGTTACTGGGGAGTCAATTTTTAGAATTATGCATAGAAAACTAGGAAAGCAACTTGCTGACAATAACAGAAGTTTCATTCAATCACCCAATAAGCAATGTACACCCTTAATACACACTCAGTTTGCACATGTTAAAGCTAACAAAGACTAAAGCAGTCTGGAATTGAAAAAACCACAACTTAATTTTGTGTTAATTTTGTGTTTCTATTGCTTCATAATTTGGGAGAAATACAAGCAGAAGATGAAGAGCAGCCTTTATGGTCCCTGTTTACCTCAGTTGCTAAGATATGACCTGTAACATAATTCGTCAGCATCCTGGATAACCTTAAACACTGGATCTTTTACTTTCCTAAACTCGAAAACGCTAGTGGAATTTTGAAGATAATAAAATTCAGGAAATTCTTATTCCTCTCTTGTAGAGGTTAGTCTCTAGACTGAGAATTTATGAGTAGCAAAACAACAGAACACATGCACATAGAAAAATGCACTGTCTAGAATAAATTAGCTTACAAGGAATTGAATTGATCCAGAGATACAGAATTGCAATAGACCCTTTGTCTTGAGTGGGAAAGGAAGGATGCCATCCTGAAGCTCGGCAAGTGATGCTTTAATTTCCACCTTGCAAGCTTCCAAAAAAATTCAGCTCTCTCATGCATTCTTACCACATCATGTCTGTGATGGGAGCTTCTGACACTCATTTTAACCCCTCATTATTTGCTTTAAAAGAAAATTATACTTTCTTTATGCTGCCGCGCTAGTCATACCATAGCTGTTCCTACTTTCATTTCTTGCTTTCATGCGCCGGCACATAGACTTGTACTTCTGAAAACAAGAAACCGGACAGAACCTTGCCAATGGCACAGCAATTTGCTCAATAGCTGAGAAAAGACTTTTGAATTATCAGTACATCCCCTTAGGATGTACATCCCTCCCAGAAAAGAAGTAATTTGGATCCGCAGATTTTTCAAATATGGCTTGAATCGTTTGGGAATCTGGCAGCACTCTTTCAAGGAGTCACGATGGTTTTGTGAAGCTGATTCTTCCAGATTCCAAATGTCTCTATCATTTCCAGCAACAGCTGACATGGGCACAAATCCTCATCAAGAGAAAAGTTAACTTTAAAAGCAAGTAACTTCATCTGACATATAAAGCTCAAATGCATTACGGAATGTCAAATTACAGAAGACATGATACCTACAAGAAGAAATTACGAACCTACAATAATATACTTCATACTGACATTTTAACTGGTTCTTCTCAGTAGAATATTTGCAAGAAGTTGGACAGAAGGTTCAAGTAGCAATCCAGTTCCTCATTAATAAACACTGTTGTTAGTAAATGTATTCTTACTAAAGAACCACCTCAACAAAATTACCTGACTTTCATCCCCCAAAGTGAAAATTCTGAATTTTAAATCTTTGGTTATTTCTGCAAAAGTTCATTATTCAGTTCCAGGAATAAATTTCCTGGAATGGGTTGCAAATGGAAAAGGAATGAGAGTAGACACTAATTCTCTGATTCCTGGCACTCACAAACCAGGAAATTTTTGATTCCTAACTTCAACAGTAGAATAGAAAACAGAAAACGTAAAAGGAAGATGACTTGGTTCAGCAGTCACTGTATACACTGTACTCTTGAAACCTCAGCCTGTCACAACCGCACCTATTACTTAAGGTTTTTTGTCTTTTAAAATTGTAACACATTATCCCCTCACTAAACACATTGGGCCAGGAACCTAACCACAATCGACCTGATACTGTCCAAAGCTTAGGTCTCAAATTTGACTGGGACCATGCTGCAAGTCCACAAAAAAGACATAACACAAAGTGAGCAGCTGGGTAATGCTCTTCCCCACAAAAAACCTCAAAGGGCTTTGACATCTGTACAAAGAGAAGGTGATAACAGCACTTCTTCCTGATGGTGAATTACTTATACAGTTTACTGATGTTCGAATAGGGACTCGGTCTATATCAGTTTGTGACAGAGTTAAACTGGCCACAGTGGGTATCAGAATGACTTTTAAGGTGCTAGAAACAGTAAATAGTAAATGAGTGATGACTGAGTAGGGATGAATCCTGAAGTGTACCTCAAAAGGAGGAGAAGTAGTTTCTGTGTGATCTAGTAGAGAAGGGGGGAAACAACTGAAAAATGAAACAAGTGTGATATTACAAAGTTACATAAGGTTGGGCTAGGAATATCATTCCTTTACAGCAGAATCCTGAGTGGATGAAGAAGGACAAGACTGTGTATGTTAAGGCCAGAGAAAATGATCTCACCAGCTGAATGGTGGGATGAAAAGACCTAGGGGATGCTTCATATCTGTAAGTGGATGGAAATGCAACTCAGCAACAATACCTTAGAACTGCTGCACAGAAGGAATTGGTAGATGTAGTCTTGATGGAAATCTGGAGAGAAGGTTGAACTTCAATATTTTGCTACAATAATTTCTAAACCAAAACATTTTGCCTTTTGTTTTGAGACAGGTGGCAGGTTTGAAACAAGCAAAAGCATGTTTAATCCTTAGTGTGTAATAAACTTAGGAATCTCCTTCCTACCAAATGCTGCGGTGACAGAAGTTTAACGGCATTGAAATAAAGCAACCAAATTCACTGAAGAAAGAATCTAAACAATATTTTATTTTCCATTTCACATAAAAAATACTCCAAGCCATTCAGTTTCATGCTGACCTAAATGTATTTTAAAGAATACTCTGCTTTTCATTTATGAACTGGAAAATCCTAATATAAAAGAAAGTGAGATGTCAAGAAGAAAAATGAAGCAGTGGGGTGTGAAGCAGACTGGAAGACAGGCTGATGTAACTGGGTAAGCCCAGGGTTAAATGGCATAAACCAAAGTACAATTTCTGTGTCTATGATAAGGGATGAAAGAGAATTTGGGGGAAAACAGGTAAAAGACACGAAAAAAGGGGACGGTGAGGTTGTATTTTGTCAGTTTCCCTTTGAAAGAAAACAGAAGATCTTTAGAGGAAGAGAAGGAGAAACAGGAATCAGGGAAGGTAAACAGACAGCTGAAATCAGCAGGGCTCAGATCAACAACTGAAGAAAGTCTTTTCATTGCACAACAAAGTTAAAATCAGGGATACTGAGTATTATTAGATGTCTTCTCAAAAGTATTTTCTCCAAGCACAGAGTTAATCGTTCACATTGTGGAAATCCATTCATTGTTTTATGTAAGGTATTCTGTGATGATCATGACTATTGGTAAGTAGTCTGATGTTATGTTAAGTCTGTAACATGCATTAGAATTGAATAACAGGTTTTCAAGTCTGTTGAGAGGGGTTTTTTCCTGTTTCTAGTCCAAATTCAAGAGGACAGCTAACAAACTCAACAAGAAAAAAGAAAGACAAGTTGTTACGTTTTTACCTGCTCAAAATATAGGCTTCAATTGTGCCAAATTGTAAAATATTAACACTGGAATTGCTAATTGGTACAACATGAATATAAACTTAGCTACGATGAAGCTTTCATCTCATGACAACATCACAGTGCTACCAGATGCTTTTCATCTCCTCACAGATCTGCATTCAATCTATCTGTAAATCTATTTGCAGGCCACTCTGATACTGTAGCTTCACTGTGGGAAACATTATATTTAGACTAAAATTACTATTTGTTTGAAATATTCTGTCTACCTCAGTTTATTTTTATAAGTCTTCCTTCTCTTCCCCTATAAACACTGTGTGTATTTTAATAAGCAGGGGAAAAAACAGACTAAGGTTCCCTAATTGCAAAAGCCTTTCAAGGTCAGTGAAGCACCAGAATAGCCCAGTAAGAACTGCTGTAAAATCTTAAATGCACATTTTTAAGAACTTGGATGAACTGTCAAGGTATAGATGATCTGGCCACAGTGCAAGGAATTGTCTCTTGAGTTTGTCTCCAGGATACTAATGCTAAATCACTAACCTATTTTTGTCAATTTAGCCATAACAACAACAAAACCCCCCTATTAACAGTAAATACAAGCAAACAAATACTAAGCAAAGCCTATTCCAAATATTTGGTTCAAATACAGTAAATCACAATTTTTCAGCTTTTCAATTTCCAACACAGAGCTTTGTGCAAAGGACCCAACGTTTCCTTTATACACCACACGACAGCACTTCATTACAAAATCAGGTGGATTTTATTTGATCAACCCTTATCAGAATCACTGCTTTTCACTGGATTGTAAGAGTACGTGTTATTCTACAAAACCTTAGTTATTAATTCTCCAAACTATTGTCCTTGGTGACTTCTTTGCATATGTTATGCAGGGAGGAAACATCACTTTTAAATAAATATATAATAAAACCATTCCCATTAAGTGGTATTTGGGTTTCACATGTTCCTATTGTACAAAAATTGGCAATCAAAAAAGAACACTCTTTTTTTCCCTAGTGCCAGTGGAAGTGAACACATATAATACATCGTGTCAGACATGAACCCCTAAGGATTTTCAATAATCTTTTTCTTTGCCTTCTTACAACACAGAGAATCCTCTCTTTCCAACAATGATAATATATGTAAAATGTACTTATTTGTCTTCCTTCACCAAAATTCCATGGAAACAGGGTATTTGTTACTTACATATTCATGTCCTACTGTTATTTTTCTATACACTGAAGTTCTGCTCATAAACTCTGCTCTTAAGCCAACTGGAGTTAATCACAGGGAACAACGTGGCCATGCTCTGAGGGCAGTTAAAAGTTCATTTTCCTCAATGCACAGGTCAAAATCATGCCTCCGTAGGCTTCTGAAGCAAGACCATCTGATTCTCTTGGCTTTTCAAAATACATACAGGAAAGATGAAACCTTGATGACAATCCTTCAGCAACAAAAATCTGATTCACAGCATGTTACTTGTCAAAATGTCTCTCTCAAATTTTAAATGTTAATGTTATACCACTAATCTCTTCAAGAACTTTTTTTGCACATTACTTTTTTCTACTTCTGTATCAATACAACTGCGAGGTTAGGGAAGGAGATTTGTACCCTAGTTGGAAAAAGAGAGAACTGAATCCAGGTCTCCAGCATTTTAGATAATAGTATTTATCTCTCTTAATCACCAGTGCTGAACCCTGAAGCTACTGTTCCACTTTGAGGTAAAAGCCTGCTGAGGTGATTAGAGCACCCAGGCACAAAACAGGCTCTAAACCGGCACTTAGCCTGGAGCCCATCCCCTACTTCTGCTCTGAGAGCCAGGGAGGAGGAGAAAAATAAACCTAAAGGCTCCACATCCCTCACTAGTGGCTTAAGCACTAGATACTTTTTAACAACATGTTTCAAAGCTACAATACTTCTGGAAAAAAAACCAAAATCAAGACATTCCTCGGAAAGAGAACTTAAACGACCGGAAGTCAGCCCTGAAAACACAGGGATGCAAAATCATTAGGAATGTCAAAGAACGGAGCTCTATAATTTTGAATTCTGGCATCTAAATCCCACTTATGTGGCATACTGGACACTTCGATGCTTTTGCAAAGATGTCAGCCTCAGGTCCTCTTGGCTTCTGCTTCTCTTTCCGCAAACTCATAGAAGAGCTGCAAGGATCGATACTCAAACCAGTTCCTTAAATTAAACAATCGATACTCCTTTTGTAAGCTGATACCTACAGGACATATCAACTTTTTGTTTCTAAAGGTAGACCTCAAGTGTCACATGATCCTCAAATCAATATTAAACGATATTTTAAATAACAAGGCCACAGCCTTCTTTAAATGACAATGCTCTGTCCAGATGGAGTTACTCTCTATGTTCGTTAGGGAGATCAATGGTAAATAATTTCATTTTTCTCTTTTCTTTATTATGCTCTTTCAAACTGGTTAAAGAGAAAAAGATTTAGTGATCGAATTAAATGACAAATAACATTTCTTAGTACTAAGACTAATAATAATATTTAGCAAAGATGCAATGTATATCATTGACATTTTGAGGTTTTGGCAATTTTAAATGGAGTCCATCTGGACGTTCTAGGGGGGGTTTATTTGTTTGTTCAATTCAAGAAAATGGAACAAAGCTTCACATCTTCACAACACGGTAGGGAGGAAATTCTAATTCCTATTGTAGCTGGCTGTCCTGTATAGTAAAATTAAGGGAACATATAGTTATCACTATTTTGCTTTAAACTAATAACCTGAACTTGCAAACATTGAAACATATAGTTTCAGGCACCTCACAGAGATCCCAGTTTAGGAAAGCAGCATTATTTAAGACAGGTCATTATTGGGGATTTTTTTTTGCATAATAGCTTCCTTTAAGTTCCAATTAAGCAGAATGCACATTTTTATCCCGGTACTTAACACTTTACAACATTGATGTCTAAACCAAGTTAAATCACAGACATTAAAGGAAATATTCAAGTAACATTTTTACTATGCAACTTGATTTTAGGAAACAAACAGATTTATTTTGGGTGGAGTGGCATGATTTAAAAATTACCAGGACTTCCTATTCACAAATTCAAATTTAAAACTCTTTAGCAAATAAATACATTCAATATTGCTGGTATTCGCATCAAGTATGGACTTATTCTGATTATTAAGCTACTATTAATGTAGTTGAAAATCAGATTATCTGAAGTGCTATAAATTCCCATTTCTCATCAGAAGCTTCTGCTCTGCCTTATTTTTTACTATCGAGAGAAAAAAGACTTCTGGATGCAGAATTTTACAAAACATGTTGTTTTCTCACAGACAAAACACTGGAAAATGGACATGAAATGAAAACTAATAATTCTTTAATTCACTACAATCAAGTGGCTAAAACCTTAAAAATTTAATTTACTGTAGATAATATCACACACAAAGCTATAAACCTTCCTTAGATACATGATGATACTAAACCAATTTCAAAGTAATTTAATATTAATTAATTTGAAGAATTAAAACCTTTGTGGGTTTTCTAAGAAGAACACTGTATTATTCAAATACAGTTTGTTCTCAAACTTTAGGATTCCATAATTTAGTCATAAAATTAAAAATTTAAAAAATAATTAGTTTTAATAATGGCAAACCAAAATTCCACTTCTCTAAAAGATTTTGACTAAGGTCACAGCAAGATTTCTGTGCTGCTTTTCATATTGCATGAGCATTTCCTATTAGTACTTTGTGTCTAGAAGTTTTTAATGTGATCAGCTCTGCACAACAAAACATTAAACCTCTTTTGAAAGTGAAACATTTTAAGTGTTTCATAACTTCTACTTGATCGCATTTAAATTACTCCTTTGGCTTCCTTGCCACATTACAAAAGGTCATCTACTAGTTGCATAGACTTCAGGGGCTTGAAATTTGCAGAGCACACCCAAGCAGTAGTGGGGGCAACTGGAAATGAACGTACAATGGAATTCACAGCATTTACGAAAGTGCTGGTTTTACATCAGAAAAGTCTACCAGCTTTTTATACTGCCATGGGCAAGGGGAGGAAAAGAGGCCTTTTATTATTGCATTCTGTTTTCTGAGATAAGACATGTAGCATAAAGAAACATTCAAGCACTAAAAGCTGTTAGATGTTTGCGCTGGCAATTTAGTTGAGAACATCTGACACAAAATGCAGACATTTCACCTGCGCTGCTGAGGAAGCCAAGCTAACAGCTCCTACCCAGACCCACTCCCACCTCCCCCTCTCCTTACTCCTGTCAGCCTGGTACAACCACGGAGGTATTACTGTGGGACAGCTTCCAAGGCCACAGACTTCTTTAAATGACAATGTTCTGTCCAGATGCAGTTATTCTCTATGCTCGTTGGGGAGATCAATGGCAAATAATTTCATTTTTCTCTTTTCTCTCTTGATTATGCTCTTTCAAACTGGTTAAAGAGAAGAAGATTCAGCAATTGAACAGCGAGCATAATTTATGAGTAGTCAATCTACAGACTAGTATTTGATTGCATAAACATTCATGCAATTATTTTTCACTAATCCATAACATTACGGATATGTTTATAATGCATTTGTCAGTGGAACTATTTGCGACTAACAGTTCACCCAGCTCTAATGCGACCTGCTGGTGGTACCCCTTTTGATTTGTTCAAGTCATGCTTAATCTCACAATCGGAGAGGTTCACCAGGTGCTTGCAGTTGAAAGAGATCTGCTTCAGTTCTTAGAGCTATCATACACATCACAAAGAAGGGCAAGAGTTGGATTCTCCTAGTGCCAGCTGACAGCTGATTAACCCCAATCAAAAGACAGGAGCTGCGAAAGACGCTGTACAAGGTCAGATAAGGAGAGCCAAGCCTGACAAGAGGCTAGCTCACTAAGACTAAAAGGATCCCTTGCCAAAGACAACCTATGAACAGAAATGCTTATCTGATACCAAATACAGGCTGCTTGAATATACAAAGGAAGTGATTACCTGGAGGTCTAGTTTAAAATGAATAATGCTAACGAACATTTACGTTACACTGCAAAACCCAGGAGAAGAATCATCACCCAGTAAGAAAATCAAAAAGTTCCACAAACAAGTTATAAATTTCCAGAGTAATAACTTCATCTGTTTGTGCAATGTCTCTGATTAGGATTTTCCCCACTGGAAATAAATGGGAGGAGAACAGTACACAGCTTTTGCTGAAGGGTGCTCAAACCTGCAAACAGAATGTTTCTGTGTTTTGCCTTTTTCTTGTTTATTTGAAAGATAGTAACAAAAGTGAGATGTCTGTGTGTACACATGCATGCAAATAAGAAAGAATTCAGATTACTAACAAATAAAACAGGATTTCGTTTGGATTCCTAAGTTAAAGAATATATCTCCACTGAAAGAGTTGATTGAGGAGGATTTAAACAGTCTGTAATCTTCAGAAGTGGAAATTTCATGCTAGTGACAACCTTGAAAATCTTTACTTGTAACTACTACAAAGCCACTTCTGGGAAATTCACAGTATGCTTTTACAGTATGATTATTTTTCTTACTGCTCTTTAAAACTGCCAACCAGGTTGGGAGATCATACTTACACCATAGAGAATGATAGTCTGAGATCTCAGATACCTGATGAAACTCTTGATTTTTCTAGTTTTACATATTGATGAGCTTCTTCCATTTTATTTTTGTAAAGATGATCAAAACCAGACATATAATTCTAGACAATATGTTTGTCACTGATGGACTGGCTTTCTGAGGAAACAGAGTTTCCTCGGAAATTTCTCAAGAGGGTTACTTTGATTTAATCTAGAACAGTTATTCACAACCTATCATTTGACTGGGGACATTTTGGAGACTGAAAAGCATCATCCTATGCTCTATATAGTGATACCATGTCTGAAACATAATTCCCATGATTTGCTGATCCAAATATCAAAGATTGAGAGATCAAACTAAGTAAATAATGTTTTTCAAGCAACTCACTGATTAAAGGCAAGAGATACCAGTTTTTGTTATTTTACTCAGTGCACAGATATTAAGATAGAGAGACAAGAAGCACTCTTTATGCTGGCTACATGACCAACTGATGATTTTGACAAAGACATGAAATTCTCCACATTCAGGAATCCTACATTCAGTCATGGTAATAAATCTAGTTACCAAAGTCAGAACTTACCTCCCATCTGGTACATCAGCAAAGGAGCTGAAAGTTAATGTTAAATTCAAGTTCTGATTTTGCCAGTGCGTTGAGGAAAGCCCTGGTGTTATGCTGGCATTTTTTTTAAACCTCTGTAAACTTGAAGGCCAGGTTGAGATAACTTTGCCATGGCAGTGGCATGGACGTTCAGAATGATCTGACCGTCCACATTGGTCAGCATATCCCAGAAATGATATATAAGTACCACTTCGATAGCATTCTTATTAGCTCTATTATCAATGACTCTCGGCAATAACTGGAATCAAATTATTATTGTATCTTACCAGAAAGTCCAGCAATAAAGGCTAGAAATACCAATTAATTGAGAAATGCGATGGATGTATCAACTAAGGTTGCTCAGAACCTCCTAAGAAGTCAGAAGCTTGTTTCCAGAGAATCAGGGCTTTTCATCTGGAAAAGCTTTATACTCTTTTTAAAGTACTGATAGAACAGGAATCACAACCCTAGCTAGCCTAGACATGGCAGAATGACAAACCCTACATTGTTGCTTTGTGGAAAGCTTCCTGAACTGTCTTGGACTTGATTTTCAATGGACAGATAGCAGCAATATGGCCTACACCTACAACGGTATAAGGAAGAGCATCCTAATGACAAAGATCCATCTCTTGATCGCAGTGGACATAGTGAATAACCCATGAAAGGGCTGAAATACTCAATTTAATTATACAGTTTAACACAACTTGCAAGGACTATTGCCTCTTACTCTGCATTCATTCAAAGAACTGGATATGAGTTTCTGTACAGGGTGAGGAAATACTCTAGCATTTCTGGATAGCTCACTCAAAAGGCTTGTTGAATCTGTGACAGAAATAACCACATCACCCTCCAGGAAAGTAATCAGTTATCAAAACAAGCTGTATATGTTGAAACTGGTCAACATTTTGCTCCTGAGGTGCCAGAACAGCTGCAGTCACCCGAGAAAAGCTGTGATTGTAAAATAAAATATTCTTGAAAACTATCTAGAATTGTTCTGTGAAGTGTCAAGGTTACTCTATATGGGACTGAAACAGCCTCAATTCCTAGTGCAGTACTTCTTGGATGAACAGACTATTATATGCCAAAATTTGTCATGAATGATTAGGCATATTTACATAATAAAAAATCAGGAGCAAATAACACTAATTTGGAAAGCCAATTAATATTTTACTGTGATGACTGAACATATCTAGTGGGAGGTCCTGATCACCTGGTCAGATTCTATGTGAGTTCCAGGAACTTGTAGCTGTCAGAAACAGCACAGACACACCATTAGCTTTAGGGCACAGTAACCACAGCTGCTTTTGGGTTCCTCCCACTCATATCCTGATGAAGACCTGAGCAGAGAAAGCCATGGGTTAGCACTTACCTTCTTAGCTGCCAAGAGCATTGCTTGGTGAACACCACACAAAGGTACACAAGCCATGTACGGAGAAAACAACGGCTGCTGCTTGCCCATACTGCCATGAATTGTTGCCCAACCAGCCCAACATCACGAGACTGCTTCATGTGCCAAGTACTACTAAGTTCAACTGCAGCTTCAGTAACATGGTCACCATTTGCCAATCACCTAGTAATTTTCTTCAAAGAAATCTCAAGAGTAATGTTTCTTTGTGCGTCAAAGGATTAGTTCCGATCTTCCACGTTTAACACCACTAACTCGAATTCCTCAAGCCATGTCCCTTTATTTCTTCTTATTCATTGCCCACCATATCCTGTGCTTTGCCAACCATGTGCTGGGCTGCATCAAAAGCAGCGTGACCAGCAGGTCGAAGGAGGTGATCCTGCCCCTCTACTCTGCTCTGCACTTGCAGCACTATGTGCAGTTGGGGTGTCCTCAACATAAGAAGGACATGGAGCTGTTGGAGCAAGCCCAGAGGAGGCCACAAGGATGCTCACGGGCTGCAGCACCTCCTGTATGGAGACAGGCTGAGAACATCGGGGCTGTTCAGCCTGGAGAAGAGAAGCTGCGTGGAGACCTCAGAGCAGCCTTCTAGGGGGCTACAAGGATGCTGGAGAGGGACTCTTCATCAGGGACTGGAGCGATAGGACAAGGGGTGATGGGTTCAAACTGAAACAGGGGAAGTTCAGGTTAGACCTAAGGCAGAAGTTCTTTACTGTGAGGGTGCTGAGGCGCTGGCACAGGGTGCCCAGAGAAGCTGTGGCTGCCCCATCCCTGGCAGTGTTCAAGGCCAGGTTGGACACAGGGGCTTGGAACAGCCTGGTCTAGTGGAAGGTGTCCCTGCGATGGCAGGGGGTTGGAACGCGATGATCTTAAGGTCCTTTCCAACCCAAACCATTCTATAATTCTATTCTTATATAAAGGGCAACATGGAACAAATGTCTTAAAAAGAATGCATAAAATAATATATACTGGGTGATAACCATTGTCCTCAAAGTGGAGAGTATTTTTATACATTCCATTCATAAATGCCTTTACTCAAAAAACTGTAATTAAAATAATGCTCAGATACTCTGGATATTTACACTAAAGACATAGAAAATAATCCTTTAAGCACTTATGATTGCCTACACCATCCATTCTTTGTTATGGGGACCACATCTGGGAGTTCATTATGTTACAAATGGAGAACTTTACAGAAAGAAAGAAAATGAAATTTACTTCATCTCCGTTGTAAACATCCTGCTACTGACAATAAGTAATGAATAATTCCTACATTTGCTGAGCAGGAAGAGGTATGTTGAGGTCATCCAAATTCCAAGATCTGGTACTTCCAAAACCAATCAAAAAATAAAACCCATGATTGATTGTTGCTCTTCTATACCAAAAAGCAACCTATGGGATGGCAAAGAGGCTTACACTTGTTTCTCTGATCTTTTCCAAACAGATTTCACTCAATAAACTGCTTATATATTTTTATAACCACATCACACTGGAGGCTGTTGTTCACTGTCAGGAAAATTTCTTCAGATGAGAAGAACGAAGAACAACTAAAAACAGGTCCACAGAGATTTCCTGAAGAAAAATAAGCATCAAAATTGATTCTAAACTCCAAGACAGGTGAACAAAAATTTGTCTACCATCTTACTAAAAGGAAAATTCCTCTGAAAGCATCTTCCTAAGCAAACTATATGCATGCAAAACCACAATGTACACATCTTCTATGAACTTTTGATCCAACGGCTCCTTTCTATCAAACCTAAGAGGGAGCAGTCTCAGATAACAGTGACAAGCACTTTGGCTAGCCCTTACTGGTCCTGTTGTTTCCTCCTCACTTGAACATACACTGAACTTGGAAGAAAGAGTGTGATAAAAATAAGAGGGCTGAGGAGGAATTCCCCGTTACGCGGGAGAACTGCAACTGGGGATAATAGCTGCTAATGCAAGACATTAAACACAATGTAGGAAGGTGAGGAACAGGGTGAAATCGAGTGAGAAAGACAGGTTTCTGAACATATTTGTAAATTTGAAGCCATGTGTAGCTTTGAAACCTATTTAAGGAGCATACTAGTGTCACGTACTCACCATGATGTGCACTTGCCCACATTTTAACAATAACCAGAGTTGCAGGCCCCACTCCTATGAGCATGCCACTGTGTTTGAAAGGCACTGAACTCCGTGGTCTGCCTTTAACCACACTTCATTGTTTTAGCTTTTAGGGTATGGCTTTAAGGTGTAACTGAAAAAAATACTAAACTTCACAGGATGCAAACTGTTCTTACACAATCAGAAGGCAGATGATTAGCTAATAAAATACATTAATGTAATATCAGGCATGTACAAAAGCAAATAAAATATGTTACTGCCAAGAGATTATCATAGGTGTTTCAATGGATTAGGAAGTTTTAGTGAGGGAAGGTATAGCTAAGACATAAAATCCATATTATGAGAAGCAGTGGAAAAAATAGGACAACTGTCATGGGTCCAAGAAACATCTTAGTAAAAAAAAAATCCGTCAGATAGAAACACTTCTCAGCACAAAAACACTCTGCAGCTGAACAATGAAGATTTAATTCAGAATTTACAATGTACCTCATTGTGGATTTTATAATTGTAAATATCCCTGAACAACTGGATCTCTCCGAATTGAAACAACACTTACCTTCTCCTGTTAAATAACTCCTGCCTGGCATTTATGATAAGTTGGATGTAAAGATGTTCGTTTACTCTAGCAAAAGGACAGTTAAAAAGGAGTATGATCGATGTGTATAAATAGACCCAGAGGCAAACACCTGAGAAGGGTAAGAACTAATGAAGCTCAAGGACCATGCTGGCATAAGAACACATGGTAAGCAATTGGCCATGAAGAAATTCAGGTTAGAAATGAAACAACCTGATGTTTTCAGATGAAAATTCACAATGGGGTGACCTGGCTGTTTGTAATAACAAGGGCTTGAATTGAAGTGACGCAGGATGCCCCGCACTTCCAGTCATACATCCTAAAAACACAATGCATTTTAACACTCTTGAAAAATAACTGTATGTTAAATCCTGTTATAAATCTGCTCATCAAAAAAATATGATATAGGCTATAAATACTAATAGAAAAATGCCTATGAACTTGGATGTGAATGAATTTTCAAAGGTGTAAAATTTATTTGCATAGTTGCCAAAAAACCCACAGATCCTCATTCAAGCTATCAAGTCGATGAAGGTTCCTTTCCAGCAACAGGTAGGGCTAAGGTAAACCTGTGTAAACCCCATTACAGCAACAAACTTTGGAAGATCCTTTCACTTCTTATCAATATTCTTGTTCCTTCCCCTCAAAAATGAGGGGAGAAAAGTGCAGACGTGGCATCCCTCACTACCACAGAAAATAAATATCAATCTTCTTATCTTCGATGCCTTCTGGAATTTGTTTTAACTCTCCCTGCCACAGAAGCTCAAGAAAATAATTCAGAAGAATAAGCAATGCACATACAGGATATACCAATCAGTCGAAAGCCTGGCCCATTCACTGGCCTCTTTTGCTGACTTTGGTTAACTTTCAACAAGAATCTACTGAAAACACACACAAATTTAGCAAGTACATTTGGAATATTCAGTGGTTTGCTTCATGGGTGCTTTTTTCCTAGCTGTGAAACTAGCAACCTCTGCATTAGGGACATTAACACTAGGTAGATGAACCACTTCATCCTTGGAATACACTGATCCGTACTTCTTAAGGTATAATAAAAAAGCTGTTCTATTGTCAGTTGATCCTCTTTCAGATCCAAGTTTTAGTCTCAGCTTTTACTAATTCTAATTTATATATTTTTAGGCATTTAATAAAATGGCATTTTATTTTGAATGTATTTTGTAATACTCTGCTTCAACAGAAATGCCATTTCAATTGATCCAACTTTTTTGCGTTGCTTTGCATTACTTCACCTTAAAAAAAAAAAAAATCCTTTCTTTCCCTTCTCCCTTTTTATTGATAGTTTAACCCCCTCCCTAAAAACCACATACAATGCCCAAATAAGGCTGCTTTTGCTATATCACCTTCTCTTCCCCTCAAAACTCCATTATTTAGCACATATGCAGCTCCTAAGCAATGAGCATTCAAGCAGTCCTGCCGTAGGAAGCCCTGACAACAATATCACAAACATTCTCTTTTTGGACAAAAGCATGCTTAAATATTGCCAAAATAAAAGTGGAGATGCTGATCACTGCCCATATACAGCTCTAAGTTTTTGGACAGTAACACCAAAGTTTACCCTTACTGTTGCTTTGCTTTATTATAAATATTAAATTATTTGTAGGGACAAAAAATGTTGTTCATCAGGTAGGCAGGGTTTTTCAGCAAACAAAAATCCTTTTCAGTTTGAACTACTTTTCACACTATTATTCACTTGTCGTGGTTTAAGTCCAGCCAGCAAAATCAACCAGAAATCAATTATTTACAAGGTTCTAATCTGCTTTCAAAATTCCTCTCTCCTATTTTTCTTTCTTGAATGGAAAATATCTATTGCAACCAAGATTTAATTGCAACACACAGAGGGCACTCACTAGCAGGGCTTCCCGCCCACCGCCACCCCCCCCCCCCAATTTTTATTTTCCAGTTGAAATGCTGTGGGTAGCAGAGTAAAGATTATACCATTAAATACATATGTATTTGCATGTTTACATATATACATATATTCACCACTATATCCATATTTATTGACTGGAAATTTCTAAGTAATTAAAAGGAAAAATAATGGGAAGCTTTTGCAGGTGGAAAGTGAACGTACTTACAGAAGCTCTAAGGAAATTATCGTTGTGCTAATACAGTGCTACCACTGTTGAAGAAAATAGAGAGGATGTGATGACTCTATAAATATACACACTATTCTTCCAGAATTCAGGACACTGTACATCACTGCATTCTTATTCTGCCTCATTTAATACTCACAGACAGACTGTAAGAAGGTTCCAGTATCACTGGCACTGACATCTTCCCTTGAAGATTCAATTTGGTTAAGTAAAAAATCTTTTCTCCCACAACCCTCTCTTTTTTCATGCGCCGTACGCTGTAGAGTCTGAAGCGAACCGCATAATTCCCAATCATCTCAGACTCCACGTGACTGAATTTGAATGTCTCTGTGAAGACAGGGCACGGTCCCCGCTGGATGCTGGTTTTTGCTCTCTGCTTCTTTATGGGGAGAAGAACTAGGTGTACTTGCCACGAGCTTCCACCTGTCCTGCTGTAAGTGGGAATGTCTGTGACAGCTGTCACTGTCACCAAAAGCTTCTGTTCCTGTGAGTCATAGTCAAAAGTCACATCCAGTGTGCCGTATTTAGCTACTGGCTCAGGATCAAAAGGTTTAGGAAGCTGTGAAGACGATCCTCGAGCTGACATATCCTGAAGAACAGGAAGAAAAAAAAAAAAAAAGCTATTTATTTATTTATTTCTTGTATTCTATTATTAAATCTAGCATGGAAATATATAGCTTTCTCTAAGCAATATGGAGGGACTATGATCATCGTATTCCTTTCATACACAAGGTACTTAAACACCGAGAGGAGATGGCTGACTAGCAGCCAAGAAAAATTCAAAAGCCTTTACCTGGCCAATACTACCAAAAGCCAGGAGCCAATCAGATACAGCTCAGATTAAACTGGGATCCATTTCTCATCTCTTCTCTGTGCCCGACATGTTAAAATGCATATACATTTGCTATGAGATAAACTACCTCATTTCAGTGCCAGTACGCACACATTTTGAAGTGAATATTATTATTAGAGTTGTTTAAGAGCTGACTAGTGATTTGAGAGCACGGTGAGACACAGCAAAAAATACAGGAATTCCAACACCTACTTGCACATGTAGCTCTTGTTGCACCCCACAAGGGTTCTATGCATGTGCCAAAAATTATCATGGTTTTCTTAATGCAATTTTACTGGAACTGTGTCAGATGCATCTGTAAGATGCATCCTGAACATACCTTCGGAACTTTCTGTAAACAGCATCAGTCCTAAAACTGCATTTCAAACTTAAAATTAAGAATGTTTATTGTGACTTCAAATTTGCACAAAATATAGATGCCCTACATTGTTACAACAGCTAGTTTGATAGTGATACTGAAAGACAAAATACCTACAAGTGCAGGTCAACCTACTGTTCATAAGCTATTCCAAGTATGTAAACCAAATGTATTTCCTGCGTATTATCATATTATCAAAGATACGCTGGTTCATGTAAATGAATAGATATCATAATAAACCCTTTTGGATTAAAAAATGTCATGTTCTTATTTTAAACCAGTTGCTACACTGCTATTGGAATTTGTTCCTCTGAAAGCTTTATTCTTCAAGTTGTTGAGTGGCTATAAAAAAAAGCTGGCAGTATTCTCAGTTCTTATTGAGTATGCCTACATTAATGACTGGTGTGACACAAAATGGGAAGAACTAGGATTAGATTTGCTGCAATCTGTTAGGGTTTGAGGACCGTATGTACACACCGTGCCTTCACCAGTAATGAAGTTCACACAGATTCTGGTCCTAGCTCATCATCAGGTACATACAGAGAGCTACCTACTGGAGGAAGTTGCAGCTGTGCCTTCCAGATGTTGCATCAACACCCCACGTATGCAACATCAACTTCACAAGAGGTCTACTAAAATAGAAACAACTGCTGACATATCAGGACTGAGCCCTAATATGCACTTCAAATCTTCAGGTAGAGGCAAAAGATAAATGTGTACCAAAAACAGCCTCTTCTGCACGACATCACTAATGTAGCCTTACCATTGGCATCAGTGCAGAAACTGGTTGTTAAAGACTTTTCAAGGAAATACATGTCAGAAGATACGATTTCTTCATAGTAAAAATAAATAGGTATCTTTACAGTTCATAGCAGAGAAAAGGAAAATTAAGTGGACCAAATCTCTATACTACCATTAATAATCTAAAAGAAATCTTTGTAACGATTCCCTCCTTCTGTCCCTCTCTTCCCCAAAGATGTTTTACGTTATGGGGTGTTCAGTTTGAAAGGTGTTAACACACTATTTTTGGTTTTGTTTTTTATTTGGGTGATTTGAAAAATTATGTGGAAGAAAAAGAATTTTGACTACAGTCATTAGAGCGTGATGAAGTTTTCTGCCTTAAAGAAAACTACAAAGAACAACCTGAAATCCTATTTAATAATTTCTGACAAACTAAATGAATGAGGTGCAATATCAGTGTTCACGTAACTGTGCAGTCATCTTTAGATAACAAAAGAGCAATGAAAAGGTTGCACTGCATGATGCTTCAGAACACTCAGCTGTTATTATTTACCTCTGGACTAAGGACAGCTGTGCTATCACTTGGCACATCCTCTTCGTATCCTTTGTTATGAAAGCTTTCTATTTCGTGCCCCGTGCTTCCCTCACTTGGGCACTTATATGAACATCTTGGACTGTTGCTACACTGGGAGAATTCACATTTACTATCTCCGACTTCTGAAGGTGTACACGAAAGATGGGGAGAACCACTATCATCCTGGTATGGAGGTGGCTGCAGTTCATCCAGTGGAGGTGTTCTTCTCATCCTCTGAATGCAGTTCGCTGCAAAGAAGTGAAAATTCTTTACTTACTTTGTGATTATTTAGTGTTGAAACACTTCTGTGGAAAATGGTCAGCCTAAATATCTGGACAGAGTGTTTAAAAAATCTATAAATGTCTTTTTTTTTTACTTTACATTTCAAATGAGAGAAAAAATACTACTGAAGCATTTGTTAAAAGATGGACATGAACAATCTCTCAGATGAAAGAGAATCAGATAAAAGCCAAGTATTAAGTACATAGTCACAATGAATTTTGTAAAGCATATATAAATCAATATAGCACAAATATGACATGACAAAAATTCTAGGCTTGAATTTCAGGGATGCTTACCTTGCAAAAACTTTTGGATATCTTAAGCCAGATTCTGTTCAGGTGGAATGTAGACCAATTAAGGAAGCAAAATGCACTCCCTAAAGCCATTATATCAAACTTCTGATTACCTCCCATGCAGTTGCTCACCCAGGGAGATATTAAATTAAACTCTGAAGAAAGATAAGGTACCAACAAAGGCAGACACAAGCCTTTTCACACAAGTGAACTCTGCTCACTGGTGAATTTAACAAGTGAAGCAGTGTCTCAGATTCTTTATTACTTGTTAAGGGCAGCTAAAAGGTATGTATCTGGTGTCTAGAAGTTAGACACTAGATCCAGTCACTAAAGACAGTGGAAAAAGGATCATGAGCAATCTTGTGCTTGGGATGAATACTTGATGCTGACCGTCTTTGCTTCTCACACTAGATAGATAGATAGAAATGTGGTTATATATCTCCTCAGAAAATAAACCAGATGCATGGCTATGGATATAGAAAGTTAATTCAAAATAATTACATTTCAATTTTTGATCTCATATTGTGCTATGCAGCATTACACAGCTGCTAGAATTGGGAGAAGACAGCAAGGCATGCAGTAGTTGAAATGAAAGGAATACCAAGAACAGGTAAAAACCTGTATCACATTTTGTTTACACCTTCTGTAGAGATTTTAACGAAGATTTCAATGCCCCTCATACATAGAATTAACTTATACACAAAAGTTTTAAAGCAACAATGTTTTCTGGTGTCAGACATATCACTTTCACCCACAGAAAAATCTGCCAAACAACGAAGTTAACAAAAGTATTAACACTAGAACAATATAAGCTTTGATTTCAGATTCATCTAAGAATGGAAAAGATTTTCTTTCCCACATGAAAAAGGTGGTACATTTTAGCTTCATAAGAAAATTTTTGTATATAGGATTGCCCTGTCTATGTCCTAAATTCTCATCAAGGAAATAAACCTTTTAACTGCTTCAGAGGCAATTGCCAGTTATTCAACATATCACAGAAACAGAGCATGCTTAAGAGCCACCCTTTATGGAATAAGGCTGGAAAGGCAGTAGTGTGTTTCTGTTGTTTCTAAGGCTCCCTTTTGTTCTCCTTTCCTTTGGAAGTCTGGGCTGTATCCAACTGTGGATATACTGGAACATTTCACAGCAACAGGGATGATGGAAACCCAAACCACCGTTGTTTCAGTGCATACTGCCCATGGGAAGGAAACCCAGGCACATGGGCTAGAAGGGAGCCAATGTGCACTGCAGATCCCCAGGGCTGGGCAACTGAAGGACAGTTTATTATGGAGCATAGCTACTGCATGGATAAACATATAACTGGGGAATGCAGGGCTCTTCTCTATTTCACTGGGCTCCTAATGGAACTCCTCTTAGCTTTAGCTAAGGCAAATCAGTAACTCAAACACTCTTACAGATGACACTGCTGTCAAGAATCCTCTCTTTGATAAACCCATCAGAGCCTGCCTACCATTTAGAGTGAGTCCAAATTACTGTTACAGTGCTCCTGTAAAAGGTCTTTTGCTGTTAGTTAGCCCAGTGTCACTAACTCTTGAAACTCCAGTTCCAAGGGCTGGAAAGGAAAACAGAGCAGGCAGGGGATCCTATACCTGAAACATAGTCATCAGTCTAGCAGATACACATAAAACCTTACCTACCAAACAGAGTGAAGTGGGACAGTCAGGATCTTGAAATCACCAGGCAGCAATAGTGAGAAAGCTTTATTTGCAAAACAGAGAGATATGGGAAAGCACTTTGGTTTGGGATTTTTGCTGAGGTTCTGTTGATTTTTTATATTAGATAACTTGTGCCCATGAAACTAGATAGACATAATTTTAGAATCTAAACTGATACTTTTATCACAATAATCTCCTTTGACTCTCTATACCATGAAAACAGGACTTCCTTTTCATACTTTATATAATGAAATACTCTAGCAAATTTAGAGCAACGACATTTCTGCTTGTTGTTGCTAAAAGGCAACAAACAGCATTAAATGAGACAGTAACCACCATGCAGCTATGACTGAGTTTCTTTCTTTTCACTTGTAGTCAAGTCTGCAAAGACTTTCAAACTCCCAGCTTTTTCCACAATCTAATGAAATGAAAGCGTGTCTGGGTAACTATCAACACCATTATTGTCTTACAGGAGTAAATAAGTGATGGTGTGACTCACTCTTTTCACTTTGATGAACTCCATTATATGTCCCTGTGGGAAAACTGCACAGGCTGTGTGGCAGAAAAGGTACTCTTAATGTAGGTGGGAAAAAAGTGAAGAAAAGAAAATTCTTATTAACCAGCTGTGATTCGAAAATCTCAGAATAAGCTGAAACACTGGGACAGGGTTTAACTGTTTAGTTTGGAAAGTTTAGTTTACCAGCCAGAGCAGGTAAATTCTTAAAACAAATAGCCCGGTTTAAAAATCTAAGGACACCTCTGCCTAAAAAGGTAGAAAATGGTTTTGAGCATTCTTTACATAAGAAGATATCGAAGCTTTCAAATGAATTTTTAAAGTGGAAATGATAATTTAAAATTAATTTGCCCTCCCCACAGTAAATGATGCAATAAAATGATGGATTCATGTTACAGCTCTCTGAAAATTCTGCAAATCTGAGTTACACAAAGACATTCTAATGACTAATGATATCAAAGACAAATGATATCACAGACAGAAGTGAATACAGCAACACTGAATAGCTGACACTGGTTATTCTCCTTAAAAATTACACAGAAGTAACGACTAACTTCAACAATCAATCCATCAACAAACTTTTGCGTATGTATCGAAGTTTAAAATACAAAACCACTGCTAATGCATGCTGGCCTAACTGATTGTATTGGAGAAAAACGTTTGGAGCTCAAAGGAAAGCATGTTCTGAAGTGTTAGCACGTCTACATATAGAATCACTGCCTCTAACATACATTGCACCTTTCATTTAAGGTGTAAACTTAGACACAACTACACTGGCACATACCTGCACACTGACAAAGCCAAAGAATACCCTCCAAAGACCACTGTATGTGGCCAATAACAGCTGCTAAAGAGTTACTCTTAACTAGCAAATGGTTACAGTGAAAATCTAAAACGAATTGTTGCATCGTTTCTATGCAGATTCCCCAAGAAATTTTCCAGTCTCAAACCAGATAGAAAATAAATTTTGACAATTCCCCCAATTAAATTAATCATATTAAATTACCATCCCAGTTTGGACTAGACAAAACCGAGCCAAAACATAACCCAAACCTGGAAGAAACAAACACAGAGAAGCCAAACTGGGTTTAGTCTGAGGTTCCTACCAGCCAGAAAATGCCAGAACAGAGGAAAAACAAATTAGAAAGAAAGATCCCACATCCAGTTTTCTCTACCCAAAGTATGTGAAATGCCTTCATATTCTCATAATGTATTGTTATTAAACTAAGTTTTTTAGTAACAAATATTTAATAAACTCTGAATTGAGAATCCAGTGTATTGCTGTCAATAGGCAGATTTGAATATTCAATCTTTTGAGGGTTAACTGCCTTAGTTAAAATTTTCACCCTTCTTTAGTGGGCTGGGAAAACACTCATACAGGGGTAATAATGAAGTCCTTGCTGAAGAAACCAGAACTATAAGTGAAATACCTGACAAACACAAGCAGATTAGCACCTTGCTGGTACACTCAGAAATTACAGCATGTAAACTGTCATTAGCACATTTAAGTCAGAAGTAAATAAATACCTTCTCTTCACTACTGTTTGTTAAACAATGAAGGTTAATCTGTTTTCCCAAGTCCCTGCACTGATTGAAAGCCCAGGGGAGATGACACACATCCTGCCATCAACCTCAGGGGACTGTCAGTGAGATGTGACACAGCAACCTAGGCCAAAACGTGCATTCCTGGAACATATGGTTGGTAAGTATGAAGAAAATACACAAACTTTCCCAGTCATTTTTCTGAATGGAATCACAGTTTAAAGATAATAACAGGCTGAGAACATTGGGGCTGTTCAGCCTGGGGAAGAGAAGCTGCGTGGAGACCTCAGAGCAGCTTCCAGTGGCTGAAGGGGGCTACAAGGATGCTGGAGAGGGACTCTTCATCAGGGACTGGAGTGATAGGACAAGGGGTGATGGGTTCAAACTGAAACAGAGGAAGTTCAGGTTAGATATAAGAAAGAAGCTCTTTACTGTGAGGGTGGTGACGCGCTCACACAGGCTACCCAAGGAAGTGGTAAATGCTCCATCCCTGGCAGTGTTCAAGGCCAGGTTGGACACAGGGGCTTGGAGCAACCTGCTCTAGCGGAAGGTGTCCCTGCCCGTGGCAGGGGGTTGGAACTGGATGATCTTAAGGTCCTTTCCAACTCAAACCGTTCTATCATTCTATGATTCCATTTGAACTTTCTACTTCCGATGCTCCTCATTTCTCTTCTCTGTCCTGGTCCCCTGTGGACCACACTAGCTAGGCTACACCACATTCTACCATAAAGCCGGTCATGTTCCCTTCCACGTTTACAATGTTTAGACTTTGCTATTTTAATTGATTTTCCCAAAGGTTCTCAGTAGCACAAACCTAAGTTTCTTTAGCCTGTATTTCCTGAGTCATTCCAAGAACATCCATCTCAATGTATGGGAAAAGAAACTATCCTTTTGGTTTTAATTCTCCTGTCTCAGGAGCAGTAATTAACTATGCTTTTGCAACTTGGAGTTTCTCATATATATCACTTCTTTAAATATTCATACTATTGTGGGAGGCAACAACATTTTTTTGGCAATCTGGTTTCCAGTTCCTTTAAAACAAATAATCACTATATAAATTCATAATTTTAGCCAGTCATATTTTGTAATTAGCAGAATATCTTCATACGCAAACAGTATCTTTTCTTCCTCTAACATATCTCCACATACACTAATGCTTCATAATTATTTCTTTTTTTAATCTAACACGAATTTCAAGTTTTCGAGCCTTCAAGGGGTTCTATGTAAATGTTAAGACAATTTAAATAAAACATAAAATGAAACACATGTTTAAAATTAAAGAAACCTTTCTTATTCTGGATGATTAAATACCCTTAGAGATTTCTCATCTGCAGTGCAGACAGCCCAAATGGAATTTTCATGTTTGAACTTTTCTACTATCCAAAAATATTATGTTGACTGAATTACCCCACATTACGAGAAGTATAAAATATAAACATTAAATATTGAATGAAACCTTGGGGCTCTCCTTCCTTTAAAATGAAAAGCTTACATGCATCTTCGTGAGGAAAAAAACCCCCATATTATCTCACCATAGAACAAATTATCTTAGCATTATTCTACTTCTTTTCCAAAAGAGTTATTAAACAAGTCTTGCTTAATGAAAGAAGGGGAATATGGGAGTGGTATGGGGTTGTTATGAACAATAGAAAAACATCTTTAATGAACTTTCTTTTTGCATTTGCCACATTTTAGACTTTTATTCACAGCTCAACTATCTTCTACATTAAGCAATTCACCAGTAAAGAGGAAAAGTAATCATATCTCTTTGTTATTCTTGGTATTGTCTGCAGTTTGGTTTTGGGTTTTTTTCCAGTAAAAAATAGTTCTCTTTTGTTTCCTAATATTTAGAAAATTCAACATACTAGGAGCTTAATCCCAGACCTGTGGAAATCAAAACAGTGTTGTTACCATTTCCATCTGACTTCACAGGAAGTTCTTAGCACTGCATTTTCCTCACCTTCTAAGCTTAATTCTACTAGTCATTCATGTAAGAAAAAGATTCTCTTTTGTTTTGGTTGTATTTTTTTTGTGTTTTTTTTTTAATAAAACTAATAAAATAAATATCGAATTATCTCTATGTCCAGTTCTTAAAGCTTCAATTTTCTTCCTCAGGAAAGGTCTAAAATCAACTGAAGTTAGTGATGTTCGTCTAGTGATTTTTTATTTCCTTTTTTTCCTGTTGACACCAGGACCCTGCAGAACCATAGCTTGGCTTTGCTGGCTGACAAAAGAAATTTGCCTTTCTCTGCACTTACTAGAGCACTTCCCATTTGCAAGAATTTATGGTCTATTTTACAGAGCAATACAGAAAAGCACTGCACTGGTGAAAAAATCCAAGCTTTCTTGTTCCAAAATGAGCCCAAATTAGAACATTTAAACTACAAATACATTATTAAAGCATTATAGTGAACTAACTGTCAAAGGCAGTCTTTTGTTTCTTTCCCAAATATTTTGGTCGTCTTTCAATGAAAATTATACATTAGCATCTCTTGAATTCATTTTCTTTCAATTTAAGTATCGTTCTCTGCTTCCTTATACAGCATTTCTACTAATTTGGATAGGAAGGAATTGTGCTACCTGGTTCTGGATTTACACTTTCCACCTGTGCAAAATAAATCTAAATACTGCTAGAATGTTTAATCTCTTATTGATGCAAATATCAATCGATCAAGCTTTCAATAACATATTTTTATTTACTTATTTATTTAATCTTTTAAAAGCAGACTTCAGAAACTCCTTTTCTGAGAGTACATCTGGCTTTAACGCTTTTTGAAGCAGTGATCTTTAAAAAGTGAAACTGTACAGCTGTTTGCTTTCACTTCCATTACTTTATGTCCCTAGGTAAAACATTTGTCCTAAGTGTGTTCACTCAACTTCTTAGGTAGAAAAACTTATTTTCTGTTCCAATTAGATGCTGGTTTCACCTTTACTGTTTACAAGCAGCCAACTTTCCTTTATGTTACTTTTCAGGTCACAGAATCATAGAATCAACCAGGTTGGAAAAGGCCTTTAAGGTCACCCAGTCCAACCGTTCCCCAGCACTGCCAAGGCCACCACCAACCCATGGCACTGAGGGCCTCGGCTACACGGTGTGTGAACACTTGCAGGGACGGTGACTCCAGCACTGCCCTGGGCAGCCTGTTCCAATGCCTGAGCACCCTCTGGGGAAGGAATTGTTCCTCAGCTCCATCTAAACCTCCCGTGGTGCAGCTTGAGGCCGTTTCCTCTTGTCCCATCCCTTGTTCCTTGGGAGCAGAGACCGACCCCTCCTGGCTCCATCCTCCTGTCAGGCAGTTGCAGAGAGCGATAAGGTCCCCCCTGAGCCTTCTCTTCTCCAGACTAAACCCCCCAGGTCCCTCAGCCGTTCCTCATCACACTTGTGCTCCAGGCCCTGCACCAGCTCCACTGCCCTTCTCTGGCCCCGCTCCAGTACCTCAATGTCTCTCTTGCAGTGAGGGGCCCACTATGTTGGCTAATTTCATAAACGAACAGGTATTCCTTTGCATCTGTGTTCACTGTTCATTTTGTCCATGTTATCACAATCGTTATAAAAATACCACTTCCAAAAAGGCAGTAAGTTAAATGAATTCATAGAGTCTTACTTTTTATTTCCCCTTTCTCTCTTAAAATGCACTTGAAGTCCTGCTTGCTGAAGCTGATTGACAACCGGCTTTGAAATCTTAAGAGTGTCTTGGTGACAAGGAAATGCCTTTCATCATCTCTGTGAAAATTCACCCAAATTTGACTACCTATCTCACCAGCATTTACAGATGCTTTACAGAAATTCAGAGCTTAACAGCTAAAAGCTTTGAAAACTCTGCCCACTGTAAACCATCTCAGGCCCCAAGAATCCCCATTTCTCATCAGTGTGTGCCCACTAGCGTCCCCTCATACCTCTGGGCAGAAGCACATAGATGTGGGCTTAGGAAATACTTTCTTGTTATTGCTATGCTTCATTTGAGTTCAATTTTCATTTTAAATTACAGTTGCAAATTCCAGGCCAGTTTAATACTAGTACAGCTGCAGCATTAAGCACAGGAATCGAGCAGCAGGATAAGTGCTGAAAGGGTGAAAAAGATCCCACAGAGGTCTAGAATCAATTCCCAGTGAAGTATTGTAACACACAGCTAATATTCCTGTAATGTTCCTGCTCTCATTCTACTTGGTCTCAAAAGAGGAAGGCAAGAATGGTTAGAAAGCAAGATGAATGTTATGTGTATAATTTTCTTGAACATTTCATATTTTTGCAGCTCATTTCAGGCCTGCTTCTTTTTCTTATTTGACAAAAATAAAAAAAAAAAGAAAGAATACAAAGTTTTCTAAGCAATACAGAAACCCCCTCTAAGATCTCAATAATTATTCATTTGATGATATAAACAAGATCCATTCAGCAGTATAAACTGCACTTAAATGCATTGCTTAACTATTAGAATGCCATTATTCCTTTTCCCTTTATTAGTTTAAATAAGATACAATTACTTCCTTTAGTGAGAACTCCTTCTGCAACTTAAAATGCAATAACTTAACCATTCCTTGAAAACAGCTGCAGTTCGTCATTTTTTTCAAAACCATTATGTAAAGTTCCCTAGTATTTTAGCTGTTTATTACTACCCTAGCTGGTGAAAATGAACCAGAAAAGACATTTTCCATCAAGAACTGCTTCCAGAATAGGAACACAAGGCATGCTTTGATTCCTTTGCCTTATTTTCACAGCAGTTTCAAGGGATACTCTGTTGGAGTGAGTCACTAACACAGAGCAGCACAATGATTCTGTACAAAGTATTTTGGTAGGGCATGGGTTAAATTTTCTGCCCATCTCCTTAAGATATTGCTATGATCCAAATTTGGTATCATGTAACAGTTAACCCATGTAAGTGAAATATATATTATGCTGAACAACAGTACTACTATCATAGTAGAAGTTAACGTGTTTGGCATTTTACAGATGGAGAACTAACGCACAGGTTTAAATAAGAGGTAAAGATTGCTGTGAACCTCACTCAGAAGCGCTCATAATCACAATAAGCTTCCAATGAAGTGTGGAACTAAACCCAAGTCTTTAGACTAGTACCCTAGCCATTTCTTCTGGGTTTTATTCTTATTTCTTATTTTTACTTCAATCCTTTTAAATTATTATTAATCTAAAATTCACCTGAATTGTGTACCACCACCAACATGGAAACCTCCAAGACACTAGCTTCTTAAGATATACCCCCACAGAATTTTCCATTATCATCAGCTCTGTAGTGGAAGAGAAGGAAGAGAAAACAAAAAATACAATATTAGGGTGGGGAAAAAAGTAAAGGGAAGTAGAAAAACAAAACCCAAAACAAAGCCAAAAACCAACTGCACACAAAAACCCCAACAAAACAAAACTGAAAAGGCAAAAAGAGAAAGTAGATGCAATGATTCAGAAAGAAGTGATAGGTTGGTGATAAATGAAGAAAGGAAAGAAATAAAGGGGGAGAAGTTTAGTAGATCTGTAGAGAAAATGAGAAAAAGAGCAGAGAAAGGAATAAAGAACAGACAAGCTGCAAACAGGGATGAAAAATTACAGCTAAAATAACAAAGCAAAAATGTCAGAAAGAAAGGTGAAGGAACGGGAAAAATAAAACAACACGTGACATGCCAAAAAGTGGTTCAGATCTGAGAAAAAAACAATGTCAACAGAGCAAAGAGATAAAAAAGAGAAACCAGTGGTATCTGATGGGTGGGAATATCCGTATTTGCAGGTGAAAATCTGCACAACCTAGAGAACACAGCGTTACATTCCAGGAGAGGCAAGACATTTCTCAGAACAAGCACTTATTTTTGTATTTCTGTTTTAGATTTATGACTATTTTTCCTTTTGAGTGGGGAGACAGTGGTAATTATTTGTCCAGATCCTGAGATTCCAAAGGACCTTGATTTCTCTCATCTATTCAGGCACTTTTCCCCCTTCTTTCTTTGACACACTGGCTCAGTGGCTTGCTTTAGTAAACCAGACTGTATTTCCTGCAGTACATTAGAGTATTCCTGCAAAAAGGATGCTAGAGAATTCAGATTTTCTTCTTTTTGAAGCAGCTCTCATAACTTGACCCAATAAAAAGCAGCTAGAACACAGAAAAATCAAGGACAATCTCAGTCTGCAGGAGTAACTGCTCCAACAGAAGGAAATTGTCTATATATGCTCAAGAACTCATCTAAAATCTTTTAGATATTAGTGTATGCTTAGCAATAATGGCACTAGTACCACTTTTAAGGCCAACTGTCCAGAAAAAGAAAGACAAAATAGACACTGTGAAATCACAGGCAATAGATACAGTTCAAAAGCAAGGTATCTTTCCCTCACACACTCAGTAAGAAGGCTACAAATTCTGAGAGAAGGCATGGATTAAGCAGCAGCGAGCATGTCAGACTGTTCCACTTACTCCAGCAAGGCCTCAAACAAGTTTCTCCAGGCATAAAGAAGCACAATTACTCAAAACTAAATTTCTTGCGCTTCTTTGTGGAGCTTCTGAGACCCCCCATTGTCACAGCTTTACTAGGCTTATACGTAATACATGATGTAGCTGTTGCTATGTTCCCATAGTTGTCACATATTTCACAAAACAGGCAATTTTCTGCATGTTGACAGGACCAGATGAATATGAGTCTGACTGGTGAAGGTATTTTCAGCCAGCCATAGCACCAGTCACAAGAGCTACACAAGAGCTTATAGAATCGTAGAATAGTCAGGGTTGGAAAGGACCTTAAGATCATCCAGTTCCAAACCCCCTGCCAGGGGCAGGGACACCTCACCCTAGACCAGGTCGCCCGAGACTGTCCAACCTGGCCTTGAACACCGCCAGGGATGGAGCATTTACCACTTCCCTGGGCAACCTGCGCCAGGGCCTCAGCACCCTCACAGGGAAGAACCTCTTCCTTATATCTAACCTGAACTTCCCCTGTTCAGTTTGAGGCCATTATGTGGATGACAGAACAGTGGCCATGCTGTGTATTGGAGACAGAGGGCTCATAAAGTCTACAGAATGATGCTTCGGTCCTCGACCACCAGTAGGAGAGGAACTGATCTTCCATGTCATCCACTCAAAGAAATGACAGTACTGAACAACCAAGAATGAGCATCTTGACCCATTTAACTTCCCAAAATACTAACTGCGAAATCATGATCGTGGTTATACCTACAATACTAATACTAATATATTGTTATACCTACAATACTAAACATACTAGCTGTTGTGACCGAGTAAAAACATGCATATGCATCAAAATTCACTTCTTACAGATCTTTCTTATACTAGCAAAAATTTATATACCCAATTTGAAATTACTGTTTGATGCTGCTTGTTGAGTAAGAGCCTTAAAGGTGATGCACAGCAGTTAATTAGTAATCAAAGTCTGACAGCTACAGCTGCAAAATGTTTGTATGATAATTTCAAAATTGAAAATGATTTATTTCACTCTACATGAAATTAGTGTACACTCATTAGAGAGTCAGTGATTAACTTGAAAAGTACTACTGGAACAAATCAGGAACTTTGCTGCAACATCAGAAAGTATACAAGATATGCCTCCAGACCTATTGCCATCTCACCCTTTCTCATACTTTGGTGTCAGCAAAGTTTTTAGATCTTAATATTACAATTGAAAATATATTCAGCAGATTCATAACACAGTTCATAACCTGCATACTAATTTTTTCAAATCTCAGCATTATGAGTTTAAACTACTTTATTAAGCTATATATAAAACTAATACATAACTGATATAAGTGCATGCTGCAAGAAAGGAAATTCTGATTAAGTATCAGGAAAAAACACTTTGAATGTGTCAAATGGCTATAGACTGGAAGAGGTTACCCAGAAAGGCTGAGTAATCAACAGCCTTGAAGATTTTAGGGACCTGAGCAATCTGGTCTAACTTTGAAGTCAGCTCTCTCTGAACCAGGAGATCATACTAGATGACCTCCACAGGTCCTTTGCAACCTGCTATTCACTGGTTCCACAATGCATACTGAAAACCTCAGTTCAATACTATAATAAGGAAGGATGGGGATCATCTCAAATATCTATAAAGCTCCTTCTATAATACAGCAGTTTAACAATTCACTGGCAAGTACAACTCCTCTGCAAACGCTAGTTACATTACACGTCCTGCATTAAATTCATATACCTACCAGCATAGTACTTTCATTGTTAAAAACAAAACAAACCCCCAAAAACACCATCACCACAAAAAAACTCAACCCCAAAGAAACGCATAATACAAGGAGCAAAAGAGATTCAGAATACTTGGTAAACTGGCAATGTTCTACTGCAGTATACCTTGTGGCTGACTAGTTTTAGACAACGTAGTATCATTCAGATTTTTACTTTGCTAAAATGAACACGCCAAGATACAGACTTTTAAGTTAAAAACATCCAACCAATAGTTTACACGCACATGGACATATATGTAAACACACATATATACATACAAACACACCTCCGTCGACAGGAACAATTGAAGTTTTATGAAATATTCAATATAATTAAGAATACATTAAGAAGGTAATATCCATTACAAACTGCTGCTGTTAGACAACAAATATTGATCTTTGTAATTTATCAAGTGAAAAAGCCTTAATTTGCTTGTTATTCAAACTTTAACAACCAGTCTGCTTAGATGGCAGAAAGAAAAAAACCCACAGCATTTGCTATCACTTTGCATTAACATTTTGACCAGTCAACAATTCAGCAGTGACGAAATGTGCAGTTTGATACGAAGTAAAACAAGGCTATTTAAATAACTCAAAATAAGAAATGGGTATTGAAACATTAGAATTTTGATAAGCGATCACAGCTGCACTAGAATTAGTTTCTATAGCAACAGAGGAAATAATGTGGAGAAATGCACTGCAATACAAGATGGATTCCTTACAAACACTGCTGTTCAAATAGAAAACTTTAGAATTATTCACTGTATTAAAATATTTCTATTAAAATGGTTATTCAAATACCCTATACCTTGTACTTCATACATGGTTCTATTTTCCTTCTCCAGGATTCAATTCTAGTCTATCCATTGAGGTTTCATACTACATTTTCACACTTTGCCCATTGCTTACCTTCCTATTTCAAAATTAATTAAAGTGACTTATTCTGGAAGATACAGTATCTTCGATCTCAAACTAATCTACATTTTCACTCCTTTTTTTATTATCCCTACCTAGAAGCACTCATTACATTGATTTTCCCAGCAGCGCACTTATAAAACATAAGAGAATGCTTTGCACGTGCTATTCATAAGAAGCTGCATCACAGCCACGAGAATTAACATCAGTATGGAACTTCTGAAACTTGGGAGTCACATGAGACTTGCATCGGCTTTTATCAGCGTGTGCTCTCATGTCCTAAGCATGATTAAGAAACCACAGCAAATCTATTAGTATTCATGGACCGAATACGCAAAAGATGGTAACATAAAAGCTTTTCACTTGAGCACATCTTTAGATTTCAAACGTTGCTCATTTCTAACACTACAAGTTATTGTTTCATTGCATCATCTCTGAATCTAGCTATTTTTGGCAACTAATTAAAAGCATATGCCTGAACCTTTTATGTATTTTGCCCTTATAATGAGACCTATTACTCTGGCTTATTCTATCCTTTTGAGTTCCAAAGTATCTTTCAAGTTACCATGGATACAAGTGATATGCTTTCTCCCACAACTGCTTTGTGTGCCTTATCAAACACCAGAAAACTGACACAGTAGGAATCTGAGCCATCTATACAGGATGAATATCTAACCCCTTGAAGCGTTCCTTTTCCCCCCTCCAAACAAGAAAAAAAACCGAGGTATGCCAGATACTAACATCTGTAATGAAATAAACAAGCAGCTTCTTATCTAGCTGAAATCTAGTACTTTTGCTCAAGGCAAACACAATGAAAAAAGGTGCAGACATAAAACAATTTACTCTGATCAACCCGGAAAGAGTGTTCAAATGAAAATGGGAGTACACAGAATCATTCCGAGTTTGCTGTTAATATTTTGAGTTGACAGAGTTTAAGTATTTCTAGATCAGTATACCCACTGGAGGTGTAAAACACAGCAAATTTCAGCACACACTTCAGAAAGGAGTTGCAGAAACACTGTATGCAACTCCAAGATTACACATAAATAGAGTAAATAAAACTCCCTTAAAAAGAAATTGTTTAGCCTCTTTATACCAATTTATTATGGACATTTTCAAATGCAAATTGCATTCCAAAAGCTGGGAACGATTTGTACTAATCAGTGAAGAAGAGGGCAGTTAGTAAACTGATTTTCCCATTATGTTTCTGTTTTCTGACCTCTTCTTAAAAACAAAGGACCCTCCCACTCAGACAGCAAAATTTACATGGGATTCAAAACCCAAGTGATGATACTAATATAATCTGAATTAATGTATGAAAAATAAAGGGGAATAATAAAGAAGGAAAAATAAATTATTGTAATATGAACTCGATACAAACTCATTCAGAACCATCTCCAAACTTTCAATGCATTAAATCATGGAAGACATCAGCTGCACAAATGAGTGCCATTATGGGAACTGAGAGCTAGCGAGCCAGAGAAGAACAGGCAGGCAAATGCTGTTCTGGGCCCCTTTCTCTCATTTATCTGAACTTCTCTAAGAATTACAGCAAAACACTCAACAAAAAACTTACTTGACTTATTGACCCACAAGGTCAGCCTTGCTTTAAAATATAGAGATTATGAAGCATAGTATCTGAGCCAGAGACACTGAAGCATAAAAACCAGACTCTTACCCTTGTTTGTACTAACATGAAATACCTGTTCTCATTTTGGAAAGTTTTCTACAAGCACATATGAACTAAAGACATATTAAATACTTTCATTTTTCTAACAGTGCCAGACTTACGTTTGCATGGATTTCTTAAGATGCATTTCTTTTAACTTTTAACTTTAACTTTGAAATGTCTCAGGTTATGATGCTTCCTTCTGGGGATGAAACTCATCCTTATAATGTTTTTACTGTGCACATTCAACTAGAATTAAATCTCTTCCCTCTCCCTCCCTCCCTCCCGAAAACTTCTTTTAAAAGTAACTGGAAGCTAGACAACAATGAAAAGGAACTCAAAATTAACTGCTACATTGTGGTATTTATGGTAAGTCATTTATATTATCAAAATATTACTAATTCTATAGTTTCATGTTGGAACCACTCACAAAAAATCCCTGAGCATCTGGAAGAGTGGAGATATTTACACAATGGCTCTGTACTCTTGCCACTACATTCACCATTACACATACAATAATTTCTCCTCTGTATAATATTCTCCTGTATTATCTGCACTGTGCACAAAAGCACACAAGAGATCCTCCATTCCTCTCTGAGGAGAATTCAAGTGCAAACTAGTATTTTTTAGGAAGGAACCACCACTGATACCATCCTTCATAAAAGGGTTCTTAAGTTCTTCCTTCACAGAATCTCCAAGTTATCTGGAAATTGCCACTGTTGTTCCCTACATCTCTTGAGGCCAAAAGTTTGCCTTTAACACTTATGATAACTACTGGTTTTATTTCCAGAGATTTTCTGCTTTTACAGCCCCATCTTGTTAACAGGAAGGAAAAGGCACCAGGAAAAGCAGATGATTCAGACCAGTGGTTCTCACTGCCAGTGAAAGGAATTTTGCTCTGAACACAGTCAAAGATAACAGCTATTATCAAACAGGGTGATGAGTTTCTCTGAAGGAGAGCATTAGACACTGCGCCCTTAACAGACTCCTCAGTTATAAGGGAAAATCACCATCAACTTGAAACAGCTTTTTTAATTATACCAGATCTACTCAAGAGTTATCTACTGGCCAAATTTTGTGTGGACATACAATCCATGATCCAACATTTGACAGGAAAAGAAAAACAAAAAGATACCAGAGCAGTAAAATCAAATTCATAGAATCACAGACTGGTTTGGGTTGGAAAGGACCTTAAGATCAACCAGTTCCAACCCCCTGCCACAGGCAGGGATGCCTCACATGAGATCGGGTCACCCAAGGCTCTGTCGAACCTGGCCTTGAACACTGCCATCATCTTCAAGAAAGTTTACTTGCAAATTGTCATACGACTATTTCTATAGCAGACTTTTGATTTTCACGCAGCGCATCGAATTGCCATGAAGGCTACATATGCAACAGAAATGCTTCAAAGTATCATCAATCTTAATAAAAGGTAGCATAGCTGGCACTGTACTTCTCATTTCAGAGTTGTCTTGTTTTCTATAAAGATTTCTATAAAGATTCACAGGAACTTGGACAAAATTCTAAAAAGGCGCTACCTGTTTTACATCTTACCAACACGGGGGTTTAGTGCTAAGGATTTAAAAGCCAAGTTTCAGAAGTCATTACACGTACTACTACTAAACTACAGACCGCTAAAATACAGTGATAAGCAAACAACAGATCAGATATGACAGTAACAGGAACTGTGAGATATTGGAAGCCACAGAAAGTTTGAGCAAAATCAAGTAAACAAAATCCCCTGAAGATATGAAGAAATTACTCAAATCCCTCTAATCTTGACCAATTTAAACAGGAATAGACACTGCATCTCTTTTACGCCAAAAGATAAGTTGGCCCTGACCTTTCAGTTCCAAGTGTGTTTTCTGGTACAGATGTCAACTCTCTGTAGTAAACAAGAGCAACTGTGTCAAGTCATGTATGTGAGCTGTGTTTGTTCAGGCTGAGCATTTTCAAAGACAAGAATATCACACCTGAAGTCAGCCTCTTGAAGTGATGAACCTTTTGTAGTTTCCTTCTCCAAGATCTGGATTTTTCAGATACACATGCTCTTATCAGCTCTATTTTTAACCTGCTGCTCATATAGGATACTTAAAATTCTGAACATGTTTACATTATCCATCCAGCAGGCTAATGGAACTGCATACCAGACAGTCATGCATAATTCAAATCAATATCCTCAGGCTTGCAACTCTAAGTCAAAGCTGCCTTTAAATAAGCTGGGTGTGACTTTAACATGAATAAAACGTATCTAATTTTTAACCTTTATCTGACAAATTGATATATTTGCAAAGGAATGCCATAAATCTTCTTTAAAAATTAAAACAAATAATAGAAAATCACAATAACTGAAAAACACTCTTAAGGACAAAATTTAGACTGGTTCCACAAGACTGAGTGCAAAGGTTTCCAGTAGAAAGCTGGGTATTTTTTTTTAAGCAACGTGTACAAACATATACATAAACCCACATGCTGGCAGAATATTAAGTGGTGTGGAAGGTCAACGTAGCAGGATTTCCTATTTACAAATTCAAATATCAAGCTGTAATTGAGTTGGGCATAGGTGACTCCCCACAAAATCTTACACCCAGTTAAGCATGTCTGCTAGCTTCTCTCTAAGGACCAGAATCAGTATTTCCATAATAGAATTATTTTCCCTATGAGTTTTCCTACGTGCTTTCATGAGACCATGATTCCATCACAGCACAGATTACCTTCAGCCACGCTGAAATGACCAGAAGCATGGCAATTACACTAGCTAAGGATCTTTTCCAGCTTACTTGTAAACACAGCAGAGGAAAGGTAATTGGAAACGAAACACCCACCCCACCCCCCAAACACCCCAAACCAAAAGAACAGGCACAAAAAAAGGACATCAAGTTGTATAATATAACAAATCATGCTGTCCCTTTCTCCCCAAGGAAAATATCCAGTAATTCCTAAAAGTTAGGATAACTTTATAACGCAAAATTGTTGTAAGTAGCACATAAGAGTTACTTGAATAAGAAAATAAAAATAAAGACAGATCTTTGCCTCCATAGAAGCTACAGACACAATTTCATGTTGTTTACTTGGATATGATACAGTCCCAATCAATAATATACACAGTTAAAGTAGCTCTGAAAATAGTCATCCTAACAATAAAATAACATGTTATTAGCTACAATTGGTAACATTGCTCATCTTGTACAAGGACAGAATATTCATTAAATAGTTCCAAGAGAATACTTATGATAGAGTTACAGCGTGTCTATGAAATTGATACATATGCATAAGGAAAATAATCTACAATTACTACTACCAAAGAGATGGTTAAAATGGAATGTGATCAGATTATAAAAAACAGTGCTAATGGTAACTGATCTTCAACCTAGGGGAAAAAAGCACAATTGGGAGACAAACATTAGTCTCTAGAGTTAAAAATCTTTTGACCTTAACCTTTAAAGGTAATAAGAACTATCCATTTATCCATAGGCACTATGGAGGAAGAACTGATAAATTGTTCTTCTGTAATATTCTTATGTAAAGTTATAATAATGTTTTTAATTCTCATATTTATGTAACAAGTACTGCTCCATTCTGCTGACCAAGTAGCAGTTGAGTGCTGGGTCTATGCAGGGTAAAATTCCTCTTTTCCAATGCGCCTAAAAATGTCTACTGAGAGGTTTCCAGTCTACTGTTCAATCCTACTTCTCAGTCACTTCATCCATGCTAGAGCCATGGGATCTCTGTAATTCGGGTTAAGATGACCAAAAACTACCTTCTTTTGTCTATTCTGTGGGAGTCTTTCAAAACTAGTCATGTCTCAGGGTATACATGCATAAAGATGAAAGAAACTGCTCCCCTATACACTACATTATACCATAATATAAAGAAAAAAGAATGCCTATACTTCATAGTTTTTAGATCATATTAGTAAAAGAAATAGCCAGTTTTCAATGTGAACATTCTACATTAGCAAAAGCACTAGGTTCATCAAGGATGTGATCTCTTCTGCTGATAGAGTACTATGTCTTGTGTTCATATAAAAAAATCAGTTAGGTAGATGTTATATAGAACAACTGTATCAAATACAATGCCACAAGGAACTATTTCAACCACAAATATCTATGTGAACTTTTCCTAGCTAATGACAGATCTTGATCCTTTCATAAATTCCAGATTCAAATAGAAGAGAGACTTATTAAAATAGTAAGTTTACAATAAAATGGAAACTTTCCTGTAATTATTAATGTATGATCTACATCACTTCAGAGACATCACATTGCTAAGGGTGACTTTCTTCAAAGCCTTCACATCAATGCAAAGGGTATTTCTTCAAAGACTTCAAAATGCTGGCGGGAGGAACCTAATTTGTGACATTGCTTTGCTCACTTGTGCACATCAGGAAAAAAAAGCTTTTTCCCATTGGAGGACAGATTTTCCTCCTCTCTGCTCTAGCTGGAAAAGGAATTCTCCTGTTGAAAATCTTAGCATCATTACTGACTTTGAGTTCTCTTCCTAGTTTTCTTCTCTCGGCGTTAGATGACATACATGCTTTAACAACATCTTTTTCCAGCATCTTCGCTGCTAATCATGGAGTAAGTCCATGATTTCAGAATTATTTATTCTACCAAGCACTTTCATGTGCTTCCTTCAGTTGACAAGATTGTGCACAATTCTGATGTCATCTATCTGGCTTTTAAACTCAACTTCCCAATGTAAATCCATTCTCTTCCAAACTGCGTTTAAACTCAGACGCAGATCTCCTTTGCATTTAAATCCCAGGTTTATGTCTTGCCACCTCTGTAATATTCCTCAAGAAAAAATACAAAAATAACACTAAATTACATATATACTTTCTACCCGTATCTGTGAATTCTGTCCATTCCAGGTGTCCAGACTTTGTAAACACTATGCTTGACTGCCATTCATGCAAGTGAAGAACCACAATCGCAACACGGTCATAGACTAATATGTGAATTATTGCCATAAAATTTCCTTGCTATCAGGAACTTTTCAAAAGACAAAGGGTAACACTTTCTCGGGAAGTAAAAAAAAACCAAACCAAAGATAGATCCGAATTCTACGAAACTGAATAAAAGCAAAAGTTAATCTTTATATCATCTCATTTCTGAAATGCTCAGTTGACTTGATTTTTAACCACCATCAAAAAAACCCCAAACCACAGCATCACAGAAATCAAGTAGAAAGCAACACGAATCAAGTTAGCTCTGGACATTATTCTGCAGATCCTCAAATTACAGACGTATCTTTTCTACTACACAAAACTACCCCTAAAACATTCCCTTGCTATGGCAATGAATTAAACAGCCACACTCTGCAGGGGCTTCAAACCACACGAAATTATCCAATTTTTAAGGGCTTGGAGCTGATGAAGATCATTCCAATTTACCAATACATAGGAGGCAGGCATACACATAATCAGGCATCACTGCACTTTCTCCTTTACCACATGAAGCTTTTTAATTACTCTTAAAATAAAAAGTATCAAGGGTAGATGCCTACATGATAGGAAACAAGCATAAGGAAGCTGGATCGACTACAGAAATACTGTCATAAAAAAACACAAACTTTTTTCTCTCCCCGAAATCTCTAAAAAAAAGTGCATCAAGAATTACATCAACTGATAGTGCACAAGTATTACTAGCTGAGATGATACAAGAATATGAATATCTGGAAAATTTCATAGCTGTAACATGACTCAGCCTTCAAAATACACTCTGAAACGTTTGGGAAACACTGCTCTGAAGATTACTTAAGACTTGTCTTAAGCATCTTTACTGAAGACCCTTTCGAAGTATCTTGATGAAAGTACCATTTCAAGACCTGAGTCTATCCAAAACTGCAGGCCAAAAAGAGTATGGTTTTTTTTTCCAATAGGTATTATGCCAGAGAAATCTCACAGGTAATCTGATAAAAGACACATCAGAGAAAAAGGGGTGGCTACCTTCTTCCTAAACACTCTTTTCCACTTATTTCTAACTCATTTCTTCAAAGCACATTAGAGGAAAAAAAGAAAAAAAAAAAAAGTTAAGTTATGATCTAGTATTCAGTCTTCCAGACTGAATCCTAGTTCAGGGTTCTTATTCCACATAAGCCATCTTCTTTGCCTGCAGTTCTTTGCATCTGAAATGAACAGGTAGATAGAACAATCCTGAGAGAACTTTGTGGACTTATTTTGCTGAACACAATACAACCATACCGAGGCCCTCAGTCTATAATTTTGAAACAGTAAGTTTTCACTCACATATGGCTTGAAAATAGATCTGCTTATATGCAAGGAATAATGATAGAAACTAAACTGGAAAACACACGGATATCATGGGATTCACTGAGTAATCCATTCTTCCTCTCTCAGCCTGCCCAGTGGCTTTCATATTAGCTTAAAAAATCTGAAGAAGTAGGACCCTGCTTTACAGAAGGTATTTACTGAGGAAAACTGCCCCAGGTTGCTTTAACAAACTGGGGAGATTCACCTGTATACCTGTTTTGAGGTGCTTATGAAAGAGCTTTTGGTGTTTATGTTGGGAAGATATTGAAAGAAAATCTCTATGTATATTTCAAGGAGTTCAGTGAAGAGACTTTTCCCAAGACATGAAAACTAACCAGAGAGAAAGAAAAGGCAAAAAGCTGCATAAAGAATCAGCTCCAAGAGATTCAGAAGAACAGTCGCCTTCACGTGCAAAGATTGACACTGAGGAGCAAGGCAAACATATGTCCAACAGACACATCAACATAAAGTGCCGAAAGCCTAGAGAAGAATAAAAGTGGAGAAGATAAACTACAAAAATAACATCATATTCTACCTTCACAATATGGAAAAGATGGATAAAATCCAGTAGCATATGCCTGCTAGAGCAGCAGATTCTCATTTAAGACAACTTATGTTTTCTCACTGCAGTCTTTTAGTGCTTCCATATGTTTCCAAAAAACCTTGTGAAATGTAAGGCACTTGGGCCAATCTCAGAAATAGAGCCTCTGAACAAACACGTCTTCAGCCATGGGGCTTTATCAATTGAGGAGGTACAAAAAAGACTTTAAAATAGGCTGGAGATGGAACCTGTGGTTGTATTGAGCTGCTAAACTAAAGCTAAATAAAGTACATTAAGTATGATAAGCAAGCAAGCGAGCTTACTACTTTTTTCCATCATGATGTCACTTACTTTGCCTTAGAATTGGGATCAATCCCCCTTGCTTGCTTCCTAATCTGGAATTTCGCACACTTGTGAAAGAGGTGAATTGGCCAAGACATGCTATAAGAAAAATCACATACTAGCTATGAAATTGCAGACTGTTTTATTCCCCAATTCTATCATTCTTTTCTCAGGGGATTCAGAGAATCTTGATTTCAAAAGCAAAGAACCACCTACAGCTTTTGACATCTGCCTGTAAAACAGAATTTCAATATATTTACCCCAACATTCCCAAGTTTAAAAATTTCCATTTTTAGGAATTGAAGGGACTGCTTCCTTAGAGAA
The DNA here is from genome assembly GCF_004027225.2 of Strigops habroptila. Taxonomy (NCBI): domain Eukaryota; kingdom Metazoa; phylum Chordata; class Aves; order Psittaciformes; family Psittacidae; genus Strigops; species Strigops habroptila. The sequence continues at coordinate 42,710,072 of NC_046359.1, forward strand.
AATATGTTGCACTATACTAGGAAACTTTCAGAGATAACAAAGACACAACAACTTGCCTGTGTAATGCTTGAGTTTTTAAAGCTCAGGAAGCAGCCACTACTGGAGACAAAGAGGCCAGTTTAACATCATATTGTTCATCTTTTTGGAAACTGAAGTTATTCAGAAGGCATGATCACAACAGTATAGATGCTAAATAATATTTCCAATTCCAAAGTACAATGAAAAACACTGATTTTCAGTTTAAAGGCTGTACATTTCCTTACTTAGATCACTATTTCAATCTCTTTGTTAGCAGAAACATGATTATTTTGGTGTGTTTTTTCCCTGATTTTTGTTCCTTATTTTCTGAAACAGATGCGTAATATCAGAGCCTATATTAATCCCCTCTTCCAAAATATTATAAATATTTGGAGCACATAAAGGCAATACTACATATTCAACAAGGTAATAATAGCCTTTGAAATGGTACAGAATTAACAGAGGAAGTAGGATGCACACTATAAAAAATAAAAAGGAAGTTTTATCAGGATAAGTATCAGGGAAAAGCAAAAAAGATGTCAGGAAGTATCCTTACATTACTGGATAACATGAGAAAAAACACAAAGAATATTATTGCTAAAACATAAGATTTCAAACTTTGAGCTGACCCTAGAACTCTGGGCCTGAGCACAGATACTGGCTTAACTCCACACACACATACCAAGAAATACTGTAGTTATACAGGTTTCTCTTTTCTGTGATTATCAGTTTTGGGTCATTTGTGCAAGAGTTGGAAATTTCAAGTGTAAACCTAACTTCTAAATCATTTTACTTTTGATGACGACATCTGTCATCATCTTGATATTCTAATGAATTAGCTTTTCCTTTAGAGATACTTTGGAATTACACCTGTCCATGAGAAGCTCACCGCAAAAGTTCTATAAAGTGGATCAGAGAGTGGTTATAAGCAAGTATTTGTGAAGCAAAATTTAACACTCTAAATTTCTTAGAATGAACTAAAGTGCTACTAGTACATTCCATCATCAAACTATACCAACAAACCCCACAAAAGATAATGCTTTCTTCATTTAACTGTTAAAACCATCTCACAAAATGCTATGTCAGTTCTATACAAATATGCTGAAAAGAAAGATTAATACGGCCATCTAGAGGAGAAAAGAATGATGTGAAAACATACCACACACATTTTTCAGGCTTCAGAATAAAACATTTTTAGAGGCATGCAGCCAGAAAATAGATGTAATAAACTAATTATGTAATTGATAATAATTGAACCTTAAAATAATATGATCAGACATTTTTATGGTCTTAGTAATGCAAACATATTAATATACATGTTTTTAGCAACGCAAGAAAAACTTACAGGGTGTATTTATAAAGACAAGATGGTATTTTTGTCTCCTTAAATTTTATGTAGGCACTGTTAAGTGCAGACACTCTGAACAAAGAAATTTAAAGAGTGAAGATTGAAATGCAGAGTAAACAGTTATTAGTAAAACTGCTTATTGGCTTCTTTGAAAACACAGCACATTGTTGCAAGATATAGCATGTGATAGAGATTAACTGCGGAAGAGAAAATAACATAGATTTTTCTGAAAATGAAATCATATTACTCCACCTTTGGTGGAATTTTTAATGATACCATCAGAGGCTGATTGACGAGCAATGAGCAGGGGGGAAATAGAGATGAGACAAAAATGAATGAATTCTGCCCTCTCATCACTTCACTGTAACACTATCAAGCCCTACTCACCATAGGGACTGATTGGTGTCTTAAGTGGGAAGTACAGCTGCAATGCTTAAGTCTTGGAAGTAGAAATGCTAAAGTATATGAGGAGATAGAAGCACACACACAAAGTCACATGTATTGTCAATTGTTTCTTGTATGAAATAAAGTACATAGGAACACACTGTTTGCTGTCCCTCCACTACAGAGAATCAAGAAATGGTTCCATCATTTGTCTTTACACTTTCTATAAAAATAATTCAACAGTCATAAAGTCAAGTGTGTAATGAAAGATTTCAGGATTCCTATGGCATCAGGTCTTCTACAGATTTAATCTGCAAGTTCAAGGAACGGTAAAGCTTTGAATTTTAAAATTACACCTAGAAAACACCTACAGTGTTGATGTTCTCCCTTTGGAATCAGAGGTTTTTAACCTCAGTTGTCCAGTGAACTCTTCCTCTGAACATACATGAACTGTTTGGTAGTGATAGCCAGTCTCTCATTTAGTTCTGACTGCAGGTTTTCTTCATGTGTTTTCCACCTTCTCTTTTCATCACAGTTCTAATTTGGGCAGCTTTCCCTTTGTAATGGTCATAACGTAATGAGGCATACTCCGTCTTTTCCTCTATTCTCACATATTTTTATCATTGTGCAAAGATTCTTTCTTTCATGTTTGAAATCATTTAGGAACGTAAAAAGTACTAACACTAATTATTCTAGTGTGCCACCTTCAGGTCACTGAAGAGTGACAAATATTAGGTTGTTCATCTGTTTCCGTGTCCAATACAACAAAACTCTTTTTAATCCTATCGGACTTAATTTTGTTGAGATTAATGGATTACAAACAGGAGACTAAATCACCACTCTGGTTTGCAACCATTTTGCAGAACACTGTAGAATGACTGCAGGCTATCAAATAAATAACACTGCTGATTCTCCACTCCCTGTAAAACATGGGAAGAGAATGCTCTCACAAGCAGCAGGAAAAGCAAAATACTGACATTAGTAAAGCTTTTTGCAAGCAGAAGCATGTGGTTAAAAATTTACAAGTTTCTAAGTTAGAATGTTTTGATAGTTTTTGCTTTGCAAGGTTTCTTTTTTCCAAAGCCTGAATGGTCTCTCATTATACTAAATTTAATTTGCATACTAATTTTAGAGTGAATATGTGTGTGCATATACAAAAATGGGTTTAACATCCAGCCAACTTCCTGAATGGAAAGAGTGTTGAGAAGGGATAGCAGCTGGCGACAGATATCTTTAGCAATAGAAGAAAAAACGAAAGAGGAGGAGAGGGGAAACAGTTGTAATTTTCCTGATGCAATACTTGGACTTGCCATCAGGGTCCTTTTGTCTTAGATTATAACTATGACATAGAATCATAGAATGGTTTGGGTTGGAAAGGACCTTAAGATCATCTAGTTCTAGACCTTAAGATCACCAATTACAATGAGGTGTAACTGACTTAACACCTTCCACTAGAGCACGTTGCCCAAGGTTCTGTCCAACCTGACCCTGAACGCTGCCAGGGATGGAGCATTCACAACCTCCTTGGGCAACCCATTCCAGTGCCTCACCACCCCCACAGGGAAGAACTTCTGCCTTAGATCTAACCTGAACTTCCCTGTTTCAGTTTGAACCCATCACCCCTTGTCCTGTCACTCCAGTCCCTGATGCAGAGTCCCTCTCCAGCATCCTTGTAGCCCCCTTCAGACACTGGGAGCTGCTCTGAGGTCTCCACGCAGCTTCTCTTCTCCAGGCTGAACAGCCCCAATGTTCTCAGCCTGTCTCCATATGGGAGGTGCTCCAGCCCCTGATCATCCTCATGGCCTCCTCTGGACTTGCTCCAACAGCTCCATGTCCTTATATTGACACCAGAACTGCACACAGTATTGCAAGTGGGGTCTTACAAGATTTGCAGACTGGAGTTCTCATAGAATCATAGAATCAACCAGGTTGGAAAAGACTTTTAAGATCATCAAGTTCAACCTTTACCCTAGGACTGCCAAGTCCACCACTAAAACATGTCACTAATTCCCCAGAAGAGGATAGAAGTCATCAACTATGAATTTTGATGATATGAGAGGATGATAAGGAAGAAAATGATTAAAAGAAAACAAAAACCTGGATACAGGCTAGCACAATAGCTTTGGAGCTTACATCTCATAGTAAAAAGCTCAGATGAACTGGGAACTTTTCTCTGAGATAATGAACTAGGTAGGGAAAAAAAATCTGAGCAATTGTGGAATAGAAAGAGGAATATCACATGTTCCTTCCAACATAGATTATTCTGTGACTATTTCAACAACCAGCCTCAATAGTCTGCAAAGAGACAAATATACTATTCTGGATATCTGAAATTACTCTTCTTGTATCATTTTAATCTGGTATTATTTGCTAATAAATACAACTGAGTCTTCCATCTCCCGTTAATACACATCACCGTTCTTTCCCAACAGTGATATAAGCCATACAAAAATTAGTATCTTTCATATTACCCCAGCAGTGCTGTTGATAGATCTCAGTAGATATAAAACCCAAACATGACACTTTGGCTATCCTTCTTCCTTGCTATCCTTGGCCATCACAGATCCTTGTCCAAGGATCAGATCTTACCACCTGCTCTCACCTCTGCACCTCCTTCCCGATTTCCTGGAACTCAGACTCCCAGCCCTCCTACAAGTTCACAGCTAAGGAAAGAATTAAAACTTCTGATGATCAGAAAATAAACCTCTTACTCTGCAACTTACTTCAATTATGGCTTTCATATCCTTTGTGTCTTAACTTGGAATGATGAATGAGCATGCACTGATTTCAAATGTCAGTGGCAAACAGACTTTTATATCATTTTATTACATGACATAGTAGAAACTTTGACATTTTCAAGCACTTCTGGACTGTATAGAACATTTAAGGACAAGTATCTTCTGATTACATGTATCATATTACACGAAAATATCAATTCGTAAAAAATCTTTGCATTTTAACATATTAAAAGGAGACCAACAAATATCTTACTAGAACACAGGATCTATATCAGAATCTGACTTTTATGTAACAAAAGCTCACTTTTCTTCCTAGAAAATGGCCACAGATACAGTTCTCACACATCTTCAAGCACAAAAAGCATATTGACAAAATACTGACAGCAGAATTCTCAGCCTCTATATCAGATTGTCACCCTAACTTAAAATCAAGAAACATATACCACAAAGGAAAGAGCCAGAGTTTACATCCACCTATTAACACCATGGAAAAAAAGATATTAATCTAATCTTTGTAATAATTTCTTCCTGTGATTTCAAAAGAAGAAAAGATACAGAACATTTCAGTAATACACACTGCAAGGACCATATGCACCATAACCAATGACCAATTCCAGTTACTCTACTGTGACGACAGCTTATCAATAGATGAACAACAGGTCTTCTTTGTATTTGTAATACCACAGAATTCATCAAGAGTTGCCATATTTCCTTCCTAAACCAAAAACACTTTAAATTCCCCCAAAAATAGAATTAATGATGATAAAATTGTACAAAACTTCATTAACAAGGTACTATATCACTTGCAGTATTCCTGGAAGAATGTGCACAAGTCTCTGCTATTTTTCTTTGTTTTAAGCATGCACAAATATAAAAAGTATCTGGATATTTCTTACAGACATTGACTATTTACAAGTCAAGCTGTACTTGTCTCTAGGACTTGCTTATCCAGAACATAATTCTGAAATTTGGAATAAAAGGAATGCTTTTAAATCACTCTTACCTTCATCTATTGAGGCTTCACTACTGTATCCATCATATTCTGCAGACAGGGGACTATATTTTTGTCTGGTTTCCCATACATAGTTTTTTTGCTGTCTGCCATCCACCACTGGCAGCCTGGAACTCTGGGTTCTAGACAAGGCCTCATGATATTTACCCAGTGCTTCATCTTCACTCTCAGATGATGAACCATGCTGGTCTTTACTCATATAAGAGTTGTCTGTTTGAATAAAATAAAGCAAATCGACTACAGCTCAAAATAGAATACAAGAAAATAACCATAAAAGGTTATAACTGAAGATATTTAAGCTATTTCAATTAAAATTTCTATAATATTTTAAAAAGATCATCTTGTTGTAATTAACAAGCATTATGTGATTCTGTAGTTGGTGAGAGCTATTTTTATTTTCTAGAAAAACTGAAAATTCATTAAGCCCCCAAAAAACATTCTAAAACTTATTCAAGAGAAAATGGATCAATTTATGTAAGGCAGCACACACTCAAGTTCTTGAAACCTTTCATTAAGTAAAAAAATGCTTAAAATACTTTATGTAAAGGAAATCCAACACTATCTGACATTACATTTGGATACCTAACATATCAAACAGGCAGCTCCTGATCCTCCATTGCCAGCTGACTTTTGCTGCCAGCATGCAACATAGAAATGAAACTGATTGACAAAGAGAAGCCTACAACAAAGTCATCTTAGGCTATTTATGTCAGTAGTGCTTAACTTCACAGTAACAAATGGGAAAATGCTCATGAAAGATGTTTTCATGCACAATATTATTAAACTTACAATAAACAGCCACTTGTTCAATAACTGACATTAATACAGATTCCCATTGCTGACATCTGGCAACAGCAAAAATTGCACAGAAGAATCTATCTAGTTAATTCTTCGATACCCGCTCCATAATGCCCACTCCTGCTGCCAACTTCTTCCGACTACATCTCAAGTATGACTTCCTCCCACAAGTCAAAGATTCAGCTGCAGTTTTATTTCTGTAAAAGGAAAGCTTCCTCCTCCCTTTTCCAAACCTCAAATAGATCATGTCCAAATTTAATATGCCATGCAGAGGTTCTGTAGATCTCAAACGCTAACAGGAATTATAAAGAGTTCATGTAAACTCACTAAAGGTCAGCATTACCACTACTCTGGGAGCCAACCTATGGTATACAATTTGTCAATGGATTTCCATTACCAGCAGAGCTCTGAGAGGCCCATAATGCTGTTTTTCAGCTCCTGATTCTGCGAGGGAATACTGTCTAACATGTTATCCAGCCACACTCAACCACTTCTCCCCTCCCTGCATTTATGTCACCCGCCTAGTCCCTGCCCTTAGCTCTAGTTCTGCATGTCCGCTCCCGTTAGTCTCCGCCTTCATGCCCAGCCAGCCTCACTCCCCTGCTTGGATATTTCAAGTAAAGGAGGAATTCAGCTTGTCCATAATTCAGCCATTTAAAATTTAAGTAACTCAACCTATGGCAGCCATCTAGTCAAGGGTGTGCCTCTTCCTACTACAGAGGTCCTTCCCACTTTTAGGGAAGCCTCTAGAGTAGATGAGCAAAATCACTTCCCATTGAGGTCTACTTCTCCCCTGTATTCACAAAGAAAAGCCTATGCTGCAAGTTTAGGTAAGACATGTTTTGCAAAATTACATTTATATGAGTAGAATCTTATCCCATGTTCATGTCTCCTGGCCCCATACTCCACGTTCCTGCTCCAAGCATCCACTTTAGGTCTCTTACGGGGATTTCCTCTTTATTCTCCTTGTCTATTCAATCACAAATTCTCTTTACTTGAACCTAAGCAACTACTTGTGTAACCTTAGTCTTTCACCCTTAGTCTCTCCACCTCCAGATAATGTTATCAGTTCTCTTCACAGCTGTCACCCAGCCTACTTCAAATCCCAGTCTGCCACTTGCATTGTGTCACATTTGTTCACGAATTTTGTGTCCTCACATAAGTCATGTTTATTCTCAACTCTTCTGTTCAAACTTCCAGTGTCCTTCAGTAACTAGGTATCATAAAGCAGGATAAGACCTGCTCTTGTTCTTCCACTCCTACAATGAAGCATATGAGTGCAAATGGAACAGTCAGTGAATATAATAAGCAAATTATAACAAGTGTTTACTCTGCCTTTTCAAACAGCAAAATTTCCAAAGATTTACAACTTGGTCAAACTCACATGTTTTTTTCATAGAAGAACATGGGCATCTCTGACATGGGAAAAGTGCTCTCCTACATTTCAAGTACATATTCCAATATACGAAGGTGCCACAGCATCTTAGTGAAGCAGACGTGACATCTACTTATTTTTCACACTGATAACCAGCATGTTTATCCCATATTCTATTCCTGGAAACAGTTAAAGATTTACAAGCAAAAAACCCTGGAAAACCCCACCAATAAAAGCATCTCGGACAGAAAGCATGCCGAATTTCATCCCAAGTATTTCAAATTTGGCAAATCGTTCTAGGAAACTGAAAATACAGTCTTGAAATGGAAAGTGTCAGGAAACCTCAACTGCGCTACCTGTTCTACATGCAATGTGTTTGTAATGCTAATTTAGTCTTTACAGGAAAACTGGTGACTTAGAAGAGCAACTAGATCTTCCAACTCTAGGCTATCAACTGGAATTCAAGCGTAACAGATATGGTTCTTCCCATTGCACGGATGACTACAAAGCAAGTGCAATTTCACTGATCACTTATTGAAAATATCACACCAAGCAGGATATATTCTCTGGCTATCAGATTCACTGCAAGAAACTGCCCAGAAAAAGAAGCCTCCTTTGCTGGTACAAGAGTAAAATCCTGTATCTCATATGGCCTTCAACAGGTTGAAACCTGCCACCTAGGAAACTTCTACAGATTTCCACAACTGTAATTAAAGCAGGGCACGGCAGGAAAAAAATCCAGTGCCAGACATAAAATCTAGCGCCATCAGTATTAGATGCATTATTTATAACGACAAAAAAAATGTATTCACGAGTATGAAATTAGGTTCATGAATCAGTCTGCATAAAGAATGGAATAGTATAAAATAGGGTAGCAACATGTTTGAAAGAAGTGCTAAAAGTTCTGTCTCTAATAACACACTGACATTTGTAAGCATTCAGAAGTTCTCAGTGATATCAGGTATTTTTCCTCCAGTTCCTAGCATAAAAAAAGAAAAAGGATGTATACTATCATTCCAAGCCCTGAAACAAGACCTTAACTTTAACCTCATTAAAGTTAAAACACAAGCTATCCATGGAAGCATTTTTTAAATGAACAATATAAATCTGTTTCTTAGGGAAAACCAGATCCCTAAGATCTCCTGCAGATTAAAAAAAACCTCAGAGTTTTACACCTCTCCACTTCTCTTTTGAGTTTGTCATCTTAGTTGGAAAGTTGCCTAAGAGAACTCATGTTGTTAGTAAAAACTTTACTTGGCTAACACAGGTCGTATGTAATTATTAACCTATTGAAAGCTATTCATTTGCTTATTATGGGATGTAAAATGCCATTTTTTATAAGAGAATATGGAATCATAGAATATCTTGGATTGGAAGGGACCTTCAAGGTCATTCAGTCCAACCTCCAGTTTCTAAAACACTCAAGGAAAAAATATACTTCACAAATATTGTATTACATGAAGAAATAACAGATAAGATCACAGTTTATCATACAAACATGGAAACCACCTCTTAAACCAAATTAAAAAACCCTTTGTATTATGAAATCATTCATTCTGCTACAGAAACAGCATCTCTGGAAAAGCCTGTGTTGCTTTCTAAAAATTCACTACACAGCCTGCACAACAACGGTGTAAGAATCAAGGTTTTGCTTGTTACTTACAAACTACTATTGCAATTCCATTGTCATATTGTTTAAGATTGGATGTTGAAGACAGCACACACAGCATCCATATCAACTACACAGACGTTATCTTTGTAAAACTGCAACTTTAAGACAAGCCTCATTCTGTTCTTTCTATATGTAAAATCACTTAATTGCCTCTTCTTATTAAGTTTTATGTCTTGAAATTATCATCTTACATATCCCAGAAATACATTCTGCAAATCTACCACAATGTAAATGCGACAGAAGTTATTTCTTACGCAATGCTTTTAAAATATACAAAATAAAAACCACTTTCACAGAACAAGTGTTCATTTCCAGTATTAATCCATAGTTTTCAACAGAAACCACACAAGGCACTGAGAGAAAGGAAGAAAAACTGTGTATAGAAAAAGAAAAGTTAGAACATAGGAAAGGCATTTATTAACCAGCTCCTTTAAATAATACTTTAAAAAGTAGTTAACTTCCAAGAAATATCAACATAATTAGAGAAAGAAGCTCTGACAAAACAAACCTACATTCATCCACAGAAAACACTATTATTAGATGTGTAAATTAGGGGAAGAAAGTAGTAAGTATCAGAAGTTTCAGGAAAGGTTGAAGAATGCAGTTTGCTGATGGTCTCCTCACCTTTTCCTGCTGTCTTCTTATTACACAGCTCTCTTTCTGATTTCTTTGAGTTTTTCTTTTTACCCATTTTTGCAACTGGGGTTGACACACTGTCTTCACCCTTTGATAGAGATTTTCCTTTTCTGTCCAAAAAGGGTTCAGATTTCTTTTCTTTGATTTCATTAATGCAATTGGGCTGCTCATTGTGCATCTTCTTCAAGCTGGAGCCTGACAATTTTTGCTTCTGTACTTCAAGTTTTGTTTCTGAATCTTGGGGAACATTCATACTGTGCACTTTGCCAGAATCCTTAGCATCAACTCCAGGTGACCGTGGTTTGATTTTTCTATTCAAGTGAGTCTGAGAATTATCTGATACTGCATGTAGGGAATTACCTTGCTCCTCAAGGGATTGTTCCATAGTAAATTTATTACTTTTCAGGTTATTATCCTTTAAGTACTTATCATTTACAAAACACTCCTTTCCTCCTACCACTTCCCTTTTAAAAGGTCCTCCTACAGTCTTCAAATCCTGAGATACTTCTGTATCACTTAAATGATTATTACTATCTGTGTCTTTTAACTTGCACTGGTTTTTGTCCATGCCATGGTCAGATACTGCATCCTGACCTGTATCTTTTTTTACAAAATCTAATGAATTAGAATGAGTATCTTTATATTCTGCAATGCCTCTCTTCGCTTTCACATGAATTTCCTGAGAATGAGCTAATGATGGCGCATGTTCCTCTCTGCCTTCCACAGGTTTATCATTCTGTGTTTTGGAGCTTTCACCTTCTGCCCGAAGGCCATTTATCATGTTTGTTACTTGCTCTGTTACTGAATCAGCTACACTGTAGCCGACCTCTCCCACAGCACTGGTCAGATCATCCACAGCACTGCTAAGTGTGTCGACCAGAGCAGACACAGAGGGAAGGCTCAGATTTTGCTGGAGGTTTCTGAAAAACGCCATTTGTCCAACCTGTTCAGCAACAACTTCTAACACCGAGAGGTTCTCCGTTTCACAAACGGATCAACTCTATTTCTCCACGTTCAATTTCAGAGCTACTTGCTTTTCCCATCTCAAACTCCACACATTGACCAGAGGAAGCTGCAGCTTTGCTTTTTCCACTCAATATGCATTGAAAATAATAAGAAAGCAGCTAAGTGTCTTGAAATGAATCAGCAAAACCATAGTCGTTCATCAACTGCAGCATCAACTAGCCATTACAGAACTCATGACTTTCAAAAATAAAACAACTGCATGAGGTGGAAATATGGGGGTTTAATTCTAACCTGCAAAGAAGAAGTTGTGAGACATTTATATTACATCCTTTAATCAATGTCACACTAAAACAACTTTTAACACAATAGCTTTTAACACAATAGCTGCCCTAAAACACACATAATGGAAACTTCTTCACCCCCAAATACCCGTTGTCCTTGGTAAGGATACATAAGGTAAGATATTTTGGAACATGAAGACTTCGTTGGGGGGGGGGGGGGGGAGAACTTTCTCTGTCTCCAAAAAAATTGAAAATATTTAACTGCACCTTTTAAAGAGGTAGAGGGAAAGAAAGCCTCCCAAATTTTCCCGGTGAGTAAATGCAAGACCTTCTCCAATAGGCTGGTGAAGGATTTTAACAGGTTGAGTGAAAAACAAATAATCCCATTCACAAATTTACTTGAGAAGATTTAATTGTATACAATTATGGAACGCTTGAAATACATTCAAGAGTTTTCTCATAGTGCAAGAGAAGTATCTTCCCATAAGTAAATGTCAACTCTTTGGTTATATAGCTGTTGAATTTCTGTGGTTTCTGCCTTTCCCACATACTGCACAGTCACGGGAAAAGCCAACATTCTGTATTTTCATCACTTGAGTCAAGTGATTATTTGTGTATTTCTACACATCCTTGTAAAAATGTGTGTCCTTATAATTAAGTTTAGTACACTGCATTTCAGATACTTACAAAGTTTATCTTGTGAATTCTTTCTTGTAGTGTATCCTGAATCAAGATCTGGGAAACCACTAACATTTTCAAAACACATCTTCTTATTAATGTATAGGAAAAGTAGCAACATGAGAATAATGAACACCCCGACAGCAGACAGGAATCCGATTGCTTCAGGAGATACTAAAAGAAACAGAAAGAAACACATTTTCAGAAGTCTTGTAAAAGTTTAACTCATAAAAGTTTTATTATCAGAATTGATCATTAATAAATACTACTGAAGTTCCAAATGTATGTGCAAGATATAACTAAAAAAACCCCACACCTTAAATTTGAGTTAATGTTTAATCCTCTTTTCAAAGAACAGAAATGTATCTGGTCCTAACCTAATGGAGGACTGGCACTGTAAGCCAGAATACTGGACCCGTAACAAGGCAGGGTCTCTGCAGAAGATGGAGAGATTATCATCAGATACCAAGGCTGGTTTTTGATGGAGCACAGTGGAAAGAAGCCAAGAACATCCATCCTTCCTGGAAGGGGCTGGAGGTTTGGCTACCTCAGGCAACCCACTAGACTCTCGGCTGTGTCTACATCCGAAAGACTTGATGTGAGAAGTTGAAAGATGACAGAGTTGTAAATTTGTGTGGGAGGTTAAAGTGAAATGTAGATCTATAGTTCAATAATATTTGGGTGCAATTTATAAGAAAAAGGGATAGAACTCAATATATGGATGCAACTAACAATGGTGTAAGGCATTATAGAACTGTGATTCATAGTGGTATATTTATTAGGTAATCAATCTGTTATTTGGTTTATTAATAGTGTGATGATCAATTAATAAACAGTATAGCCTCTTATACGTCTCAAACCTGCATTCTAAAGAGGGAGAGTAAGACCTTGAGGTAACAGGCGCCTTAACATTACAGAGTATTTTTTGGGGCCTCAACACACAGATATGCATCTTTCAGGATTGAAAGTGGCTGTATTCATCTGGATGAAAGCCAGGCTTTCACACATCACTTCTTCCTGCCATTTTTGCTCGTCTCTACTCACTAGCATAAATCCCATTGTGGGGGTTGATTTTTTTCTATTTATAAAAGATTTATGAAGATTTATCAGATTTATGAATTCCATTTGCCAAGATCTTGGCACTTCACTTTAGGAGTATAATGCTGTGTGACAACATCTTTCACAATGTAAAAAGGAGTGGGATTAAAGAACATTTGGCAACAGCTTCTGCATTCTCAGAGGTGCAATACAAATACAAAAGGACGAGAGGCACCGGTCCAAAGTAGCAACAAGGAAAATTCCAGACTAGGAGGGGTTTATCACTGAAACAGATTGCCTAGATCAATTATAGAATCCGACTTTAACGTTAGCCCTGCTTTGAGCAGAGGGCTGAACTGTGAATTACTTTCCCATGAGCCTTCCAAATTAAATTAGTCTACATATGCCCTTTGTAAATCTGGACTCATACATCTGTGTAAAAGTGCTGCCTGAGAAACACACGCAGTTCCACAACCTCCTCAGTTTGTTCTGTGGGATGACAGGGAACATTTGCATTTGTGGTGCTGTTCATAAATAAGTATACAGGTGTGTTTTAAAAACTGGAAAAGAAAGACCAAAAGAAAAGCACCTTTCCCAATCCTTTCAAGGAACTGGTCAGATCTGCACTTCTATTTTGAGCTGGACATCCAGACCTGTCTGAAACTGAAGATTAATTTTGCTTCACTTTTTACCTCTAAGCAGAAGAGATCACATAACATTGTGCCTGGAACTTTTCACACAAAAAGGAGCCTGCCAATAACTCTGAACTACCCATTCTGACAAAATGACAGAAGAAATGCCAGAATAGCAACCAAATATGTCCCAAAAGGATAAAACTGAACCTCTACTTAGTCAATATCAAGCTTGAGTAAAAGCTTTCTTTATTTTGTTAGATCATATCAGAAAACTAGGAAAAGCATGAGCAATTCTCAACTGGGTTAAGTTGGGAACACTGTCTTCTGAAGAACTGAAGGCAAAGCCAGAAATAAGTGGAAACCTTCAAAATCTGAACTTTACCTTCCAACCCACTGAAGTCCAAAAAAGAACATGAAATATAACACAGTATAACTGCTTATTAGGGCCAGAACAAACAAACAGTACAGCAGGGAGGAGCAAGTTGCTAGTATTTTCAATCTCAGACAGTACAAAAGAAATACAAAACTCCACAGAGTTAGAGTTCCTCACCAGTCCTTCAGGATCAGATGTCCTGCTGCACCAAGCAGAGCAACAAGGGGAGAAAAGTGCAATTCTATTCTGCACCACGGTGGAAAGGAAGCTAAAACTTTTTCATTATCATGAACAAATAGGAGGGGAAAAAATCCCTTTGTTCACAAAAGATGTTGGTTGCACATCCTACTAAGATTACCTGATATTCCCTCCAGAAATCTGCTTGGAGTTGCTCATCGTTTCATTCAAATCACTTGTTACAGCTGAACTTTATGGCAACTTCGTCTCACAATGAAGGGGTTTTGTTTGGTTTTAAGTTCCAACAAAAAATAGTCAAGCTATGACCAAGCATGAGCTGAAGGAAAAAACTTACCGCTCTAGTGGTGACTAATTTAGTTCTTTAAAAGCACTAGTGTTCCCTGATGAAGAGTGAGGAACATCTGGCATGTGTCAGGTGTTCATTCCGCATTTGTCAGTTGTCCGTTTACCATTTTCATGGAATCTTCCTAAATACAGGAAAACTCTGAGATGTGCCAAAAGCCTCCGTTTGTGTATACTCATTTGTGACCTCAAGATTTAACAGATGAAATCTCCTAAGGTCCAGCTGGCAGTAGGCAGGCTCCTTCCCCTCATAAGACTGCATATGGACAACAGGGAATGTCTGGAGCTAGTGGAACAACATCCAGTTTTCTTTGAATTATTGATTCTGACCTGAATGAGACTAGAGACTGGGCTAAGAGCAGAAAAATCTTCACTCTTCTCTAACTTTCAGTTCTAACGCCTATCAAACACAGAGGCAGTGGCAGAAAAGGCAGGAGCAAGAAACTGTGAAGACACATTAGGAAGACTAGACAGATAAGAGGGCCACGCGGATGATCAGGGACTGGAGCACCTCCCATATGGAGACAGGCTGAGAACATTGGGGCTGTTCAGCCTGGAGAAGAGAAGCTGCGTGGAGACCTCAGAGCAGCTTCCAGTGTCTGAAGGGGGCTACAAGGATGCTGGAGAGGGACTCTGCATCAGGCACTGTAGTGATAGGACAAGGGGTGATGGGTTCAAACTGAAACAGGGAAGTTCAGGTTAGATACAAGGAAGAAGTTCTTCCCTGTGGGGGTGACGAGGCACTGGAATGGGTTGCCCAAGGAGGTTGTGAATGCTCCATCCCTGGCACCATCCAAGGCCAGGTTGGATGAATCTTGGGTGATACGCTTTAGTGTGAGGTGTCCCTGCCCATGGCAGGGGGGTTGGAACTAGCTGATCTTAAGGTCCTTTCCAACCCTAACTATTCTATGATTCTATAAAGAAAATGGGATCACAGAAATTGATCTATGAGGACAACTGCTTTATTCTTGGAGCAGGCTGTCCTAAGGCACTGTGCCTGAATTCAGCGTCAACACTGCTTTGAGAGGAGACTGAACTGAATTCCAATCGTTCTGTGATGCACAATAAAGGACAGTGAATGCTTTCTTTTAACAGGATACATTAACTTTACAACTTCAAAGAAAAGCACACTTTCAAGTATTTAGAGATTCACAGAATCCCAGGCTGGTTTGGGTTGGAAAGGACCGTAAGCTCATTCAGTTCCAACCCCCTGCCATGGGCAGGGGCACCTCACGCTAGAGCAGGTCGCCCAAAGCTCTGTCCAACCTGGCCTTAAATATTGTCAGGGTTGGAGCATATATCACTTCTTTTCACACTTGATCTTTTAAAGCTGTAGGCTTAACATTTTTTTTATGCTTATACTGTTCAGCAATTGAACCTGCTTTGACCCATCCAAATATGTGCTCAAGGAGGTTAACTACAACCTCAAAGTAGCTTGAAAACACAATGCTTTTTGGATTTTTCTTGAGTACTTCCTGGGTACTAATTAGTTAAAAAAGACGCTGTATGCAAACTGCATAATTCTCTATGGAAACACAGTATCTGATGACATCTTTCTGGAGTGAAAAAAAAAGCATTGGCTGATACCTTACAAAAAGAATGAAACTCTAGCTGCAGCGAGACTACTTAATTATTTATGTAATTCAGTGTGAACACAGGACTTGAAAATTACATTTCCATATCAATTTGCATCTATGCAAAGAATTTTAGAATGCTTGTTCACAGATTAAGTATATTATTAAGTTAAAATCCTTTAATGTATTACCATTATAAAGCCAGAAGAAAAAAATAATAAAAATAAATAAAATTGTACTTCAATTTTCCACATGTAAATGTGTACAGATTCCCATCTATGAATAAAGATTTTATACATCACATTAGGCCTTCAATTAGTTTCTCACAGTTGAAGCGTGAAGCAGTTATACTTCGTAGACAGGGAACAAGAAAGTTCTTTTTTGCATATAAAATACATCTGTGCCACAGTGAGCACCAGAATTATTTTGATTCAAAACACATTGTCATAAATTCTGATCAGTTTGAGCATTGATTGTACCATGAAAAACATTTTAAAAACTCTCAGAGGTTCCCAGTGATTTCTTCTACAACCATAATCCAGTAGAAAGTCAATACTTTCTCAAAGTCATGTTTCAAACTCCAATGTTCAATTTATAAACTTCATAATTACCCTCAGTTCTTAAGAAAAACAGCAATGAATGTTTGAAATTCATAATAATATAACACAGTTTTAGGAATACTAAAAGAACAAATGTCTTCCTACAAAGTTATTAAGGCTAATTGAATTGCTGGCTATGGAAATGGCACAGAAAGTTATATCATTACGGAGGTATTACATTAACAACACTCTAATTCACTTTTATCAGCATCATCACTAGAATTAGAATTATTAGAACACAGAAACTTACCATCTCTTCATCTCAAATATCAAATTAGCATCTTTTTTCAAATAATAACTCCCCTGTTGATAAACAGTTTCTCTTTTTCATAAGATGTTTCAAACTCTTCAGAAAATAATGGCATCTTTAAACACATATCGCCAAAATAACAAACATCCTCAGGCAAATTAAAAACACCGAAGGTTTTAAATATTAAAGTAAAAAGCATTTAATGTTTTAAATATGGATCTATCCCCCCAACTATACTTAATATCCAGTCAATTATTTCTGCAGCTCTCGTATGCACATCACACTGCTGACTTAGCCAGTGGTGTCAAAAGCCACACAGTTATCTTAGGGAGGATTTAATTATTCATTTACAAATGCAACAGTACCTCTTCTGTGCACAAATTAAGTAACTTGGGGTATGACCAAAAGAACCTGTTACCTTCAAGATCCGAGCACAAAAACACTTGAAATGAAAAATGTAACCATGTTTTTATTTATAACCCTTTTTGAGTTTTTTTACAACTTGATCCAAGATATTTTAGACTTTTAAGTTCGTTTAAATAAAGAGGCCTGTTGTTTTGGATTTAGTCCTGATGAAGAATTATTTATTGTTCTTAGTTGTTACACCATTATATCTTGACATTACATGAAAATAACCTGTGCTGTCCAACTCAGAAACGCTCTTCATTGCTGCTTGTCACTTCGTAAACTTTCCAACTTGCACAAGAGAATAACGTATTTTTAGAAAGCTGAACAGGTTACTGAGCCAAGAAATAAGGTTCATGCCTGGACTGCCTTTTCTCCATGCTTCAATTATTTATCTCCTAACAGCACATATTTATTTCTCACAGACAACTCGTGTCATAATGGAAATGAGCAAACCAACCCCTCCAATACCTCAGAGCCAGCTCAGAAGTGAAATACTTAGGTCTGATTGATTGCTCATCAGGAATAAGAACTGTATTTCGTATGTGTCAGTTCACGTGTAGACATCTTTTTCTTTTATCGCTAATTATATAGGATGAGCTCTTCTCTAAAAGTAACTTGAAGGCTACCTAAGATTTAGCGCTCTTTCTGAACAGCTTTTCTGTGACAAGGTAAACTCAACACACAAAGTTTCACCATAATTTAGCAGAGTTATCTTCCTGTTTGATGTTGTAGTTGAAGTGAATAGAACTTAGTTTACCTAGACAAAGGTACCTACCTTTGGTAACAAAATATTACCAAAAGGGTAATACTTTATCCAGTGTTATGTTAGAAGACTTAAAATAAATTCTTGATCAACTGCACTGTTTTACAAGCAAGACAGATAAACTCTACGTGGCAGCTGACATTACTATTGGGATACTTTCCCATATGAAAACAGAAGTAACTTTACTGCAGAAATTTTCTGATGTTTCCGCGAAAAATCAATGACAATGAACTAAGAATTCCCTCTAAACATTTTATTAAACATGTCAAAAGACAAATTTACAAACATATTTCCTATGTTTACTGTTTTATTTTGTATTCATCCTTCTCTCATATATAACATTCAGGCTATGTAATTCCTTCTCACGAATGTACCTGTTTCTTTTCTATTTTGCCAAAACAATCATCAGGCAAAATGGTTTAGCTCAACTTAAAATGTGTGATTAAATCTCATCTATTAATGTTTTAGATTTTTTAGCTACATTTAGGTAACATTAAAACTGAAACTTTTATGTCTAAAGATGCTGCCTCCTTCAATTCAAACTGTATTTCGGCTTTCTTCTGCAGCACAGACTTCTTAACTCAGCCCACTGCTAATGGCTACATTTGTCAGCATATTATGTTAAATATCCATTCTAGTGCTAGTCTTATGATGTTCCTTTCTATGCGTCTATTTCTCCTGCATCTTGCACTTCGTTATACAGCAAGATTATGCACTCTCCAGTACAAATTACAAGCACGTGCTCCATGAGCTACCTGTGTTTCAGCACTTCCAATATCCACTATGCTACTCTGAGTGATATGCAATTTTCAATGAAAATAAACTGAAATGGCCACTGAATTTCAAAACAGAACTGAAAAGAGCACTGCATTTCCTAAATAAGAAAATTATTAACAGTTTTTAGTAACAGGAACCTTTCAGAAGTTTGAACTGACAGTGAAATCAGGATGAAAGGGCTCATTTCACTTTCTATTTGGAATAACAATGCCCTTTCAAAATCCTATTTATAAACCTTTCAAAGTAATACTGGGGAAAACAGAAAACTTACATTATCTGAAGTGATCAGTGATGCCACTTAAAGGTGAATTTATGGAAAAAAAGTGTCATATACCTAACTAAGTAAAAAAATAAATATGCTTTTGTACATGGAAAACTTTACTGGAATTACTGTATCATGACAACTACACTGCTCTGGCTACAGTGCCACTTTTATTCCAGTGGAAAATTATCAGACATAAAAGCCATTTGGCTGAAGGATAACCTGCAATGCTACAGAGATAAATGAGAACTTCTTTTTCTCCTCATTTTCTTAATATCTAATAACAATGACTAATAATAAAAAAATCTGTTTTAACATGTAGATTCCAGGACTTCTTTCACCCAGGAAGAAAGTCTAGAATGTATTTTAATTTTAAAAATTGAATTTATTTAATTTTACCAGGAGCAATTCAATTACTTGACTAAATATTTACATCAAATAGAGTTCAATATACTCCATAAATTATACTTTGTGTTAAAAAGGGCTTGGTTCAGCAAGTTAACTCATCACATCCATAACAGCACAAAAATCCTTGCAGCACCTATAGCACTGCCTCTGCAGACTGTCATTTACAGGATTCCTTTCCATTTGTTTTCAAATACCATGCTGAAACTGTCTTTTGGAAATTAAGTTAATTCTAGAAAAAGAGGCCCCTGAGCTCCAAAACATCCACTGGTCTAAGAAAGAATTCAGGAATAACAGAACCAACAGTCTGAGATGGAGATTTAAACTTTTGACAGAAATCTTTTAATTCCTAAATCCTTCTGGGCTGAGGAAGCTGTCAGCCTGCCACCCCTGCTGATTTACCAGTCCCTCACTGCCTTTTCTCTCCAATATGGAATTCATCTCCTATTAAGCAGTATCTCACAACAAAAATCTCTGAAAAGAAACAGCAAAGGAAGCATTGCACTGCTACTTGGAATAGACATAGATCATGGAATCATCTTGATTACCTGCAAAGCCTGATAATCTGTTGCAACTACATAGCATATTACCCAACTGTATTCTCTATGCAGCGGGTAAGAAAACAGCAGTGATAATAGATTTTTAATGGCACTCTCAAATAATCCTCCCAGTGCAAAAGTATTGAAGGCCTGCAGGGGTCTAGAGACTTGTGGTTTAAAAGTTTATAGCTATTGCAAAGCAGCTCTCCACTACTGGGGAAAACAAAAAACCTATGTAATAAAAATCTTTTAAAAGCACATTCTTCCTATCAACCACTACAATTAACAACAAAGCGTGAGGCAATCCAAGATCCAGATTTCTGAACAGCAGAGTGAGCAACTAGGATACATAGCAAAGTACTATGTAGTGAAAAATGATTAGTGGACATTTTAAGTGAAGAAATGACAGCGTTTGGATATAGCAAAATTCTTACACACAAAACTTGCTATGGAAGGTACTGCAATAGTTAGAGTTACTGACCCCAGGAGCTTGCCAGAAGACTCCAAACACAACAGGACACACAGAAACATAACTTTGCTTCCTGTATGGGCATCAATAATCTCAGAGAAATATACTTACTTCATACTAAGTTTTTTTCTAGTCTGAAATGTATAAATACAGATCAGCTTTCCAACACAGGGAAAAATTTAGTATATATTTAGTATATATATTTAGTAAATATAAATTCTTAGTATATATACTTAGTATATATACTTTCAATTTTAACATGTAGCCATACTTCTACTGTATCTCCCAGATCTATTAAATTTGGTATTCATGGGATAAAGGACACAAAGTTTCTTCTAGGCTGGGAAGAAAACCACGTATTGGCCTATTTCAAATTAACTAGTGCACACTTATGAACAAATTATTATTTTCTGCATATATTACAGAAGTAGCTTTAATAGTGTATACTTCTAAAAGAAGTTTTTATTCCTATCTCTAAAAAAAGCGCACTTCACTTTGTACTGTCCAGATTCGAACCCTGAAATGAGTAGAAACAATATCTATTTCTAATGTTTTACATTAATGTGAGGTTACCTAATTTAAAGAAATTTGCTACTGTCTGTGGTATTACCTTTCCTCTGATGAAGAAGTTCTGCCCACTGAATGACAGCACAAAGCGGGAAAACTGTTTTGTTTCTTTTTCAGAAGCACTTCCTTAGTGTAGACTATCATAAAAACAGTAACATAACTTGAATATGAGACAGTTGACTTTCAATAAAATAATGTTTCTACTTACAAAATGAAACTCATGAATAAATATGATTTTCTTTCCATTTGAATTACATTCAGTTGGCAAACTTAACATTCAGGTACATGCAAATGGATGAGGATAGTTGACCAGAACATTAAAGAGGACACAGTTCTACTTAAAATACACCTCTGACAAAACAAAAATCCATACCTTCTTATCTTTTCAAAATTATTATTACTAGTGACATTTTTCACTGTCAGCCAAAGACATTGTCTTTTTGCAACTTCTTTCTCTTGCATACTGAAGAGCACTTCTGTTTCAGTATTAGGCACAAAGGCAGTTTGCTGAATAATTTCCTTTGCCACGAGAATAGAAAGAACATCTTGCAAAAGAAAAAAGGGCTTAATAAATAATTTCTAAAAATCTGGGCAACTCAGACCTTACTCAGCTGCATTTCCATGAATTAAATACTAAATACATTGCTGAGTTAAAGTATCACTTTGCAATTGTTTCCAAAACACGCAAATGAACAATGAAAGGTGAGAGAAACCTTACAAATAATATGGCTATACATTTTCTGCTTCGATGTCACTTCCATGCCATACACTGAATACTGTATGGATCAGAGCATTTATAGAAGGGTTTTCTTCAGTTACAGCTCAATATCGTAAATGCTCATCACAAGCCTGTTCTTGTGATGTGCTATCAGTACACCTTACCAAAAGCCAGTTCCAAGGCAGACTGGTAGGCTAGCTACAGAGCACTACACAGCCAAAAAGACACATTCTTCTGAGCCTGATCCAAGTTCCCTAAGTTCTTTCACATCCATAGCAAATAAACCAGAGGAACAACTAAATGTAACTCTCATCACCCTCTCAAAACATCTCTGTATTAGGAAATAGCAAAGAAGGGCAAACCTTTAACTGAGTAATCTCAGAAAAACCCTGTCACCTTCTTGTGCTGTCATGAACCCCAAGTGACTGAATGAAATGACTCAGGCATTACCTACGAAACTCGGTGGGACTCCTGTTCCTTAGCCAAGTCTTCAATTTGTGTTGCCAGACAAGAAGGAAGGTTTTGAATACGTGTTTGTATGTAAACAAAACTTGCTTTAACTAACAGAACTAAAAAAGAACCTAGTTTCTAATAAAAGAAAAATCTCTTTTTCCAATTTCCAGAATTCAACAACATGCAAATACAAACCCATGAACAGTTCAACCACCTGGCTATGTTAGACACAAGAGTCACAAACTTCTATGCTGTGTTACCAAACTTCCGTAATAACCTATCATACTTTTTAAAAGTGATTTTCTATAGCTGGAAAGTGACTTGTGCTCTATTTTGCAGCTATTAGATGTTCTATATCAGCCACAAAATATGCACATTTCAGGACACACCCCCTCTGTATTTACGCATTTAGAAGAAGCCTCTATTTAAAATACATACAAATTAATTTTTAAGGCTTCTAGAAAAGCTTATCAGCCCTCTTACTCCTGATCAGCTCTTTGCAGATTCTTCTCAAATATGAACTAATCTGCTAAAAGGAAACTGAACAAGCAAAACACTGTAAAAGTACTGAAATCCTTCTTGTGCAGACTAGAAGTGGACCCACCACAGTCCATCTTGGGCAACTGTGAAGCTATGATGTGACATGGGAGCAAGCCCTGTGCTAGACAATTGCTATACCTTTGGTTAGCAAACCTGAGTTCTGGATTGATACTGTACTGGTATCATATTCACACTATCATTCAGATAATCTCAGATTTTCTATAAGCATTATAAACTGGTACTTGCAAGTCTTTGAGTGCTAGCTAAAAAAAGAAATAAATCTACAGGATAGTTTTATTTATTTCAGTAAAAGCACTGTTAACATCAAAGACACTTTAATGATGCTTTTAAATGAAAATGTAACTGTTTGCAGTCCCAGTACTGCAGCCTGGAGTACGTGGAAAAATAGATAAGGAACACTTAAAAACACCTGCTCCATGGTTTTTGGTTAATTTGAAGAAATGCAAAAACTCAAAAGAAAAGTGAGGTTTTTCAAATTATTTCACTTTAACAGCTGAATATTCTTAGAGCAGACTTTTTAAGCTTTGGGGTTTGCTTTTACAGTTACTCCTTCATACAAGGTTCATTAAATAATTTGAGCTAAATATTTATGAGGTCACACATAGCCTCGCAAACCTGTCAGGTTCCCCTTCCACACTTCATCATCTGATACCCAAAGTTCCTATTTTACTAGCAAAAACGAATGGGCAGGCAAGAAAAAGACAATTTAAGAACATGTTACTTTGCTAACCAGAAAGAAAAATTAACCACCAGCAAAAGGTGTTCTTCAAGTCATATAATCCCCATATAAATTCTAATTGTACTCTACCACTTGAAATGGGAAAGCTTTCCTCTGCATTATTCATAGGAGACATGCTTGTTTGCTTTTCCCTATTTAGTACAGGACAAATAAGATGGAACATCACTGTTTATCTTATCAGTTGGCCTCTCAACACATACTTGCAAGGACTATGAGAAAGATGAACAAACAAGCAAAGCACAAAGGTACAACTGGACATCTCTAGGAACTATAGATGTTCCTTATGCTGGCTATTTACTACTATTAACTACTAATCTTTCAGAGGTTCAAACTTACCTAGCACCACACAAGACTACAAGGAATTATCCATGTGTCAATGTGAATACTTCATTTGTCCAACCAAACTTCTACAGCCAGCTCACAGACCACAAAAGGCTCGGCTTTCAAGCACAGCCAAGAGATGGTGAAGAGGAAGATCCCTACACCACAAAACTTTTCAACTTGACCCTGCATAAGCTTGAAATGAGTATCCAGTGGCATTAAGGACAGAGCTGCAACATCTGATCTGACCAGCTCCCGACTGCTGGCAGCCAGGAATTCTCAGCTTGGAAAGGCACTCCCATTCTGAAGAATACAATATGGATCTTGCACTCTGATCCTGGCAAACAAGCAGGCATAGACAACTGCCAAATAAAGTAATCCTTAGGAGCCCGGCCATTGATCAGACAATAAAAACATCTTGAATGCCTACGAGATAATGTAAAGTCTTAGATAAAATAACCAGAACACTATGTGACTGGAAGATTTGTAGTACGAAGGCAAGCACCTTCCACTTCGTATGTACACCTCAAGTAAGGAGAGAGGACACACACGAATGCACCCACTCCCCACACTACAAGGAGAAATTTGCATGACTGGGCATAGGTTAGAATACACATGGAAACTCGTATGAAGAAAAAAGGAAACCAACATATTGCAGGTATAAATGGGACTAGGGGGATATTTCTCTTTTACTCACTTATCCCTAAGTTAATTTATAACCACCAATGGTAAAACACAGGCTTCATGCCACTGTTATTCAAACAAACATTATAATATCATATCAATGACAAATGGAGCTTAGAATCTAATGTTCAAATATAACCTTAGAGCCTTAAAAAAACTACACATCTTTTTCAATTTAGCTTCCAGCAATACATTTAAAACCATACAACACTGCCACCAAGAACGCAGAAAATGGGTTTTCTTAAATCACTAAAATAAATGAGGATAGCAAGATTAATAGGTGTTGAAACTACAAGTAGGCTTCCTGAGCTTCCAATGAGTTCAAAAAGAAAAACAGAGCCCATTTCAGAAGGAATACAAAGCAGCTGTGGGTGCCAATTTATCCATCAACAGAAACCAGACAGCAATAAATAAGTTTTTAAAAACAAACAGAAAAACCCCACCAAAACATGAGAAAGGAAAGAAGTAACCTCTCCTCAGGAATGAGAAAGCAGAAATAAAAAAAGGCAGAATGATTCACAGTTTGAAAAAGCAGAAAATTAGTTTTAAATTATAATACTGGTCAACCAATACACAAGACCTCAATTATTCTTTTAACAGGTATTTGGGGAAAGATGACTGGATGGCCCCACAAGGCTGTTTTTCACCTAAACTGGTAGTTAATTTTGAGGTTAGGAGACATTAAGCAAATGTTTCCCAAAAAGGTTATTTTACTAAAACTTTACATAAATACAATGGAAAGAAAGCTCTATTCAGAGGTCAAACAAAACTTCTTCCTACCAAGTATGATGTGGTTTGACAACACTTTGAGCCAGATCTAACCAGTTGTGTCAAAGAGACCGTGGCCTTCCTCCTCTCCCACCACACTTTTGGAAGCACTGACATGACAACTCTTTTGACCAAACAGTGAGTCAGTCAGTTCAAGGAACTAATCCTCAAAGAAACTTTTTGGGTTTTGGTTAAGATTAGCTTTCAGATCAGAACACAGAGATTCAACAGCAATGTTGCAGAAAGGAGTGTAGGGCTGGCAAAAAGGGATAGAAAACAGAACTGCATCTAATCATTGCATCACCAGAGCTGTTCTGTCAAACCTCAATTTCAGTCATTGTAGCTCAGCTTTAAAGCTATGAAAGTCCTCTCTTGAGCACAGCTCTGTTTCATGCTCTGCCAATTACTGGTTTCATTACTGATACAGTTGTTTTCAATGAAGTTTCAGTCATTAGGATCTCAACTGAAAGCACAGGCAGAGATTGCCAGTCCATCAGATCAGTCATTTAAAATATCTACACAACTTCTACTACTACTACAAGTAAGAATCCTACGGATATCTGGACAAGGCAAAGATCAAAGTTTTTGTGGTTTCCTATCACAGCTGAACAACATTAAAAACTTCCATATAACTCAACGAATATTTGAAGAGCACATTTTTCCTGCTTGTGAAAAATCAAATTTTCTTTTGGAATTTCACATTTCATTTCATTCTTTTTCTTTTTTTTCATTGACAGTGTCAGGATCAAAAGATTTTGCGACACAAAGATGCAGCACTAAGATCAAGAAACATTATGTAGCAGGTTTCTCACCAGTACTATTCACAAGGTAGGAAGTTCCCTTTCACAAATCATTGCTTACCTTTTCGTATGCAGATTAGCTCATGTACACCACAAGTTCGTTCTCCACCTGTGTGGAAATAAATCATTAGAAAATAGTAACAGACTGGCTTCTTACTAAGTCAGTATTTGGCTTCTCGATAAGGCTTCTAAACAGTATAATGGAAAAAGCTGTAAACCCATGTCATTTATTAAAATGCGGAAGATTGATTTAACAAATTTTCAATTTATACATTATATCCTTTGGAGAAAACAATAAATGTACCTTTGGCTTAATACTGCTAACGATTGTGCAGTTTGAAGAGTTTTACATGGAATCTCTACAGATAAAATTACAAGACAAACAAATTAATGGAAGCCACACTAATATTTCCCAAGTATAAAACATAATTTCCTGTTCTGAAGGAACTGCCATCTACAGAAGAAGTCTCAAAATAGCAAATATATTTGCACCCAAATAGAATGCCAAAATAATGTTATGATTATCTTCCATGGTAAAATAAGAGAAAGCCTGTTACTAAAGGCTGGGTTTACCTGGAATTTCTTCTTAAGGGTTTTTTTTGGTAATTAAAAAACCAGCTATACATAATTTGAGACATTTATATGAGAATAATAAAATTGCTGCTAGAAATATGAAGCTTTACATTTTAGTAAAAACCATTTTAATGTTAGCATTACAGCTATTAAACAAACACCAACACATAATATACCTAGTGAGGACAATGAACGAGTCCACAAAGAGCCAACCATGAGGAAAGAGGAAGGTGTGATACAGAAGGGGACATGAAACAAGCTATTGCTAAGCCTTGTAGAAGGAGGAACAGGCAGTCAAAGAACTGCTGAAGAGATTCTTTTAATGATATCTAGAAATTATTGGAAGAGTTGCTTTTTTAATTAAGATGACTTTATATTGAATACATTTCGAGTATTCATGATCCTCTTCTCTTTTAATGATACACCCCGCAGTCATACATTAACATTCTGTATGTATTAATCACTAGTAGGCTGCAAACACTTCACAACACACTAAAACAAGCCTTAGATAACAAAATTCCTTCCACCTCAAAACCATGGAAATACATTATATAGCACTTATTACTCTCCTTCGTTCTGTAATAAGGCAATTGTGCCATGTAGTAAGGGCTATTATGTTATAATATAAACTAGTACTTAAAACTCATAATCGATAACTCTAACAGTGTTGTGGAAGTGTATTTGTAGCCAGATACAGTTACATTTTAAAGAAGTAACAGTAAGAAATCAATGCATTAAAGGAAAAAAAAGAATAAAAGCTGTTTAATTAAATTATACGTCTGTGAGGTATGAAGTTAAAATAATCTTCATTTTATAACAACAAACTTTTTTCATATTCAGTAATATAAAATACAAGCCTCAAAGATACTCCTGAATGGGAAATCAAGTATTAGTGAGGCTGAGTATCCCCTCAGTTTTGTATAGTCGTTGCCATTACAACACCCAGTTATAATACCCATATAATAATTCCCTTTTTTCAGTGCATTCTAGAAGCTGGACAATATCATTTTCATTCAGAAAACATTTTGGAATGAAAACATAACAGAAAAAATAAAAAAAAATAATAACTTTTACAATAAGGCATTTTAAATAAACCCCAAACTTTAGGAGAAGATTCCAATCTTCTTTAAAGTCACTGCAATGACTTTCAGGCTACAAAAAAGAAACTACAAGTGACTGGAACTTCTCTCCCTACATTTTCTTCCCCCAAATAGGCTTAAATTCAGCAGTGAAGAAAGAATAAAAATTACTGAAATACAGGAATTTTTCATTACACAGGTCCTAGACAGTTAGTTAAAAATAAAGACTCACCTAGAAATGACTAAGAACAGCAAGCAGCATTAAATTTTAATTATATATTGCCCGCAGTGAATCGACCAGCTTGAAATCTCATCATAAAGAACTAATTTTAGGTTTAGATTTTACATTGCTACCTACTGTTTTCTAAAGAAAGGTATCTTTTTTCAATTGTTTAGATGCTCAAATATTATGGCATTCCACTAAATAAAGGCTTTAAATTAATTCACGTTACTTTTTGTTGACTACAAGGCTATGTAATAAATTTATACAATTTTACATTCATTCATTCAGGATTTCAATTTTTTATTTTGTTATAAAATGCTGAATGATATTTCTTATCTCATAGGCAATCAATCTATACTCTTTTTCCAAACTGCTTTTGGATGGAATCAACGGTTAAATAAAAATGCATCAAGTGACCTATTGCATTTTGAACATAAAGTTGAAGAAAATATCTTTCCTCTTATAAATTAAAATTTATTAAACACATGAAATTTATCCTCAAGTGACTGGGTAGATTCTTCTTTTCTAGTGCTTTTCAAACCCGTGGGACTAATACACTATTGACACCTGGCTTTTACTCACAGATTAAGAAATAAACACAAGGTTTTCCATCTTTCCAATTCCCAAGCAGTCTCTCAGCTTTGAATAACCTGGTCACTGAAGGAAGCTAAACTGAAAATATGAAAACATTTTGCATGACAGCAAGACGTCAACTGCTAATTTAGCATTTCAGTCTGAAAAGACTGGGTTTGTGTCATTTAGCCCACAAATCCCAATGGTTCACTGGCATGATCGTCTTAACTTTTGCAGTCTTTAAATGTTACTCTAAAGTAAGTGAGTCTGCTATAGTGGTAGTTCACTCTAATAGTTCATTACAATTTGATTTAGATACAAATTCTTATTAATTCTATTTCATCTTGACTATGAACATGATCTCCTACTTAATAGTTTAAAGTTCCAGGTGAGCTTGCATATAAAACTATGTAATACTTGTCCAGAATGTAATCTGAGAATAGAAAAACCCAGCTGAGGACACACAGCTTTTCATCATTTCAGACAACAGAAGTAACATGAGAAATAACGGAAGATGAAATCATTTTAGAATTGCACATTCAACAAAACTTTTGGGTTTTCCTGAGCAAGAACCACTTAGTGGCCCTAAAATCTAACTCATTCAAACACCTAGCAAAACCAGAACACTCAGATGTTTTACAGAAGCAGCTGAAACACCTGAAGTTTCATTTTCTCAGTCTAACACAGAGATTATGTATCCCAAGTCTGTGTTTGCCAAGATGATTGCTACACCAAGAAGATTAAAAGTTGTACATCAAACAAGATAAAGTACCACCTGAATTGATTAAATTGTAAAGTTCTGTCTTTCTAAAACTACTACAATTCAAAATTCAAAGTTCTACTATGTCTGGACTTTAGTCAAACCTCCACTTCTAGGTGCTGAAAACAACTGGCTAGGAAATTTAACACAGGCATTATCATAGATTGGAAATGACCTCTGGTGGTCTGAGGGACTTCAGAGCAGGACCACTTTTACAGGAGGTTCCTCTAGGCCTCAACCAAGCAAGTTCTACAAGGACCAAGATTCCATGGCTCTGTCACTGCCCTCCTCAGCTGGACAGGGAAGAGAAAACACACCAAAAGGCTCGTGGGTTGAGACAGGGACAGGGAGAGACACTCACTAGTTACCAGCACAGGCAAAACAGACTCCAGTTGGGGACATCAAATTATAAATCAAACCAGAGCAGGATAATGAGAAATAAAAACAAATCTCAGAACATCTTCCCCCACCCCCCCTTCTTCCTGGGCCAAACTGTTCTCCCAATTTCTCTACCTGCTCTCCCTCAGCAGCAGAGGGGATGGGAATGGGGATTGTGGCTAGTACATCCCAGCTTGTCTCTGCTGCTCCTTCCTCCTCAAGGGAGGACTCCTCACACTCCTCCCCTGCTCCAGCGTGAGGAACCTCCCACAGGAGACAGTCCTGCACAGACTTGTCCAAAATGAATCTGCCATCAGAGTCACAGCCTCCTTTAGGCATCCCCCTGCTCTGGCATAGGGTCTGCTATGGCCTGCAGGTGGAAATCTGCTCCCCCATTAACCTCCATGGGCTGTGGGGCGCAGCTGCCTCACCATGGTCTGCACCATGGGCTGCAGGGGAATCTCTGCGCCGGAGCCTGGAGCATCTTTTCCCCTCCTTCACTGACCTTCCTGTATACAGAGCTGTTTCTCTCCCGTATTCTCACCCTTCTCTTCTGACTGCTGCTGGTGCTGCACAGCAGTTTTTCCCCGCCCTTCCCGAATACATTATCCCAAAGGCACTACCACCATTGCCAACTGGCTCAGCCTTGGCCAGTGGTGGGTCTGTCTTGGAGCCGGCTGCATTGGCTCTGTTGGACATAGAGGAAGCTTCTAGCAGCTTCTCACAGAAGCCACCTCTGCAGCCCCCCCCACTACCAAAACCTTGCCACACAAACCCAATACAGTAGCTGACACCCATTCCCTCATGTGCACCCAAAGAACTCATCTTCATTTCTTAGACACCCTTAATCACTCCAGTTTGTCAGTCTCTCTCATATTGGGTTAAGACAGCTGGATACAGGCCAGAGGCACATGGCTGGTCCATGTTCAACTTGCTGTTCACCGGGACCTTCAGGTTCCTTTGTGCAGAGTTCACAGAATCCCAGAACCATTAGTGTTGGAAGAGCCCTCTGGAGATCACCCAGTCCAACCCCTGCCAAGGCAGGGCCACCCAGAGCAGGTCACACAGGAACGTGCCCAGGTGGGTTTGGGATGGCTCCAGAGAGGGAGACTCCACATCTCCCCTGGGCAGCCTGTCCCAGGGCTCTGCCACCCTCACATAAAGAACTTCTTCCTCATGTTGAGGTGACACTTGTTGTGTTTCAGTTTATGGCCATTGCTCCTCGTCCTGTCGCTGGGCACCACTGAAAAGAGTCTGGCACCATCCTCCTGGCACCACCTTTGAGATACTGATCTGCATTGATGAGATCCCCTCTCAGGCTGCTCTTCCCTACACTAACCAGGCCCAGCTCCTGCAATCGTCTGCTTGTAGAGAGAATTGCCTCCAACCCCTGATTATCCTCGTGGCCCTCCCACTGGGATCCTCTCCAGTAGCTCCTTGTCTGTTGGGTAGCTGAGGAGCCCAGAACAAGAAAGACAGGTTGCTTCTGGCCAGGTCTGTCCTGCAGGCCTGTAGTGGCTGCACAGGCTCTGGAGTTTTCAGTTGTCCCTTGCAAGTTTCCCGGCAGTTCCTTCCAGCCCATTGCTTGTGACTTGCTGGAGCACGCTACCAGAGAGCAACCGCTGCCTTCCATCTAAACTAACTGCTCCCTCAACCTGGCATAACCACAGAACTCCAGCAAGGATCATTTCCATCCCTTTAACAAATGTCACCAGGCAGCCTTGATTCCCAGTATCAATACTGGGGTGCAAGTTAGGCCTTACCTGTGTAAAAAATTACGCTTATTCTACAGTTCAGCAACAAAATCCATCTTAGTAGCTGCAGCGGAAAATTTACACCATAATGACAGAAGTCTTTGTCATCGGGTGTAAGTTTTGGGACATACTCTTTATATGATAAACCTCTTTCCTACTGAGAATTGTACTTTAATTAGCATTTGCATAAGTTTGGACTACATTCAACAAACATTTACTTAACATTTTATTCAACATTAGATGATTCTTTTTTTCCCTTGACAAATCCATGAAATTCCAGTGAATGATAACACCGTGCGGGCTGCGTAGCATGAACAAGGTGAAGGGCATGGTGTTCATTACAGCCCCGGAGAGCCCACCTCGTCAAATGACAGAGGAGTAGCTGCTGCCCATGCACAGACATGGCCAGGGGCACGCATTTCAGCAGAGCTGCTTCACTCCTGCCTCCATGACCCTACATCAGACAGAGTCACTTCCAGATCACAGGTCAGGCTGGCCACCTGCCTCAAGCATGCAGGATTACAAGGGGATGTAGAGACAGGACAAGGGGTGATGGGGTCAAACTGAAACAGGGGAAGTTCAGGTTAGATCTAAGGCAGAAGCTCTTCCCTGGGAGGGTGCTGAGGCGCTGGCACAGGGTGCCCAGAGAAGCTGTGGCTGCTCCATCCCTGGCAGTGTTCAAGGCCAGGCTGGACACAGGGGCTTGGAGCAACCTGCTCTAGTGGAAGGTGTCCCTGCCCGTGGCAGGGGGTTGGGACTGGGTGAGCTTTAAGGTCCCTTCCAACACAAACCATTCTAGGATTCTATGGTTGTTAAGTGAGAAGAAAACAATGCTGTGCAGCAAGTGCATAAAATAGAGGTATTATGGTGTAGAAACACATAAGGGGATACACATGATAAAGCCTAACACACTTAATGTTAACATGTCTGGAGCATGTGGAAATACTAATGCTTTTGCTGTGAATACAAGATACTTAGGAAACACATTCTTATACTGAGCTGTTTCACATAACGTATCACAAATTTATTCTAAAAGACAACCATAATGAAAGTGTTCTGGCTTACTTCTAGCAACAAATATATTCCTTGAAAAATTGCCTCATACCATGAAGTGTCTTTAAAGAAGAATGTGGGTTTAGATGAACAGACAGCTAACTGGAAAGGAAATAAAACAGAAGCTGGAAAGACTCACAGAACAGCACACCCAAGCTTACTACTCATCAGTCCATCCTCACCCATGTTGTTAAAACACCTCTGCATTCCTGTAGTACCCTCTTTACAATTTTATTCTACAAATATATTGCATATGTGAAAAATTACATGGTTAAAGTGGAATGCTTGGAAGTAGTCAAAAAGGCAAACTAAAAGCAAACAATGTTTGAATTTACTAGGAAAGAACAAGTAAAAAAAAAACCAAATTTGCTATTTTATATATTATGTGCCCACATCTTGTATATTTTGTGCAATTCTGTCCCATCACAGAAGTCACAGAGAAAGGCAAAAAAAAAAAAAAAACCCAATAAAAATGGTTAAAACACAAATGGTTTCCATATGACAAGTGCTTTAATAGACTAAGACGCTTGGAAAAATAGATCAACAGATGGTGGATGTAAGCAGTGAATAAAGAACAATTATTTACTGTCTAAGCCACTAATACAGAAATAAGTACCAAATTAAATTAGCAGCAGACATGTTCAAGACCAGAAGTTTTCCAGAGTAAAAGTCAGCAATCAACTCTCAGCAAAACTCCTACTGTAAAGACTGTCTTCTCTGCGAGCTCCATTTAAAATGACTGCTATCCAGTAATTTCTTACCCTAAGGATAAGGTCATCTACCTGTCCTGACTTAAGCTGAGAATATTTTGTTTGTTACCTGACCATAAAAGTCGCAAACAAACATTAACTCTTTTTTTCACATGGAAAATATTTCATTTTTAATTATATGTGTCATCAACAGAACCGACAATACTGATCAGTGACTTAGCAATCAGTGGCAATCAAGAACAGCATACATACTGCTGTTTCTTAAACAAATTTTGCATCTGATCCTACCCACACTGAAATCAATGGAAGCATCTCCATGGTCTTACAGAAGGCAAAGAGAAATGGAGATAGAACAGATTTTCTAAGCAATGTCACAAAGTAGAGATGTTCCCAGGGATCTTCTCTCCTCATCATGAAAATATTATCTCAGCTTCCTTTCTACCCAGAATGACCAGAACAACACACCCACAACCAGACCAGCAGGTCGAGGGAGGTGATACTCCTCCTCTAACCTGTCCTCAGGAGATCCCACCTGGAATACTCTGGGGCCCCCAACACAAGAGTTATTAGTTCACAAACTCATTTGCTGGCTTACAATGAACTTTCAAGACCATTTCCAAGTTTCTCTATCTCACTCTAGAGACGGATTTACATAGCAATCAGAAAACACCTCCTACCTCCAGCAGTTAAATACTCAAAAATTAGGAAGTACAAGGACTTGAAACCCACTTCAGTCCCCAGGTGCACATTTAGTTTTATATGCAGTACAGGACCTTTACCTTATGCAATTCAAAACCTGACAATATTCAGGGAAAAGTCTGAGCATGTCAGCTGTGGATCTCTCACATCGTTCATTATGAAAGCTGGAAGAAGTGTAATTGAATTAGGCTGTGAGTAAGGTGAAGAAAAAATATGACCCAGTGGTTAAAGCAGCTGAAAGTTCTTCACAAGACAGTAAGACTCTTTCCTCTCTTATAGATCCCCTATACTTTGATTGGGATCCGTATTTTCAGTCAGGTAGTGACTATGTGTTTGCTTTCCTCATGCCCATCCTAAACACCAAGAGTTCCAATTTGCAAAAGTGTTAAGCATTAAAAATGAGCAGAATTCAAGAAGGATTTCAATCTGAACACATCAACTGTTCCTAAATCAAGTATGATAGTTTCATCTCAGCCCACAGGGAGCTTGTCAAAAAGAAGTCTGCAAAGCATTAGAGGTTAGATAACTTTATTTTCTTTTTAAAGGTAGCCTACTCTACTATCTAGAAGGAAATACAGACCTAACAGCTTTCTGCGTAGAATCATGGAATGGTTAGGGTTGGAGGGACCTTAAAGATCATCTAGTTTTCTTTATTTCAGTAGATCTGTAACACTACAGTGATGGTGGTGTAACACAAATCCAACCAGAAAATTGGTGGTTTTGCATATGGCACAAGGTTTTACTCTCATCAGCAAATAATGCAGGGAATCATCCTTACAATGACAATTAATACCAGGTACTAAATAGTTTTCACTACAGACAGCGAATGAGCATAAGACAGCATTAAACAGACTCTGCATGGCTGATCAAATCTGATATTCTGACATTTGATCTACGCCCCATTTAACAAATGTGTTTAAAAGTGGGCATAAGTATGAAATACAGCTTCTTATGTTCAGGCTTTATTTCATACCTCTGCTGCTGCTCAACCCCTAACCTGCCTGCACCAACTTGCATCCAGAAGCACTACTGACAATTCAGGTCAGTGCTAACTTGAGGATCTCTGTTATCTTACACCCTTCCAGCACATGCTGCAGTGACACCTGAACACCCCAGGTAACTTGGGAGTCAAGATAAAACTGCTCCCCAGGCCAGATTCAATTTAGGAGCCACACATATGATACCGAGGCACCGTACACAGCTCATTGCTCTTTCGTTCCCTTTTCTGGATTCTGGCAATTTGCAGCTAGGCATAGTTTTCACGTAACCTACATGAAGCAGCATTCTAAATCCTCTCTCTTCTTACGTCCATAAACAAAAAGTCGGTTCATTCAGTAATTTTTGTCTTTGTTTCCCAAGGAAACGAGTGTTATATAATTAAACGGTTCGTTTCCTGCCCCATCCTTCCATCGCTAACAAATTCACTGGCTAATTTAAGCCCAAATTGACAGGAAGTTTTAAGATCTTAATACTTTTAGGATTCCATGTTTCATAAAAAACACAGCAGTCAAATACAACACAAACACAGACCCCACCAAACACATGGTCAGCCAAGCAGCTTATAAATCCCTGCACAGCACATGCAGCCGCAGCTGCCTGCTCCCAACCAAACAGCTGGAAAATGAGGAGAGGGAGGAAAACCTTGTCACAGAGCTCAGGACCAAAAAGAATTAACTCCGTCTGAAAAGGTTCATCTCTAAATGTATTCCCCTCCTTGAGAAACGTACACTTCTGTATAGCCTACGCCACATTACAGCATGTTCAAGTGCAGCCCAAAAACCTGGTAAAAATAGATTCATGAGGATATGCAAAATGTGCAATTCTGTCTCAGAGAAAGAGTGCAATTAACCTCAGATTGCCTAGCAGTCTGGTCTTACTACTGCTTCCAGTTTGGCCTTACTCTCTACCATATTTGCCATCCTTCCCATGCCCATACTGCCTGTATTAGATTAACTTTAACTTTCCCCGTGAAAAAGTGGAAATATTAAATAATAAATAACCTTGCATCTTTATAAACATTTTGTTTCGGAAGACAAATATACAGAAATAAGAACTGGACGTATAGTTCTTTAATCTCCTTTGAGCCAAAACTTTCCCAGTTGGGTTGCTCTCTGCTGTTCCCTCACAAATCTGAGGTTGCCTGACCTATGCACACTATATACCTGATGTCTTCATAAAGAAAAAATATCTTTCAACACGGCATTAACTTTCTAAAGAAAAAGA
Source organism: Strigops habroptila (assembly GCF_004027225.2). Lineage (NCBI taxonomy): Eukaryota > Metazoa > Chordata > Aves > Psittaciformes > Psittacidae > Strigops > Strigops habroptila. Next base: position 42,746,246 of record NC_046359.1, read on the forward strand.
TGTAATTGTTCCCACAGGCACTAAATTAGGGTTTTGAACTTGGTCACGTGAAAAACACTTGTCTTTTAAAAGTCTGCCAGTGATCACGATGCACATCTGAAGGGGGTACAAGGATGCTGGAGCGATAGGACAAGGGGTGATGGGTTCAAACTGAAACACGGGAAGTTCAGGTTAGATCTAAGGCAGAAGCTCTTCCCTGGGAGGGTGCTGAGGCGCTGGCACAGGGTGCCCAGAGAAGCTGTGGCTGCCCCATCCCTGGCAGTGTTCAAGGCCAGGTTGGACACAGGAGCTTGGAGCAACCTGCTCTAGTGGAAGGTGTCCCTGCCCGTGGCAGGCAGTTGGGACTGGATGAGCTTTAAGGTCCCTTCCAACACAAACTATTCTAGGATTCTATGAAAAGTAAGAAAGCACTGTCACTGACCAGAATGACAGTGGTCACTGGCCACGGCCAATGGCTCCTGCTTCTCTATAATCCCTGGTAAAAACCCCCCACTTCTGCAAAACCTTGAGGGCTTAGTGGTAGAACCAATGCAAACTGTTATGCTGACAAAATGACACTAGAAACGGTACTTACAGACTTTCTTTTTAAGAACATCCAAAAGCACTTAATTCCTTGCAGCTAACAAATCCTATTGTAATTTGAGCTCTTTTAATTTTGTGCACTCTTCAAATATAACTGTGAATGTCCTGCTTGGAAGGAATCATAGAATTACAGAATCAACTAGGTTGGAAAAGACCTTTAAGATCATCAAGCCCAACCATTACTCCAGGGCTGCCAAGACCACAACTAAATCCATGCCACTGAGCAGAGTTTTGAACTACTTCATATTTATTCTTCAACCAGAAGTTTTCAATCTTGCTCAATTCCCATTAAATTTACCAAAAAAAGCAATTAAAAAATCATCTGGACAACTGCAGTGCCTTTAAAACTGTGCAGAGTATTTTCTGTTTACTTAAATACCTTTACAAATTTACTTGGACACAATGTAAATTCTGTATTTTGACACTCTAGACTATAAGTCCTGTGGTTTGATTCTGACTTCAAGAGTTAGTTATTCACCCAAATCAAACTCGTATTTTCAAACATTGCTGGCCAGGATATAGCACTGCTAAACAGTACAGTGGAGGCAGGCTACTGTTGCACAAACAGGAGGGAGAGAACACCAGAATATAGAACAAAAATTGTAACACCTACTAACAAATCTACAGCAACCAGCTATTGGTTGAAAACAAAGAGGATGCTGCACGCCTGCTACAGCCTACAGCAGCAAAAATACACTGCGTTTTCTGTGCTCAGGAAGAGTACTAAATCAAAACCTAGCAGCTCACTTTCACAATTGGATCCTTCTTTTCAATCCCACTTCACATCTCACTGTAAACTATGCACTTCTCAAAAGCTTAAGTGCCATTTTGGCAATTTCACGAGTGTCTACAAAGGCAGCTGGGCGATTTCTGAAGTGCTGCATTATTTTCCAAGGCTAGATTGCTATATCCTCTGAAAATACCCAACAAGAATTTCACATTTTGTGAATATTTTCAGATGTAACAAATTCTCACAGATTTCTGAGATAATGCAGCCTAAAATGAAAACAGACAGATTTTGAAGCACTGGGTTGTGGGGTTTTTTCTGAGCTTGAGTTACGTAAAAAGTCAAGACCCAGCAGAAATTTCTGCCATCTTCTTGGTAACATTAAGAGGGCTTTTCAGCAGAACAGAACCTAACCAACTTAAAGCTGGCCAACTTAGACTCCTGGTGTGCGTAGCTTCCAAGGCAGGGTGAACACGCAGCTTCGCTTGTGCTGTGCTACTTCTTACAGAGGCCTGAATTACTAATTCAAGGATACTGACAGCACAGGAGCATCCCACATGCAAAACAAACAAGAACAGTTGGATTTTTTCCCCCCTCACTGTTTTCCTAGATTCTTCAGGTTATAACAACAGACGCTTTCAGAAGAAACCAAGTTGAGGAAGCAGCACTCGTTGGGACCTTCTTTTGGTGGAAATAAAGTTATGGAATTTCATTTTTGTTTTAAAAAAGGATTTTTAACGAGGTGTAAAATCACTCGCAGAATTGAGAGGGAAGGTTTCAAAACAAAGCTCATAAACAAGCCCATGGCAGAGGGGTTGGAACTGGATGATCTGCAGGTCCTTTCCAACCCTAACCATTCTATGATTCTCTCATTCTAACCCTGTCTATTAAGACGATCATCTCCAAACAAACCCAACAAGTGCCTAGTACATCTCACTGCTTTGTTGTTGTTAAGTGATGACTAGAAAGATCTGCGGACACCAGCTTCTGTACAGCCTGTTAGCTCTCAGCAGCTGGGCAACCGGCGGCGAGCAGGAGCCTCCCTCGCCCGGGGAATCAGCGCTCTGAGACTTGAGGGCCAGGAGGGACGCTTAGTTTCAAAGCAGTTGGCAAAGTCTCTCCGGGTGAGAAGGATGGAAAAGGCTGCGCACGTTCTGACATCTGCAGCCAGGGTGCGGGTCGCTCCGGACACCCCCTCGCCCCGGCGCTCTCGGGGCCGAGGCGGCTCAGCCCCCGCCGCCCCCCGAGCCAGGGCGGCCCACAGCGGCTTCGTCCTCCTCCGGTCCCCTCCGCGGCGCCCACGGCCCGGCATCCCCGGGCGGAGGAAGGATGCCGGCCACCGTGCCAGGGATTATTTACCCTGCCCGGCTCCCAGGAGGGAGCAGCGACGCCCGCCTCTCCCCCACGCACGACACAGCCCCTCCGCTGCAGCCGCCGCGCCGGGCCGGGCCGGGGTGGGGAGGGAGAGGAGAGAAGCGGAGGAGGCGCCCGCTGCCGCTCCCCTCAGCCCGGCTCCGAGGGTGCCGCTGCGCTCCGGCGCGCCCCCACCTCACGGCTCGGTGGGAGCCCGCCCCCCTCACCCGTGCCCGGGGGAGGAGAGGGAGAGGAAGGGGGGTGAGGAGGGCTGAGGGGGGAAGGGTGCGATTCGGGGCGAGGGGATCCCGTTATTGGCCTACTTACCGTCAATCGCCATGATCCGCGGTGGGCCGGACCAGGCGCCGCGCACGCAGCACTCCGGCGCTGGCGGGCGGTGCGGCCGCGAGACGGGAGCGCTGGGCGGAGGCGGCGGGGAGGGGCGGGGCGCGTGACTCCTCCCGCCGGCACAGCACCGGCACCGGCACCGGCACCGGCACCGGCACCGCCCCGGCCCCCCGGAGCCGGGAACAAGCCGGGGCGGGGGGCACCTTCACGGTCATCGGGTCCTACCGTGCCCCAGCACTGCCAAGGCTACCACTAACCCATGGCACTGAGGCCTCGGCTACACGGTGTGTGAACACTTGCAGGGACGGTGACTCCAGCACTGCCCTGGGCAGCCTGTTCCAATGCCTGAGCACCCTCTGGGGAAGGAATTGTTCCTCAGCTCCATCTAAACGTCCCGTGGTGCAGCTTGAGGCCGTTTCCTCTTGTCCCATCCCTTGTTCCTTGGGAGCAGAGACCAGCCCCCTCCTGGCTCCATCCCCCTGTCAGGCAGTTGTAAAGAGCGATAAGGTCCTCCCTGAACCTTCTCTTCTCCAGACTAAACCCCCCCAGGTCCCTCAGCCGTTCCTCATCACACTTGTGCTCCAGGCCCTGCACCAGCTCCGGTGCCCTTCTCTGGCCCCGCTCCAGCACCTCAATGTCTCTCTTGTAGTGAGGGGCCCAGAACTGACACAGGATTTGAGGTGCGGCCTCACCAGTGCCCAGCACAAGGGGACAATCACTGCCCTGGTCCCGCTGCCACACTGGTGCTGACACAGGCCAGGATACCCCTGTTGCAAAGAATTTTTTGCTCATATCCAGCCTGAATCTCCCTCTTTTAGTTTAAACCCATCACCCCTCGTCCTGTCACAACAGGCCCTGCTGAAAAGTCTCTCCCCACCTTTCTTATAGGCCCCTTTTAAGAACTGAAAGGCTGCAGTAAGGTCTCTCCAGAGTCTTCTCTTCTCCAGGCTGAACAACCCCAACTCTCTCAGAGAGGTGCTTCATCCCTCTGGTCATTTTTGTGGTCCTCCTCTGGTCCCTCTCCAACAGGTCCATGTCTTTCCTGTACTGAGGACTCCAGAGCTGCACACAGTACCCCCAGTAGGGTCTCACCAGAGCAGAGCAGAGGGGCAGGATCCTCTCCCTCAACCTGCTGGGCACACTCCTTTGGATGCAGCCCAGGATACATCTCACTTTTGCTAAGTAAAGCAGCAGAAAGACGGGAAATGTCAGCATTAGAATTACCCATGTAGCCTTCACGTGCTCCATAGCACGTGCTCCATAGCACTCCATAGCTCCATAGATACATCACAACACAATGCTGCTGCACAATTGCAGATCCTTTTTCTTCCTCCCATCATACATCTGACTCTTGCACAAGACAGTTGGCATTTGAGAGTGAATCAGGATCCTGTGGTGAATAAAGACACCATAAATCTCAGGTTTGGTGGCCTCCATTTCTAACCATAACATTCTGTAACCATAGCGGCTGGTTTCCTATAGTTTTGGGGGTGTAAAACTGAAATAACCTGTCACATGGAGCCACATACACAAGCACTTTATGTATCTTCAGAAGGGTTTAACACCTTCAAATTTATAGCAGCCTTCAAAAAACTCTGAAAGAGAATTTAATGCTAAAAGGGATTTGAAGAAATGAGAAGGGATTAATGAATCTGCAGTACTTTATACAGGGGATTTTTGGGGGGGGGGGGGCGGGTGTTTTCTAGTTGAAACTTGGCTATGGCAGGCACTTTCCTGTGGCTACACCCCCTGCTCACTCCTTTCCAACCCACAGGTCCTGCCTCTGTTGCTACTCTTTCCTCTGTCCCACAGGTCTTTACTGTCCCTTCCATACCTTTTCCTCAGCTCCCTCGCACTCAGACCAGCCTCTCCTCCCCTGGTGGTCTGGAGGACAGTCTCCAGCACTCTCCTGCTCACCTTCCAGAAGCTCCACGCAAATCCAGCAGCATGGTGAGTAAAGAGGATGTATGTAAAATTCTGTTGCTGTGTAGGAAAGTCCAGGTAGCATTTGAAGCTGTAAGGAAACCAAACCTGTTAGTACATGCAAATGGGTTTTTTGGACATGTATGGACTGCCAAACACAGGAACATTCTCACAAGGTCTTCAGAAGAATGTCTTTGGTACCGATACAATCTTTTTGCCAAATGTTAAGTCACTGTTCAAATCCCGGAAGCATTAATCTCCTTTAGTCTAGCAGCCTTCAGAAATATTTGTCATATGGAAAAATCAATGTCTTGTCTCAGTTTCATTCTCCACCTCAGTTAGAAGAAGTGAGGAGTTTAAAAGCAAAGTCAGCTTGAGCAAAATGGCCATCTTGGAAAACAAAAGTCCCAAATGACAGACATTTGTCCAGACAAGAAGCAACTGTAAAAAGGATCTTAGAAAATGCCAGCAGAGCTTAATGGCAAATGTATTTCTCTGTGTCAGCACTGACATTTACCTCAGATACCCCGATGATTTTTCATTAGTTCCTAGAAAGTGTTTCAGCCCTGGAGTTTTCTGTACGAATTGTCTTGATACCCATCTTTCTGATGATATTACTGTATTGAGCACAGGAATAAAGGCTCCTGTGAGATCAAGTACATAGTTAGAGTTGTTATTCTTCTCTTTATTATTATTACTTTTTATTTTATTTTATTTCTCCCCCTGCTCTTGGTAGCAGCATCCCTGTACGAAGGAACTACGGGGCACTGGTGTTAGCAAAACTTGCCAGGGCACAGGCGTCCACCCATACCGAATCTGGGATTCAGTTTGTGACATGTTTAAAAAGTAATCTAAAATTTTTGGAGAGTCTCACGTCATCACATTTCTGTGATTCACGTATGCAATTAACATAGTGGCATGCAGAAGTTTGTATCATCGGACAAACTCTTTCTGAGGGTGAGGAGTGAATATGTTTGTGAATTAGTGACATTACGATTGGAACTCTTTGTCCAGATTTTGTTTTCAAAACACAAAAGAAACATGTTTCTTTTCTACCAAAGTAGTGATTTGCTCAGTTTGGGAAAACAGTTTCAGGACATGAGGAACAAGCATGGTTCCACATCGATAAAGAAATGGTATGAAAAATATGTATGAGGACCAAAACACGACTTTTCAGAGCTATGCTGAATCAGATCAGTTCTATTTGTGCTTTAGTTTCACAAGCACATGTCTAAAATGTCTAAGCTTTATTCAAACATCAGATACTCCTGCCCACCACCAGAAGAGCCTCAGTTTTCAACGTTACCAGGAGGGACAAATCTTGAACAAACTTCCAAATCTCGACTATTTTTGTTTTGTTCCCATGGTATGGTTGTGACAGTGTGAGCTATAGCTTCATCCTTTCCCTGCATAAAAGGAGCGCAGCTGATCGGTTTGGATGTGTCATAGGCTTTCTACTAAATCCAACGGGCAATTCATTCTGCTGAAAGCATTTACATGTGATCCTACGAGTCTGCCATTTGCAGGCAGCTGCGCACAAACGTGACTGCAGCTCAACACGAGACCTTAAGTAACAGTGATAATTCAGTAATATACGAACTATTCACAGGTGAACAAGAGCTTCCTATCAAAGGGAAGAACTGTCGCCCCTTGTGACAGCAGATTTGCCAACAGCAATACAACTAACTGACATGCATTGGATAAATTTTATCCCCCAAGCCCTAAAGTTTTCAAGAAACTGTCTACGCAGGAGAAACTTCTCCCACTGCACTGATGTGAAGCCACTTTGGCAATTGAAATTGAAAGCTGCTGGAAACTTTGAGGGCCATAGGAAGGTAAACACATTAAAGATCATGAACGTCTCAGTTACTGGGAAAACAAATACAGTAGTAGAATATAAGTATATGTACAAGATATGTAGTATAGTTATATATAGACTCATGGAATCATGGAATGGTTTGGGTTGGAAAGGACCTTAAGATCATCTCTTTCCAAACTCCCTGCCATTGACAGGGACACCTGACATTAGACCATGTCACCCGAGGCTCTGTCCAACATGGTCTTGAAAACTGCCAGGGATGGAACATGTACCACTTCTTTATGTATATATATATATATAAAATGGGAAATCATTCCATTTTAAGACCAAGTCTGTTTAATATCCCTTAGTTTGTTTATATACATTTTTGTGTGTGTATGTTTGTTCTATAAAATTATTTGCTTTTTCTGAGTAGAACTCTGCACTGATTTTTCTCAAAAGCAGCAAATATTTTATGTGAGTTCCAAGTTCTCTGATCCTTGCTGTAAATTGATTCTTTGCACATTTAAGGCATGATCCATGCCAAACCTATTTGGATTTTCTTTTCCACCTTAGCCATAATCTTAGTATTAAACCAGCTATGATTAAAGAGACTATGTTAATGAAGACAGAGAGTATATGAAAACCATAGCATAAATGACTGAAAAGACTAACTGAAGGGTTGGAAAACACAGGCTATCAGTAACCAGAAAGGCTGAAGTCCTACTAATTAAGATGCTGGACAGATTAGCTGTCTGCAATTGTTTCGATGTGAACAAAATGAGTTCATGATTAAACAAACAGCGGAAGAAAGCTTCAAACAGCTGGATGTAAATCTTCTGGTGGAATGTTGCCATTTCAGTCAGCTGTAGGTGCTTTGCAGAAACATAATGATTTCACTGAAATGCCATTGGGGAGGGGGACGAAATGAAGAGCATATGCAAGATCTTTCATTTCAGGAAAAGAGCTTTTAATCTCAAGCCTTTTGACTTCATATGATATTTTAACATAATATTGACATTTAAATGAACCATCTTGATTTTATCAATATAAAGTCTTTCAGTTTGAATATTCAGTCCTTTCTTGAAGTTTCACTTAATGGGGTGTTCCAAGAGGGAGGGGTGTGTCTGTGCATGCACCCACACCTCCCTGTGTGTGAGTGTGGCTTTTCTCTGGTTGTATTTCAGTCTGGAATGAAAACAGACTTCGAAAGAACAGATCAAAACTCCCACAAAACTGAAGTTCTGTGTGTGTTTGGTTTTGTTTCATTTTTATTGGTTTTTTAACCAGGAGCCTTACAAAAGTCCCAGAAGGAAGCAGTTTGATGTGCGGTTCTAGGGTATTCTACCCTTGTGGATTATTTATAGGAAAGCAAAAAAATCAGGTGTGGAGAAGTTGAAACAAAGAGACAAACAGACAAACTCAAAAGCTCTAACCCATAATGTTGAAATTAAAACACGACCTCTGAAACATCTCCCAAATCCTATCTCCCAATGATGTTACTGCTCCAGCAGATGAAAAGATGGCTAAGAATTATAATAAAGTGCTGTGCCCTAACTGATTTGGGGTATCACTTTACAACTTACCCTAGGAATTTTTGGCAGCAGTTTTGTGAACACTGCCAATCAGATTTGCAACTTAATGTCCATTCAGATTAGTTTCTCACACAAAGTGTTCTTTGTTGGGACATTAAAAACCTGACCTTTCAATATTAAGGTTTGCATTATCAAGTTGTTGGCACTTAAGTAAATAATCTGTGACTCTTACTTAGCTTCTCACAGTTTTTGAAAGCTAGGAAAGACAGCCTGGGCCCTCTGACAGAAATTGCAGAGCTACATCTGGTAAGAGCGATCTACCAGATACCCTCAAGTCTGCAATTGTTGGAACAGGATCATAAACCTGACTCTTGAAGCAAATGATTTGGCCAAATATCACTCAGTGTGTAACTTTGCATTCATGAATAAATGATTGAGAAACTGGAAAAGAATAACTCCAGCAGCACTTTCCTTCTGCTGAATTTGGGACTCCACAAAGTCAGACTTCCAACTAGGATACAGTTGGAAAAGCTCCTGTGAGCTAAGGCGAAGAGCAAAGGTCTTTGTTCAGTTTCTCAATCTGTTTTCATTGTTTCACAGTCCATGTTTTCGCATTGTTAATCTATGGGCAATGCATCTGCTACAGAAATAAAACTGAAAACAGAAATAATGACGTGATTTTTAGTGCCTGGTTATTCTAGCCACAAGTCACATGCAGACTTCAGAGATGGATAAATTAGATGCTGAGTCTTATTGGTACACTCATGAAAAACCTCACTAGCTTGAGTTACTAAAGTAAACATTACTCCACTGTGTTGCCTTGCACTGTTCCAAAACAAAAGCATCATGAAGATACAGCTAGGATTGGTAAGTGCAATTCCAAAGAAATGTGCCTGTCAGTGAGCACGTGTGCTCAGACAAGACACAGAAATCATAAACCAAAACTGTGCCAAAAAGTCCTGTGTCAAATTCATCCAGAACCCATGCAGACATGCCAGTTTTTACATGAGAAGCTAAACTAATGAAGTGGGCTTCCTGCAGATGTAGTTCTTCACTAATTTTCTCCATCCCTCCGAGTGGGACATCCTTAGCTCACCCCGATCACATACTCTGTTATATCCCCAGCGATAACAGAATGCGTTGGAATTATTCCAGAGCTTTGCCCTTGCTTTTTGAACAGTCAAAAAGCTGCAGAACAAAAAGTATAAATGATGAGTTATTGTAACTGATTAATTCTGGCCTTTTCTTCAAAGGGGGCACTGATTTCGTTCTCTTTTCTCTACACAGAAGTGAGTTTCTATGAAACTAGAAGGAACCTTATTATTTCTGGGATCTTGATGAACTTGACCAACTGATCCAAAGCTGAAGCTTCCTTCAGCTTTGACAGGTAGAAGCATTTGACAAAGAGAGCATGTTCACATAAGCCTCGTTTACTTAGGAAATCAGGCTAAAAATTGCAAAGCTCCACAAACAGCCTACACAGCTCCAGCAGAGTATGAAAAATGAGCCCCTCAGCTACACTTGCAAAACAAAACCTACAAATTAAAAACAAAACCCCCCTTGCTTTTTCAAAGACAGGTATCACATACGAATCTCTCAACATACAAGTGGATTGGAATTACTGTACTTTCTTACAAAACAGTTACGTGGACTTCTAATTAGAGAACTATAGCATATAATAATGAGATGGAAATAGGCAAATACAATGTATGAAGAAACTGCCATTCAGAAAGTCATGTCTATTTTTTTAATGGAATAAATCTTCATCAAAAAGCTATCAAAAGTAATATAATGGAACAAAACCAAATTCAATTTCTGTTATTCATACTTAAAGTATGAAAAGGTGATGGGAAGATATGACCCAGCTCTCCTGGAGGGATATTTTTAGAAAGAACAAGATCCAGGATGCTAACAGAGCCTACTGGTCTGGTTCATGCCAGCACAAAATGAATGACCTTGCTCTCACAACCTGATCTGATAGAGATAAGAGGCTGCAAATGGCTTGAATGGAGACTGAGCTGCATCAAGCTGTAAAACTGTAGCATACACAGAGATGAGTTAAAGTCACAGTGTTGGTTACTAAAACATTTTCATCTCAAACTGCTTGAATAGTACAAAAGTTTTTCTGTCAGGGTGTTAAAGTAGGTTTCTCACCAACTGGCACTGAGAATACGAGGGTGGGAGAGATTCACCTCTCTGAGGCCCAGGTAGCTCGTAAAAGCGGTGCATACATAGGCGGTGGTGGCAGCACAGGGAGTTAAATGTCTTCGCAAGGAAGGGGAAATGACAACAGATCTGCACAGTGGTTTACGGTGTTAGTTACATACAGCATGTGTGCCAGGCCTGTTTTATTGACTAGCCCTGGCCAAATCTACCTCCAGCCGCTCTTCTTGGCTAACCTTGACAAAGTCATTCCTGCTGCCATGAAACAGCTTCCTTTGCTCTCACTCCTCATCTCCCTCTAATTGCTTTTAGTGCACTCTCCGATCCTCTGCTTTGTTTCTCTGCCCTCCCACCTGTAACCTGGTGAGCTTGAAGCTGTCACTTCTGGATTGCACAGAGTACTTTTGTATAACCGCTCTGCATGTAAAGGAGGAGAAACTGGTCTCTGCAGAGGAGGATGGCAATATCTATTCACAAAAGAAAGCGCTTGACAAACACTGTCCCCTTAGCAACTGGATAAGGCCGTAGCCACAGCCAGGCCTCTTAGGGTCTCTCTCTGGAATGAACTGCTATCCTTAACTGTTCATACTGGGAGGCTTGTGCAGAGTATATAATCTGCATTTAATTTCTTTCTAATTGCAGTGGCTTATTTTGTGTATGCTCCTGCACGGCTGAGAGCTCAAGCCTGTGGAGTACTCAGTACTTTCCCATTGGATTTAGTCCCTAGGAGCAGTATTGTAAAAACTGTTTTGAAAGTAATAAGGGTTCCAAAGGCTGCATCCATCTAATTTCATGCTGCTTTTTACTGAAAAAAGCTTTAGCATGCCTTTTAATTATCTCAAATATTCCAAAGGTATACAGCACCATATGATCTACTCTGATTTTTGGACTTAGCAGAGCTGTTCTTAATGCTCTTTCAGAACATATGTTCTGTTCTTACTTTTAAAATATCTACCAGAACACGTATTTCATTCTGATAGCACCACAAATATTCTATTGATGCATTAATGGCACTACTGAACCTAAAAAAAAAAAAAGAGCAGAATTGTCAAAATCACTGTTGAATGCAGGAACCTGTTTAAATACATTTTTTAGATTAACATTTCTATTGCTTATGAAAAGAGTTCCTTCCGCAAAAAAAAAAACCCCAGCTAACCCATGTTATATGTAAACTGGAAGTATAGTCCTGGTTCTTTGAAAGATTACTCCTTTATACAATTACAGCAAGATTAAGAATTCTACAGAAGAGCAGAGCTGTAGAATCACAAAATTAAAGTATTATTTGTATGCAGTACTCAGGCTTTATCCACATCTTTTAAGGTAATTAATAAAAAGCTACTGAATTAGTTCATTAAAACCATTTTAGATTTGCTAGCTGAAGCATGTGATTTTGAAAATTACCCAATTTCCAGTCTGGCTGTTATTTAGCAGAAACTTCCACAACAATTTCTGAAATGCAAATACTCATTTCTGCCTTCACAGAGGCAGAAATGATAAAAAAACCCTCAGTAACAACTAACCTGAGGTTAGTTTGCAACTGAAGTATGTGAAACAAGCTGTTTAAGCCAATAAACTATCCTGCTTTCTCCTTTCCCAAGACCCAGCCTCTTCCATTAGAAGAAACAAAATCATATATATTCTAGTCAGACTTCCTTGATTCCTTTCCAGCCTGAATTACCCTCTGCTCCTACCGATCCCCCATGGTAATAAGGAATTCAAATCCTGCAAGCTTACATTAAACTGAGGAGGTTTTCTACGGAGAAATAGCTCCGACCCTAGAACAATAGGTGAGTAAATATGATTCCCCCAGGGATGCTGGCACCAGGCAGAGCTGCCAGGGCATAATGGCACTACAGCAGGATTGTTTTGGTAGGGGAATGGATGGGGTGTGTTTGTAATGTATGGAAACACGGGCAGTAATGCATTAGCCATATTGCTTTAAAACCTTTCCTTCTGCTTGATGTGAGTTTGACTTTGGCATAAATGCACTTTGGCCATCTAAATGTTTTTCACAAAAAGACATATCATGATTTCTCTGCTTTTCAAAAAGCTTAAAGTAGACATATTGAAATAAACCAGTGATTAATTTCAGATGTATTATATGTCCATCTAGTACTCGCATGCTTTCTGAGAGAGAGAGATATACAAGTAACTTTGGGAAAAATGTAATGGAAAATTCAAAGGAAATGTGAGAAATACCCACAAATCTACAAAACTTAAAAAACCCAAATATCCTAAAAAAACAAGTTATAGTTCCAGGGTCTTTTTATTACAATATTGTTAAAACTGTGAGGGAACAGCTGTCTAAAGTGGTGCTTTCTAATTTTCTGCCTTCTTTGTCCCTTTTCAGTATTAAACTTTTCATTCTTTCCAGCTACATGTTACCCCGCATCTGGAACCTCTCCACGACTGATCTCAATCTACAATTACTTTGCCTTGGCAATTCTTGTTGGCTCCCAAAATTGTTTTCAATCCAAGAGGTGGTCCAAGTGAAAGCTGTATTTCTCCACCACCGTTTTCTTTGCCAGTTCTCCCAAAGTCATTGGTTCTTGTTGCTGGTTATCATCTTTGTGCTTCATTCCTGCTCCTCTACACACACTTAGTGTCCTTGATAGGTCAGTCTTTGGCTCTGCATTTTATTTGAACCTGCTTCCAAGCCTTGCCTTTGATACTCTTCTAACTGCAGCTTGTCTGGCTCTCCAAAAGAGAAAAGTACTCTACTGGAATTAAATCCCTATAGTTTAGGGCAGGATCTGGCCCACCTTTAAATTAATTAATGAGATTAATCATTTCTTGCATAATAGAATAATTTAGTCAAAGTCAAGTTCCTTTGGTTACACCTTCATTGTATTGATCCCCACAATACTGTTGCAAGGTAAGGAAATGAGGTTTCCTCTATTTCACAGATAAATAAGAGTGACATAGAAGCTGTAACCACATTGCTCAATAAAACAGGACCAGGGACATCCTGTGGCTCTGGGGTCAGTTGGCACAGCCTGAATATCTCCACACTGTGCATGACCCTGGTTTCTGTTTTGGTCTCATGAAATGCCTCTGAGGTCCTAAGTCCTTATTATTATGTACATGATTATTTTTCTATTCGGAATGTCTCAACTAATGTAAGAGCTACATGCAGTCCATCAGAGTGTATATTCATAGCATTTACTGATATGTTGCATGCCATTGGGCATGTTATGATGATACAAAGAGAAAGTTAAGGGTGAAAGATCTGCTGGGAAAGTGTTGGGAACTATACAGTGTATAGCGACCTGGTACAAGGTTTGTTGTACTGCCCAGTGCAAGTACTTGGGTGTGATAAATGGCTTAAAAGCTTTTTATGAGCCTAAGGAGCAGTCTTCCCCGAAGCAGGGCTCTGTATCCCTAAAAATAAATTTACTAGGTAGTCTAGATGTACTAACGTCACTTTGCCCAGCCATGAAAATCCAATGGAGTAGATTGTTCTTACACTAATTAAATGCAAGGCACATCTCTAGGATGTAAACTTACACAGTGCAAGTTTTATTTCAGGGTATGGATAACACAATGACACTGATACCAGGCAATTCATAACATGGAAGATGACACCATTGTAAAACAATTCAGCTTTGTTCATTCTCTCTATGGAAAAGTTGCTTCCATGAGCCATTAGGGAAGTTCTTTTCAAACAGATCTCATCTTCAGCAGTGTTCCTCTGGTGGCTGAGCTCCCTTGGGTTAGTAGTTTTTTTATTGAAAGTGCACTGGGATTTCTATTACATGTCTCTATGGTTTGAAACAGAAACAAGTACTCACTCATTTAGCTATTAAAGTTGATAAGATTCACAATTCATGAGCTATGAGTTAATATACAAACTGAATTAATGAACTTAACTTACACAAATTCATAGATTTACGTTAAATAAATTAATATACAAACTGTAAGAGGAGATAACATATGGGACCTGATGTTGCATGGAAACACTCTGCCACTCGGCTATATGTTAACATTGCTCTCAGACACAGACAAGTGGAAACCCAGCATATTCAGTCTAGCAGACCAGCACCATCATTTAATCCATCCAAACGACTAGTGCTACTCGACCTTTTCCTTGGCACAGAGCACAGTTCTCTCAGTCAAGGCAAATCTGACGTGGAAGCCAGTATTCAAGTGGAAGCCAGTATTCAAGTGGAAGCTTTTTGCTACCATGCTAGCACAGCAAACAGAGCTTAGAGCTTACATTCTGGCAACATGATGGGTTATAGAGAACAAAGTACTCTTGCTATGTATATATATAAATGTAAATTCTATGTATTTACATATATACATATGTATATATGTAAATATCACGTAGCTTCGGTACCTGATTATTATTGAAGCATAAGCAGTGGGTTGGTTTTTTTTTGGCTTTTTATCCTTCCTTAGGTTTAAAACATGCCCATTAGGATTATTTCTTCCCATTGATCACCAGCTTTATATAACTGCCCTGATTCCTCTTACCAGCATACTAAAACTACAGCTCACTGGAGTCAATGCTTTTACTCCAAATGAGAGTTAGAAAACTAATTGCCTTTTACAAAAGTGACACAATAGGGGGCACAACTGGTCACAACAACAAAATCACGACATACTCTCCTGCCACTCATAATTAACTTTTCCTTGGAATGAGAAGAACATGCTGTCCTGTTGCAAAAATAACAGTATACTTGGTTGTGAGCCAGAGTCAGTGATAAATACATTTCTGATTAAGTCAGCAACTTCATTTACAAGCATCTGATTTTAAAAAACTACAAACCCCCAGAAATCAAAAAAACCAAACCCACCTTTCAGAAAATACAATGATATAAACCAGACAACTGTGATCTAGTGCACAAGGTTGGAGTCATAGCTCGGTATCCCCACTGCTGCCACTAACCCGCTGTATGACCACGAGCAACTCATTGGATGTCTCTATCTCAGTTTCCATAACTTTGAGGAAAGATTTACAGTTTCAAGAATTGAAAGTCCTTAGGTGAACTATACCTTGTCTGCAGGTATTTATGCTGGAGAATTTTAGCAGAACTACGTGCCCACGTGATATGATTAAGGCCAAAGGAGTAGAGATAATCCAGCTTTATGCAAAATAAGATCCATGCTGTACAGGTCCCACTCACAGGTTTTGCCACAAAAATATACTAGTCTTCTAAAAGTCTGTGCTTGTTTCGAGCCAGCATATTACAACTGTATCAGACCAGTGAGAGCAGCAAAATGAATATCATTCGTCTTCCCAGTTAATGACCAGACATTTATTTTTAAAGATAACATACTGCTCTGTGTCCTACATGAGCCAGAAATACGTGATTGAACAGGAAGTGTGCAATTACGTGCTGATGTGCAGTAGGCAGAGAATAGTCCCGAGTGACTCCAGGGATAAATGTATCATTGGATAAAAAAATAGTCTGAGCCATAACATCAAAGTTCAACGCCAACCCTCTAAAACTTTCTGCTTTGGGAAAAGCAAGCATTTTTCATTGCTGCCTGAGAATGACCACAGAGCTTTTCTGCCTAATGGGGTGAGCCTTTTAGCACTCCATTATTTTGGTTGCCCAACTTTACATATCATATTTTGTTTTCAATTGCCTATAGGTTTGCCGAATTTAAAACATTTGCCCGATGTTTTCCATCTTTAGTGTCAGCTTTGAGAGTAACATTTTGGAAAGTTTAGACAAGGTTTTTGCTGTTTGTGAGAGCGTGCTTACAGGAAAAGACTGTTTTAATAGTGTTAATCTATTACCACTTACCTTCCTCCTGTCTATTGGCTCTATTACTTCCCTGCTTCAGTACAGAGAGATGGAACAAGTCAAAATATAAGTCCAACAGACTTTTGTTGTCCCCTGTGGAAGCCGCAGTAAACTACCACTTGCACAGAAGCAGCAGAACCTGGAAGTTTGCTTTGAAAATGTCAGTGCATTTCATTAAATGGGCCCATGTTGATCTGTAGTAAGCAAAGGCACCAAAACCCATGGGGAATGGATCTTTGCTTTCCTGGTATGTGCTTGTTTTCACTGGAGTCTTCTCTGATTCAGAGCACAGCCTAAACAGAGCTCTTAAATCAGAATCACACCTGCTGTGTAAAACTCATATCCTTTATTTGAAAGACTGTCGGATGTGTACTGTAATAGATGAGGAGCTGAAGGGAGAGAAAGAATAGTTCTCTCAGTAAAGAACTGGGCAGGCATTGGAGAGCTGTGTTTTTATTGCTAGCTCTACCACATGCTGCTCATGCTATGTTAGACAAATCAACAGTTTTTAAGCAGATATTCCTTATACAACTGATAAGGGGAAAAAAAATCTCATGATTTGTTTTAAAATTGCTGGAACAGTTTTTCATGGGTTGATTAAAACCCCCCAATTTTTAAAATATTATTGGAAAATATTAAGGTTTTTTATGATGCCTTGGAGAGGAAAAAGACCAGGAGAGAAAGAAAAAAGCCATGTTTCACTTTCATATGTGCATAAATTAAGATCATAAAGCAAAAAAAAAAATCAAAGGATCTGACTTTTGAGCTTTCAAACACATTATTCCACCTGGCTTACATTTTGCCCAAAGAAATAGATTCTGTTGCCTGGGGACAGGGAGAGAACAACACTTAGGAAGCCTGTTCAGCAGAGTCTAACCAGGCTTTGACCTGTGAAGCAGCGCTCCTCCACTGCTCCATGGTGACAGTACAAAGGGTGCGTGGGAAGCGAGAGGAGGCGTATGGCTGATGAATCCATGCCAGTGTTGTTCCACTGGCAAAATCCCCTCCCAGGGAAGGGAAGCTGCTGCTGAAGCTCCTGCACGCTGAAGGCTGCAGCTGTGTGCATGGAGTACTTATGCAACCTGGGAAAGGATCGGGGGTGGTTTTATCACCAACAAATTATACCTCTTCTGAACACTCTCCTTTTTGCTCGGGGCAGTGAACAGAATTAAGCTCCGAGAACAGAATCTGTTAATATGAATGGAGAGAAATAATCAGTTTATTTGCTACCAGGCAACTTGGAGATACCAGAATTTTTCCACTGCGTTTTAAGTTCTTGTTGCCATAGTAGGCAGAGGGGTTCAGAACAGTGAGCTGCTGTTCACGGAAGGGACTGGCTCTGAGGAGTTACAGAACAGCGGTTCAAGAAAGGACACAAAGGCAATTACAGAAGCTGCAGGGAAATGAAATAATTATTCTTTTAGCCCAATGTTTGCAGTTTCTGTTTTGACATCAAGGGAATAAATGCCAAGAAAAGAAATTTCATGTACACTCAAAGAAGTGTGATTTTGAAAAGATCAAACCATATTCTCAATATATGGCGACAGTGTTCGAAAAAATCAAGGACTGCTCCAAGTAAAACCAGGTGTGGATTAGACCTACCTCCTGAATTTTCTCCTAGGATTAATATTTTGTACAACTACTAAAACTGATGTATTTTCACCTAAAAAAGAAAACAATATTATGGGTTATATGTACCTGATACTCAGTTCTTCTTGGAGGTAAGCAATGCACATGAGACACTATGTCTTTAGGTGCTGCTTTCTCTTGACTCATCTTTTACATAGTTTTCTAGAGTTAATTTCAATGCCTGGCAAGCCCAGAGAAACTGCTATTAAGGGACCCTTTTACAGCCTTCAGAAGACAAAGTTAACAAACTTAGAACTTCCAAGTACTTACACAGAGAGCCCATTTCCAAAAGAATTACATGATGCTACATTTAATTGCAGTTATTCTTAATGATATGCATTCTTATAGGCCGCGCTGCACTTCTAGAGCCCAAGACAAAAGCTCTTGTTCATTCAATGCTCATTAAAATGTTGAATCTTTAATAGGAGCAGGATGGGATCATTACTATAAAATTAGGTACAAATGTACAGAGCTTTGATTCTGGGTATATTCCATTTTGCATCACTGAAAGTAAATCTGTTTTGCAAACGCAGAATGAATATGTCTTTATATTTGTGCCAACATCCACCTCGGCCTCTCCGTTAGCAGCAGTAAACTACCACAAACAAGGGGGCTTGTAATATAAGGATAAAAACCTCCTGGGTCTCATTGGTGGGGAATTACAGTAACAATTATCAGCTCCCAATCTGTGTTCTCCTGGAGTGATGCAGTGACATACATTTTCATTTCTCTTATAGCAAATGATAGGGCATGCTAATAGCTATTTAATAGTTGAGCAATTATTTAAATTCAGGTTAACCCTAATTACATTTTCAATTAAATCCAGGGAGTGATTTCCCCAGCTCCAATGGAAAGAATCACATGGAGAGGCTTACATGTAAAGAAGGGTCTCTAAAGCTTTTCTCATATGGGTTCCTGGAGGAGAAGACCTGGGGAAGCTGTGGCTTTTGAGTTCCTGCCTCTTTTCCCAGTCTTAGTAAGCTGAAGGATCAGCAAGCGTCAGGATAGGAACTGTCCTAAAGCAAAGATATTTAGCTTTGCTGATCCTCTTTGGCTTGATAGCTGCTATCTCTTAAATGGCATGAGGAAGCAAACAGACCCAGAGGACCTCTTTGGAGCCATCTTTTCACAGGTGAGGGGGATTTGCTCTTCAGACTCCCTTGCTTAGTTCTGTTCAGCAAAGAAGAAACCAAAGCATAAAAGTTGAAACAAATTCTCTCTGCATCCCCCCAAAAGATTAAATAATTCCCTCACGTCTTGTGGATTGTCAGTCCTGGTTCTTCTTTACCCTCTAATTAGTTTATTACTGATGGATAGTTACTGAAACACACATGGTCCATCCCTATAATGTAAGTGAAGGTTTTACTTGGGAAACCTCGAGGCAGTGAAATCAGAAATGAGGCCGTTGTTCATTCTCACTGGTGACTGGTTTAATTTAGCTTTAAGCATGTGATTAATTTTAATATTATGGGAAATTAATTATATTTGTGTTCTAATGATCAGTATTAACCTAATTAGTGACCATAAAAATTCCCAAGCAAAGCACTTAATCATATTAGAGTTAAGATTGTAAATATTTTCCTAATGGAAAACTGCCAGTAAAACACTAGTGCTCTCAAAGGCTACAGCCACAATAAAACATGCAGCATTTATAAATGACTTCCATAATGAATTTATTATTGCTAACTCTGCTACACAAGTTAATGGTGTTTGTAATATGTTAGAAACATTTCCATACATCACAAGTAAGCTGTGCAACACTTAAATCAATGCTCTTAAGCTTTGGTTCACCAGATACAGCCAAAAACCTTTTCAAGAATCTCTTTCTCTAATTCCCAGGCAGAAGTGGCACCCTGTCCCTATCCCCATAGCCACTGCAAACTGTTCTGAGGACAGGAACAACTTTCCCTCAACCTGACTTGTCCTTCATGTGTGTCATTTTCCTGCTGATAACCCCTGGGTGCCCACTTCTAGCCCCACTCCCATTCACTCCTTTCCATGATTTTCACTCTTCATGTTTTCTGTAGCATCTTTATGCACAGCAAGTAGCTCCGAAAGGAGCTGCTGCACCCTGGAAAACACAAGCCAGAGAAGCAAATTCAATGGGTAGAACAGAGAACGCCACTGCCAAGACACAAGACAACTGTTTTTGCAAATAAAAGGACGATCTCCAAAAAAGCAGCATTGATTTCTGTCTTCCAGGAGACATCTGGCCTTCTGAGCTAAGCACAGGTCTATGGTAAAGAGCCTGCACACACAGTGCCCACAGAAAACATCCTAAGTCCACTTCTATTTTGTTGTTAAAAAAGTTATGCTCTGCTATGTTATTCTACACAGCCTTTCTTGTAATTATACCAAATAACCAAAATAATCATTACAGTTCCCCCAGGGTAATATAGTTCTTCATCCTTGAATGTGACCCTTCTTTTGTTTACTTTGTTATAAAAAGCTTTCTTTTACATTACTTGTTGCAAGCGCTGTCCCAGATTTAAGCCACTTTTGATACAGGGAACGTATGTGTCAATATGATCCCCAGAGGCTACTGATCATTCCCAGGCACTGGGGTGATTGCAATTGAAGTATTTATTTAAGATAAAAGCTTTGTATTGAATTAGAAATTGATCTTGCACTCGACCAGATAGTATTGCTTTATGTATTTATATACAGGTCTCTTTTGAAAGCTCTTCCTTCTGTGTGCTGCTCGGAGTGATTGAGTGAATCTTCCCCACACATGCAGAAATAATACTTGGAAATATAATTCCCAGCTTTTGTGGGGCTCAGGGTGAATGGGGCAGGTACTAATTCTCTTGTCACCTCTTGGTTAAACACTTTAGCTCAGTTACCAACTGTATGCAAAGGGTGCCAGAAATGTATCGAGTCACTATTATACCTTATCAATGGTGTATTGCCTCCAAACACAACACAGCTCATTAAGTCTAAAACACAAACCAGAAAAAGACAGAATGCATTCCTCCAGAGCTGCATCATATCGTTTATGCACAAGATAAAGATTTTCACTCTAAATTCCTCTCTTTGCTTGCAACTTTTCCCCTTTTTATCTTATCCTAGAGCTCCTAATCCAAGTTACGTATGAAAAACATAGAGAGAACTAATCAGTTAAAGAATTAGTGGAGGGAAGATCCTGAGGAGATGCTGGCTCCAGTAAACTGCTGTTTTATCCTATGAAAGAATTTGTGAGCAAGACTTTTAGTTTCCTGTTTCTTTACAATTGCATTTGTGCCTGAGCTCCTCTCCCACCAGTGTTATTGAAGGTGTTTATACATGTGGAGTCATTCATGGATGGCTGTGTTCCAGCATATGCCATGGGCTGTTTATTGTGTTGTCTTTCACTCCAGTACCTTGTGACAGCTTATCAGCTGAGGATAACATTCATGACAGAACATTCCCAGGCTGAAAAGATCTCCAGTAAATGCTTTGCAGAGAGCAAAAAAATAAACAAGTCTTAAAATAATATTTCAGTATTGATTTTGGGGACAGGTATCTTAAAAATCTGTATCAGTTTTCAGTATCCCAAAGTGTCCTGCAAAATACACCTATTTCCAAAGACTTGGATCGCACTAACCTGTCCGTACATGGAGGATTTTTTCAATCACCTTTAGGTACTAATGGTTGAAATCCATGCTTTGGGAATCAATTTACCCTGAGATGGGAAGCCTGGTTGTTTTGCTGGGTTTTTGCTTGGGTTATTTTCAAACCTGCAGAACACAGAAAGCTGCAGGTGTTTTGTAGGGGATTTGTTCGCGCAGGAACCGTGTTTGCTCTCCTGGCTGTTTGAAAATCAAGAGGATAGGTCATTAATAATTTTTAAAACTCATTAGCATGATGAGAACTAAACCAAGGCCAACTTGTTTGATTGACAGAGTTTTATTAACTGAAAGCTTTTACTGCTCTCTACTTCATTTTGAAGCTACTGCCATGACATAAGTACAATATATGGTTGACCTAAAATTTCATTTCAGATGGTGCCAACCCCTAAAACCTCATCGGGTGTCCTTCAATCACACTCTGCAACTTCAAATATCAGTTTGACACCAGCACAGCATTTGTATCAAGCTCACAGGCACAAGGTCTAAAAACCCCAAATGAATCCTCAGATTCATGTCAGAAAAGGGTTTCGTGTTTGCAGACACTAAACATACAAAACTGAGTAGGACTGCATCGATGGTATTAGCAATAATCTCATCATTACACCTGGCTTTTGAATTCAATTTATATGTCCAAACCTGGATGCATACCACATGAGCAATTAAATACACAAACAGAAAACGGGAGGGCTACAGGCATGATAGAGCAATGCAAACACGAAGTATAACTATGACGAGGGACCTGTCTTTCTTCAAGCAAATTTTCCAGAGGGAAACAGGGTTAGTATAATAAATCCAGTACAGCCTCAAAGGAGTGTATCCTTCCTCTGGACATCAGTGTATCTATCTCCTCTGATAGACTAAAATAAACCTCTGCTTGCTAACGGAACACAAAATTGGGCAGAAACGTGCAAAGGAAGCCTTGTGTTCCCCTGCTAGCAGAGAGGAAAGGAATGGAGACACGTTCAGGGACACTGGCATATTTTAGGGCCCCACCAGACCAACTGCTTGTTTTCCTTTTCAAGGCCATTTGCAATGAGAGTAACTTAGAACCTTTCTAAATTATTCAGGGAGTCTAGACCTGCACACTGCTGGCAAACAACTAGGGAGCATTAGGTTTACGTTTGGAAGCTTTCCATAGCTATCCGGTGGGGTGTCCAGCAGGATGGGATCACCAGGACAATCGAGCTGCTCCTCTTCTCATGAAATCCATGGGCAAGTTCAGAGAGGAAGCTGAATATTTTCCTGCACAGCAAGAGTTTTGTGCTGAACAAATTAGAGCACCGGGAAGTTTTCTATTTCTAACTGGAAAAAATGAGTATTTGCCAACACCGAAGGAAGACAAGTTGAAGATGAGTTTTGAATGTTTTTGTGCTTTCATCCAGATAGAAAAAGCAGCTTTTCATATTCATTCCACCATTATTTGGAACCAACCCAAACAAATATAATGGTGTATATATAAATTCACCTTTGAGTCAGCGTCTCGTGTTTCAGCACTTCTAGTCACAGCATCTTGCAGAACAGTGCATCATCCATATGCTTCGTGCACATCTTTTACCTTCTCAGTAAACCAGAAGATGGATGCTAAAATCCAGAATGCAGCCTTAAACATTCTCTTGGTGGTTTTTAGCAGGTTTTATTGGTACTGCTGGTAGAGCAGATTTGTTAGTGGGAGGTAGCAACCTCTGCTTTAGAATTCAAACAGTTAATGGAAAAAAGAAACAGGTTATCAAGCAAGGAACGCTTGCAGTAGCTGAACAGGAATTTTCTAAACTAATGGGGAAAAACAAACTATATGCAGATACAATAAAGGAGAATAAACTCCTTTACACTATAATTGGTATGAAGCATGAGAGAGAGGCATAAAAGCCTCAAAAAGATGCTTTTGTTTTAGGGAAAATGGGTGAGCTTGGATAGGGGGTGGTTATGGGTTATTTTAGTCAGGATTTTTGCCGCTGGGAAATAATCTCAAGATCAGGTTTCCAATCAAACATTTACTTGATCAGCAGTTAGAAGAAAATGGAGACCAGACAGGAATCATTATGGAAGTAACAGTAACTGGTCTCTTTGTGAGCTTTTTAATCAATCTCATCCCTTGAATCTTTCTTCAGATTAATTCCTTCAGATTAAAGGAGCACAACTGACAAAGTTTACTGAATGTCATGTGGTGCATGAGCAAACCCCTTTGGTACCACTATCATTTTACCTCTGTGGACTACGATCCACACATATCAATAACATATAATAACTGCATTATTGCATGTCTCAGGGGTCCCTCAATCCAAGTGTTGACTTTCAGTCCTAACCCACCCTCACATCCCACTAATATGATGACCCCTCACATTTATTATAAGAACATAGTTAAGTGATGAAGCATAATTAAGAGAATGAGAGCAGAGAGTCAGTTACATCTGGAGCTTGGTCAGAATGTTGCGTAGGTGATACTGTCTGCTTGGTTGGGGTTTTGATACAAGCTGAGATGAGCATCACCAGCTGCGTTAGCACGTTGATCATGCCACCGCTCCCACTGACTTTCAAATGAGTGTGAGTGCCCACAGCCCTCCCAGACCTTCAGTATCACAGCTTAATGCCATAAACATACTTTTCCAACTGTACTCTTACAAATCATCTGCTTTCTACTCACAGCTTGTCTTTTTCACTATCTGCATCTAAACAACCTGGTATAAACCTGATCATTTCTCTTAATATTTTCTAGCTAGTGAATGCTTTATACTTGGCACTTTCAAGCCTTCCCAAGGTCAAGAAGGAAGAAGAATTTGCTGTATTTTCAAACAACCCCTCTGATGACAGTTGTAAATATTAATAACTAGATGAAAAGGTGTATCTGTTCTTGCTGAGGATTCTGAATGCAATTTGATTTCTTCCTTCCATTAGGTTAGGGGGAAAATGAATCCTATAACTCATCGGT
Source organism: Strigops habroptila (assembly GCF_004027225.2). Classification (NCBI taxonomy): domain Eukaryota; kingdom Metazoa; phylum Chordata; class Aves; order Psittaciformes; family Psittacidae; genus Strigops; species Strigops habroptila. The sequence goes on from NC_046359.1 coordinate 42,770,594, forward strand.
TCCAGTTCTGAAATCATAAAATCATCTAATGCTTTGGGCTGGAAAGAACCTTAAGATCATCCAGTTCCAACCCCCTGCCACAGGCAGGGACACCTTCCACTAGAGCAGGTTGCTCCAAGCCCCTGTGTCCAACCTGGCCTTGAACACTGCCAGGGATGGGGCAGCCACAGCTTCTCTGGGCACCCTGTGCCAGCGCCTCAGCACCCTTTCATCTTTAGATAGATGCAGAAGTGAGAACATGCATCCTCTTGAGCTGCTCCAGGAGCACCACTGCTCTTCCTTCCCAGCATCGGCCACCTTAGCAGAGGCCAGGAACTGCCTCCCCCAGTCAATTTTGCCATGATTGCTCCCAAACATAAACTTTTAATCCTCACCTTCAGAAGTGCCAGCAGCAGGAAAACATTCATTTCATATCGAAACAAGAAAATGGGATTTACCAGCTTTGTGGGACTCTTCCTGGATGTTATAAGACACTAGCGCTGCAGCACTGGGGACATCCAGACGACTACTCTGGAGACAGCACTAACACTCACAGAGTAGCAGGTAACTTCTTTCATGTGTTTCCTTTGTATTCCTAGTGAGGTACAACACATCTGAAGCCTCAGACACCGAACCTGCGAGGTACCATGGCAACTTCTCCCCTACGCCCCGGCCAGTGCTTATATGGCAGCCAATGCTCTCTTTTTAGCCAGCACTGATGCTTTACAGGACAGGATTTAAATGGGACAACTTCTTTAGTTTTATTCACAGAAAGTCCTCTAAACCCCAGAATAGGTAACAGGACTTAGAGAGGAGGATGAGTAATTCAGTGGGTTGTATTTGGTTAGTGAACAACGATACCCTTGCTGAGAGAAGCATGTTTCTTCCTTGGTTGATAGCAAACTGCCTGGAATTATTGTTATTGTAAAACTACAGAGCAGGCAGACAGGAAGCAGCAGAGTTGATAAGATGAACGGATTACATTTCTGGTGGACACATAAACAAGCTGTGAAGGCAAAGAGCTATTCAGACAGACATGGTGACTGAACACCAGCCTGCAGTCCTCCTGCTAGTCTTCATTGCCCTGGCTTCCTGAGATAATCTGTTTTGGTCTGAACACTGATCTGTGCCATGCAGTAAGCAATAACACTTGAGCAGATCCCACACTGGGTATGAGGGGTTGCCTGGCAACTTCAATTCATTTAGCAAAATTTCATTTCCTTTCTATTATGACTTTTATTCTAGAACATGCCAGGCCAAGAGGATTTAATTCCTGTTCAAACTTTCCTTTGGAGTGAACATAAAAGCAACCAGAAGAAAGAAAGGAGGGAGGGAGGTGTAATCCAGCCCAGTGTTTTGACCTAGCTTTAAGTTACAGTGAAGCAATAGAATGTCACAGTATGCTAATTATTTAATCAACCCACATCTCCTCTGCTGTTCATGTATTATTCTGACTATCAATCGAACACCATCTGCCCTCACAGAAAATGTTCCTGCAACATAAAGAATATTTAGCTGGCGAGCAGCTATCACCACGTTCACACTCGAAAGCCATGAACCCCAGAAAGCACGAGGAGCTGTGGGACATTCAAAACATCCCCGCCTCTCCCTTGGCCTTCCTCTGGAGAAATGGATGATTTCCATTTACACTTCCAATAATGAAATACTTTCATTAATGGCTCTGAATGCAAATAGGAGGCTTTGGAATCCAGCGTTCCTTGTAATGAAACGTTTCTGTCACGTGGGGAAGCGTGGGAAGCAGCAGCAGGGAGAGAGAGGCGGCTCCGGCTCCTGATCCCCATCCACTGGGAGAAGGAGCCTCTTGCTGTGTTAATGCACATCCCTGACCCGGACAGCAAGTCCTGGCAGGGCATGCACTGTATAAGGTGAAGAAAGAATTCCCGTCTCCAACAGAAGAACAACTTTGTCAGCGAGATCCTGGTAAAGTGCTCCAGGGAAAAGGATTTGGAAAGGTTGTTTGGTAAGCATAGATTATTAGGGGATATTTACTTCAAATAGACAAATGAAGTATAAACCCTCCTCACTGGCAGGAGAAACTGAAAAGTCCTTGATTTAGAGTAAGCAGTACCTAGCAACAACTAAACCCTTGGTGTGTTCTCAGTATTATTCTCAGACTACAGCCGAAACCACAGCACTGCACCAGCTACGGGGCAGAAAACTAGCCCAGCCAAAGCCAGGACGATAGACATTTGTGAAACTTCATCCTAAATTGCTTGAGTTGGAAGTGCAGCATCTTCATCATTCATTAGTCAAGCACTGCCTTTTAAGGAACCCCAATCAGCTCTCCAAATAAACAGGTACAAGGATTGCATGTGCAATAGAAATACCAAGTGCAGGGGCAGCCAAGGTGTCTTTGGGTGCTATTTAGAAAGTGGTTTTGGAAAAAACCCAACATATGTAGTTAATATATCCATTAGTAGGGTAGTTACTATATATTGAGTTGCTCCTTCATGTCCTTCTGTCTCACAGCCTCAGTCCACACTTCACCTGCCAGAACAGCCAACAGCTTAGAGCAATGTCCCCTATACCAGTGAAGAGCTGTTGATACGGCATGGATGGATCCACCTACCAGAACCATGGAATCACAGAGTGTTTTGGCTTGGACCTTAAAGCTCCTCCAGCTCCAACCCCCTGCCATGGGCAGGGACACCTTCCACTAGAGCAGGTTGCTCCAAGCCCCTGTGTCCAACCTGGCCTTGAACACTGCCAGGGATGGGGCAGCCACAGCTTCTCTGGGCACCCTGTGCCAGCGCCTCAGCACCCTCACAGGGAAGAGCTTCTGCCTTAGATCTAACCTGAACTTCCCCTGTTTCAGTTTGAACCCATCACCCCTTGTCCTATCACTCCAGTCCCTGATGAAGAGTCCCTCTCCAGCATCCTTGTAGCCCCCTTCAGCCACTGGAAGCTGCTCTGAGGTCTCCACGCAGCTTCTCTTCTCCAGGCTGAACAGCCCCAATGTTCTCAGCATGTCTCCATACGGGAGAATAAAAACACTGGGCCCCAATGTCTCTGTTGTCCATATCCTGGATTCCTTGGAGCAGGACCAGGGATTTCCAGTGGGACTGGAATTTAGCCCAGTGTGCCACAGTCTCATACAACACAACTGTCTATTGGTTAAACAATGCCAAGCTCGTCTCAGCCAGATGCCTGTTTACTGACTACTGAGAGAGAAAAAAAGCTCTCAGATGCTATTGCTTGGGTTTGCAGGATGTAGGACATATTAATTATGAACAAATTAAATGAGCACAAAGCAGAGCTGAGCCATGGTACTGGGTTTGGCTGCAATTCTCAGCATATGAAGAAAAATGTCAGCACAGGCCTTGATGAACATAAATTCTGCATTCAAAATAAATCATTCTGTTATCTTGTGTCTATTTGCTTAAGAGAGTTGTTCGCTTTCTTCTGCTATATGGGATAATGGAGCAGAAAATTGTTGAAATTATCGTCCATTTAGCACAAATGCTTTCTACGGTAAAGGAAGAATCCTGGTTCATTTGGCCAACAAAAAGCTGTTCTGCTTAAAAACTGTTCTTTCCTAGAAACAGAGAAGTCCAACGACATGAGGTGGCATTCCCTTGGGAAACACTGATGGGGCAACTGCAGCAGGTCAGTGGCTTGGTGATCACCTAAAAGAGCGGCTTTCCCTGGGACTGAACCTCACCTCCCTGAGCGATGGGTTCCTGTGCCTTCACACCAGCTCCATTAAAACATTCCTCCTATTTCTGAGCCTTCATTTCCCCGTTGTTGACCCGATCCCCCATAAAGAGCAGATGTTCCTGCTCTCTGCAGTAGATTTCCCCTTTCAGTGCCCTCACTTGTTTTCCAGGCTTCTCTGGGCTATTTGGCCCCCATCTGCTCTGAATGCAGTGTCCCACATTAGATGGATACTCCAGGCCAGACAAGGTCTGGTGGTTTGCAGTAGATGGGATGCATTACTTCAAAAGTCCTGAAGATTATACTCCTAGAAAGGTGAAGAACTCTGAATTATATCTCTTTGTTTTCAGTATCAGCATGCTGTGGACTCCTGTTTAATTTGGGCTCCACCATACCACCGTGATGTGGCTTTGCAGATCTTTTTTGTTAAGCAGCGTATTTTATTGCTTTATATCCAGGACCAAGATCTTGATCTTGTCCTCGTCAAATTTCTTTGGTTTTCCTATTTGCTGGGCCACTTTTCCTATTGTTGACAACATCTTTAATTCAAATCCTGCCCTTTAAAAACCTTGAAACTTATCATTTGCAAATGTGAACAGCACAGGCCTTTTGTCCAGCAATTGCTAACAAACCCCAGGACAGATTGCACTTCCAATCCAGCAATTTAGGATGAAGTTCCACAATTGTCTGTTGTCCTGGTTTCAGCTGGGAGAGAGTTAATTCTCTTCCTAGTAGCTGGTGCAGTGCTGTGCTTTGACTCCAGTCTGAGAACAACGCTGATAACACACCGATGTTTTTAGTTGTAGCTCAGCAATGTTTACTCCGACCAAGGACTTTTCAGTCTCATGCTCTGCAGTGAGGAGGGGCACTGGAAGCTGGGCGGGAGCAGAGACAGGACGCCTGACCCAAACTAGCCAAAGGGCTATTCCATACCCGGAATTCCATACCCAGCATTCCATACGCAGCATAGAAACTGGGGGGAGTTACCTGGAAGGTGCTGATCACTGCTCAGGGATGAACTGGGTATCGGTCACGGGTAGTGAGCAATTGCATTGTGCATCACTTGTGTTTATTGGGTTTTCTCTCTCTCTTTCTATTGTCTCCCTTTTCATTATTATAATAATATTTTATTTCACTTATTAAACTGTTCTTATCTCAATGCACAGATTCTACCTTTCTTTCTGATTCTCTTTCCCATCCCACCTGGGGAAAGGGTGAGGAGTGGCTGTATGGTACTTAGCTGGGGTTAAACCACAACACCTTGCAAATCAAGATGAAGAACATCTATGGCTTCTCCTCTGGCTACTCCTTCGTAGAAGGAAACGAGCCTGGTGTGATACCAGCTTTTTTTCATCAATTACTTCTCTCTTAGGTGCTTTCAAACTGCTTTGGGGATTTGTCCTAAACGTTTTGAGCTGATGCAAAGGCTTTAAAGTTCTTTGCTCTACTCTCCACAGATGCTCTTCTTAAAGACAGGCACTGTCCTGTCCTGGCTTTTGCCTGATCTGCTGGTATCTCTCCTGCCCACAGCAGGTTTTCAGAAACCCTGCATCACATCTCTGTGTATCCAGGGATCCAGACCACCGATCTTAAAACATTCTGCTTAAGTCTTCCCTGCCTCAGGCTCTCCTACCCCTTTAGCTTTGGCTGCATTAGCCGTCTGTTCTCTGTAACTCTCTTTCAGTGAGCCCAGATGCAGAATAGGCCTCAAACACCCGATTCCTCAGGTCATCTGTAGGCAGCACTTCTTCTCCACTGAGAAACAGGCCAAACCTTTTCCTGCTTTTCCTCCTACTACTGAGATAATGACTTTTTCTTGTAGCAGATATCTGTTCATAATTGCAGGGGATGAATGATGACTTCCTAAAGACCATTTGAAAACCCTCATCAGAGCTGGTTTCAAGGAAGACCATCTCTTGAACTCCTCAGCTCAAGAAAGCAGCATCGAGAGATGAAGAGAGCAAGGGAAGAGCGAAATAATCATGAGGAACTCAAGCCCTGAGCACCTCCCTCTCCCACCAAGAGCATGCGAGAAGGGAGAGAAGGAGGTGCTCAGTGCAGCCATTTCCCTGCTGCCAAGGTGCTGACCAGAGGCCAGGAAAGCCTCCGGGACACAGAGCCTGAGCCATAGGAAAACATGAAAGGAAGAGTTTGATTTAAAGATGGTAGAAGTGGGGAGGAACCCCCCAACCCCCCCTTTCTTGACCTTTCCTTAGCGACAGCGAGATGCTTCTCTCCAGCAAAGCTGCTCTTGACGCGCCTGATGTCAGCTGGAGGAACAGATGGCTCCGTGGTTCATCCCGAACCGCTCCCTCAGCCAAGCAGCACAAATTGCATTAATTGCCTCGCAGCACGAGCAGGGGCTGAGCGCTCGGCACGGCCGAGCTGTGAATCAGGGACTGCTGCTCCCTGCGATCCGTGCTCGGCAGGTCAGTCGGCAGCGTGCCCACGTGCTGGGACAGGGAGGGAGCACAAGGAAATGCCTGAGCCAAGCGCTCTGCAGGCAGCGGCAGATCCCCAGGAGCTGAGGTAGCTTTTGACTTTTGCCTTGCCATTGAGATGGTTTCCTCAGCACAGCACCACTTTCTGAAGTACAACACAGGCAGTGTTCAAGGACAGGTTGGATGGAGCTTGGAGCAACCTGCTCTATGGAAGGTGTCCCTGCCCATGGCAGGCAGTTGGAACTGGATGAACTTTAAGGTCCCTTCAACCCAAACCAGTCTGTGATTCTCTGATAATTTCTCAACAGATGAGGAACAGATTATTACACGAGAACGGATGCAATAACACACCTACTGACCACGGGAGGAGCAAGATACCATTACTAACCACCTCCTCCTTGTCCACACTGAGACTAGGAACACCATCAATACACCTCTATTGTCTACCCCTTCCTGTGGCAGGGGTAGCTTACACACCACCAGTGGGCCACCTAAGAGAAAGCGGGTACCCCAGAACCTCCTAGTCGCAGTAGGTGGGGAGGGAAACCACACAGAGAGACTGAATATCTGCCTTCAGTGAGCCCTTCTATCCAAGAACTCAAAAAGTTGATGGAACTAAAGAGTTTGAAACAAGTTACCCCAAATATCTCACTGTTGTGTTGCTATGAGCTCACAGCCTTGTTCGTGTTTAATTTATACATGTGCACAAGCATCTGAAGAATTCATGCAGAAGGTGAGTTGAGGGTTTGAGTGCTCTAAACCTTGCCTGACAAAGTGATTTATTGGGTGCTCCATACCCTGTTGAAAAGTCCTGGCACCTCCTCACCCCTTGCAAGTGGAAGATGGAAGAATTTTTCTCACTGAAGAAACCACATCTTTTGACCAAAAATCAGCGAATTACCAGGTAAGACCAGAAGTTTAAGGATACAGCTTTCCAGATAATGTGACCACTGATGCTGCTCTGTTACCTACTGAATGGGTTTTCTTTATTTCAAGAACCTTAGTAAAATATAATACTGGGAAAATACTAACCTTAGTCTCCTACAGGCTGTTGAGATTCCTGCTGTTCTTCCCTCCTCTGACTTAGCAGGAGCAGAGCCATTGTGGTTTTACCTCCAGGGCAAAACTTGCTGTACTACATCTATGTGCACTGACAGGTTCCACTTATGCTCCTTCTCCAAGAAAAAACACATAAAGACTGTGGAGAAAGTAAAAGACAAAGCAATACGTATGCAAACCCAGACCTCCTGCTGTGCTGTAACCCTTCCCACCTTGACAGCAGATGTGATTAGTGTAGATGGGTGCCAGCTGAGGGTGGCTCTTTGCTCCACCCGTGCTCGGTGGAGGCTCCGCACCTTAGAATCACAGCATCAGCCAGGTTGGAAAAGACTTTTAAGCTCATCCAGTCCAACCATTCCCCAGCACTGCCAAGGCCACCACTAACCCATGGCACTGAGGCCTCGGCTACACGGTGTGTGAACACTTGCAGGGACGGTGACTCCAGCCCTGCCCTGGGCAGCCTGTTCCAATGCCTGAGCACCCTCTGGGGAAGGAATTGTTCCTCAGCTCCATCTAAACCTGCCCTGGTGCAGCTTGAGGCCGTTTCCTCTTGTCCCATCCCTTGTTCCTTGGGAGCAGAGACCAGCCCCCTCCTGGCTCCATCCTCCTGTCAGGCAGTTGTAAAGAGCAATAAGGTTCCCCTTGAGCCTTCCTTCGTCACTCACCTCAGACCTCACATGCTTCTAAAGAGAGGCCTTTCACTGGTTTCCTCTCTTAAGAAGAAGTCAGCAGAAGGGAAAGGATACCTAGTTGTGTCAGAAAAAAAGCAGCATTTCAGGGCTCTACTCATGCGAAAGTTACTTTATACCATTTGCCTCTCCCAAAGTTTTGGGAAAAAATGACCCTGGATCTAAGTTTGTTCCACTCTCTGTCTGCTCTGTACCTCTAAAAGAGGTGCGGCAACATTCCTAGAGTCAAGCCTTCCCCCACTGGGAAGCTTTGCTCTTGGTGCTCTGGACCTTGCTGCTTCGCTCATGATGCCTTACTCACTCTGCTTCTGCATGACCATAAACACCCTGGCACCTGCAGAACTACTGTGGGACCTGTTCTATGTGGGACCTCCGCACAATGCAGAACCTCTTCCAGTAAATAATGGAGACTTTCCTTGGTATGTTTTCCCCCTCAAAAGCAGCTTGTGTGGTGCATCTGGGTGCTCAAATCTTGAGCACTACCATTTGGACTCCCTTCTTTAGGAGCAGGACCTTACTGTGCTTCTGACATCTGCTTCAGTTCTCCCAAGGGTGGCCTCCTTCATGCCTGTGGGCTCCCCGCCTCCCATGGACTAATTCCACCAAACATACCCATGACTGCTCTCAAAGTGAGCCGTTTCACAGAGCTCGGAAGCACTTCTCGTAAGCTCGAAAGCTTCTGCACTGCAACACAGTGATCTCTCCTTCCTTTGGACTCAAGCAGCCTCTGAAGTTACATCCTGGTTTTGTTCTGTGTCTTGTTATTTCTCTGTACCTTACCTTGATCTTGCTCATGTCCTTCACTGAAGATTCCTGCATCTCTCGCACATAATGAAATGTTTATCTCTCAAGTACCACTCAATGCCATAGCCATTCAGCATCGCAGGTAAGTGATTCCCATTACCAGCTCATGCCTGTGAGCTGTTTATGCATCCAAGAGCTGGTGGTCTCAGCCCAGCTCACAGTCTACCTGGTACAACAAGCAATCCCCCCAAGCACAGCTGAAGCTAATGCTTAATTAACATATAACCAGCCCTGTGCTAATTAATTACCCTTTACTGTCAGGCCCAGCACAGAAGATGAAATTTAAAGCCACAGGGACTGGACTATGTCTTGGAGCTAGTGTACGTAGAAGCATCCTGTTGACCAGGACAAGAGCTGGCTACAGCAACATACGTTGTAAACCCCGTGCAGTGTTTTGCAGTCAGGCTTCCGGCTTTGTCCTGGGCTGCTGCACGGCACAACTCAGCCAATGTGGGTGCCTGTCTGTGTACCAGCAGCACCTCCACCTTCTCTATGGGACTAGTGGTCACCCAGCACCCCTGGGAGGATGTCCTCAGCCCTCCGCCTGTTCTCACCCCTCTCCCTTTTGCACAGACCCTCGTATATTCACACAAGCTTTTGTGGATGGGCCTTCTGCTCCCCCTGCCCCTGCAAAGGAAACTGTTTCATCAGACACACCAAGTCAAAACCAACCCCAAACCCTGGGTTAACTCCATGGGCTGAGGCCAGGGGAGCAAGACTAAGGCGGAGCTGAGAAACCCCGCAGCCTGTGGCAGCACAGCTGTAAAGGAATTGTTAATTCTGCTGTTGTTAAGAGGAATGCTCCAATTTCTCCCTCACGTGATTCACCCCGTGTCTCCCAATGACTGCTGCACAACTAACAGCCTCCTTACCAGAGCAGCTCCCCAGCGCTGGAGCCAGACTGTCCCCACGTCACCTTTCCTCCCTCCGCCGCTCTAATACAGCCAGCAGCAGAAGGCTGGCTCCTGCCTTACCAACTCATTGCCAGGAGGAAAACAAGAGAAAAATTGCCTTTTTGTCATCTTTGACAGGAGCAACAGAAAATAACAACCCTATTATCCTGATTAGGTTTTCCTGGTGAAAAAAGGAGCTGCTACAACATGAGCTCATTAGCTTGAAGAACAATCTTCCTATAGAGACAAGTGTGTCTTTCTCTTGGTCATCAATTAGTAGGATTTCCTGAGAGGCAGGAGATGCTGAACAGAAAGAAATCTTGTTTAACATCTTAATGCCAGTTTATTTTGACCCTGGGGTTTGAATTCCCCAAAGCTGTTAGTGCTTCAGCACTATGGCACGTTAGCAGCCGGTGCCTGGAAAGCTGCTGGCCTGATGGCAGGCAGAGCTCTCAGACTTGCATTGCAGCAATAAAAAGAATACAGGATTAGTTTTCAGTACCTTGAGATTCTCTTGAAATATCAAAAAAAAGGATTCTTAAGAGACCCCCTTCATCATCACCCCCTTGAAAATATAGTACTGACACCAACAGGAACAGGATTTCATTTTAAATTTCTTTCTTCAAGATGAGTAGTTCCTCATCATCGGTGCATTGTCATGAAGAAATTGCCCAGGCAGCAGGCTGTCAGGTAACGAAACAGATAAATGTTGTATTTGCTAACATCAAATCATAGAATCACAGCCTGGTTTGGGTAGGAAGGGAGCTTTTAATGCTCACCCAGTTCCAACCCCCTGCCACGGGCAGGGACACCTTCCACTAGAGCAGGTTGCTCCAAGCCCCTGTGTCCAACCTGGCCTTGAACACTGCCAGGGATGGGGCAGCCACAGCTTCTCTGGGCACCCTGTGCCAGTGCCTCAGCGCCCTCACAGGGAAGAGCTTCTGCCTCAGAGCTCATCTCAGTCTCCCCTCTGGCAGGTTAAAGCCATTCCCCTTGTCCTGTCCCTACAGGCCCTTGCCCAAAGCCCCTCTCCAGGTTTCCTGGAGCCCCTTTAGGCACTGGAGCTGCTCTAAGGTGTCCCCTTCAGGAGCCTTCTCTTCTCCAGGCTGCCCCAGCCCAGCTCTCTCAGCCTGGCTCCAGAGCAGAGCTGCTCCAGCCCTCGCAGCAGCTCCGGGGCCTCCTCTGGCCTCGCTCCAGCAGCTCCACGTCCCTGCTCCACGTCCCTTTTGACGCAGCCCAGCATATGATTTGCTTTCTGGGCTGCAAGCACACACTGCTGGGTCACCTCTCCTTATTCCATCCTAATGACTATTCTAACATCTTATTCCATTTGTGTCAAAACTTGAACATTTTTTAAAAGTGTTGAACATTAAAAAAAAATAAAGACAAGCCCCAGATGTACATATTCCATTTGTAGAACTAAGAGCATCCACCAGAACGCACTAGGGTCAGGCACCTTATCATCAGGAAAATGCTTTGGAAGAGAGCCTTTTAAGTAACTCATTTGGAGCCAGCAGTTGCCCCAGCAAGTGAAGCCTTGCCATTTGTGAAAGCACCAACCCTGACCTCAGAGCTCAGCACCTCCCAGTACCTCTGTTTCTCTGGAGCCACTCTTGGACAACCCACTTTGCAGAGCCCTGCTGTGAACTGCACCAGGGAGTTGTTTAAAATGAGGTAAAAAGGGGGCAAAGAAGTTTTAAGCAAGCCCAAGCCCTCTTCCCTGCTCATCCCAATTCCACTGTCAAGGGTGGCACCTGAGGCGCAGGAACACCACAGCACCGGGGTAGGAGGAAGCACTGGGAACAGAAACTCCTTCATACTGGTATGGAGAAGGCTCCCCCTATCACCAAACCTGCCCAGAGCACTTTGCTACAAGGGGGCAGAAAACCCCTTGCACAGCTAAGGCACAAACCTCTTGCTCCTTCACAGTGGCTGCACTGCACAGAATTATGTCGCTAAGTAGCTATCCCACTTTAGCTTCCCCAGAGGTCAGATAGTCACCTCTGCGCTAAGTCCATCCGGTGGAGAAAGACAATTCCTTAATCCTATTTTGTGTGCTCGTTTCCATATCCACAGTTCTGCCACGTGAAGCCTGGGCCATACATGAAAATTCCTTGTTTGCTGCTATTGCTGCCTCTGCTGTCCAGCAGACAGATGTTCACGAGGAGAACTTTGCCATGGCTGGCTCCTCATTCTCGTGTGCTACAGCAGAGGGACATAAAATTGGCATAAAGCATTACCTCAAAATGCAAAGCAAGAAACTGCAGGGATTTGCATGATTGCAGGACCTCAGGAACTCCCTGAGAGCACAGCCTCTGAGAAATACAGGAATCAAAATTATGATAAATATCAGCCAAAATTATGTGTCTCATAGAACGGTTTGGGTTGGAAGGGACCTTTTAAAGCTCATCCAGCTCCAACGCCCTGCCATGAGGCAGGGACACCTTCCACTAGAGCAGCTTGCTCCAAGCCTTATCCAACCTCATTTACTCGAGTGGTTTACCTCACTTTGGTAGACTTACTTAAGCCTCACAGGCAAGAACTCCCTCAAAGCTCATCACAGGATGGATGTTTCCTTCTTGCATTTGGGCTCACGTGGGGCTCACCTGCCCCTCCACAGAACAGTCTTTTCCACAGTCCTAGCACATGCCTACAAAAACTAATCTGTCTACTTGTAGCTCCTTTTAAATCAGGCTTAGCTTCCTGGAAGGAAAAGAGGCACCACCATGATGCTTCCACGCTGCCTACAGGCAACCATTAAGAGCAAAACACAAACCAACCAACCTACCTGTGGTGCGAGATAGGAGACCACAGGTACTTGCAACTGCCCCACTGGTTTTGTACTCCACAGTGCTGCTTTGGTGATCATAGTGGGGCCAGGTCACTCCAGGAAAAATGCAAAATCACAGCTCCAACCCAAGCACATTCATGGATTCTCACAAGTCAAGTGCGAAGCAAGTTCAATTTTCATTCAACAACGTGCTCCTGCACCTCCCTTATGTAGGCTGCACTGAATACTTGGGCACATTTCTTCCCCTAAAGGAAAAAGTTGTCTTTGATATAAGAAGATGAGTTTGCTACGCCTGAAAATAGAGCGAAGCAATCCAATTAAAACTTATCTATCACAGCATCAATCTTGGTTGACCAGGGAGTTTTTCAATATACAAGAAGGATAGTTCTGCATTGACCTTGTTTCTGTACAGAAGACACCCCCAACCCCTGCTGTCTGGAATGACATCCTCTGTTTCTTGTTGAACAGAGGACTGAAATACAAAATACTATATGAACAATTTCAACAGAATATTTAATAAAAGGGAGTGAGAAGTTTAATACTTAAAAAGCACCATCAGCAAGTGCATGAAGAGTAGACTGTAGGTCCATCCAATATCACTTATTCACTTTCTCCTGTCACAAAGAGGTGCACATTCTTCTTGGACTGCAGCATTTGAGCTGTGCGCTCTATGCCAACCACTGCAGCCAATTTCTGAGCATCATACTTGGAGTAGAGCACAGTACAGGTCCAAGTAGCATCCACTCCACTGCCTGTGGCCTTCATCATATTACAAATCTCACTGTAGAAGTGGGAGTATGTTGGTAACTCATAGAAAATGAGGTTCCTGATGCCTTTTATTGTATACCTGTAGTAGGAAAAAAAACCCCAAAAGTAATTTTACTACTAATTTTTACAAAATGTGCGTTTTGAACATCACTCCTGCATCAATTCTTCCAGTTCTTCCATCAGCTTCAATGCACAACAGCTGTAGCTCAACTCTACAAACCCTGGGTAGACTAAATTTAACACAAAAGTGGAATTTAAGGGGGGGATAATAATACTGCCAGGCACAATGACTTCTTCCAGAGTACAGACCACCACCAATTTCTGCAGATTTCAGCCTCTTGGATTTTAAGACACAGAAGCCTGATCAGACCAAGCTTCGTGAAACATTTTCTGCTAATACAAAAAGAAATGTTCCATTAGGAACTTCTAACCAGCCCCAGTCAGGATGCAGCAAATTTTCCAGGTGGCCTCAGCTTGCTGTATTGCATTATCAAACCAATTACATATCCTTTTCCAGAATCTTATGTAATTATTGGGGCACAGATGAACACAAATGAAAGGCACAATGAATCCCATTTTGCAGGCTATATGATCCTGGCCTGGCATCAGTGGAACTTGGCAGCACTTATGTTCCTGAATAAAGCCCCGTGCATACCAAAGCATTAGTCTCTGCAAAGGACTGCTGACTGCTGATTTTAAACTGAAAAGCTCTTAACTTCAGCCAAAGAAGTCCTCAGAGAGATCCAACAGATTCATAAAGCAATACAGCCCACCTATGATTAAGGTCAGACCCTACATCCAAAACAGCACAGACACAACTCGGGGGAAAACTTGATCCACAATTCACCTTTTGTAGAAGTGGAAGCGCTCAGTGAACAATAAGAACTGCTTCTCTCCCTTGAGGAAGAAGCGCCTCGCTCTGCAGACACCAGCCTTCTTGGTGTATTCACAAATGTGAGTAAAATTCAGCTCCTCTTTCTTGAAGTAGTTTCGAAGACGCACGTAGTCAAAATACGATGGAATGTAGATGAGCGTGTGTGACATGATGGCGTCGCGGTACTCAGGCAACACCTTGTCGATGAAGAACTGGAACCTCAGATAAGAAAACAAGTATGTTTTAACCAGAGTTAACATTTAGCTTTCCAATACTGATATGACCTCAAACAGGAATATCATCAGACAACAGATGACAGAAGATTTTGACTATAGTTTGCTGCCTTTAACTTCATAGGATTCCTACACGTGTAGAAGATAAAAGGCAAAGGCTTTATCAGTACTACACCATTCTGGTAAAGCCTGGTATTCCTTTCCCAGGCCCTATTCTCCAGTGCGTTTGGCAAGGAGAAGATCAGTCTTCCCTCCACCTCTGCAGAGCCTTGTCTGCATCTGGGCACTAATGAAGGCATACTTCTGTGCTGAAATCACACTGTGCCCTGCAGGAAATGATACACTCAACTAAATCTGAAATTGCAGTCATTAAGGCACAGCAGCATAGTCTGGAACAGAGAGTACCTTGTATCTATGACAGAAGTTGAACTTTCAGCTTCTAGCCTCCGAAAAACGTGAGGAAGCTGGACCACAACGTGGCTAATGGAGCCGCTGAGCGGTACGTTGCGGATGGCCACCTGTGGGAAGGAAGCAGGATGGATGTTTAGGGAAGCAGCATTTCAAAGGCAGCCACACTCCAGCTAGCTTTCTGCTCGTCACTCCCACCTGCAGCAGTGCACAGGCTGTTCTTAAGAGAGCTTCAGTACAAAAAACTACATTCCATATAGAATCATAGAATGGTTTGGGCTGGGAAGGACCGTAAGATCATCCAATGTCCTATGAGCAGGGACACCTCACACTAGAGCAGGTTGCTCCAAGCCCCTGTGTCCAACCTGGCCTTGAACACTGCCAGGGATGGGGCAGCCACAGCTTCTCTGGGCACCCTGTGCCAGCGCCTCAGCACCCTCACAGGGAAGAGCTTCTGCCTTAGATCTAACCTGAACTTCCCCTGTTTCAGTTTGAACCCATCACCCCTTGTCCTGTCACTACAGCCCCTGAAGAAGAGTCCCTCTCCAGCATCCTTGCAGCCCCCTTCAGACACTGGAAGGCTGCTAAACACATACCAGATATACACATACCAGATCTGTTAAATATACAGGACCACCACTTCTGCCCTGACTTCCATATATTTGAGATGGACAATGAAGGGTTTTACTTTTCTTGTTTCTTTCAAAGTAATAACGCTTCGTGCTTCTTATACAGCAGGAGAAAAAGAAAGGAAGAAGGCAAACCCTCCACTGCACAACAAAATAAATCAAATAAATAAACCCAGATAACTGGTGTGTGCCAAATTAAGAATAAAACAGAATCTGATTTCTGACATGAAGCAGCTACCCATGAAATATAAAAGGATCAAATAAGTATCGCTGCAAGAGAGTATTCTTCATGCTTTTGGCCCAGCATTAGAAATTGTTGTGCAGCATTATGGAGATTCAGACAGAAATATTTGGGTAACAGAAACGATTGGCACATAGACAGTCTTTCTGTCACTGAGTTATGGAATTTTTCCATGTGTTGGGTTTTCTGTTCCTCTCCCCTCCCTTAGGCCAGCATTTAAAGGAAGCATTCAGCTCCCCTGTGAACTCACCTGCCCCATGTAATTGAAGCAGTGTTTGTTGAAGACGGAGTTAAGCTGGGGGTCCTGCAGAGCGCTGAACAGCAGCGTCTGGCGGTAGTACCTGCACCAGTTATTGAGGTTCAGCATCCGCACCCGGGAGAAGTCTACCCCGTGGGACTCCAGAGGCAGCAGGTTCATGTGCTTCATCAGGTGCTGCGCAGAGAGATGGGAACACAGAGCTACTCACTGATAGCCTCACAACCGCGCTGCAAGAGCCTCAACAGCAGCGAGAAAGTGGGCAGGGATGAGCAAGACAGCACAGAATATAGAAACCAGTGGTGATCTCCCAGGACATGACTGAATGGAATTTATTGACCACAGCAAGAAGAAATGACTTGATTTCCCACCACAGAACTGAAAGCTACCATCTCTTCAGACATCAGTGACAGTCATCTCTGCTCCCAATCTTCTCCCATGGGACAAGTATAATGGATTTGGTTTTGGTATTAAAGTCAAAGGGCCCAAAGTTTCTGAACTAGAAGAAGCCCAAATGCAGTTCCCATCACATTCAGGGAGAGTTTGGGTGCAAGTGAAGGAACTCTCCCCATCGAATGATGCCTCAGACTGGCATTGCTGCTGCTGCATATGGAAGGCAGTTGCACCCAAAGGAAAAAAAACCTCAACAAACCAAAACCAAACCAACAGGAAACAGGCTCCAGGATTCATTCCTTGGACATTGAGTAGGCTCATGTGCCCTTCCTGGGACACCTTCATCTTCATACTGTCCAACTTTGGACATGACTAGTACTTAGCATCTCTGCAGTCAGTGGAGACAAGCCCCAGCTCCTACTACTTTCTGGAGGAACCTGAATTAGGATGTACAGATTCCTCGCACAGCTACAGTCTGACTGAGGCACTGGGCAGTCACACAGCTGGCATATTTTCTCCCAGATGTGATTAAAGGAATCATCATTTAATATTGTTCTGCAAGATAATTAAACCCGTCAAAAAATAGTGTCTGATGAAACATGCCTCTAAAGCACCAACTACTAAGATTTCTAGAGAACAGGTGCTGAATGCTACCAAAATCTGCAGAGAGAATATTCTTAGTATAAGGAAAATATCACAGTGGAGGGAGGAAAAAGAACAAGCATCCATGTCTGGCATCAAGTCAGTAAACATAGCAACACTGCTCGCTGCCAAAACTAAGTTCTATCAGACTAACAAAATACAGCGCAACACGAAAATCCATACAGACAACGCACCAGAACATGCTCCCAGTTCTGCATCAGGTAAATATCTGCTTGATCAATTATGAGAATTTCTATTGATGACAGAAAATCAAAATCTCTCTTCTTCTCCCCCTCTGCCCCGATGACAGTCCTCATTCCCAGGGGAGAGGCGATGATGATATCCGAGGAGTAAAACGGTGCATAGAGCCTCATGCTCTTCTGGAGAATCGCAACCCCTGCCCAACGACAAACAACAGCAGCTTCTTAGTTAAGGTCAATCATCAACCATATTCTTCCAGCAGGCTCTAACTGCAACTCCCTACATTCCCTCTCCCTTAACACATACCAATGATCAGAGATGGACAAAACCGATCTGTTCCAAACTCTCCTTTCCCTAAAAAATGCTTACCCATGCCCAGCTAACAAGCACTTGGCAGATTCTCATGGAGTTCAGCAAACTCTTTCAGTAGTACTTTTTTCCCCAGATTTTTCATAGCCTGGACAATATTTTTCAACTGAAACACATTTTTTTGTGATTTTCTGCTATAAAGGGGGATGAGGGGGCTAAGGAACGTAAGAAATAAAAAAAAAAGGATAAAAAAGGGCATAAATGATTAACTACTCCTTTCTCCCTAAATCCTAAACTTTGGTGTCTGCCATTAGGTCCTAGAGCACCTGTTACCTTCATGTGTCATGAAAGATTCAGTGTGGACCTCTTGACTATAAACTGTCTTTATCCACAAGGCCACAAGAGTGGCTACTAAAACTCAAAGGAAAAGGTTCTTCATGTTATGACAACTGAAAGCATAAGCTGCGGCACCTCCCGTATGGAGGCAGGCTGAGAACATTGGGGCTGTTCAGCCTGGAGAAGAGAAGCTGCGTGGAGACCTCAGAGCAGCTTCCAGTGTCTGAAGGGGGCTACAAGGGTGCTGGAGAGGGACTCTTCATCAGGGACTGGAGCGATAGGACAAGGGGTGATGGGTTCAAACTGAAAAAGGGGAAGTTCAGGTTGGATCTAAGGCAGAAGCTCTTCCCTGTGAGGGTGCTGAGGCGCTGGCACAGGGTGCCCAGAGAAGCTGTGGCTGCCCCATCCCTGGCAGTGTTCAAGGCCAGGTTGGACACAGGGGCTTGGAGCAACCTGCTCTAGTGGAAGGTGTCCCTGCCCATGGCAGGGGGTTGGAACTGGATGAGCTTAAGGTCCTTTCCAACCCAAACCAGGCTGGGATTCTACGATTCCCTTGCATTGCTTCTCACACCCCATGTTGCAGTGCACATGCCAAACTAGCTTACGTATCACCTCTCATGTTAAAGAAAGGAAAAGGAAAGGAATCAAAGGAATTTGTTTCCTGTGTTATAACTACATGGCAACATTGCTAGGACCCCCAGTTTTCTGATTTAAAAATCCAGGTATTCTGGCCCATATTCCAACCACCCATTACAGTCTGCCAACAAAGGTGTCACTTCAACTTCTCTCCCTCTCCGTGTAAAACCAACTGCCATGGGCACAGCTGGAGGCTGTCACACAGACAGCAACAGGGACCCCTCCATGATCTATTTTAACCCAATGATAAAAATGGTCCAAAAAACCCAAAAGGCACAATTGGTTGAATTTCCAGAAAGAAGATATCACTTCTCACAGTTTAACAACATCAAGTCTCTTTTTCTGTTTAAAAATGTGAAAGGGTGGTTTTAGTAAGGCATAATAAATGTGCTTTAAATGAGATCTTTGTGCAGAAGTAACAGGGTGTGAGGCACAGTAAGAAAGAATAATTATGCTGCTTCTATGATTTGCTTCTGCAAGTAACAGCCCTGAAAGGTTCTTCAAGCATTTCTTCACACCTAGGAAGTGGATCAAGCAGCCTGTGGTACGGGAGAGGACCAAAAGGAAAATTATTATGCTACTGAAAGTCAGATGCTCTCAGCCAGAGAGATACTCAGTGGGGAAGGAAGAAAGATTGAGTGGGACCTGCTCTCATCTTCCACTCCATCATGGAATTTCTTGGGATGTCAATTTATCTCTCAAGGAACAATAATTTCAAAAGCCTCTGATCTGCCAAGTTAGAAAAACTGCCTACTCACCATGGCAGCTCCAGGAAGCAAGCACTAGCTAATTCTCTGCATGCTGAGTTACTAAAACAGCATGAGATTATAATATTATGAAATAGCCTCAAATTTGCTACTTGTCCAACAGACTTGTTGGCTGCTCCTTTGCCTTCGTGAAAACCATGCGCAGCACAAGTAGAAAACCACTTTGCTCAATACTGAGCTTTACTTTTGTTCTAATCATTACCCATTACAAGAAACACTGTGAACTGGCTGATTAAACCCCAAAGTTTTGTTGGTTTCTTTTACACAGATGGAAGGCTTTGCAGCACAATCAAGGTTATACTCTTTAAAATGAAGTGTGGGCAATCTCACTACAATCAAGCGATCGCTGCATTTTAAGCAATACTGAACTTGATGTGAAAGTCATTACTTTTGGAGTTTCACTCCCTTTTTAAGTTCTGGTAAGGCAAAAAGAAGATTTTCAGAAAGATCCCAAGTTGCCAGTGCAAAACCAGCATGAACACCACAGAGCCTTGAGCCTCACCAGAACGTCCGGCCCTGAGCCAGACACTCAGGAAGAACTTGTTACTTCTCAGTTCTATATAAGGTAAAAATAATCTGCTGAGTAGATCATTACCAATTCTGAAGTGGTCATCAATGTTGCCAGCAAAGACAGCTTCGTAATCTTCAGGTCTTTTCAGGTTGGGGGGCTTCTCTTCTGGGTCAGAGCCAAACTCCCCTTTGAAGCGCTTTTTATTACTTACATCTATTTTTCTTTTCTCATTCACTTCAAGCAGATTGATGAAAATATGCACAATTCTCAAAGCACACTCCCTGAAGGGCACTATCATGAGTACCTGTGTAGATCAACAGTTACAACAGAATAACCCACAAAATACAAACACTTGCAGTTAACTCTGTGATAAGGAAAGATTTTGACTTAGATCTGCCCCTCTGGGGCATCCCAGCAATCAAAACAGAACAACTCTGACACGCAGTAAGGAGGGAGCATGCTCTGGGACACAGCGTGCTCATCAAGAGGTACTGGCCAGCAGCTCTATTTGGTTCCCCATCAGGGTACCATTACAGCAGAACTGAAAACTAAGCACGTTCTCCTGTTCTCCCCAACCCCCAAGCAAGTAATAGATCCCACCATACACAGCCACGGTCAGTGGCTGGCTCCTGGATGGGTGGCAAGAGCCTCTGCACAGCACTGTGAAATATAAGTATCTAACTTATATGGGGAGTCAACACCATAGCCCAACTTGTTCCACAGGCAGCTGGCACCACCAGTGACAAGCTAGCTGTTATTGAATCCACCCGCTTACCAACTAGAGGATGCTGTGAATCCAGGGAGCATTGGTTTGAGGCCCACTCCACCAGCTATGACAATGGGACTGGGATTCCCTGAGGCCTCCCGGGTACAGAAAGATCCTTCCACACAGGCAAGTGCTTACGGACAAAAAAATTTCTGGGACAGCCCACACTGGGTGACAGCCTACACTACTTGCACTAATACTGAAGACCCATGTGGAGGCACCTTCCGGTACTGGTAGATTTAGAAACAGAAACAGGAAAAAGTGACATGTCATTCTGTAGTGATAGGGGGACAAAGGAAAAGGTAAGTCAAACTAATGTCTCACAGAGCACAGAAACAAGCTGACCAACAACCCTGTGCTCACTACTTCTTGCAGGGCCACAGCAGATGACTTCCAGGCATGACAAAGGCATGTGGAAACCCCCATGCCCAGGAACATGTCACCTGAGAGAGCAGCAAGAGAAATAGTTCTGGATAAACTGCGAGGATGTTTATAGAGCTTGACCAGAAAGCCAGGGTGGGCACGGGGAATCACATTCATGAAGCTCTCTTACCTTAGGTCTAGTGAGCCCTTGATCTCTGTGGTCATCATTGTCAGCCCCTGGCTTCTGGTCTCGTTTTTTGGCATTGTTGCTGAGCACCTGGGAATTTGCCTTCAGAACATGGTTCAAGGCATGCAAGCAGTAAGCATGCCGGATTTCCTCTCCATTGGTTAAAGCATTTCTTTCTGGATAGAACAAGTCCCGGTATGTGTTCATGATAGAGAAGAGCTCTCTTTGTAATGGAGTAAGAAAGGCATCGCTTGGTTTATTCACTGAGGACAGAAATTGTTTATTCACTTTTGGCCAAGTGGATTCCAAAGGCTTGTGAAGATAAAGCTGTTTCACATCAACTTCTTTGTCTGCTTTCAAAGTTTTGGGTTTCTCCAACGTGGAAGAAAACGTCAGTTGGCCCAGCCTTGGCCACTGGAAAAAAACCACAAGCCAACAAAACCAAAGCAGTCAGATGTAACAAACTTAGTGCACGTAGAAGCACAGCACCACAGCTGGCACTTCAATCAAGTTCATGAAATTTGAGAAATCATCTTTTCATAATACAAATCAAACCCTTTTTTTTTAATATGCAGTCTCTTGTAGAGCCTGCCAGGGTAAATAACAATACACTCGAGCTCAGCAGATCTGCATGTATTTTGCAGTGGTGTGTCTGTAACTGTCCTCATTTTACAGATGAGAAAACTGAGGAAAAGGAAGGATGACATTTCTGCCTAACCCGTGCAGCACATCAGGGACGAGAGTCTGACCACACTTACAGATCAGCCGCACTGAGGTATGTATTTTGTTTAAAGATGAGAACAGAACCCCACTAGGGAATAAATCCAGAAGTCGTGATTCAGTTGCTAAATGCAATCTGAGTCTGCCTGATTTTGAGAACAAAACTATCAGTGTAGTAGGAGAAAACTAAACTTTAAGCCTCCTGCCATGCAAGTTGTCCCTACCTATCTCTGTAACATAACTACACCAAGTTAGGCAAAGATTTATCACACATTGCTTCAGGTGGCACTGGTATTTTTGGCCACCCTATTCCAAAAAGGAAAGAAAAAAAGAGTTAAACAAATCACAGCTTTCTCTCCGACTGACTACCCATTGGATATCTTCCAGGGAGTGTCACCCAGCATATGGCTGACCAGAATGCGAGGCAACTCTCCAAAACAAAATCGGATGTGAAAAAGTTTGGAAGCAAAGGTTTGTCTAAAAATGAGTAGTTTGAAAACCCATGTTCTCTCTCAAGCAATGAGGTGGTTTTCTGGTACTAACACTTCTAATACTGGAAATAACAGGTGAAGTAACGTGTCAGATTGCCCTTTATGGGCTTGTCAACGCATACAGAGATGCAGCCATCTCGAAGAACATGGAAGTGTACCACAAGTGCTTTTAAGACTGTATGTGCTCACCTCACGAGTTCAGTTACAGAGCACATCCCTGGCAGTGTGCAGTTACCACTCAGAAACCAGCCCTGCTCCTGGCTGGAGTCAAGAGCACTAAACCTATGGGTTTGAGACCACAGCTCAAACTCTGAAGCGATGTTTCTCAGACCTGTTGCCTTACGCCTACATAATGGCAGATTTCAGATTTCAACTCTCGCCCAGCACTAAGCGAAGAAGAAAACACTTCAGCAACAACAGAGTGACAAAATCTTGACAATCCCAGTGCCAACAGCTAATAATAACAATTATGAATCGACTTCACTTGCATAAAAAAAAAGGACTATTTTAATCCCGGATTTAGGAGCTCTGGATGGCTACAGAACACTGTTACCTGGCTTTGACTTGAAGTTTTAGGAAGCGTAGACATTTTTTCTATGTCTTTTTCTTGGAGTTCTTTGTCCATGTGCTGTTTAAATGGATCTATTTATAACAACAACAACAGAAAAATATCCTGAGAACTATGTAGCTAATACCAGAAGCAAATTTCAGAATCCATTTGCAAATGAGACAAACAATTTCCATGCTGGCCAACATCACAGTTAGAACTAGTTATTTCAAAGCACTTGGAGATGAGAGGAAGGATGTCAAATTCTCTCTACAAGAACAGAGAGAACAGATTTGACAGATTGCTTAAAAAATAAAAAAAAAGCAGCACTTATGGAAGTACTAGAACTTTCAATCACAAAACAAATGTTGGACAGGAAAGCAATATATAGCAGAAAACACTGTGGCAATTTTCTGCCTTAAGCTCTGACACATCCATCCCTTGCAGGTGAAATAGGCTGTCAACAGTAAAGACTTCAAGTGAACTTACTGCCCTTCTTAATTTATAAACAGTTCTGCCCAGGGCTTTGCATCTGTGGTCAATGATATAAGTACAGTGCGTGATAAAGCACAGAAAGATTAAGTGGGTTTTGGGAAGGGAGGCAAAAAGTGCCTGAAGTGAGTAAAAGTCTGATTTATCTAATCAGCATTTCTTTCTGGAAAGGCAAGGAAAGGAGGGGCAGGGAACTGTAAAATCATGCTGTATTCAAAGATACTGGCATGCACAGAGTCACATGCAAAGCTTATTTTGAAACCCAAGCCCTGTATACTGCTTGCAGCACAACAGCACTCACTGCACAAAGCAAACCAACTAGAGAACACTAGCGCTTGCCAACAGATCGCTAGCCCACATGCAAGTTACCCAGGCCAAAGTCAAGACAATTGCTCATCATGACACTGTTAGGAAAGTCTTCCCAGCAACACAAATGAACAGGGTATCATTTAATTGTAATACAGGCTCTCTCTTCAGTTAAGTTTCATGGATTTCAGCATTTGTCAGGCAAAGTACAGGGAATAGAGTGAAGCATTTTCAGGAATTCTAGTGACCTGAGGACCAGAGGAGAAATTTGTCCCCTTTCTGCTATGTTACATGACTCATTTTCTGTAATGAATTATAAAGCCACCTCCAAGCTACAGGAACCCACTGAAAAGTAGTGCATCATTTATAGGCTGAACAAAGCTGTTAGGATACTTAGCATGCAGTTGGAGAGCTACAGTTCTCATTAAAATGCAATGCCAACAGCCTAAGTAATATTCTCATGGTAACAAGAATGAGCTGTTTTTTCTATCACATGGCCCTTTGATGCTTCCACACATTTCATGTATCAGCAAGGCTGCCTCCCAAATCCAATGGCAGCTGCTGCTCCAAGATAACAAGCCAGCATCACTAGGGATGCTACAACACATATTTCTCTCTCTCAAACTGTGCCATCTGATATTAAAACCAGAGAGCATGAAATACAAAAAGAAGCTCTGCAGGTGCCAACATGTGGTGTATCCCCGAACGCGTGCACACAGGTATTTGTATCACACATGGTGGGATGGCTCCATCACTGGAGCTCTGATTGTACCCATCAGCACACTGGGTTCTGGGCTACGCTCTCAGAAGGTACCACACATGCTCCACTGATGCCTCATGCCTTCCTGGTCCTGGTGCAGTTGGACCCCTCTGTGTCACCTTCAAAACTGACAGAGAGCCTGACCATTTGTCTCAATTATTATGGCTGGCCCAAGCTTCTGAGAAACTTCACCTCTGCCTCCACTGAGTTGTGAAGGATGCCCTCGCAGGTCAGCTCTGTGATTATCTCCTGTGCTCTCTGTGCCAAGAATATCTTCCAAAGTCAAGTGCAAACTTGCAGGGCCCTTCATATTACACTAGCTTTTTATACTACTATTAAAGCAACAGAACACATTAACACCCTCCATGCACATTTCTAGCTCCTGATACTTCAAGCTTTACTGATCATAACAGAAACTCCACACAAATCCCAGTCCACAGGGGCTGCAGAAACAAATGGTTCAGCTATACAGCTGCATTAGCGTTAAGCATTCCCTGTGTAATCAGCTCACATGTGGGCAACACAATGAATAACGCAGCAGAAAAACTCAGAAGCTCTATAGCGTATCATTAGGCATCTGATAATTCACACGTTTACAGATCCTCCTCTAGAGGCAGATCACTGAAGACAAACACACAGTGTTTTACCTTCTGAAAAAGCTTGTGAAGAACTGCCGTCTCTCTTATCTGCATTGCAATCTCCACTCTCCTCTTCCATGAAATTGGTTTCCAAGCTAAATTCAGATTCATGTTTCACATCAGTGAACTCCTCAGTTACTCCATGACCAGGGCCACGAGAGGTATCTATGCCATCAGCCTGCTCCTGGCTGAGCATCTGCTCTGCTGTGTCTGTAGCTGTGAAGGGTTAGAGAGAGAAATGGGTTATATTCTCCTGGAAAAGTCACTGTGTGTAGCTACCTCTTGCTAGCTAGGCTTTTCCTTTCTCTCCCAATGCTCTATCCAAAGAGATAAAAGCAGGCTTTGTATTCCATGGTCATGATGACTTTTGACTAGCATGCCAAATGTTACATAATACACAACATGAGTTTCCCCAGAGAAAATGAAAGAAAGAACCTATTTAGGGAATATAAGTTTTAGTTTCCAAAGACCTCAAATACCTGAAAATAATAAAAAGTTGTCTCCTCTCTCCCAGAATTTCTTAGCAGTCTTTATGAATAAGGATGCTCGCCATAAAGGAGGAGGTTTCTTTCCAATTTCCACATTTTTTCCTCTGCTATAAGGCAAACCTTTCCCTCCTCTTGGCGGCAGCAGCCAAGGCAGATGCTGTGTGAGAGAACAGCTTGCATCTCCCCTGAGTGGGTGAGAACCCCTGGTGTGCTGCTCCATGTGGATTTCCTCTGTGCTGCCGCCCAAACAACATCTGAGGAAGCAGCAGTGGGCTGTCAGCTGGGAAATAAGCACAGCTACCCTCTCCCCTGCTGAATCCTTCAGCAGCCACACAGAGGCAATGGAGCAGCAGTAGCTCCAAGCCAGAAGAGCGCCCAGCCAACGAGCCAGCCTACATCAGGATCCTGGCTAAAAACATACCTTACTCAGACTTCCTAACTGCAACAACATTTACCAAAGCATGCGAAAAGACAAACTACCTTCTTCCTGCTCTGGTACATCATTCCGATCTTCTCCACCTCCATCTGCTTCTCTGGTCTCCTGGGACCCTTCGCTGTCCATTTCTGTCTCACTTTCCTCAGCTTCTGATTCACTTTCATCTTCCTCCTCCTCCTCACTCTCAGACTCAGGAGAGGTCTTCAGGGTAGCCAGGAGCTTATGATATACAGAGACCTGTTCCACTTCAGTCTCCGAATCGCTTTCCGCACTCGATTTATCAGAATTGTCAGACTGGAAGGGAAAACACCAGTGTAACAGCAACACTCCATTAGCCACAAGGCAAATACCCTCACCTCTAGCTCCAGTGTTACGTTTTCCCACTCCCATCCCACCCTTATGCAGATGGAATTTTTCAAAAGTCACCATTTTATGTGAACAGTTATGGTGAACACCTCCACTTAGCCTTCGAAAGCATCTTTGTTGACTTAGGCTGACGTGCCTCGCTCTGCACTGATTTAAGAGCATCACAAAATGTGGTTCTTTCAGTCTCATCTGAGTGAGTACATTTGATCTCCACTGACAAGGCATTTACTGAACTGGCCCACACACAGAACAGCAACTGCAGAAGGGCAGACATATGAGGGACAGAGTGCACCGAAAATGCTTCTGGCTTTTAAGGAGGGTGACACAGCTGCTGGTTGACAATAGTGCACTGGGCAGTCGGTCAGGTTTGGCTCAGCTCCAAAGCTCTAACCTTCAAACAAGCCAGACATGGGGCCAGTTCTGTCCTGGGCTAGCACAAACCAACAAGTACACCAGGTTATACTCAGAATTAGAGTAAAACCAGGAGTATAAGCACAGCACCATTTACTCCTTTCTTAATTCCTTTCAGCTCCAAAAGGCAAAACCAGTAAATAAGATACTAATGCACAAAATTGCTAAAGGAAACAAATGAACCAGAGTAAGTAATTTTTCCACACTGAAACTTTGAAGTCTTTTAATAAACTGAAGATAAAGGAGGTTACCAAATCCTGACTGAAGGAAAAGTAAAGCACTGGCAATCTGAGGAAGAGGAATGAGCATATTTCGTTGTTCAATAGAGAATGAAACGCCCCCTAACCCACGCAACACTAAGCTATTAACATTATTAAAACAACTTCAAGAATGATTTACTTTCCACTGTGACGAAGTAAAATGCAAACCCCCAAGAACAGCTGTGATATTTCCTGCTGCTTCTGCCCTCTCATGGTATTACTTTTGAGTCTACAGACACCACAGAGAACAATTCAGAACTACACAAAAATGACATTGATTTTTTACTCCTGAACAGAGGTTTTCTAAAATGAACTTCATCAGCCTGAATAGCTTGGTAAGATAAAATGCCAAGTGTTTCACTTCACTGGACAACACAAGCACTGAAGTAAGGAAGAAATAAAAATCTATTACCAGGTCACAGATTTGAGTTGCTTCTGGTCTTCCAGGAACCCTGAAAAGAAAGCACTTAAATATCTTACTCTGTCAACGATGTTACACACAGGATGAAAGAGATAGATGAGGGGGAGAAGGAATCGATGCACTATACAAGCCTTAGAAAATGTAAAAGCAAGCATAAAATTAAAGCGTTACACAATTAAGAAAAGAGACTCAGCACTTACCCTGAGAGGTTACCCTCTGAGGTGATACTACACTCTGTACATGAAGCCTAAGCGCTCAAGTATTATAACTGATCAAGAAGTGAAATGTTTCAAAGCAGAATGTGGTGTTAATCGGAAGATGAGAATCTAAGGAATCTAAGGAATCTAACTACATAGGTAGTTCATACAACAAAGTTAGACAGAGCAAGAGCCTACCTCTATCTCTAAAAATTGATCTGTGAAGTGGGAAAACAGACACATACCACAGGGAAACCAGCATTAATTAACCAATGTGGGGACTGTGATTCTGCAGACAAGACACTACGTGCTGGGCCTGAGCTAACCTCAACTCTTTCCTTAGCACTATTTCCCTGCTACTAAAGGCATGTAACGTTAAACACAAGAGGGGACCTGGGCAGCCCCATCCTCGCAGGCTTTCAGACTTTACAGCAGCACCACATCACACAGCGTTTGGACTAAACAGCTCATTCCTTTCAAGTTTAGGTGGGGGTCCAGCAGCGTGGTGCCCTTTCTGACAGACAGGCATCTCGCTGAGGAGGCCGAGGAAGCTCACACGAGCTCTCCAGTGCTATATTTTCGCGGCCTTTACGAGATCAGAACGGGATGTGGTACAAGCGGAGGGAAAGCTGGAGCCCTGGCCAGCCAGGGACCGCCCCAGGGTGAGAGCAGGAGTCCCGCTTCCCAGGACAGGCTGCGGGCTGCACAAGAACACTTCACCGCGTTCGCTGCCCACATTTCGTGCCTTCCCTCCTCCTTTCGGGCTCGCACCCGAGCGCAGCGCAGCCGCCCCTCCCCTTGTCCCCCCAGGGGAGCTCCGAGGGGCAGAGGCGGCGGCCGGGCGCCCAGCACTCACTTGTCGTGGAAGGGGTGCTCCTCCCCGAACTGCCGCAGGTGCTGCTTCTGCTTCTTGCTCAGCCCGCGCAGCAGCGCCCGCCCGCCGCGCCGCTTCCCCATGCCGGACCGCCGCCGCGCTTTACGGCAGCGCTCGTGGCGCGCCGCTGTCGCGCTGCCGCACGGCAGTGCCGGGGCCGGCGGCTGGAGGGAGGCGCCCCGGGCTCTGCGGCGGGCGGGAGCCGCGGCGCGGCGGCACACCGGCGGCACATCGGCGGCAAAGCGGTGCCGCCGGCCCGCTCCCACGGCTGCCCGGTGCTCGGGAGCCAGGGAAGTGTAGGGCAAGGAGAGCAGGTCGGGGTGGCACCACAGATGGAGAAGAGCCGCTGCTTGTCTCTTCGCTGCAACCGCAGCAGCTGGAGGTGTGTCCCTGTGCGCTGCATCCACTGCAGCTGGAGGTGTGTCCCTGTGCGCTGCATCCACTGCAGCCGGAGGTTTGTCCTCTCTACCATATCCACTGCAGCGGGAGGTTTGTCCCTCTGCACTGCAGCCGGAGGTTTGCCACGGGACGGTATGATCATGATGTTTCCCCACCAATACATTTGGGGTAGGATCAGGCAAGCGCTATTTCTGCTCTGGAAGCAGTCATCAAGAGGAAGCGCTGAGCAAATAACATTTAACATTAATGTGGTGCTACTTCTGATCTCTAGGTACAGAAGCAGCAACAAGCTAAATGGAACCCAACCTACCCTGGAGACTGATCCTCTGCGTGCAAAGCGGCATATTCTCCTAGATGTTACTTGAGCTATAGCAGCTTCCTGAACTGCCCTAGAACCCAGGGTACTTTGCAAAAAGTTGTGTTTTCAGGGAAAACTCCTGCAGTAAGGCTGGAGGAAGAGGAGGAGGAGGAGAGGCCCAGCAGAAGTTCTTATTGTTCAGATTGCTTTAACCTAAAAGGTACAATGAAAAGCTCCAAATGAAATCACACTGAATCCTGGATCTTCCAACGTCTCCCTGGTCACTGCTGTATGGGTGAAGTTCAATGCTGCTTTAGCATGTACAAAGATGTACAATCCCCCAGAAACCACCTGACATTATGCCAAATAAGAAACCAAATTCAAGTCCATGTTTTCACTTTTAAGTTCTTTCTCTTCCCGATATCCCTGTGTTCCTGTGTGACCCAGCACAAACTCCTCTGACTGCTCGCAGGGGCAGGCAGGTTGGTGGGTGCACGCAGAGCCCGCCTGGTGCTCCCGACATCATTCCTGGTGCTCCTGAAGTCATCCCTGCAGGCAGGAGCAGGCAGAGGAGCCATCCCCTCTCTTGCTGAGTGGCACCTGGGTATCCCAGGGCTGTACAACCCGAACAAGCAGTGGGGAAAGGGAAACACAGCGGGAGTGCTGCACGTGGCTCCCTGGAGGCTCTCCCCACAGCTTCTCCACAGCTCTGGTGTAAATGAAATCCAGTTGCCAAGCACTCCCTCGCCTTCACAGTTTGAAAGCAAGCTGCGAGCTGAACTGGCATTTCTGAACAAGTGAAATTCTGTGATGTACCCTGCAGCTCCCAGTTGCTAGCATGGTAATGTAGCACTGACAGTGCTCTTTCTACAGATCTCCTAAGTGCCAGCATCTTTGATTCCAGCAATCATACTGGAAAGAAAACCAAGGCAAAAACCTTGAATTACTTGTGATCTGGTTCTGCTGCCCTAATTCTGTCAGCAGCCCTGATTAAACCCTGTCAGCAGCAATCTGCTGCTGCTACCTGTGTACCTTGAGCACTTGTATCTGTGTGATGTGTTCCAGAGACACATGGGTTATAAAAGCTGATTCCTTCTCCACTAACCTGAAGGTAAGCGGCTCCTCACTGCTAGCTTACTGCCTTCATTCTTCTGTCTCATTTCAGGCAGCAATGCAGCAGCTCTTTTATGCTTTCTTCATCCCTCCTGTTCTACTTTTGCCTTTTCCCTTGCGAGATGCCAGATTTTCATTTTAGTCTATGGTTTTAATTATGTAATAAATGTACTGGAATAATGGAGTAAATGTATCGCTCACTCTCTTTTCCTCTCCACATGCACAAATGGAGAGCTAAATCATTTTGCTGTAAGTTACTCAGGCAGTGTAAGTTACACCATGGACTGTAGCATATACGTTATAAAGCTGATTTACTATATTTACTTGATGTATTTACCCTGTTTTGTGGCATACAAGAAAAGAAAGATGCATAACTCAAGATACTGGCTTGAAGCAATGTGAAGGGCTAAGAGAGGAGTTAATTTCTTCCTTCATCTTAGCCTACCCTTGCTTCACCTTCTCTGTTGCCTCTTTCTAGACATCCCTCCAGGTAACAGCTGGCACTACACAAAGATAACTACTTTGATGTTGCCTTGATGTGCTATTTGCATAAATGTAGAGAATAACAAGAAAATGAATACCAGTGAAAATAACAAAGCAGAGCCCTGACCAAATACAGTGTTTGGCAGCTGCTGACTCGAAATATAAAATGAAATTTATCATGAAAAAACCCCAAAACTTTCCGCTTGCTCACAGGCTACTTAACATAACTGGTCCTCTGTACAAGACCACGAGCACTTCTGGAGCCAGCCTGGCTCCAGGACTGTCAGGATGGGGCATGACTTTCTTGGTGAAAGAATGACTCTATTCTCCAGGCTAACACAATCACCCTTGGAAGCCAACTGAGGGGCTATGCTGAGCTATGAAAGAGCAGAGCATGGCTGTATTTAAGGTGACAGAGTTTTAAAACTCCTTTTTCCCTCCCTTTCTGGAATTCATGATCAACAAAAAGTTATTCAGGCAAATATTTTTTACTTCTATATGCAAGTTTCTTGTTTGTTTAGTCTTAATTTAGCTAAGAACAGAACTGCTGGGTACTTTTGTATTAAACATCTGTTCTCAACCAGCCAGATTTAGCCTAATATTCTTATTTTGCTGATGGAAACTAAGTTTAGAAACTGCTTTGCCACTGCTTTTGTTTTTCTTTTTGCCAGTGTGAGCTGTATTTCAAGCTCACACTTGATGGTGTTGAAAATCAAGCTGCAATTCTTTCGGCAATAAAATGGCTGAGATGTTTACTGAACCTTTAATTCCTTACACCGTGGTTACTATAATGTATTGGTACCATTAACTTAGTATTCTTTAAAGAACTACCAAGCTAACACACTGAAAAAATATGGGATATGGAGAAGAACATAGCATCTTAAATGTAATGTCTCTCAAAAGGTTTTGGGGGGGAGCATTTTAGAAAGATCCAAGGTACATTAACCATAACATAAGCTGCCTGAATCCATGTGTTGCCTATAGCAACATTAGCTTAAAAACTCCCAACCCCACAAACATTTACGTGGAAGCATTTATAATACAACAGCTACATGTTACCTGCCAGCTTGGTGGACATGTGCATTGCAGCTTGTGTGCCAGAAATGGGAAACTGAAGGTGAAAGAAGGGAATGAAGACACAGCCCTAAGCCTCCTGTGGCCACCCATGAAAATGGGTATGTTCTTTTCAGCATTCCAAGCTAGTTCTGCAGTGCATCCATGCCTGGTTTGCTGAAAATGGATTGGAGAGAGGAGGTCAGGCCAGGTTCTCCAAGCCTGGGTACCCTGCATCGGGACAGGCTATCAAGTGTTTCAAAGTGAATGTCTAGATTTGAATGAGATGCTAGAGAAAAGAGCAGACGCATCTGTATTATGACTTTCTCTGCTTCTGGGTGGGTGCTAACGTTAGGGAAGAATTTCTCAGTTTAGAATTGATCCTGTTTCAAATACTAGAATTCATTTTTCTTCCAAGTCATTACTGAACTAATCTATGGGTTTATTTTTTTATGTTCCCTCTTGGATAATGCAGAATGATAGTTTTGGTCTCAAAGTTTCACCACTGCATTTGATTTTTGATGGCAAACTAAACCTTCTACTGTAATTTCTTAGCAGCACGACCACCACAGGCTAAAGCAGCTCTAACCAGTTCTAGGTATTTGAAGTTGCTGTACATGTTTGAAGTCATCTTGGTGTTAGTTATGATGGTGCTGTGTCTCCACAATGTAGATACTTTAACTTTCTCTGAGCAAAAGGTGAAACCTTTGTACTCCAGTGGTTTAGGGGAAAAGCCTTATAAATATTTTCAGTAACTAACACAAAAAACCCTATTATTTTGAACTGGAAGTTCTTTACTGTGAGGGTGGTGAGGCACTGGAACAAACTGCCCAAGGAAGTTGTGAATGCTCCATCCCTGGCAATGTTCAAGGTCAGGCTGGACAGAGTCTTGGGTGACACGGTTTAGTGCGAGCTGTCCCATGGCAGGGGGTTGGAACTAGATGATCTTAAGGTCCTTTCCAACCCTTACTATTGTATGATTCTATGATTCTAATACTGAAGCCAAGAAGAGTTAGTATTTACATGGCAGGAAATGAATCATTATCACTCATGAAAGATGAGTGATAATAATGTGCTGATGTATGAAAGCCCTTGCATCAGCAGATGTGATACACTGTGGTTTTTGATACTCGAAGTGGTACTTTATTGAAGTAGAAAGAAGAAAACGTGCACTTTTTAACTATGATTTTTCTTCTAATGCGGCAGCGTTTCCAAATAAAGGTCTTTTCTTTGGGAGACCTAGGAATTTCAGATTGAACAGAGACAGCAACTTCTTTTTCAGAGGGATGCAAAACCCCAAATCCCATAATGCTTTGCACACAAAAGCATGTAGAAAAATGTTATAGAAATGTGCTGTGTGCGCTCACCTGGACTAATAAACTACTTGGATTAAAAGGGTTTCCCATATTCTTGCTGTAAATGAAATATCTCATTCCTGTATCTCAAAGAAACTGGGTCAGTTGAGGCACTGAATATACATGGGCACACAGTGGTACACCCATTCCCTGGTGCATTGATACAATGTCACACGAGCATCTTGGAGGGCCTTAGGGATTTGTCATGGTTGGCTTATGAATTACTGTCAGAAATTCAACTTTCTAATTTGAAGAGACTGATATTAGACTCTGCCTGTTTTAGTGCAGTTTGATCTAAGACAAGAGCAGACTTGAAGCACTTAACTACAGCTTTATATTACACTCCCTTGGAGTGGCTGTATTTTCTATGGAATAAAAGACATAGCAGTTAACTTCCTGGCACATGAAATGTGGACTGGCAGGAAAGGCTTTTAAACACAGAAGCTTGCTGTACAGTAATATTAAGTGGAGACCTCATAGCAGCCTTCCAGTGTCTGAAGGGGGCCTACAGGCATGCAGGAGAGGGACTCTTCATCAGGGACTGGAGCGACAGGACAAGGGGTGATGGGTTCAAACTGAAACAGGGGAAGTTCAGGTCAGATCTAAGGCAGAAGCTCTTCCCTGTGAGGGTGCTGAGGCGCTGGCACAGGGTGCCCAGAGAAGCTGTGGCTGCCCCATCCCTGGCAGTGTTCAAGGCCAGGTTGGGCAGAGCCTTGGGTGACAAGGTCTAGTGTGAGGCGTCCCTGTCCGTGGCAGGAGGTTGGAACTGGATGAGCTTAAGGTCCTTTCCAACCCAAACTATTCTGTGATTCTATGATTAAAGCTAACAGGCAATTAAGTTGTAGCGGTATGATTAAGACTAACTGTAGAAACCAAACCTGAGGTAACATTGCAAGCATGACTGATAACCCCTGGCACGTGTAAGAAAGGGAAACATGCTCTAAAGCACTTAGATGAAATGCTGCGAATAACTTCAGACTACATCCTTAAATACCATACTACATGATACAGAAATTACTGTTGACTAATTGGTGTTGCACTGAAAGCTATGGTCATATGCAAATGAACACTGGGTGTCTTGGAAATGCACGGCAATTTAGACTGCTTTAAAAATATCTTTAATCCGTAAGTAATAGGATTCTGCCACAACTGGCTTTGAGCAGAGCCTTCCTGACAACTTTTAAACGGCTCAAAGAAAAGTAAGATCAGTGAACGCTCGGGATTTAGTTTTACATCATTCTACAAACCTGAATGTTTTATAAACAGCTGTTATATATTGTTTACATAATATATTGCTCTGTATATTTTTGGACAGCTAAAGTAGGCTGGCAGCAGTTAGTCACAAAGTATTTGTGGAAGGAAATCCACCTCCAGCTTGCTGGCAGAGCCCAAGGGTTTTAAAGACTGAATGTACTCAAAAACTTGCCAGTTTCAGTGCCAATATTTAGCAGAGCTCCTATTCAGATTGAGACAGCCTAACCACTGATGGAATGAAGAAGTTTCACTGTTGGATCTGGCAACTGCTTTCATGATACTTTTCTTAGTATTTGCTACCACTCTGTGGGTTTTTGTAACAACTTTACATGGCATCTACTTGCTATGACCCTTGGGAAAGCATTTTCTCATACTAGCAGATAGTGCTAGACACCTACCCTTACAAGCTGGAAGATGGTTACAAAGCAGACTTCTAGCTGTGAGTAACCCCACTCAGAAAAGCACCATTTTCTTTCTGTTAATGCAAATAGTTTAGGTTGTCTGCCTTACCCTTTAAAGAAGGGAACACGGTGTAAAATATTTGCTCATTGGTCTGCCTGTGTTCTTGAGCATTTTCAGTGTTTTTTCTATTAAAGATGTTCTGAAGTGCTCAGTGACAGTACACCAGCAGGCTACAAAAGAATACCAGCTATGTGCACAGGGGCAGGAGTGTGATCTGATTTCAGACTACAGGTGTCTATCTTTGAATGCCACACACAGATTACAGGGAAACTTAAACTGGGGGCAGGGAAAGCAAAGGTAATGAGGTTGAAGGTTTATTGTTGCCTGAGTTCATATATAGGAAAACTTCATCTAGAAAGACAGAGCATTGGCTTAACCAAGCATTTTAAAATCTCCTCTGAATGCCTGTCTTGGGTTAAACTTGTTTGCTAGATAGAACTGATGAAGTATGAGCTGGGGCAAGAGCAGCAGTATTCAGAATCTGTGCCCTGATTACAGAGTGAGACTGCAGACTACTGGATATTGAAAGTCAGGCTTTGCTACTGCATGCTGTCAAGTCTTCTCATCCATCCTTCCTTCATAAAAAAGGCAGTGATTGAACTGATCCCCAGGATTTAGTGCAGTTCCTTGACTGAAATCCTCTCCCTCTCTCCTTTAGGGGGAAGTGCTCTCACATAAAGTGACACCGAGAGTGGTTTGACTCTTTCAGATTCAAACTGGAGTTCTAGGAAGGCAGGAATGCTTTGCTGTGATGCACAGAACACCCTCT
Source organism: Strigops habroptila (assembly GCF_004027225.2). Lineage (NCBI taxonomy): Eukaryota > Metazoa > Chordata > Aves > Psittaciformes > Psittacidae > Strigops > Strigops habroptila. The sequence continues at coordinate 42,806,038 of NC_046359.1, forward strand.
GTGGCATATGTGCCTTTACTTCATGGCATTAAATTGGTGATTCTGGCAATTTTGCTGTATAAATGCAATAGCTGGCATTCAGACAGGAATCATTTAAGCTCTGGATGTCTCACTCATAAGACCACAATGCGGCATGTTCAAATACTGATGTTTGTAACTGGTATGAAGCATGGCATTTTTATTAACATCCTCTAAAAATCAACTGCAAATTTTCTGATTGAAAATGAGATGATATGGTCAGGTCAGTAGGTAGAAAGATGACTTGGGACAAGACCTAAAGCAATAATTGGAGTGTTGCTGTTGGTACTTCCTGAGGTGGCAGAAAGCAAAACTGGAAAAATGAGTTAAAAGAATGGGAAAAGAAGAATGGAAATAGTTTATCCAAAGTTGTGTAAATGAGGACCACAACCATGCTGTGAAAGTCAGAAGCCACATTAGTGGACAACAAAAGATGATCAGAGTGTACTGCACAGTTACAGTGTTACGCAAATGCATAAACAGAGTTAAAGACAAAGATGTTGTTATGTTTAGGAAACCCCTAAACGTGAAGGGGAGGATAGAGGAAGCAGAAAAGGATCACAATCTTAAAAGGGAGGAAGTTTCATACAGAGAAACATATTGATGAGAAGTGTGGCCTATGGGGTTAGTAGATGGCACTGTTAGTAAACACGGGCCTGATGGCAGTTAGCTACAGCTCTGAAAACACAGTTAGGGTCCAGAGATCACTCTGAACACACACTGGCTTTTCCCAACATACAACGAAGCTGGAAGCAAGAAATTCTCTAATAATACTTTCAAAACATCAAGTATCCCTCTGCCAGGGGGTCGCTTACATGGGTTAATACTTTCTGCAGCTGTCTCCTAAGTCTGTTCCTATTTAGGTCTAGTAAATAAAACTGAGCCAGCTGAAAAGCCATGCTGACTGGTCATTTAGCCAAAAACTGCAGTACAGCACCAAAGGCAATAACAGACAACCCCTTAATCTCACCATCCATCAAACCAAGATGTGGGAAGACTTAGTAGTGAGCACAGTCACATTTCAATACTCTATACAGCTTGAACTTGGCAGGTTGCTTATGCAAAACTCAAGCATGGAAGCATGGCAAATTTCAAGAAAATATAACACAGGCTTGAAAGAAACTGTTCCTCTGCAGCACCAGCTTTATTTAACCAGGTCAGCTCACAGATCCTTCCTTCACATTACAGTGTCTAACATGACTTTAAGAAACGCTATTATGACTGAATACTCAGAATGAGAGAAAGGATAGCTTGAAATTGAGGAAAGCAATCTCCTTGAAGGGAGAACTAGGCAGTTCGTCTTCCCAGAAGGGCTTTGATTAACTTTGTTTATGGGTTTTTTTGTTGTTGCTAGGCATATTGCAGAAGAGGCACAGGCAGCTTCCTCTCTATCATGAGTGATACCAGCGACACTGACTTTTTACTGTCATGAAGTATTTCTCCTGGAACAGCTTTGGGCCTCTCTACAGCTAGAAAATGCAGACAGTCTTCAAGAACAAGCTTGGTTTCTTGTCTTCCAGCTGTTTCCCATTAAATTGTCCATTTCTGTCTGATAACAACACTGGGCGTCTTTGCTTTTGTGGCTGCATAGAGCTTTGAGTGCTTGGTAAGAATGATCCAGCCTCTCTGGTTGTCTTGTCCTGTGACTCAGTTGGCTATTCCTTCCGTAAATTCTTTTAATAGCAGTCAGATCCGAGCACTCCCTTAATACTGGAGCAGATTCCTGCAGCTGTGTCCTTTCTGCTAACCTAGTAAATGTAGAAGTGCTTAAAGCAATCTGAAGGTAATCAATGATGGCTTTGCGCCTAGTATTATCTCCTTTGATTCATGGTGAACTAACCTTCAAAGCAGTTGAGCACTCATTTGCTCTTTGTACAGTTTTTCCCCTCAAGCATAAGTAGTGTCCAGCTAGACTGGGTTTACACAATAACCAACCCAGCCAGCTTAGAAAAAGGCCATGCCTTTCCTTGTAGTGAACTAAAACACTTAGTGCACCGCTCGTCCTACTCACAGTCACACCTTCTAGTAACCATTTGTTTTGCAATGTGGTTCTACAAGCACTTAATTTCAGTTAGAGATGTAAGCCTGTGGAAGTCTCAAATTTATACTATGATCACTGTGTTCTTGTTAGGAAGCAGTTAGTAAGACTGGAAATGAGACTATTGAAACAGTAGGAGCCTAGAAAAGTCTCAGGATGCCTCAGTGTCCTCCAAGATCATGGGGTTTGACTTACTACACGTTAATATGCATGTACATATGTACATGCTTGTCCTGGGTTCACCACGCCAATGCCGTATGTACACCTGAGACTCAGTTACTTCAAAGGAGCTATAGCAAAAAATGTGTAACAATCTGGCATCCACAACATTAAACATTACACAAACATGAAGTGGATTCTGCAAGTACTTCAAAATTCAGAAGCCATTTAGTATTAAAAGGAGATTCAGATTTTTATATATATATTGTGTATATCTATATCTACACACACTTTTTTATATATATACACACAACAAATAAAACTAAGTTTTCTCTTTCTACAAACATATTACAGATGACCGTAGTTCTTGATCACAGAGCACAGTCAAACTTCTTCACTTTACAGCTGCTCAGCCTACATGTACTGGAGTTGTGATCAAGAGTAACTTGATGAAACAAAAGTTTATTAATTACTTTATAAAAGAATTTTTATTTAACAGTAGACCATCTCAGTAAATTAAGTTGATAGAAGCAACTAATTTCAGCAGCAATGGAGCCAAGTACCTGATAAGTTCATGACTTGACTTGAGTTTCTTCTACTTGAGGTAGGGTATCCCAAACTGGTTCCTGAATGTGTTCAGGTATTTTCTCTATCTTAGTCTAAAACGGAAAGCAAAATAACCATTTATTACACCAACTAGTTAACACCTACCTACTTTGCTTTATTTAGTCTGGTTTGAGATAGGCACCAGATTAAAAATGCCACCTAGTGGCATTTTCAAGCAATGCAGCCTCTCTACTGTTCAATCGTTTGGACAATGTTCCTTCCAAACTACACCCATTTCCTCTGCTGACGCTAAAGACTTTGGTAATTATTGGTACTTGCATCTGGACGTAGTCTCATAACAGTTAATAATGTGAGGTGGAAACTTACCTTTTTTACTTCCATCGCCACTCCTTCAGGTAAGTTTCGTTGCACATACTCCAAGTAAACTGCAGCAGTACTGCCCGTTAGGTGTTTTAACTGAAACAGAAGTAATGTTCTTTTAATGAGCTACCATTATTAGTATTTCAGACAGACTACAAACAAAGTTTGCCCAAGCCTCTCTAGCTCTTGCTATGGGACCAAACATCTTACAGGATGGCAGCTGCCGTAACACTGAACAGAGACAGTTGAGCTGTTCACAACTCTCATGCAAGTATGAAGTAGTTATTTCACTCCACAATGCACTAATTATGACGGAAGGGGTGGATCTTAACACTGCAGGTATCAGATAAAATTAATTACAGGTTATGCAAGAATTACCAGCTTCTGTATATTCTCAAAGTTCACGCTTATTAGAAATCCTGGAACTTCAGAATTCCATGGAATTATTGACTTTCCAGTTTCTCCTGGATGGCAAAGCCAGTGCTTATGGTCTGTGGGCAGCTATTTGTACTGTATGAATGTCTGGGGACTCTAAGTCCCATTTTGCTAAGCACTGTGCAAATATACAGTAGGACACCCAGGAACCACAAAATGCTGGCAGTAAACCTTTCTTCTAAGAAAGTCAACCACAGCTGCATTCTAAACCATACACAAGTCTCTCTCATCAGCCATAGAGCTGGTGGTTTGTACACACTTCCTTTCTTGTATTTCCCCCACGCAGTTCTAGTTTGCCACATAATGTTGGCATATGGCAAAACTATGCATTTTCAAAAACATCAGACAAACGCATAAAGAAGAGGACCCTTGCTGACTAGTAATGACAATGATTTAGGGGCATCTTGCTCCCATCCCACTAATTCTTGGAAAGCAATAACATAAAACATATTGATAACCCTCCATTCTACCTTATTTTTTAATCATTCTTTCAGCTGTTAAGATAATGGTCAAAATCAGCCTTTTAATCAAAAAATTATGTTGGCTGTACATTAACAATAACTTGTGTTATATTGGCTATACCTAGGTCAGCTCCTCTCTGCTATTCCCTGCACTCTCCTCCCCACCCCAAGTAACCAGGAGGTTTGTGTTCACTCCTGAACTAACATCTATCAACATCTTTGAATTGTGCTCCTGGAACATACTTCTTTTTCTCTTTTTCATCTTTCTTACCTCCAAACACAGGTAATGTGTTCTCATTTCATACTGAACTCTGTGCTTCTTGTAAATATGTACAGATTTTAAGAGTGTCAATCGTTCTATTTTCTTCGGAGGGTTATACCTGAACAAAGCACAAAATGTCATTTTATATAAAGTATAATTTTATACTTTATAGAAAGTAATACAAATTATCTGAACGATTATGCTGAAATCCCTGTTCTTATTTAGAAGATCTAGAAGTATCAGACACTGGTAAGTTTATAATTAACCCACATGGGCATGGTCAATACTCAGGTATTAACCAGCATTAGTTCAGGGAAGCTACAGCACTGCCAAATAGAGTCCTGTCAATAACCTTCATGTAGTTAAAATGCGCTTCTACTATGGCAGTGCAGAGAGTAGAACTGCTTTCTCATCACTGTGCTGCCATCTAAGAAGTGTAAGATTCATGATCTGAGAAAAAATGTCAGATTACAGTTGTTTCTTCTGAAAAAAAAGCACAGAACCTGAATTACATTAGTGACATAAGAAGCACCTGACACATCACTCTACGGATCAGTTACTTACACTTTTTCAATACAGATGCCAAGTTCTTTAGCTGCGAGCACTGCAAAATATTCATAGCTGTCCAACACAGCTTTATCATGGCCTTTAACTAGGAGGGATAATCTCTTGTACAGTATTTCTGGCTCATCTGAAATAGATACCTGCATTTTGAAAGAAAGGACATGAGTTACCGCTCCATGTTCTCCTTAATTGACACATGCACCACACATTTTCTTAGCCTGTGTGCCCCATTTGTAAAAGAAAAAATACCCCATTGGTAGCTGCTTACTCTAGTTTACCTGCGAGAAGCTGGCGGTATTACCTTGATGGACAGTTCTCACTCTTAACAGGGAAAACAAAAGTGTGAAGAGATACCCAACTTCTGAACATTTAGATAGAATTTCTTGATCAGAAAAAGAAAGTGAATGCCAGATAAGGAGGACAACGCTAGCAAACGCAAGAATGAAACTCGGTGTTAAAGCAAGTCTGGAGCAGCAATATTTGTACTTAAACAGCAGCGTGAGCATACCTGAAATTCTCAGACTTCACTTGGATGTGGACAGCAACTAGAACATTATGGACGGTAACCACAATTCTCACTTTACTAAGGCAGTCTGTAAGTTACAATTCTTTTGACTTTCAATTTCTGATGTCGTGGGCCACTGATCATCTGAAAAGCCTTGATGTGTGCAGGAAGCACAGACTGTCCCACAGGTTTACTCCCAGTTTACAGTTTAGCACAGTAAATCCACCATGTACCAGACACAGTAGGAAGGCTGGGTCTGTACTGTAGATCTAGTACTGCCTTTAGATTGTGGCTGGCTTGCATATGTCATACAGACTGAGCATGTGTTTCTGAAGTTCTACTCAAAGTCAAGGCATTCAGATTCTAAAAGCAAGATAACCAGTTCATGCCTTCATGAACTTCCCACCTCCTCGGCCCTGGCCTCCCAGCTTCCAAGCCAGAGACAAAGGCCTTAGGCTAAGATACTGCAGGCACTGAACTGAGTGTGGCCAAAAAGATGGTATTTCACACAGTTACAGCTGCATAGAAAACAAGAACAGTGGCTAATAGGAAACTGTGGGCTATACAATCTTGCTGGGAAGGGGAGGGGGGAAACGGGATCTCGAATACCAATAATCTAAATTTCTTTCTTTATGGCAAATTTGACATCATTAAGACAGAACTTTAAAAGCTGCAATAAAGGAAGTTTTTCTGTCTGCCCTCTTTATTACTAAGACAGCATACAAAATACCATTCTATAAAACACTTACCAAAGGATTAGTCTTAGGCTCCTGTGTATCGACATGGGATCCAGCCAGCCGCGCTCCCAAGCTGGAGTTTCTACAAACATGGTAATGGGAAGGCATAAAGTAAGTTGTTAAAGTTGGCTATTTTTCGGGCGTATGGATGAGAAGCAGAAAGAAGGAGGGCCTTTCATACTTACAGAAGAAAACACTGCTTTTGCATAATTCTGCTTGCATAACTGACAGGAAAAGCTGATCCCTGTATAAAACAAACACGTTATGTTGGGGTTTTTTCCCCAGCTGTAAAGTAGCTGGTTGATACAGGTTTATTAAAGGTTAATTTTTGCACACCAGAGCATAACACATTCCTAGGCATTGATCTGACAAACTACAAAGTTTGCTTTATCAGAAAATGCAGGAAAACAGAAGTATGGAAATGTATTTTAGATACCACAGCACCTAAAAAAAGGAACACATTAAGGGCACAATACAACAGTATGCACTTATTAATAAGGCACCTGAATACTCATCACAAAGCACTTTTTTAACAGAAAGACGTAGTTTGTTTGCCATCAGATACCATTTCTGTGTACATTTTCTCTTCAGTTTTACTTTCATAGTACAAGAATATTAAGTTTCATACAGTGACAAGCTTAAGCAGGACTTGCTGTTGTAAAAACAATTGAAAATAGTACCATGTAAGTGCAAAAATTCAACCTCTGAATTTAACTGGAAATTTCCCCTTTCTTTTTCCCTAGCAAAAGTTCCTTGTGATTTTGAAAAGTTGTTCTTTTGAAGGAAACGTTTAAAACCTTCTAACAAGTAAATGAGCCATATTTAAAAGCTAACATGGTTTTCCTGTGTTAAAAGGGGAATACAACTGTTAATCAAGATGTAACATTACTGTCTTGCATACTAGAATAATGGCTCCCTTCTGAACATTATGTGGCTTCCAGCTTCCTTCCACTAATTCTCAATTTGGCAAAGATACAGACTACTTAAGGGGAAGAAAAAAAAAGGTGGGGGGAACCAGAACTCTCTCTTGCTTAAGAAAAACTCAGGGCTGCAGCAGAATGCTGAAGCAAAATTACTTACTTTTCCAGCCCCTTGCTACTCTTATTTAACAGGTGCCAGAGTCATAGCTTAACGAGAGCAGACAGATATCCCACACGTCAGTTATGTAGGTGGCTGTATGATCAAAACATCAGAAAGCAGCCAGAATCGACACTTTTCCAGGTAACCTCAATTTAGTAGCTCATGGATATGAGTAACTATATGATGCTATTAGGTCCCCAATCTTCTCCAGTATGCATTATAAATTAGTTATAGATCAGCAGTCAATTAAACTGTTTTCTGAAATCATTCTGCTTTGTTTGCTATTTATTGCACAAATTCTGCATCCAATAATGCAGACGACAGCGGGAAGAGTTTCCCACTTACAAGGCTGCCTCTTGTTTGGGGAGCACAGCTCAATGTCTCCCCTTAGGCAAGCCTTCCAAATCCAGATGTTCCCAGATGAGTGCTGGTGTTACATTCTTAAGTGCATGACACAATAAGCAACTTCAAGAGTACTGAATATTTGCCACTATAGTTGATGACCATTCCAAATGCTTCAAAGTTCATGTCGGGAACTACTTGAGCCTTAATACCTAAAATTAAAAAAATACATCTGATAAAATTATCTTGTTTTCTACACCTCAATTCTCTTTCTCTGAAGTGAGAATACTGCCTCCCTTTCAGTTAGCACCAATATCAAGTACACTAACATCATGACCTGACATCGCTTTAGAGAGCAGACAGGCCCACGAGCATAAAAGGCTGTATTCAGTGTAGGGCTTCAACTGTGTGCGAAGGACATGGCACAGAACCTGACCCCACACGACAGATGTAAGACTACTGGCTGGAATTGTAACTAAAAGCAGTATCCCTCTTTTTGTGTGTGTACACAGTCTCTCCTATGTATTATTTTACTTCTAACTGCTTTACCTTGTGATATGGATTTATCACTTGCATGCAAATGTATGTGCACTCATATCATATTGTATTATGTGGCTTTGGATACAAAAATTTCAGTCTTTATTACATGATCATGAATAAAACAAAACATAATGATGTTCTATCCCACATACTAAGCTCCACAGCCCTTACGATATTCCATGACTGTGCACAGTATTCTCACCACGTCATCTCCTTTTGTTACTAATTATGCAGGTAGGCATAAAATAAAAAGGTTTTGTAAACTAGATTCAAGGTGCTCTGTGCAGATTTTGACAAAATGACATGTTGAGTACCCCAGGTAGTAAAGATGGCATTCAACAGGCAATAAAGTATATTTTCGTAGAATCACACAGAATGGTTTGGGTTGGAAGGGACCTTAAAGCTCATCCAGTCCCAACCCCACGGGCAGGGACACCTTCCACTGGAGCAGGTTGCTCCAGGCCCCTGTGTCCAACCTGGCCTTGAACACTGCCAGGGATGGGGCAGCCACAGCTTCTCTGGGAAAAGTCTGTGCCAGCGCCTCAGCGCCCTCACAGGGAAGAGCTTCTGCCTCAGAGCTCATCTCAATCTCCCCTCTGGCAGGTTAAAGCCATTCCCCTTGTCCTGTCCCTACAGGCCCTTGCCCAAAGCCCCTCTCCAGGTTTCCTGGAGCCCCTTTAGGCCCTGGAGCTGCTCTAAGGTCTCCCCTTCAGGAGCCTTCTCTTCTCCAGGCTGCCCCAGCCCAGCTCTCTCAGCCTGGCTCCAGAGCAGAGCTGCTCCAGCCCTCGCAGCAGCTCTGGGGCCTCCTCTGGCCTCGCTCCAGCAGCTCCACGTCCCTCTTGTGTTGGGTTATTTTAACAGCTTCCTTCATTCTCCGGTTTAAACACACTTGATGCACTCTTGCTAATGGCCATCATATTAGATAGAAAAGACACTCAGACTGCAACATTCAAAGAACTCCATCTCCTGCATGAAACAAGGCCTTGCACAAAACAAAATTAGCCCTCTCCTAAACCAAAATAGCCTTCGTTTTGTTTGGCTGTGGGATTCTGGAGTACCCGGGAGGAAACATATGCCAGAAAGGTAATCAAGTCCAGAACACAGCACATATACAGAAGAAAAGAGGTTAAGGCTTAAGAAAAGGAACAGGAAATCCCCCGTGTAAACTTTGCTCAACTTCAAAGTAAGCAATCACTCTTCAGGAAGCAAAACCAGCAGAAAACATCAGTACTGTAAAAAGTTTTCCTTTTTTACATTATAACTTTAAGAGTTGAAACTTTAAGACTAGGAACAGATGGGCTTTGCCTGTTTCTATGTGTATGTTACACATATAAATCACAGTTAATATAATACAGGTTGTGATCAGCACCCAATATTTAAAAAGGGTTGGACTAGATGACCTTTGAAGGTCCTTTTCAACCCAAACTGTTCTATGACTTCCAAGTTATCTATAATTCACCATCCCTTACAGCGACTGCCGCAAAACCAGACTGCAGGATAGACTTTTGAGAACCTGCTACTCCGATGATGAGAGGAACAACCACATCCCCACGCTGTAAAACCCAACCCTCCCACAGCCAAAAGGAAGCCTCATGCCATCTCCCCTGCCCGAGGGAGCCCACCGAGGAGGGCAGGGGAGATGGGGAGCGCGATGCCGCGGTTAGCATATCGTCCTCTCAGCCGTGCGGCTACTCCAGCTCCCTTTTTCCCCTCAGGCGTGAAGACGCTGAAGGAAAAGATGAAGGAGAACTGGGCTCACTCGTCCCCTTTCCCGCCTCACCTGGCAGAGCCGCCGCCACAGCCACCCCGCGGCCATCTTGTCTCCGCCCCAACCCGACGACCATAGCGAGTGGCCCGGAAGGAGAAGAGCGGCCTCACCCGCCACCCGCGGGCGGCGGAGGCACTGCGGCAGCCGCGTTTCCGGGGTGGCGGGGCGAGCTGAGAGTGCCCCGTGGCTGGTACGGCGCCATACGAGCTCCCGCCCCGCCGTCCCCGCCTCTCGTGATCGGTTACCTCAGGGAAGGACCGACCGTTTCCCGCCAACCGTCCCCTCACACGCGCTCTCCCATCCCGTTTTCCAAAAGATACCCGCTACCGGGTGGAAGAGAACGGGAATTGTCAGTTTTCCCAGCCCGAGGTAGGGCTGGTGATACTATTGAAGGTGAGAGGTAAAAAGGAGGATTCTTCAGCTTTCTCCCCCCTTTTTGAGATCACGTTTTACCACAGCTCGTTCTTACCAAGAATATTCCTGTCCACCTAGCTGTACAAATACATATATAGTATTTACCTCCCTATTTACCTATATATATTTACCCCCTCCCAAAATACAATCCTGTTGCAGCCAACTATATCTCTGTATTTACCAAAGTATGAAAGTGCAAATGTCCCATCAACCCCTTTCTTGTTACACATATTTATATATGTGTGTGTGTATATATATATATATATATTTTTTTTTTTTTTTTTTTTGCCTGGAACTATTCAGGAACCCTTTGAAAAACAATTACACATGAATCTGATTTTCAACACACAACCCCCCCTTAAAAATACTTTAAAAAATGAAAGTTACACAAGCCTGTTGGCAAAACACAGCCAACTGTATTGTGCCAAAGTGTAAAAGTGACTGGAAATGTCCTATCAACCCCTTTCTTTTTACACATATAAATCACAGTTCATATAACACAGGTTCTGATCAGTACCCAGTATGTAAAAGCAGGGGGATAAACATGTACTAATTCACACCACTAAACCATCCTAACACACAGGTCCAGATCGGTAGCAACCTGAAATTCAGGTGTGTGCAAGCCAAATGGTAACCACAGGAAGCTGAGATCAGCATAAATCAGAAGCTATATAAAAATGGGTGGTTTTATTAATTTTTTATTTTGTTACTTCCTCTGCCACCTAAAATTACAGTTCGCTTTTTACACTAAAGCACCTAAAATATTTACAACCATCTTCTAATAAAATAACAGTTAAATATTGAAAATAAGATTTTTCTCATAAAATATGTTTTCTATATGTACAGGTTTTATCAAAGAGGACTCAGTTCAATAGTGAACAGTTTTCCATCATCAACCATCAACAAAGAAAACAAGTTTCCTGAAATAAAACTATGTTCAACTTATGTACAAAGAGGCAGAACAGCATCTGTTTAACATCAGCCAATGCAACACTTAATAACAATGAAGTCAACATTTGAGGCCTAAATCGTGCACTTTTTTTTTTTTCCTTTATGAGTAACTTCTTTGGTTATCGTTGCTCTATTATCTTCTTGGCTGTACAATAAACCAGCACCTGATTAATGTTACAGAACCAGGCATATATATGTGTATATATATTTATATATACTATGTTTAGCACAGATACCTGTCCCATTGATGGTAGAAAAGTTCCACTGTAGATCCTTTAATACAGAGTTGCTCTTCAGAATCAAGCCCACGTTTCTACTATATTCCATTCTGTTCTTCGAGTAGAACTCTGAGTGACTTCAATTATCACTTTGCTTAAACATTCATTTTTTTCCCCCACCAGTAACAGAGGAATCTGAAAACACGTTCCCATTTTCCAGTGTAGCAGCCTTTCTCAGAAGGATCCTTAGAAACTCAAAATGATACCAGATTGGAAGAGAAAGAGTAGACTCTGCCCGGTGGTTTCTAACACAGGCTCCTAAAAGCCAACACAAGTTACTGCTCACGAAAGCCTCCATTTATTTTCAGTGGCAATTTATTATCAGTGGATCTAGTTGGCAGCATACAGCTGAGCACCCAGCCTGCAGAGCCTGGGTTGCGTGGCCCTTGTAAAAGTAAGGTGTAACAGGACAGGAACAGCAAGCTGGGTAGCCTGCTTAGTGGCAGTTCAGGAAAGAAAAGGCTGCTGCCTGAACTCCTGAAACTCACAGGTACAGTAATTGAGAACATCATCCCTTACATCCCAGAGGGAGTGAAATTCCACCCGCTGGTCAACACCAACTAAGAAAAAAAAAAACCCCTTCTGGAACAACCCCCCAAAACACTAAAACAAACACCACGTACACAGGAACTTCACTAACCAGAAACTGAGAAGTTATTTCCATTCTCCTGAAGGGTTGTTCCTTAGTATCAGAACATTTGACCTTAAGTAGAAACTTCAGGTCATTTGGCTTCACATAATTGGCTTTGACAGAGAAGGCACCTCTCTGCCAATGAGTCCCATTGGGTTTGAAACTTCTGAACTATACAAAAGTGCTGTGATTTACCCTCATTTTGCATAGTTATACAAGGAAGAAAGTAGAAAATAAGATCCACCATCTCTCAGATTCTGCTCAAGATGTTAGGAATGTGGCAAAAAAACCCCAATAAAACAAAACTGAACCCATAAAAAAAACCCAAGCGACCCTGAAATCTGGAAGATCTGAAATCAGTCTTACAAAATATTTTATAAAGTTAGCAATACTCTTCTAACTGTGCAAAATTCACAAGAAAATCAGTGCTGCTACCTGTGAAAGCTCTACAATCAGTATTCATATTCTGTAATTAAAGGTCCACTCAAACCTAACTTCAATACTTCCTTATTTCTTTCATTCTGCAGGGTACAATTCTTTTGAGATCCTATTTAGAGAACCAAATCTAAACTTGTATAAATGGTGTTAGACATCCAGCATGTAGATCTGAACCTAAAGGAGGAAAACCAGTAATTAAACAGCAACGCCAACTCACCTTTGGAGTATGTTTTACTAAAGAAACAACGTTTGAATTTGATGTAATGAGGACTGAAAATGGCACAAGAATAACAGTTCATGCCTACAAGTAGTAACTGACATGCGCTGAAGGCATATGCTCCAATCTCTTCCATGGGCAAGAATGTCTCCCTGTGTTTGCCTTGTGAGAGAGCAAGCTCCTGCGCTGCTCAAGCATATGCTCTCCTAAAACCATCGAGATGGCTATTCAACAGTGTGATTTATTGTCACAGCAAAATATATTTCCAGTGCAATCTGATTCCCAAGGCAGTGCTCCTGATTCAGTGTTCCCGATTCAGTGTTCCCATCAGATGATGTGAACCACAGTACAACCATCTTTCTTCAATCCTTGAATTAAGTCATTTTAAAATCAGCAGATCAAAACCTTGCTAAAATGGAAGCTCTAAAACGTACAGTGTAACCAATGCTTTTGCAAACTGCCTAACATGTCTGCATTAAGGCAAGACAGAACTGAAAGAGGACTGTGATACTGCAGATGATACAGTCACTTCTGTCATTATTTCACAGTTAAATCAGAATAGGTTTTTTTCCTCCACCTCCCTTAAAATGACAGCACAAAGAATGTAATTATCTCCTTAACAGAGATGACATTTAGTCTCTAGAAGATGCTGGAAGTGATCCAGTATAGGCAAAAAAAAGAAATGCTCCATCAGAAGTGTCTGAAGATCATTCTTGTAATTGGGGTAAAATGAAACTTGGAAGGAGTTAAAGACTAAAGATCCTATTGGGACCATCTGGAGGGAAGTGATAGCAGAACCATGAACTTCTGTAATTGGTGGCCTTGGAAGTTATCAGCAAAACGAGCTCAGATAAAAACACCTTATAAGAATATTTGTACCAATTATTTATTTTTCCTCCAAAACACAAATTAATAAAAAAAAAAAAGGGAAAAAAAAAAAGGGAGATTTTTTTTTTTTCTTTTCTAGACCTGGATAGAAGGATTATAATTTTCAACAGGTAGTTTACAATCAGTGGGGAATAAACGAGCAGTCCAGGTTTCCTGATTGATCCATTCAGGGTGTGCTCAGTAGCTGTCTTTATCAAACAACTTTATTTACAACTCAGCATCATCCTGCAGTAGATCTGCATCTTCATCATCCAACAAAAGGTCAGCATCCATGACTTCATTCTCTTCCATGACACCACCCAGCTCCTGAACAACATCGTCGTCAATGTCACCCACATTTCCAACATGTTTAACCAAACTCATGTGATCCAGAGGGATCAAACGATGCCCAACTGGCCCAGTAGTTCTCGCAATAGCGGCTGCCGCTTCTGCTGCCACAGCGGCTTTCTGAGCCTTCTGCCTCTGCTGTTCTTCTTGTTGCCTGTGAGTCTTCATGTGAGCATTGCGGCTTTTGATTTTGAAAAATACCCTAAATGTTAAAGGAATTAAAAAAAAATCAGATAAAAATGCATTCCTTTTGATGAAGTGAGCCAAAAAAGACTCAACAACCTATCAGTACATTTGCTTCCTTGTCCTGAAATAGAAGTCAATGAAGTCTGCAATGCCACGGTGAGAATTTCAGGGACAGACTACCAGATTTATACATCCTGATAGTATCAAAATGGCCTACTCTGACTCTGCTGGAGGTATTTTGTAGCTCCCACAGTTGCTTCAGCATCTACGCACATCTTAATTCTCCCTGTCCTTAGTTTCACAACAATCCTGCACAACAGGGAAAACGCGAAGGAATCTCACGTTAGGATGGACAAACTCAAGCACAGAAACAGACAAAAAGTGACCCACTGTCACATGCAACTGTGTGATGAAGCAGGAAGCTGGCTGTCAAATGTAGAAATTCTAGCAGGTACATGGATTCAGGAATATTGGAGTAAATACTGCAGGGAAAACATCTAAAATGTCATGCAAATCAGTCTCTGAGGGTTTCGGTAAGAGGACATGCTTCAAAGGCAAACCTGTTCTTTTGAGACCATCAGAGCAAAATAAAGGGTTTGTTGCAATACTGTTCATCTGGAAAATAAATAGGCAAATGTGAGACTGCAGAGAGTTACATGCACTTACTTGCCACACTCCTTGCAAGGAAAAATCGTTGTTGGGTCGGTCTCACCGCTTGTTGTGCTGTGGGCAGGTGAACTCTTGATGGAGCAGTACCCGCTCTGCGTACCACATTTCTGCTTCGTGCCTGCAATGGTGCACCGCGGCTTTGTCACCTGGTTCGTACCTCCGTGAATGCGAGCGTGGCCGTTCAGCGCCTGGCGGGAGCTGAACACCTGACAGAGTGGGGTGGGGGAAGAGGAGAAATAAAAACCAGGAAACAGTGCACTGCAGAAAGAGGTCTGCTGAATGCAGAACAACCGTACGCGTCTAACATGCACAACCTACTTGGTCAAGTGCTGCTTGCTCTCACCTATACCCCGCTAGAGTTAAAGAAACATAGTCATAATAAAACAAACCAGTGATCTATCCTATTGCTACAGTTGTATAACAAAAAGATAATCAGAGCTGTCACCATACAGTATTTCTGTTGATACAACAACTCAGCATTCAATTTTATATTGCTTATGTTTTGTGAGCTAGGAATTAAAAACAGGCAAAATGATTTGTCCAAAGAGATTCAGGAGGTATCACCAGCCAGGAATAGTCTAAAGCCCTGATTTCACTAGCATGCAACCCCTCCCCCTGCTATTAAATACACCAAACACGTACAGCGCCACAGTTTGGCATTTCACAGATGAAGGAGGACGAAGAAAGTGAAAGACTCTGAAGGGCAGGCAGATCTATAGGTCCAACAAGAGGGATAGCTGGTGGATCAGGAGACTTCTGCATTTCCCTCTCTTCCTTTCTGTCTTCTTCAATGTCCTCATCTTCCTCTAACACTTCCTCCTCTCCGCTTGTCTGAAAGTGAGAGTGCACGTAAGAGATACTAGAAATATGGCCAAAGGCAGACAGTGCGGGATAGCAGGGCACAGTACTGGAACAGCATGCTGCTTAATCAAGTGTGCTTCCAGGTTTCAGTACTTTTTCCCCATCCTGAATTCAGAATTAGGGAACAGACCTACATCATCTAGTTCAATCTCCTCCTCAGAACAGGATGAACACAACAGTTACCAAGTGCTAGTCTTACATTCTTTCAGACTTACCAGGCACTCCTCTCTTTTTTTCTCTAAACGCGTTCTGTGTTTCCGTCCCAAACGCAAGATTTTCTTCCAGGTATAATAGTATTCCACACATTGTGCAACCGTCTTAGACTTAACCTGTAGGTAAGTAATGGCAGAAATAGTCCAGTCTCAATGTTCTGCTTTCACTTGATACAATTTTAATATAGAACCATAGAATAAACTGGGTTGGAAAAGACCTTTAAGCTCATCAAGTCCAACCATTCCCCAGCACTGCCAAGGCCACCACTAACCCATGTCACTGAGGGCCTTGTCTACACGGTGTGTGAACACTTGCAGGGACGGTGACTCCAGCACTGCCCTGGGCAGCCTGTTCCAATGCCTGAGCACCCTCTGGGGAAGGAATTGTTCCTCATCTCCATCTAAACCTGCCGTGGTGCAGCTTGAGGCCGTTTCCTCTTGTCCCATCCGTTGTTCCTTGGGAGCAGAGACCAGCCCCCTCCTGGCTCCATCCTCCTGTCAGGCAGTTGCAGAGAGCGATAAGGTCCCCCCTGAGCCTTCTCTTCTCCAGACTAAACCCCCCCACGTCCCTCAGCCGTTCCTCATCACACTTGTGCTCCAGGCCCTGCACCAGCTCCGGTGCCCTTCTCTGGCCCCGCTCCAGCACCTCAATGTCTCTCTTGCAGTGAGGGGCCCAGAACTGACACAGGATTCGAGGTGCAGCCCCACCAGTGCCCAGCGCAGGGGGACAGTCACTGCCCTGGCCCTGCTGCCACACTGGTGCTGGTACAGGCCAGGATGCTGGAGTTAAAAGACACTAAGAAGGACAGATGCAGGTACTGCATATGGGGTTTAAACTTACCTCCAAATACCTAATGTGCAAACATTTGTTTTCCTTCAGATGCCAAAAATCAGGTCAGAACAACAGTAATGTGATACTGGCTTGTGCAAAGCAATGCTTTCTTTTTTTAATAAGCAAGAGTCCTACTTCACCAGTGTCCAGTACAGGGGGAAACTCAATAGACTGAGTTGGTCAGTATATTCTAAGAGGCAGGCTTTATTTCTCAAACATTCAAATGGAGAAAACAAACCCCACAGTTTGACTACAACAGGGATACTCTTGTAGAAGAACTTTTTAGTTACTGTTTTCCAGTCAAATTTCTGGTGACTATTTCAGTTTCAGTACATTTCTCTGGGATTCTCTAGACTTTAGTAAGAAAATGACTGAGAATATACTTTTGTAGCTCAAGTGTACAGTATCACTGAGTAATCTAAGAATTAAAACTTCGTTCCCGTAAACCCAAATGTTTTGCCACATCTGAGCTAATGAGTAAGGAATTCTGTCCCGATACATCTTGTCTTTTCTACTTTGTGGCAGAACATGAAAATTAAGCCCAAACATTTTCCCTCTTTATTAACAGGTTTCAACCTTTTCTGGCACAGAGCTCAATGCCAGTGACTCAGGTACCTTTTAACAGGCTGCCAGAGAACACAGAGATGACAGCGGAACACCATGCTTGTTCCACACACAGAATGCCATGCCTTGGAATTCCAGGTGTGAAGACTTTCACATGTAATAACAAGAGGAACAAGCTTGATTTATTTATTTCTGTCTGTTTTTTACTGGTGCTGCAGTTGCATGCACAGGTACACCAAATGGAATATATCACTCCTATCAGAGCTCTCATGACCGTGGCTGGCTCTATGCCTGCAAGGAGCTGGTCTGGCACTGGAGGGAAAATGAAGGGGAACAGAATAGGGCAAATATTAAAAAACCCCAATTGACACAACAGAAATAACCTTACCATTTTCTGTACAAATATGAAATCTTTGCTGTAGGTGGACAGTGCCTCTTTGAACAGCCTCCTTTCTTGATGTGTCCATTTGTCAGAGCCTTAAAGAAAAGGGTGACTTCATTATAAATGATAAAAACCCACCATCTTTATGCTGACGTCACACCTGAAACAGAAACTGGGAAACCTCAAGCACACGCTGCTACCCAAATACAAGTATGGCTGTACTGACTTAGTCCTCAAGTCCATGTAACCAGTATTTGGTCTCCAGCAGTGGCCACAGGCAGTTGCTTAGGCAACAGTTAGACCAGGGCAAGCAAATACAGTGCCTCTCCTGAAGTTTTCCTAACTTCTGACCACTTCCAGTGCAGGGGGTTTCCCAAGTCTGTTGCAATTTGCTTATTTAGTAATCATTTTAAGTGTGGACTCACTCTTCCTTTCAACCAATTAAACTTCTTGCACCCAAACCATCCTTTGCCAAGGAGTTCCACAGATCAAGAAACCCTTTGCATGAAGAACCATTTCCTCTTCTTTGGTTCACGGCGCCCAGTAGATTAACTGGATGACCCTTCGTTCTTCAATTGGAAGAGAAAGTGAACCTAATTCCGACCATTGCCTCTAAGGCTATCCAGGATTGCATGACCTCTCTGTCACTCCCACAACTTTGGTCGTTACTGCTGCCCATCTCTGAACCTCTTCCACACTAAAGCATTCCTGTAGATATGAAGGGAGCAGAAGGGTGCATAGTAGTCAACACAGAAGCAATCCAGACTTGCACAGTGGTATCACCATGTTCTCTATCCTCTTTTAACATTTGACTTGGGTTTTTTTTAGCTGCTGTAAAATACAGAGCAGATGCTTTCATAAAACGAGCACTGCAATCCCAAGCTCTCATTCAAATTGAGAAGGATCACCACAGAGCTCAATTTTATATGTAAAGTTTGTATTGCTTATTCCCATGTATGACACTTTACATTCAACTACATGGAAGTCATGTATTATTTTATTCTCCATACCACAGCTCTTATAAGGTCCTTTTGCAGCTCTTCATTTGCATGGCTTGATGTAAGACAAATCCTCTTGTGACCAAAGAGGTCACAGGTAGATACTGTAGCAATGTGCAGTGCACACAAAGTGGTTTATGAACATTTAATGGAAGCTGTACATAAAACGTTCAAATATTGTTATTCTGGGTCTGCTTCTCCAGCCTAACCGGCCATGAAAATGTGAAATCAACATTTAGATTGAAATGAATTTGTTCTTCCTCACTATTAGTCAAACAGAAGGAACACAGGATAGCTACACTGCATCAAAGCAGTGTCCTCTTGGTACGAGTGGGCAGCATTACATACATTAAAGGAGGATATGCAAGAAGCTATGAAGCAGATGCCTTTGAAATGACTTACACCATGAGAAAATTCTCCTTCAGTCTGTCTGAGAGTTTCTAAACCACGTAAAACTTGTATCCAAAGAAATCCCTACTATTCCTGTCAAAGTTACCATTCTCCATAGGAATGCTTGCCTCTGCAAGCTTGGGCTTGGCACCATGCATGGTACCGAACTCCACAGGTTACCTGTGCCTATAAAAAATACACAGCTTTTTTTATTAACTGCAAGTGTTTTGTTTCTCAGTGTCAGCTCCCAGGCTCACAAACTCAGAGCAGGTGTCTCACTCCTTCATATGCTGAAAACTACTAAATTAACTTTCCTGCAACCTGTTCTCTGCAGGCTTTCCCGTACTGGATATAAGCACACATTTGTAATTTCCACAGAGATTTATACTAAAGCTCTCTTCAACGTCAGAGAAAGGCACTGGCTTCAAGCCAGTTTTATTTATTATCACCCAAAGATCTTTCTGCTGACACACTGCCTTGCCATCTTTCCCACCCTGAACCACCATCAGTCCCTTCTTACACAGCTTGCCAGGGATTTGCATTTGCCCTCCTTCTGGGCAGGGGTAAATGCACCGATTCAGTCCAGAGGCCTGCTCTACTATGCCAAAATATAACTTTAAAAGGCACAGAAGCACCAAAGGGGAGATTTTAGGCTTTGGCAAACCTCTCTAGTCAGTCATGCTCTCCTGCCTCTACCCCACTCTCCTGAAAAATAAATAATATAGAATCACTTCTATGGACTAATTTTATTGCACACCCATGGAGGATTCAGGCCTTACAGAATTTCCCCAATAGCTGTGGTATTAGCAGAGGCCGTTGTAAGATTATGCGGGTTAATTGGAAGTAACCTAATTAATAGAATAAATCCTGTGTAGGAAAAGAAACAGAAGAAAAGCTGTTTTTAACTCTGGTTGCTGGGAAACCGCTTTTGCTCTTGTTAGCTTGAGGGAGATATAGAGAACGTGTATAGAGAGATCTGCAATGCAGCAAGGAAGAATTTTGGACTTTGGAATACAGATAAAATTTTAAAGCTCATCTTTACGTTCAGATATTTATTCTACATTTTGTTTTACAGGCCATGCTGTCTTTGCACTGATTAACTGACAATAAGTATCTTCTACAAATCTGGGGGCTTTGGACCCAACCTGTCGGTTCCAAGGGGGCTACACCTGCACCCAGGGAGGTGGCTCAAATCCATCACATACAGCATATGCTGGGTCTGATCCACACCCGATCACAGTAGGTACAAGAAGTTTCCAGACTGCCTGAAGCACATTATTTCAGAAACCATTTCTCCTGCAATTCTCACTGCAGAAGAACTTCAGACCTGAGAAATTCCACTGTTCAAATGAAAATACTTCAAGTGTTTGCCACAGTGCTCCTCTTGTATTAGATACAAGTTCCCTCTTTCTTCCCTAGAACACCATCCTGACAGATGGCAAAGCTTTAGGACAAAGAGATGAGGGTGTTCTCCCAAGCAGCCCTGGGTCAGCATGCCCAGCTCTCTTGGCACACACAGAAAAGCCTCAAGTTCTACAACTCGCTTCCCTCACAAGCCAACAGGTTTCAAAGGTGACCTGTTTGCTTATACCCTCATCCAAGGGCAATGCTAAGGATGAATTTGGATTGATTGTGCTATCAGTTAATGCTCATGAGTCAGTGCCATGTTCTGTTTCAGTTATTCCACCTTTAAACGTGGTGACATCCAAGAGCTGCAATTTCTGAGCATGGAGTAGAAAGCCCAAAGAATTAACCCACACAAATGCCACTTGAAGGTACATTAAGCTATTCATGCACTAGATTGCAAGAAATCCCCATACGCCTCAAGTGGCTGATTATCAACCACAAATGAACTATTATTCAAGAGCTGCTGCATGGTGCTAGAGCGAGGCTGTCCATGCAAGTTCCAATCACATGCTGCATTCGAGAGCATTAGGAAGTAATGCTTTGTCTTGTTACTTTATGGTGCTTAAATCCAGACTGGTGAGATTTTGTTTCATGCTGTGATAAACAGAATCAAACTTCCTTTACTGCTTAAGGAATAGGAATACACTGATGTCCACAGGTCTCAGTGCTCATTAATAAGCATTAGCATCATCTCATGTGAAAGATTAAACAAAATAGCCTCTCCTGGCTTCTCCCTGCACTTTCTGAAACTACTTTGAAGATGCATCAGTAAAGACTGTTCCTCCTCCTCTCCCACACAGGCAGAAGTGTCTTATCTGCTCTGCTAATTAGATTGCTCACCGAGGATGAGGCTGCTGTGATAGCTCCTCACCTTCCTGCTCTCATATCCTGGACTGTCTCACACATGATTTGGTGTCATCTCTTCATACAAGAGACCCTGGTCAAAGCTCCTGGCTGATGTCCTTCTCCACCTACCCCATACTCACCCTGTGGACTACAACAGAGCTATTATCAAAGGCACTAAGCATCTCCCCCAGACAAGACTCAAAACCCGATCTTCACATTTATTCATTCACTCTCATTATCAGCTGCCATCAAACATGTTTCTGTTCTTATTCTCAGGCTAAGGGGTTAAAGAGTTGCTTTACAAGAGAGTCCTTGTTACCTGGGAGTCTTCCCAGTGAGCTGCTACAGCCAGGAAGCAGCTTGTCTCTATACTTGTGTCACACGATGGCTGTAACTGGAAATGAGTATATTACACTGCACGCTGGGACTGACTGACCACCAGATTTTTGGCCCGTCTCCTATTGAGCCTAAAACTGGAGATAGTCTCAAATCTCTTACGTAAAACCCTATTCTGGGTGTCCAAGCAGCAGTTAGCCACTACAAAACATTAAGCAGTAACATGGAGGAGGGACATTTCCCACCTATGCTTAGGTGATGTAACGTAAGTCCAATGGTTTAACACCACCTTGTGTATTCCACAGAGCACTTCTCCTTCATCACCAACATGCAGTTCCTGTTGTGTTTCTTAAAGAAGTCACCACCCCAGACCTCTTTCTTCTTGGCTAGATCCTGGCAAAGAAAGGCTCTGTATTTGGTACTAAAACACTAGCAAGAGTTACAGCACTGCCTCTTTGGAAGGATGCTCATTATTATCATATTCATTTATTCACCATCACCTAAGAAGGCATGATGGCAGATGTGAATATACCAGAAAATGGAGCTCTTACTGCTAGTGAATTATGATCTACTAATAGCAGCATTTTAAAAGGAGTTTTAAAAGAGGGGAAAAAAAAATGACTCAAGGCAGTTTTAAATCTGTAGAACCCCACACAGCCACATGGGTGCAAAGCTTCTGTACATCATCAGGCAGGCAAAATTCTTCCAAACCTGCCACAAAAGGCTTCAGAAGTACCACGTGGCACTGTCTACATCACCTCTCTATTAGGTGCTGCCAGCCCGGTGCAGAGAGTGCAGCGTGATCCCATGCTCCAGCCTGGGATTCCAGCCTTGGACTCTACATAGCAGCAGACAGAGAGAGCACAAGGAAACTTACCGGCGTAGTGGTAATTTGCCAAAGGATGACACTTCAATCTCACTGGCTTCCTCAACAGCAGCTTCTCAAGAGCAACCTAAATGAAACAGCAGGGAAAACCAGAATGAGCAAATGCAGTCAGCTGTGGCATACAACTGCATTTAGATGACTATTTGGTACAAGGATATGAATTAATTTTCTCTTTTTCTTTTCTGCCATACAAAATTGCATCAAATTACTCCAAGGCCCATTAACAATGTGACTCACAGAGCACCTACGGCACCCCTGTCCTGCCATAGCACAAATGTGGCTATTACTTAGCAACTTCCAGCTCTTCCCTCCCTTCTGCTTGCCACAAATATGTTTACAGTGATGAT
The DNA here is from genome assembly GCF_004027225.2 of Strigops habroptila. Classification (NCBI taxonomy): domain Eukaryota; kingdom Metazoa; phylum Chordata; class Aves; order Psittaciformes; family Psittacidae; genus Strigops; species Strigops habroptila. The sequence continues at coordinate 42,828,934 of NC_046359.1, forward strand.
AATTAATACTAACATTTAGTGGTTGGTTTGATAGCATTAATATTTATAGCATAAAGTCTTTTAGAATATCTGTTAGGTCAACATCTGTAAGGAATAACAGCAAGTATAGTTAATCCTCCTTCGGACCAGGGAGACACATGATCTGTGGATCCCTAAAATATTTCCTGTGACAATGCAGACCCCTCCTGTACAGCAAATTTCACATCCTGACAGTAAGTTTAGCCTCCTGTCTCAGACCCAGCTAACAGAGCCTAAGGAAACTGGGACACAAGCTAAATCCCACTGTATTAGACAATCCTGTGAGATTCATTCCAGCCCTGTGTTGTGATGCATTTTGTTTTAAATTGGCTTTCCAGGAACCAGTGCAAGGCCTTGTCTTTCCCTAACGCTGGGCAAAATGGATGTTTTGCCCTACTTAATAACATTCCCATCACTAAACTAATGCAAATATCTGAAATGCATTATTTATATGAGAACTGTGTGCAATTACCTCACAGTTCTGAACAAATAAGTAGATGTGACTGCTGCTACAAAAAAGGGTTTTTATAAGGGCTAGGAGAGGAAGGACTAAGCTTTCTGTGACCAAATAGAAAGCTTGTGAAATATTAGGGCTGGAGTAAGTACCGGAGACATTCAAAGCCCCAAGGCTATAAACTAAGTAATCTTATCTATATGAAATATACAGTAAGCCTTCAGAGAGGCACTGCTTTGAAATTTAAATTTATTAGAGAATGAAGGGGAAAAGTCACTCACTGCGAATCAATCAGAAATCTCTTTTTTATATAACCATATCTAAATCCATTTAATAAAGCATGCTAATTTATCTGCAGAAGAGGATCCTATCTCCCCTTTCAGCTTCTTATCTTACCATAATATCTCCTTTTGCTTCAAAGAGAGAGTGCAAAGCGTATTCTGAGTTAGTTCCTCCACCAGGTAACACACTGGAACAGCTCATATTTAAAAGGTCTTCCACTGTGAGAAACAAGTCAACATTTTACTGTTAATACACTAGCCTGTCAGTCAAACATCCAGAGCCAAGGATTCTGCAACGCCACTGAAAAACAATGTAGTCCAGGGCAGCAGCTTTCATACTCTTTCCCCAGCACCTCATCTCCTGGTTTTAGGATCACTCACTGAGGAGGGGATGTGATGGGATGTGCAGAATGCAATCCTTGGGATGGGACAGGCTGCTGCAGAGCCAGAGATCTGCCCGTGAGCAGTGGCTTGCACAGGCCACTGATGTTGCTGTGCCAGGAACACTCCAGCCAGGGTGGAGGAACAGAAAGGAACCGTGCTGGAAGCAGGAGCAAGCTCTGCTCACGACTGGTAGAAGCCACTGAGCCCGTCACATTTCCTCTCCGTTATGGTCACAGAATAGGCCCAGAAGCTGCCTCTCATCTGTGACCTCTGCCCTCACCAGGCAGTTCAGTACCCAAAAAGACTCCAAGACCCCACTTCCCAGCAACAATCCTTCCCCCCTGGCTGCCAGAAAGCACTTCATCCTGACTTCACTTGAAGTGCCACCACGTAACTTGTTACTCTGAACCTGCAACAGGCAGTTCTGGTCTCTTGCTCTGCATCCTCAGTAAATAATACTCTCTCGAATGTTTTATACAGGATACACATGAGAAATTAATGTGAATTTCTTCAGCAGGCACAGGCTGATGTACGAATTCTAAACCAGCAAGTCATTGTACCTCTTTGTTGGAAGACTTTGTTCTCCAGTTCTGGCCATGGTTTCCAAACCAAAGTAGCCTTGTGCACATCTTTCTCCATTAGCAATCTGTCCTGCAGCTCAGGAATATCAGCCTGGAACCTGGACCCAATATTGATTCGTCTATAAGGACAAATAAATAAGTAAGTATTCAACTACACAATGTGCAGAAAAAAACCCCCCACAAGTCACATTAGCCTTCACTTTGTTTCCAACTAAACTTTTATTACCCTGGCGTGGCAGGAAGTTGTGTCAGACTGCTTTACGCAATGCTTTACTCTCAGTGGGGTATTCTGAATAGAGACAGAACTCATCTCTTGGGGGAAATAAAAATTTCAATACATAACTTCAACTGTGCTGAGACATCTTACCTTGTGCACAACCCAAGCTAGCCCATATGTGTGCTGACTAGCAAAGAGGCTTAGATGCCAGATCAGTATCTTTCTCTTCCATAGAGAACAGCACTCTTCAGCAGTGCTGAGGGACAATCCTGTTTGCAGTCTGACCTAGGCAACCTACCAGGTAACACCTCTCCAAAGTTCCACAGTTAATATATACATTAATATATACTGTTGTTTAGGATCAGCATATGTTTTATTCACAGCCCTCTTCCCAGCCATCACTAACTGCTGTTTCACCTTCAGTGGCTCCCACCAAGCCTCTCCTAGCCTTTTTGAGCCATGACATCTCCATCTCCCACAGCCACTTTGCTTCCAGTGTCCTCAGCCATCATCCAAAGCAACCTTAAATACATCCAGCCCAACGTGATTTCAGGCAGTTGAACACTACCTGCCCAGTTCAAAGCACTTAAGTCACACACTGGAGCTATCTATAAAGGCAGTGACAAAACCAGTATTGTTTTTCTTACGGTTCAACAGTCTGTTCTCCAGGCCCAGGCGTCACCGGGATGACACTTCCATCAATACTATCTGAAACAGAGATTGGTGTTTGAGCTTAGAAGGGTATTTTGGTAACACCTGGATCACTGCTGACACTCCACCTCCCAGGATGCACTGCCACTTCCCCATTCGCATCAACATTACTCCAGTCTGTTAGCAAAAATTACCCTTTATCAACACTTAGGCAGAAACTGTCTAAATTTTTAGAGGTACCAGAAATGTCTTAGCTTGTAGAGGTTTCTACTGCCCTGATCATGTGTGATTAGACACCTTTTTGTTCAGTGCTTCATAAGAAAATACTTAAAATGAACCCAACATCTCCAACCAGGTCCAGTGGCCCAGCCACTTCAGAAGGCCCAGATGTAACAAGAGGCATGGTGGTGCTTTCTTGAGGCAGACCACACTGAAAGATCACAGCCTTACTTGCTGGTTAGGCTCCTCTATTCACTTAATGCTTTAACACCACCTCTACAAAGTCCAAGGTAAAAACCCCAATAAAGATGGACTTTTCCCATGAAGTAGCAGAACCAGCCATGCATGTGAGTACATATGAAAATCACTGATGCGGTAACAGCAGAAGAGGTGGTATTCACTATGTGCTGCCACTCTGTAAGTGTAGTACTTACTAGACTGACACAGGAGTACCCGTGGAGTAGGTGTCAGTGGCGTGAGGGGCAGCTGAGCATGCGAGGTGCTGTGAGACGATGTGATGACACTGCTGAAGAGACCAGACCCTTGCCGAACCGGACTGAGCATCGGTGGTGGAGTGTAGGGGGGCAGCTCATGCGTCCGGTCCAGCAGGTGATCTCCGAGGACCCGAGGAGAGCGAAGCTGACTCTGATACAGGGTAGCACCAGAGTGGGACATGCTGAAGTTGCAGGAAGGAGGAGGTATGAAGAGAGGTTCAGGTCTGTGCCGATACTTCTTCTTGTCCTGCAATGGTTTGAAGTTTTCTTCCAATTTTACAGCACTTGGATGAGGTTTTTTGCTAATTTCCTAAATGAAAACATGCAGAACATTAGTATTTAGGCATGCTTAAACGTGGTTTGCACACAGTCCCCTACAGCTTAGGGCAACAGCTTAGGAAATGCTGTTACCACCAGGCAGTTTTTCACATAAGCCTGGTCAATACAGTATCTAGTGCTGCACAGAAACCTCAGGGGAGTGGGAAAACCAGGACAAATTACCCTCCCCTCCCTCAGCAAGCCCTCTGGGTCAGGGTAGGGCTGGGCCACAGACACACATGGAGAGGCTGCTTCCAGCTCTTGAAGGTGCAGGGAACAGCTCTCCCAGACCATGAGTCTCCCACACCCTTCTTCAGCTCCAGCAGAACACCCTGGGCACTTCTGTTTGCACGGAACACACACAGGCTGTGGGGAGTTATTTCATTACCCAGTCCCAGTTTATTAGAAACTTCAGATGAGATGTTTTCCAATGCATTTATTTTGTTTGACTAGGAAGGACGCATGAGCTCAGTCAAATTACTGCAGTACTCAGCAGCAGGAAAGGAAGAAAAATGTAATAAATTCAAATTCTTTGCCTGTTATCACTACATTCCCATCAGCTTGACTACAGTCCAGCTGCAACAAATCTTGAACTTAACCCTCTCCTCTTTCCTTGGAGGGAAAAGGGGAGTAGATGACCATTTGGGAAACTCACACTGTGACATGCCTAGAATTCTAGAATTCGAATGTTTAAAAAGTCATTTCACAATAAATCCTTAAAATCCCCAGAAGCAGAATGCACAGAATTTGTGCAAACCTGGAACCTGGATTCCAGGGGGGGAGTTGGGGTGGTGGGACGAAACAGGTTCTCAGGTTGTGCTTTAAGAACACACAGAGCTGGGAGATGAACGCAGTATTAAAGATACTGCTTTTAGGTGCTCAGACAGTAGATCTTCTTCAGGATAAACTTGGAAAGTGGCAGAAAATTTAACAGACAGTTACTCCAGAATGTCTGCTTCATCTGCTAAATCCTACTACTACATAAATTACTACAATGTATGTTTAGACAACATACATATTTACACCGTGGGTGATTCTTCAGAATCACATTCACCCAATAAAACCATGTTATAGCAGCATTAGCACTGTCACCCTTTATCCCTTATGTTAATACATTCCAGCTTGTGGAAATGTTTTCGATTACAGAGGTCCTGTCCTCTCTGTTAGATCATGGCTGTATCCTCTCCAACAGCTGTTGACATTTTTTCTCTCTTAAAAAAAAAATAAATGAAGTTTTGGAAGAGTTTTCCTTTTGCAGGAAAAAACCAAAATGCAGCTTTACAGAGAATTTTGTTGCTAATGGCCATTCAGAACAGTGAGAGGGCAAGGGTTACCTGGAGCCACACACACAGTTCATGATGATGTTGAACATTTTGTGTCCAAAAAGCAGAAAGAGGAAACAAAACCAATCCAAACCTAAAACCAGAAGGCCAGATCCAAGTCTTTGATTAACGGCTCATTTTGTTCTGCTCTTTAAACGTGAAAGAGCTGGTACTCCTTTCTCACTAGTGTAAAACTGAGCAACCAAGAGAACACCTTACAAGTCTTGTACACCTACATCTCCTACGCTGCTTCTCTCACAGCATACCTTAGCCTCAATGTGGTTACACCAGCAAAAAAGGTCACACTGAATATTAAAGGAGACCATCATGTCCATGCAGAATCACCCCAGCACTTTTCTGAAGCTCCAGGAACCGGTTCCCAATACCAAAGACTGAGAGAATCCTTGTGGGCCCTGCTGCTGCACCCCGACAGATCCACTCTGGGTAGATGCTGATGGGCCTCACTTGACTGCTCAGTGGCCTATAGCCTTGCTGAATATTCAGTTTGCCTCTGCCGTTTGATTTTACTGATTCCAGGAGCTTTGTGGGAGTTCTTCTGGACAGCTCAAAGCACAGTATAAATAAATGCAACACAGCTTCAGTTCTTTGGTATTAAAAAGGAAAAAAAAGGTCTCTAATGGCACAATCTCTTCACAGAAGAGGAGGGAACTGCAGATCTTTTGGTCTTTGAGTGTTTCCAATGTTACTGCTTAGATAAAAGATAGGATCCAGAGAGGAAACTGCATGAGTTTAGTTTGCTTGGGCACTAACGAAGACTGCAAAGCATAACTCTGAGTGAATGAATGCGCATTTAGCCAAACACTGGCAGATTTAATCACAGTCACTTTACATACGTTGCAGAAATACACAAGCCCAAGCCACCTACTCTGGTGTCTCTAGAGAAGATCTCCCACTCAGAGCTCAGGGATTCAGAAAAGACTGTCCCTTTTCTTCCTAGAAACCAGAAATAGACAATAAAAGCTGTACTGCTGAGTTACAAACTATTGTGAGATGCTGGCTTCGACAGGAAAGTGGAATTTTATGTGTAAAACCTCTGCCTGAAGGGAAGAGAGTAAAACAGTTTATACGTATTTGAAATGACTGTGTTACATCTGAGTGAAGGGTCAGAAGGGAGGTGATCCATGGTGGTGTATGCTGTCCCCTTGTTTGGCCATCAGCCTCATGAGAGAGAGAAAAAAAATACAACCACATGAGTATTTCTCTGCATAATACAGATAATACCATGCAGTACTTCTGCTTCCCAGCAATCTCTTATCATGGCGTGGACTGCAAACACGGACTTGAAGGAACAAGCAGCATCTATTCCTACACTGGAATGTGAAATAAATACCGCTTGCTCCAGGACTCTTCCAGGAAAACAAGAAAGAGCATTCTCACATCTCATTCAAGTACTCATCGATTCCTCGTGCTGCCTGACAATTCCAGTTTTACGAGTGAAATGAAAGCACTAAGCATAGCTATTTTTCCTAGATCATATTCACTTAGATCTGATGCATGCAGAAAGAAAGGGAAAATTACTTCATATTGGTTTAGAGCACACACTGTAAGCACTTCACAGTGCCCTCCTGTCTTGGGCTGAAATGAGAAGCACATATATCTGCCTTTAAAAAAAAAGCAGGAAGAAATAAAACTGCTGAATTTAAGCAATAACATAAAAACAAAGCAGCTTGAAAAGGGAAAAAACCAAAACCAGTAAAAAGGCACTAAATCCCTTTGTTCTAGTGGGATAAAAGAATACCACATTCCAATTGCAAATTATTTCTTTTCAACTGAGGTCTCCATTTCCCCAGCAAAGGGAAAATTACTATTTTCAAGTGGCCTAGGAAGAAATGCTATGATGCTACAGGCCCTTTGTGTTTACTGGGCATCATGAAGACTCTGGAAAATATTCTAGCATACAGATGTTTTAGGAAGTGGCAGCACTACAAGCAAAGGGATTTAACAGGCACAGCACAGTTAGTGGCAAGGAACGCAGCACTCACAGAGGATGAGCAGGGGTTGGCCACTTTTGGACTGCATGGTGGAGAGTAAGTCATCTTCACGAGAACGGGCATCTCGTCATCTGACACGGGGTTGGCAGGCTTGTCTTTGACTGCGGCAGTGCTGGCAGAGGGCTGCGTGCTGGGCTCAGGCGACAGAAGCTTTACAGGGACAGACACTGGCATGACGATGGGCGCGAGGCTATCCACCTCTTTAGGCAGCGGCTGCTGTGCTGGGTTCTCTCCTTCATCCTGTACAGACAATTAAAGGCTTTCAGCCCAAGTGAGGGAGGGAGGGCTACTTCTGGATGGATACGCTACACAAGGTATGCACCGTGGCTGAAAACTAGCGGCCAGGGTTACAAAGCACAAAACAGTGTTGCTTCCTGGACTCTATTTGCTTTCAACGAAGCTGGCAGATTACTTATGACTCCTACACGGGCTTCAGCCTCGGTGAAAAATAACCACATTAAGCATCTTCACAAGATAACTTGCAGGAGGGGAGATAAACACGTGCTCTTTTTATCACTATAAAGACAGAATTCTCCATCACCCACCTAAAAACAAAGACACAGATGGTGCAACTCTGGTGGCTCTTTGCCTTCCTGCGGTATTCCCCATTAGGACAGAATTCATAAAATACCAGGACAGAGAAAAACCAACTGACAGGGCAAGTTCTTTTTATGCAGAACAATTCAAACCCATGTTTGGTTTGGTATTTGTTGATACCTACAGAACTAAAACACACGGGAAGAAAGCTGTCAAAGATTCAACAATCCTGCTCCTTTGGTTAAAGCCCGGGAAGGCTTCCAGTTAACATCCCTTAGTCATCCAAGTAGTGCAAATGAAAATAAGGAAGACTTGATGTTCCTGATATTCCTAATATGCTAAACAAACAGCAGGGGAAAAAATTACAATGCTCCTAACTGATTCTGCGGGGTGTTCCTGTAACATGCAGAGAAACAGAGAGGGACAAACTCTGTTCTGTCCTCCACTACCGCCTCGGACTTGAAAGCAAGACTTCTGGCCTACAAACTAACAGGTTTGTGTCCTTTTCTGCTTACACAGGGTATGACATAACAAAAGTGCACTGAGAAGAACAAGTTTTGACAGCAAAGCAAAGCATGGCAAAGCAAGCAAACATGGAAAGGAGAGAGCCAAATACTGAAGTAAACCGGACTGCTACCTGTTTGAAGTTAGGAGATGCTCTTACTCCTCCGTGAGACCTCATGTGACCGTTTAGAGCAGGCAAACTCTTAAACTCCTTCAAGCATATTGAACACATTAGTTTGTTCTTCGCATCAGCTCTCTCAGGAAGTGTTTCTCTGTTCTGGCCACTATTTTTATTTTCATTTGTTTTTAGCATGGAACAGAAGAAGAAACATTAGTTCGGCACGTTCCCTTTGTTGCAAAAAGAAGATTTTTAGTCAAGGAAGTCAATAAAATTTTACAGCTAGATGGTTATGAAGCCACAAGTAAGCGCAAGGTGACTGCTGTGGAATATGTGGGCAATAACCCAGATCTGCTGCTCCCAAGATGGGGAGAAGGAAAAGTTTTGAGTAGGCCACACTCGTGAAAACGTGTCCCTCACATTTCAGGGAAAACCCTGAGTACCCACAAGATCTATCGTGTCAGACCTACACTTCCCCACTCATGGCAGCATTTAACAAGTGCTCCTACTCATGGTAGAAAACCATGCTGGAGGACACCTCAGTCCTTCAGAGGTGAGACCTTAAGGAAAACTGAAGATCCCCGATGCCAAAGATACAAATCCAAACCACACATCGTCCCTTCTCTTACAAATGCAACACTGAGAGCAAACTGCTCCCCTGCTTTTGCTTTTTCTTTGGTTCTTTTTTATGAAACACAAAGCAAAGAATTGATTTTCTTGCTGGGGGTGGTGGTGGAAATGACACAAACTTAAATTCACAAAGCACAGAACTAAACATGTTTCTAGTAGAGGAATACTACCCAGAGTGCCTTTCCCTCCCTCTACACCGCAGCACCCCTTGGTATTTCTCATATTGAAATTAAAAGGACTAAAGTAATCTTGTTCAAATACCTTTGTTCTGGGGACAGGGGCTGCAGTCTGCCGTCTGACAGTGGCACCTGTGAGCAAAGGAGGAGAAAAGAGGGGGGGAAAAGAGAAAAGCATTTTTCAGGAAAACAGGAATGCATAAATGAAGGTCCTCACAACAGGATGTCTGCATTTTGTGTATGATTTTACTAATATGAAAAGCCTCTGAGTTGAGAGCCTTCCAACGGCTCTACCAAACCAGTGCCTCTGTGAGCACGGCTAGTGCAAGCTTTCTTACACTCGCTTGCTGTTGGAAGCCTTTGCTCTGACCCAGAAGTGTTGCTTCTAGCAACAGGCAGTTGATTGACTGTTCCTGAACAATCCAGCCCTCAGGCGTTGAAAAATTAGCAAAAGCATTACTGTAACCGGGTCCCTCCTCCCCAGAAACTGAGGGAGAACTTCCCAAAGCCCCTAGAGAGGGAAGCAGCAGCCCTGCGGTGCCACCAGCCTGCCCTGAACCCAGAGATGGAGACAGGAGAAGTCTGTTAATGCAGCTCCCCAAAACATGCCAGTGGTCACAGCTCACATCCTGACCTTCTGGCTCTCCTGCAACAGTGCCATTTCCACACCTTGCTACTCTTATGCAAAACACGGGTCTAAAACATCACCTACCTGAGGCCATGGGGTGCTAGGAGAGTCTTGCTGAGAGCTTTTGTTGTTCAGATGAACTCCCGAGGGTGGCAAAAGAGTTCGATGAGGGACAGCATTACCTACAGAGTTAATCTCCTGCCGCGGGGGATCCTCTGCGCTCTCTGGAGGAGTGAGGCCGACATGGGAGTTCAGAGGTGGCACCCTGCTCTCACCCGGGTATTGCTTCTGCTGGTCTTGCTGCTGCAGCAAACTCTGCGGGTACAAGTGCCTGTACTGTTCGTGGGGATCCTGGTAGCAATACTGAGGCACTGCTCCCAGCTGGATAAGCTGCACAGGATGACTTGGATCCTGAGAGTACTGCTGTGATTCATGCATAGTCTTTGGATCAGGTTCCCTGTGATACGGAGGAAGCGGCAACTGCATCTGTTGCTGCTGTTGCTGTAACTGCTGCATGACAGGTTGCGTTTGGTAATACTGAGCTATTGGCACTGGGCAGTGGCGCTGCTGCTGCTGCCGAGCTGGCTGCTGCTGCTGGATCTCCTGCATCGAGAGCCGTGGATGTCCCTGCTGCGGCTGAGCGTAGTACTGAGCCTGCTGCAAGTGCTGCATCTGCTGCGGTAAGAGCTGCTGGGACTGCATCTGCTGAACGTGCGTCTGCCCTTGCTGGAACGCAGAGTGCATCTGCATCTGTGATAAATGCTGCTGGTAGTCGTAGTACAGCTGTTGGTGCTGCATGACTTGCATCTGTTGCTTTTGCTGTGTGCTTGCAAAACTCTGGGGGGTTTGCTGCGGCACCGGTTGGTATCTTTGTACACTGGAAGTTACGGGCTGTTGCTCAATCCCTGGTTTCTGGGACAGCAGCTGCCTGAGCGCGCTGTCTCCAGAGTTATCCACCATCGAAGACTCGGTGTGCAAAACCTGAGCCATGTTGTTGACTTGAATCCTCAGGTTTTGGTTAGCAAATACTTGTGTAAAGGAGTCCAGTTTATGCAGGACCCCACTGGTAATTTTTTGCGATCGATTTTCACTGGGTTGAGAGTAGGAATATTGGTATCCATCGTGGGACTCCCCCTGCCCGAGGGGGCTCCACATTGCGCTTGGATTATTCAAATTGTTCCTCACTGGGACGTGGTTTCCTGAGCCAGAATGTGTCCAACTAGTTTGTCTGGATGTATCCATTGATCCAAGACTTTTTGAACCTACAGGCAAAGCTATACTGTCTCTTGAATCGTGGGGAAACTGTGGGGAGAGAGGGGACGCCTGGGGAGCGTCCAGAACAGACGTCCCATAGCTATGATTTAGAGATGGAAGGGAGTTCATTTGGTGTTGTTGGTAGTACAAGTTCTCATTGCTGTTGGCAGTATGGTTAGTTTTATACAATTGCTGGTCCCCCATTTTTGGTCACTTCTGTTCCAAACTTACAGGCACACGAACCATTGAAATCTCTATGAACCCTGAGATAGCTGAGTGAGGGGAAGGGAGGGGAGGGGAAACGAAGCTAGAATTACTTATAATCCAGCATGTCCATGTGCATCACAAGGACTAAGATTTTCTCCAGTCTATCAGTAATTCCAATCTCAGACTTGCCGTTGCTTCACATTTTCAATAAATGGAACACAGCACAAATCCTGCACAGATCAATAGGCTCAGTGTGCCAGGCACCTGTGGAGGAAGAGAAAGACAAGGTAAGGGCCAGCCCTCCACATGAACTGTTAGAGTTATTGCCTCAAAGGAAACTGTAAAATCTCTAAGTTTGAAATACATAATCAGATGCAAAATTGCAGCAGCTGGGCTATTCCAGAGCAGTCAGATTATTTCATCTCATCCCATTATCCTGCCTCTAGTGCTCCGATAAAATTATTCCACCAAATAAAGGCTTATTCTTCAAAACTGTTTTCTCCTCTAAAGTATCTGACCATCCAGGCAGCTTTAGCTGGCCACATACTGCTCTCTCATGCCTAGTTTTAGCCAGACAGTTGACTATCAAGCCAGGTCACCTTCCTACAGTGTTACAAGCCGCCTTGTCAGAAGCAACAACCCCCTTTACAGCAGGTGAAAGAAAACCATGGCTTTGACCAGAGCTGACCGTGCTCAGGTATCAGCATCTAAAAGGATAGACAGAAAATTGCAATCTGGGATTTGCACAGGGCCTTCCACACCTTCTCAACTTCCCGAGTACCTACAGAGTGTGTCCACTGGTGACATGAGCATAGAGCATCACTGAAGATGCAATATTAATGCTCATTGCTGTGACAATAAAGAAAATCATGAACATAGTTACCCAACTGTATCTCTGCACATTGATTTGTTTGCCACATCCATGGGGAATGCAATTAATGGCAAGACCAAACCAGTCCATGGAAATCTTTCCTGATCACTCACCTTACCTCAGGAGTGCTGAACTTCAGCTTCTGTTCCACCCTCTCACCCTTCCTTCTTCACTTCGTGTTATTTTAACAGACTAATTTATATCAAATGCAACCTTTTATCATTTTTACTGTATAAACTGTAATTCAAAGTAACACTTTACAGCTGTCTGTACTGGTTTTGATGAATAAACCAGAATACTTAAGCACATTATAGGGCTGTTTCACTATTCCACAGTATGAAGCAATCACTGTGTCTACAATCACACGCACACACAGAGGCACAATATGCTTATGCAGACATAAATGCGTCTTAACATAAAAACTGATTCTGAGCTTTAAGAGCACAAAAAATATTAGACCACAACCTTAATGCTGCCTCCTTCGCATCTGCCTTTCTAAAGGTACCAAATGCTCCTGTGTACCCATGTCCTTACCTGTTTTAACTTAGGAGAATCCTTGATCTGGATGGATAAATGTGAAGTCACTGACGGAGAAAATTTTAACCATTGCCAGATGCATATTAACAAGGTCTGTGCTAGCAACAGCAAATAAGAGTAATACATAGCTGCAGGCAGAACAAACCCTCTTCCGTTCTAGCATAATGTATGACAGAAAACCAGAGCTCCAATGAAGAGGGCTTTCAGTGTGTACAGTTTTTGTCTAAACCATCTGCAGCCATTAGCATGTAACATTTTTCACGTGACAAATAATGGCTGAGAATAATTGCAAGTTTATTTCCCCTTTCCAGAAATATAACATTGCTTCAGAGTTTCTCTCAACACGCTCCCTTTCCAGATTGCTATAGATGCACAAGTCGAAGAAGATAGGAGTCAACGGTGAATGCTCAGGCTGCCAACAAGATTGGTCAGCCCCAACCCAACTTCAAAGACCTCCTATTAAAACTTATGAAGGGAAACTAAACAAGGCTGGCACAAAACATTCAAAGGGCATCAAAAATAAACACTGTGTGGTATTTCACACTGAAAGGCCATCAACTTTTAGAGGGAATATGCATCTCCTCTTAAGCCTGTGAAGTCAAGAAAGCTCAGCAGAGATGCTCTGAACACACCTTCCCCTAAAAACAGGGCGCTATTGGATCTGTTGATACACCTTTTGAATAGGAGGCATGTCACATTTTACCTATTAACAGCGGTGTAACTTGCACCATGTTCCTTGGTTTTGGCCCTTCTTTTTAAAGTTTGAAGTGACAAGTATTAGTCAAAGGACAAGAAACAACAGTGATACAAACCAGTGAGTGAGAATAGATGTCTCCAGGAGACAATTAAAAGGCCGTCAGTATTTCAGAAGTAAGAGCACTTATTCTTAAGGCAGGAAACATGATTTTGGTATAAAGATGAACCAAGCAGCCAACCAGCTGTTTTTCCCACAGGCAGGAGCACCACAGTGGCAGATGCTACCTCCTGCCACAGCAGCCACAGCGAGTTTTGTGGCCGCCAGAGAAAATGCCAGCCCTTGGGCATGCACCAAATTCCACTCACTGCACCCTTTCACCTGGGGCTTACCCCAAACAGATCTCAGGGGACTGGAAAACAGTCGTGAAGGTTTTACAGCTGAAACATCAGCACAAACCTCTCGCTTCCCCTGTCTCAGGATCAAAAATAATGCTCATAGAGATCTCCTCTCCAGCAGGTCCAGCACCCTCCATCCAGTTTGGGAGCTGGGACATAGCTCCTGTCTCTTAAGTATTTACAGAGTTATCATCACAGTTACACAGAAACATTTGTAATAAATCTGAAAAAAAAATAATTATAATGGGAGATGATATTAAAATACCAAGTCAGAAAAGGACAGGAAGGTTCAGGCCCTTTGAGCATCGCATTTGAAGATGTTTGCATTGTTTTCAAACACCCACTGTCCCACCCCAAAGAAAAAGAAAGATGAAAACATTCCTTTCAAACGTATCCCTGATCTGGAGGGAGAAAAGCGCAAATGTTAAAAAGCATTATTATTATTGCACCTTCAGGAACATAGAAAAAGCCAACAGACAGGCACGTTGATAAAAGCATAATCAGTAATAAACCAGCCCCTTAGATACCAGGGTTGGTTTTAGTACTCAAACAGGCTTAAATGCGAGGGCCTGATGCTGTATACACTGAGCATTGGTTATCACTTTAACAAAATGCTAACGCTATGCATTTCTTGTGGGATTAAAATCTAAGAGTATTTTGGTGCTGTACACAACATCATTAAGGCTTTAGGGGCACCAAAGTTAGCCTCTGGCCAACTGAGAAGCCAGCGGCAGTGCACCGAATGATTTCTATTTATTTCCTTCGATGGGAGGGAGAAAAGGGGCTGGTGCCTAACCAGCCGTCACTGCAATTTATCGCAGCTCTAACTAGTAAATGGTTAAACCAAACAACTAAAAGCAGCAGAAGTTTTAGAGCAACGATGGTTCTGCAGTTGTGTTTCTTCTCTTCCCAACAGTCATTTATGCTACTTAACCTATTACATTTCTGACATTACAGATATATCCCAATCATGCGATCATTACAAAGGCACATCAAAACAAATGCAAAAGGACAGAAACAATTCTGTAGACTGCCTAGAAAGAGAAATACCCTACTTAAGTTTATGGATAGAATCTGGACTCAAACTAATGGGAGGTCAATTGATTTCAACAGAGACAAGGTTTTGCTCCAACTCTTTCTCCTGGTTTCAGCGTGGTCCCCTGCAGCTTCCCCAGCCTGAAAGCCAGGGACATGCCAAGTTGGCTGAAATCCCTTTACACACTCCAACTCTTCAAACACAAGCAAGTGTAAGGCAATACGAGTAACAGTCTCTCCTGGAAGCATGCCATAACTTAATTCTGGTAAACATGATATGGAAGAGTATTCCAACATTATCAGTCGTCAATAAAGGTGATCCGGTTTTCCTCCTTCATAAACTATATTACTGGAGAGTCAGAAGAACTTGGACAACAGGAGATGAAATATCAAGGAGACGGCAGTTATATTAAAACCCCCAAACAAACAGAAACATTCCCAGCTCCATCACGTATCACAACAGATCAAGCCACAGTCACACTATTGAACTGCCTGAATCCACACGGATTTCAGAGCAAGACATCCACTCTAAATAAGCTGTCGCAAGAAAGTAGGGCTGGGTGTAGGCTGCAAAACAAGGACTGAATGACAGCCAGTGCCAGTTTCAGAAGTGAGTTAATGGAGAAGGATGACAAAAGATTGTAGGAGAGCAGATGCTGAATGAAGCAGACTCATTAAAAGGCCATGAAGGTGTGACAGCACTGATCTGAGCCGCCTCAGCAGGTTGTGTGGCTGTGTATCAAAAGGCAATTGGACCCTATGGTTTTTCCAACTTATTTCAAATTTTTCAGCTGCCACTTCAAGCAAAAATCTACATGCTTTTATAGATCAATTAATAGCCTGAGAAAAGAAGACTGCATGTGATGGCAGATGCAAGAAAGCCCTCCTCGTTCAACCAGCTTCTGCAGGACAGCACAAACAGTATCAGCAGATGCTCACTTGCGGGGGCACCATCCCCTCCTCATGTCCCTCCCTCCAGCATGGTAACATGTCAGTTAAAGCAAGCTTAACCACCACTCTTAGTCTAAACTGGTTTTTATAACAATTAAGGCATGCCCGCTTACAGACGTGTCATTGCCATGTGTTCTGCCAGCACTGCAGACGTGTTTGAACTGTGCCTTACCACCCTCCAGTTGCACAGGGGTTTCTCAAGTGGCTGTCTTTTCATTATTAGAATATAAGCTTCATTTTTAACTGCAGATAGGATGAAATTCAAAACCAAAGTTCTCTGCGCTGTTCCTTTCTTTCAATTTCGCACACAGACTCCGCTTCAACAGAAACAAAACAGGATTTATCTTACTCAATTTTTAGCCTTTTTAATTAGAATGATTTATTGGCCTGTTTTGTTATTCAGAATTGTGAGATCTTCTGCTAACCTATTCCTAAATCAGAGAGCCATCAGACAAGGGTCTAGTGTGAGGTGTCCCTGCCCGTGGCAGGGGGTTGGAGCTGGATGAGCCTTAAGGTCCTCTCCAACCCAAACCATCCACGACTCTATGATTCTCCTCATCTCGCTCTCTGCTTTCCTTTAGGACAGACACTGGAATATACAGCAGTTCCTTCCTGGTACCCTCTGTTCTGTTAACACTGATGCTACCAGCAGCCTCTGCCACATGGGTTAACTATAATCCAGCCTTTATGCGACAGCACAGACAGGCCTGACTTTCAGCTGAGCACTACCAACACACAACCACCTCTAAGAACGCACCGAGAAGAGCAGCTTTAAAAACCAGGAGAGCACTGCCTAAGAATGGACACCTGCATTACCAAGCCCAGCTCTCAGGGCTGGGCTACCCCTGCCTCTTCAGATGTGATGGCTGCGGTAATAGAATCCCAGACTGGTTTGTGTTGGAAAGGACCTTAAGATCATCCAGTTCCAACCCCCTGCCACGGGCAGGGACACCTTCCACTAGAGCAGGTTGCTCCAAGCCCCTGTGTCCAACCTGGCCTTGAACACTGCCAGGGATGGGGCAGCCACAGCTTCTCTGGGCACCCTGTGCCAGCGCCTCAGCACCCTCACAGGGAAGAGCTTCTGCCTTAGATCTAACCTGAACTTCCCCTGTTTCAGTTTGAACCCATCACCCCTTGTCCTGTCGCTCCAGTTCCTGATGCAGAGTCCCTCTCCAGCATCCTTGTAGCTCCCTTCAGACACTGGAAGCTGCTCTGAGACAACACTGGATGGCTGAACAGCACAGAATTGGGAGAGGAAGAGTGGCATATTTCAGAGACCCCTGTGCTCTTGCTATTTAGACACCAGGTTTGCCTCTGTAACTCTTTGTGCAGCCACAGTTCAAGCCCCAGCTCCGCTTTTTTTGGCACAGGAAATAAGCACATGAAAAAAGCAGCAGAGTAGAGCACCGAAACAGAACGAATAATTTCTAGTGTCACACAAGGTGGCTGGGTGAACGAGCAGAGAGCAAAGGGGAAAGAGAGGTGAGAAGGTAACAACTCTAGATCTAGTCTATTATTTTTTAAAAGATCTATAGAAACTCTGAAGGCATCTGATATAGCAATGAAGGGAGGCAAAGGCTGAAAACAAGGGTCAAAAGGTATCAGGATCATTGCTATTTTGGTTAGAACAAACACCGAGATAGCAATATGGATTTCAAAGACCAATAATAATTTTCTGTAGTTATCCCAAGGACAAATGCTTATAGGGTGAAAACCTTTTCATCCCAATCCTGGATACATCTGCAATTTAGTTTTGGCTTTCTTTGCATGGCAGAGATCTCAAATCCGTGCCCATATCTGCATGCAAACCCCAAGGTTGGTGGTGTCAGGCAAAACCACCACCACCAAAAAACCCGACTTCAGTAGATGAGAACAGAAGCAAATAAAACAATTGGGAAAGTGAAAAAAGGATGGAAAGGAAGCAGAATGTTCAGTACACTGATTTTACAGCAGGCTTGGTAAGAAAGCAACACTCTTAAAATGGAAGGGGAAAAACAGATGAGCTGCTTTTTAATATTAATGTTGGTAATTCTTTAACAGTTGTGCAAATCCTTCCAAAATTATCATTCCCTTTGCAGCTGAGTTCCCTCTGCAGTGCAGTTGGAAAGACTGCAGGGTCTCATGTGGCTGCTCATTTAAGCTGTTCCCATTTCCACTCTTAAGACTGGAGACTAGAATGTCCTAATTCGGTTTAACAAAGAACACATTGGACTTGGGGGAAGGGAGAGCAGCGATGGCACTGGGAGGGGAACCAAGCAGTGCTCTGCTTCAATGGAGTTAAATAACAGAAAAGGCAACAAAAACAACAAACAGCAAAACCAACAGCTGAACATACCAGGAAAGTCTCTAGAAAAGGGGGGGGGAGAAAGGAAGACAAACAAGCAGAAACATTTTCCTCTCCTTTTGATCTAAGATATAAGTAGAAAACACATTCAGAGGCACTGGTAATTGAATGAAAACATGGTTTTCCCCCCCAAAACTAACAGAATTCTGGTAATTCAACAGGAGGCTGATTTCTAAATAAAGCCATTAACTCAATTTAGCTTCAGGAAGATACAGTTCCATGAGCCCCAAAGAAGTGAAGAAGGTTGCTTCAATAAATCTGCCTGTCTTTGCTGCCAGTGAATTGGCGCTACAGTTCGTAGGCACTTTGAAGGGTTTGGAGAACTGCACCTGGAGCAGGTACTACATTATTTCATAAAATGGCAAATAGGAACTGATGTGATCTCCTCACAACACTGACGAAAAATATAATACAAACCTTAACTAATGCCAGGAGGGCACTGGAATTCCATATTCCATGACTAAGCAACTAAAAACCATACAGAAGACAGCATTAATTAAAGGGGCCGTGACAAATGCAATGATTTTCTAATATTCACCAATACATTACTGGGGATTTGATCAAGGCTGAAGCTGTCTACGAAGCCTGATTTGAAATCTCTTAAGCCAATCTAAGTTTACTGCCTGTTTAGAGGAAATAAACTGTAACACCTTCTGCTGAGTCCTACATCATCTCAAATGCTTCCTGGAAAAGAAACATGTCTTACTACAAAAACTGGCCTCAACTTCATATTTTAATGTGCTTCTATTACTGAACTGAGTGACTTGGCTTTCCCCAGCAACATCCAAGTTCTCCAGACATAAGAACACCCTGGCATGAAGACCTCAGGACAGACCTTGCCCCATGTATTGTATGTGGCTACATCACACTCTCTGCCCACTGCCTTTGATCTGGGGGAGAAAGGGAAGTTTTTAGGCCTTTCCACTCAAACCTCAGCTACTGCAGTGACCACAGCAGTGATAAGCACACAATTTGAGTATACAGGTGGGCATCCCGCACTTCACCAGTTTCTTCCTGCTTTCTACAGTGTTCATGCTCTGAAGCTTGTAATGTGATTGCCTTTTTCTGTGACTGTATATGCTGTGAAACAGGCAGAGAACATATGCTTGGGTTTGCAAAAACAGGCAAGAAGGAAGCATCCTGAGACAGATAACAATTAAAAAACACAGGCAGAAGTAGGAATATGTGGAAAATAGCATACTGCCAAGCTTTAGGTGGGGAGGGAACAGCTATTTGGAGCCCAGTGTCTCCCCCTAAGGAGACAGGGTTCAGAAATGTTGCTGCGGGACCCTCTGAAAAGTCGATCCCTCTAAAATACACCACGTTGGTATCCAGCAATGGAGCCAAGCAAAACCCAGTGGCTGTGCAGAGCTGACTGCCCTGGCTGCTGCCTTTTGTAGCTTTTTTAAACCAAGGTAACATTCTTGGCTCCTACAGCCGCAGTAGCCCTCAAGACAGACTTAAATGTGTGGGGATCTCCCGTGCCATAGATACTGTAGTATCTATATAATGTTTTACAGGACAGAAAGCCAAAACACAACTAGACATATTTGAGAAGCCCATCAATAAAGCCACAGAGGCTCTGAAGCCCAAATTTTGGGAAGCAGTCAAAAAGCCCTGAGCCTCATCAACCAAACCAGCCTCACAGAAAGTGGATGTGTGATGCTGCAACATTACCTGGTTTTTGAGGATCTGTGAGACTCCTGGATCTTGCTGTGCTGTCTTTGCCATAACATCTCATGCTGCTTTCATTCTGTGATCTCAAAGTGATGTATCTAAACATAAAGCACAAGAATAAAAATTAGTTTCCCCCCCCAACCGGATTATCTTATAAAATATCACCAGCTTGCCCCAAACCATGAGCAGACCTACAAGAATGAGCTTCCTATTGCAACACAACCAAATATTAACATCTATTCAATATAGTATCTCCATGTTGCCCATGTTCAAGTCACTGTTGCAGAGGACATCTATCAGCACTGTAACTCCCTTAAAGAACAACCTGGAACCTCTTTCCTGTATCAATAGCGAGAGGCTTCTTCACTGTCAAATCTTTGGGATTGATTCATCCACAGTCCTTCAAATTACAGACTGAAATACGAGTAAATTCATCTTCTCTTCTTACTCAGCTCAGTGCCTACTGCAAAATGAGGAATGGGTTATGCTGATGAAATAAACAAAACAACACTGTGCCTCTACTGCAGAGACCATTGAGATTTAGCAGCATCTTACGCTGCTTTGACAGAACCCAAAGACAAGCTGGATGCTCTCACGGAGAAGAGATTTGCTGGCCCAGAGCTTGCAACCTACACGAGGAGCATCACACAAACAAGAGAAGGCAGAGCAATCAGGAAGGGAGGGATTAATGAAAGTCAAAGGTGCGGGAGATATAATCAGGCTGTCACCCACTGCAGAAGAGCTATCTAGACGAGGCATCTGAAATTACATAAATGAAAACAACACATCTGGGTTTGTAGGTGCTGCTGCCAAGATGGCTTTTAGGGAAGGCCCTGAACACCCAAGGGCGTTAGGAGAGCTGACTGAGGTTGTTGGGAGGCTGCTCTCCATAACCATTGAGGAGTCATGGAAGGTGGGGACGTCCCAGAAGTCTGGAAGAAGGCTAATGTCACCCCCATCTCCAAGAAGGGCTTAAAGGAGGATCCAGGACCACCAGCCTTACTTCAGTCCCTGGTAAAATTATGGAACAAATCCTCCTGGAGGCTATCAGAAGTCAGACGAAGCATGCGACTGGGAAAAGCCAGCATGAATTCACCAAGCGCAAGCCATGTTTGACAAACCTCATCACCTTCTACAGCCAAGTAACCTGCCCCATTGATGTGGGGTGAGCAGTGGGCACTGTCTACCTGGATTTCTCCAAGGCTTTCCATATGGTTTCTGAAAGGCCACCTCTAGAGAAACCGACACGTTATAGCCCAGACAAGAGGTCAGTGCAGCGGGTGGGATCTGTCTGACTGGCTGCATGGGCAGGGATGCCTCACAGCAGGCCAGGTTGCTCCAAGCCCCTGTGTCCAACCTGGCCTTGAACACTGCCAGGGATGGGGCAGCCACAGCTTCTCTGGGCACCCTGTGCCAGCGCCTCAGCACCCTCTCAGGGAAGAGCTTCTGCCTTAGATCTAACCTGAATTTCCCCTGTTTCAGTTTGAACCCATCACCCCTTGTTCTATTGCTCCAGTCCCTGATGAAGAGTCCCTCTCCAGCATCCTTGTAGGCATTTTCAGATGCAATCTGGATGATGGGATCAAGTGCACCCTGATGAAGTTTGCCAATGATACCAAACTGAGTGGGGAAGTGGATAGTTTGGAAGGGAGAGCCATCCTGCAGGAAGATCTGGACAGACTGGAAGAGTGGGCTAACAAGAACCTTACGGAGTTCAACAAGGACAAGTGTAAGGTCGGTCTTGTCCCTGGGTAGACACAATCCAGGAGTGCAGCACAGGCTGGGATCTGCCTGGCTGGGGAGCAGCTCTATGGAAAGGGACCTGGGGGTCCTGGTGGACACAAGCTCAATGTGAGTGAACAGTGAGCAGCTGCAGCAAAGAAAGCCAGCAGGGTGCTGGGTTACATCAGCAAGGGCATCACCAGCAGAGGTGAAGATGTCATTGTCCCATGCTACTCAGCGCTTGTCAGGCCATGCCTGGAATACTGTGTTCAGTCCCTGCTATACAAAAGAGATGTGGACAGGCTGGAAAGAGTCCAGAGAAGGGCCACAAAGATGATCCAAGGACTGGGAAGCTGTATGAGGAAAGGCTGAGAGAACTGGAACTGTTCAGCCTGGAGAAGAGGAGGCTCAGGGGAGACCTTGTCACCATATTCCAGTATTTAAATAGTAGCTACAAAGATGGAGGCTCCCTTTTTACAAGGAGTCACATGGAAAAGGCAAAGGGTGATGGGCACGAGTTTGAATCCCAGGAAGGAAATCCACGTCTTGCTACAGATGTGAGCTGAAATGCTACAAATGTCTCCAAAAGCAAACCTTCGGTTACCCACTTGCAACCTATCTGCTGATGGCTTTTCTCAGCAAATCTCATGTATTTGCCTCTTCACGGAAATAAGACAGGTTTTAATCAACCCACATGTACTTAATGCTTTATCTAACTTGGGGGGTTTTATACTGGTATCTCACACCTTTAGGTCTGTAACGGGCATACTGAATCTTCTAGATGACTGACAGGGGTATACCATCACTTTGTGTTTGTAACATAGAGGCACATGGAATACCCGTGCTTAACACCAGTGGAGCCAAAAGAGAAAGGTTATTTTACTCCCCATTTTAACACAGCTGTTTAGAACCTGCCAAGATGTTTAAATTTCATGTAAAAAATAACTGCTATACCATGAGCAGTGACCAAAGGCACAGCACATGATTTTGCTCTTTTTCTGGAACAATGAATGCTAACGAATGAATTAAACCTAAAAACGCCAAACTATTCTGCAGACAAACCACCCCTGACAGCTTCCTACAGAGGCCAAGCCAATGGGAATACCAAAACCATGAATGCCCAGGAAAACCCTTTCCTGTGTTTCTTACTTGTTTTGGCTGCTTTTCCCACTATAGCACCTTCATCATCGGAGCTACACCACCACTCCTATGCAGTTGTATGTAAATTAGCAGATATGTGCAAAGCTCTTACACATAATAACACAGTTAAAGAATAAAACTTCAGGCATTTTAGAGCCAAAAGTAGTGAAATGATGGCTTATAATGAAAATGATCCAAACGGATCCAACACTGCAAAAGTACATACAATTCACAAGTGAGGTTTTAACTCCTTTCATTACATTTTAATCAGCATCTTGTTTTGGGGGGGGTTGGATAAAAAAGCAATCTCATTTTACATTCCTTTGCCACATTGTTCAGTTTTGCTCCCATCCCAGCCCCTAGATTCTGCATATAACCAAAGCACAGTAAGGAAAAGCTGAAGTGAAGCCTACAGCAACATTTACAAATGAAGAGCTAAGTCAGAGATCAGCTATCCCATACACACAACATAAATTCTCGTTCTTCTCTCTTCATTAGGATTGATGACTCTGCTGTAAAATCAGGAGCACATAATACCTTTTATGGGAACATAAAGCGCAGATGAATTAGCAGAGAGAGAATGCAGCTAAATCAATTTCTCATCTCGAGATAGTAATGGAGGCAATTTCTTGAACTTTACTGTGCTTGTGAAGTATTGATCAGCAAAGCTTCAGCTGAAAGTTAAACCAGGTATTTTCCCAGGAGTAAAGTGGAGGATGGCAGTAAAACTCCAGGCAAAACACACCTCAAAATGGGGGTTTTCTCCAGTTACAGTTCAGAAACTCAAAGTTTCCACCTACCTGCAAGTTAGTGCAACACATGAGAGGAAGGTTTCTAGACAGAGGCTGAATGAATCCTGCAGGAGCCTTCACAGAGCTTATTTAAGGAGAAACACAAAGACACAGTACTGCTCTAGGAGCAATGGCACAAACTCCAGTACTGGTTACACTACTGCAGCAACAGCATGGGGACAGCGTTTCTATTGCAACACTTCAGCTCCCCTCGGCTGCAGGTCACTACGAAGAGCTATTTCCCAGAGGTCTTTCAATCTCTGCTGGGACTACATCGGCTGCTCCGAGGCCTAACGGCAGGTTAGGATGAGGAGGACCTTTGCCTGACCGTGCCCCCATCATGAAGAACAAGGAAGGCCACGCAGGTGCTCCATGTCAAGTGTGTCTGGCACAGGCCATGTGCTTCCAAGGACAACGCTACAGCTGCATGGCAGATTTTAGATATTGAAAGAACAATACAGATCAAAGATGAGGATACATACGTCGTCTGCTGAAGTGAAGTGTTTGACATACACCCCTCTAGAACAGCTATGTTTACTTTAACGGGATGGATTTCTCTATCACTTGACATTGAAAACCTAACTGAAATGCTGGAATTGGGAACTCAGACTTCCTATAAGAACATCCGAAATGTGATTCTGAAAGAACACAAAACCACCCCCACAAACACCCAAAACCAGTAACAACAACAAAAGGTCATTTGGGATTTCTCTTCTCCTGCCCAGTCGCTGCTGGTCTATCCAACCACATACAAACACCAGCTG
The DNA here is from genome assembly GCF_004027225.2 of Strigops habroptila. NCBI lineage: Eukaryota > Metazoa > Chordata > Aves > Psittaciformes > Psittacidae > Strigops > Strigops habroptila. Next base: position 42,852,863 of record NC_046359.1, read on the forward strand.
ATAACCCTCCCATGAAATGAACAAACCTCACCTACTTTAATCGACAAAACACAAGATTTTTCTCCACTGTATTTATCATTATTTCTATTACAACAAGGGTGATCAAGAACATCCTGTTATCTAAATTGGCTGGTCATGATTAAATAGTATTTAATTCTCTTTGGAGCAGAAAAGGGGAAAAGTAAGCCACTTTAAGATAAGAAACAGAAGAAGAACAACAGAGTGCCTGAATTAAACAAGCAATACCAACAAGGACGGTAACACTGGCTGGCAAAATCAGCAACTGAAAGTGGACCGTACCAGAACTATCATTATCAATCATGTACCATTACTCTGATTCACTTAACACATTTACATCAGAGCATAGTCTCTGCACATGCTGGAAGTCCTCTCTTAACCATCAACTTCATGATTTTGTTGCCTTTCTCTGGTCCACGGTCAGCTTTCTGATTGCACCTTCCTAGAAAAACTCCACAAATTCCAGTTCTCTAAGGACAGGATTCTTCATGCAGACAAGATCAGTCTGATGTGCTCATTTCTACATCTTTGAAATGCGTCAGGAATATTGTATGACACATACTTCCAGAGAAAATCTCTTCGACAAATAGCGCATCTTACAGATGAGATGCTGTGGCACAGATGGATAGATTACAAATTCCAAAATCATAGAATCCCAGACTGGTTTAGGTTGGAAGGGAGCTTAAAGCTCATCCAGTGCCAACCCCCTGCCACGGGCAGGGACACCTTCCACTAGAGCAGGTTGCTCCAAGCCCCTGTGTCCAACCTGGCCTTGAACACTGCCAGGGATGGGGCAGCCACAGCTTCTCTGGGCACCCTGTGCCAGCGTCTCAGCACCCTCACAGGGAAGAGCTTCTGCCTCAGAGCTCATCTCAATCTCTCCTCCCAATGCTTCAGACAACAGATAGCTAGATTATGTTTAAAGTGCTTTGACTCAGGTCAGGGTCTACCAGGCACACAAAGCAAACGGGTGCTCGCACCAGAAGAGACCACTGCAGGCATAACTGGTGACTACCCAGGAGATGCCCGCCTTGAGTGACTGTATCAAGCGGCTGCTCTGTAGCACCAGCCAGAATACAATCCAGTTCCCTTGGGCAGGGTTTAGCTTGTCCCATCTAGGAGAAAAATATCCTTTCTTGCAATTCCTTCCATCTTTCATTGCATAACTTCAAACAACTGCAGCAAATGAATCAGGGATCCAACACAGCCTCCATCTAGAGGAGTTTAATTCATCTTCACAGCAAATCCATCATACGTACCAGGCTGGGCAGGAGTTTTGTTGGAAAAGAAAAGAAAAATTAATGCAGTTTACAGTTTTCTCATGAAGTGCATTTATACAAAACAAGGCTAAAAGGAAGTTATAAAAGCATCCTTCTATTCTGGCATTTAATCTGAAAGAGGTTGGCTTAATATCTGTGTGATGTCATTTGAAGATGATACTCCATCACACAGTATTGTCTACAAGCAGGAATGGTTCTTCTGTCAGTCTAATACAGCCTCTTTGCAGAACAGTCCAGTTTATTAAAGTTACGGCAGCGACAGGCTGTCACCCATATGGAAAAGCCTGTGCCAGCAGGACAGTCGTCCGAGCTGGACAGGTATTTGCCAAGAGCAGAACCTCAGATTCACTCTGACAATCGTGTCTGCATCCCCACCTTGTAAGCAAGCATGTTTGGGTAGGCAGAGGTTTGCCTGCCCATTCCTCCAGCTCCTGCACTCATCTGCTGCCTTCCTTTCTCTTCTGTCCCTAAGCCTTCTCCAAAACTGACTCCTTTTCCAAGAGGTATTTTCTTCTCCTCTGTCATGCCAGGCACCACTCACCCATTACCTCACCAGTGTCCTCTGCTCTGCCCCTACTCAGCTCTCTTGCCTCAGGTCCACAACCTATACTGCCTGCCACACAACCATTTCTTGTCCTCTCCTTATCAAATCTGGATGGCAGTACAAGCTTGATGGCCCCAGAGCTGTCCGAGAAACCATCATCAGCCCCTTCACCACTCTCTCAATGCTAGTTTCATGCTCATCTCCTGGGAAAGACAGCGGACACTCATTCCCCATCTGCTTCTTCCTGACATTTATCATTTTTACATCTTCCACGTCAAGTATTTGCCAGACCAAGGGCTCCTGGTGGCTCTTTGTCACATCCCACTTTGGATTCTTCTTTACAATATTTTGTGGACTGGGAAAGGTGAGATGGAAAACAGGGAGGCCCAGAGCTGCACACAGAATCCCAGCCTGGTTTGGGTTGGAAAGGACTTTGAGATCATCCAGTTCCAACCCCCTGCCACGGGCAGGGACACCTCACACTAGAGCAGGTTGCTCCAAGCCCCTGTGTCCAACCTGGCCTTGAACACTGCCAGGGATGGGGCAGCCGCAGCTTCTCTGGGCACCCTGTGCCAGCGCCTCAGCACTCTCACAGGGAAGAGCTTCTGCCTTAGATCTAACCTGAACTTCCCCTGTTTCAGTTTGAACCCATCACCCCTTGTTCTATCACTACAGTCCCTGATGAAGAGTCCCTCTCCGGCATTCAATACCACATGGTATTGAAGGCAGGGGAGCACCCCACATTTATGCCATGGCACACTTATGCTTTATGTTGGTTTTTGTTCATTCACTAGTGAGTACTGACACTTGTTTTACCACAGGATGACCACAAAGTCTCCTTCCAGAGCAGTAACAGTGGGTGCAGCACTCATCAGGCCATACGCCACGCTGTGACCCCCCTTCCTCCTCCCACATGCATTGCTTTCATTTATTTAAAGCAATTTCCTCTGGCATTTTACCATCCAATCATCCAGTACATGGAGTCCTCCTGCAACACGTTTCAGCCAGCCCTTCTTTTCGTTATTCCTCTTACCCTAAGCCTACACTCTTGCAAAATGTCAGTTCCTTTCAACTACGAGGTGACTGAAACTGTTCAGACAAAATCACCACCACAAATGATATCAATAAACAACCCTGCTTCCTTGAAACACCCTCCAACTATTCTTTCCCTTCACAAAATTACTGGAAAACAGCCACTCTCCTAAATTAAATTCCCCAATCACTCAAAGAAAGTTAAAAATCTTCAAGCAAGCACTGCCCATAGAGAGCTTTAGCCCTGATTTTTCCAGTTTGGCAGAGCTGAGAACACTTCACAGTAAGATCTTCTGTCAAGAGCCCAACAATCCAATGCTTGGACCTCTCACTGCATGTTAATACACCATCCCTGCCCCGAGGAGACAGAATAGGAGCTCCACAGTTCAGGAAACAGCACTGCCAGGCCTAAGACACCCCAAACAAATAAGCAGGCAAAGCTAAAAGTCTAACAGCTACTACTCGGCTCCAGATCTGCTGCACAGAAGTAGGAGGGGAACAGAGAAAAGCCAACCCTTCCCAGCGCTCTGCAGACAGGCTCCTGTGCAGTGCCAAGGATGCGCTGGAAGACACAAGATGTGTAAGAACTTTCCGAGTGAATATTCATGTCTGAAGCGAAGGGAAGCATCTGAAGGGCGAGTGGGTGTCGGAGCGGCTCCTCATCGGCACCACCGCGCTGCGTGGGGAGGGCTGTGAATACCCACAAGAACTCAGGCCTGGCCTTTGCACTGCACTGGGCTTGCTGACAGCCACAGAGCATGTGGCACTCTGCTTCCAGTGACCCCTCCGAAAGGGATGATTCAATCAGACAACAGGAGATGGAGTGACCAATGGAACTGATTAAATTCCCATGTCCTGCGTTTGTGTTTATCCAACTCTTTTGCACTGTTCTGGCTGAGAAGGAAAATGGGTTGGCTTGGGAGGTTGAGGGAACAAAAATATGCCTTTACCCCTCACCTCTATAGTTACAGCTCTGTTTGGAACAAAACATAAGACATGAAATCAATGCAGCCAGTGGTGGAATTCCTCTTACTGTGAGAGAAATACTCCGTTTTCCCTAGCTTATATTTTAAATTGCTTTCTGATATACCAAGGTTTTTTTAGCCCTTTCAGTTCCTTACATAATTAAATGCCACGCCATTCAGTTTTACAATTACTTTCACTGCTTTCAAAGGAACATTGACACTCAGCACCTTTCTCAACTTTGTGAGGAATTTATTCCTCGAGTATTAACTCCACTGAGTAATTTCTTCTTCATTACATTAAAAGCTCTTAGTCATCCCTATAGAAATCTTTTTTCCATTGTGCAGACTTTTCTGTAGAGTAGGTAGTTATTTGCTGATCCTGTTTCCTTTCCTAGTATTCCATGTAAGCAGAAGTAGCACATAAAAGGGGAAAGGACAACAGTTTTGAACACCATGGTGCCTTCACCTTGCAGGCAAGGGAGAATGAATAAGCACAACTTACACATTTTTGTAACAAATTCAGGGTTTGCATTTAATACTTGCAAAAATAACAATGCTCCCAAAAGGGGAGTGAAGCTGTGGGCATTTTGCCCAATCACCCTACAGGTACAGACAATCATAGAATGGTTTTGGGTTGGAAAGGACTGTAAAGCTCAACCGGTTCCAACCCCCTGCCATGGGCAGAGACACCTTCCACTAGAGCAGGTTGCTCCAAGCCCCTGTGTCCAACCTGGCCTTGAACACTGCCAGGGATGGATACACAGCCTCTGAAACTCTGAGAATTGGCTTCTACGCTTTCTCTCAGATGACCACCTAAATTTTGGGGCATGCACATTCCCAGCCCTTCTAACTTCACTTTCGAAGTATTTTGAAATTACACTTATTATGTTTAGTATTTCCCACATTAAATGTAGGTCCACACTCTCCAATTCTGCCAACTTGTGACAAGGCACACAAGACGCCTCACTTTATTGATATAGAAGTGACAAAGTAAACACGCATTCTGCAATGAGTGAGTTCATCCTGCTTAACAATTACCTGAGAGAAATATAAACAGATTACAGTCACGTTTCCCTTTCCAGGGAGGCGAAGGAAGGTGATTTGGCCAGTGTTTGTTTTGGTTTGGTTGTTTGGTTGGGGTTTTTTTGTTCTTTTTAACATGTGGACAGCCAAGGGGGAGGAGGGAGAGAACAGAAGAGCACCTTAAGGTAAGGGCCTTTAACATTAATTAATGGCTAAAGCTTTATTTGTGACAAAATTGCCAGCTTGTTTCTTAGCAGAACAACAGGAAGATGTTTCCAGAGAGCGCCCAACAAGCACCAGGGAGGAACCCTTCTCTACAGCAGGCACACTGCAACACCATAGGATCTTCTCCTGGGAATGAATTATAAACAGGAAACACTCTGAAGAAGGGGATAAACTTGTTTGTCATCTATGGCTCTACCTTACATACAAGTTGACCAAGTCATCCTTCAGAATTACTGGAATGTTACACTTCCAACTGAAACCAAGGTACGCCTGACTATCTCATACCATTTTTAGCTCTGTCACAAATAGAGCTTGAATTATTGTCCCAGACAATTCAAGAACCAAAAAGCTCTGCCTGTATCTTCCCACGACCCAACTGGCATCCTGGCACAGTGCTCTGCACGATGGTGAAGGCACTGGGGGGTCTGCAACGGGGAGCCCATCTCTCATTTCAAGTCCCAATTTTGTCTGAATCTAGCATGAATTATGCACAAGTGCCCTCCAAGCAAGTGGATCTGTGCCAAGTGAACCTCATAATAGTTTTGGCTGCTAGGAGGTAGAAGCAGACATATTCTAAAGTCCCGTTTATTTGAGCCACTGAGGTTTCCCTCTGCAATAACCTTCCAAAATCTGCTCACCTGTTTCTCTTTCTCTTCTTGAGACATCAGACCTGCCAAAATCTGTGATTTCCCATCTGCTGTCATCTCTACGAATTCTCTCTCCAAACAGTCTGCAGAAGACCACCAATACCTTTCTTTTACCTACCTTTAAACAGACCAGGTAGCATGCCTAGCATAATTTCTGCTCAGGTAAGTGTTGCACTTCACACACAGTGGTGTTCAGATGCCCAAGTATCAAGATCTCAGTCTCAAGCTCCCCAAGCCAGCAGAGCAGACAGAACCTCGGCACCACGTTATGGAGCTTGCCTCAGCTTTTCTGCCTGCTCTCTCTAAAAGATTCATCTCAAATGGATACCCGATATTTTTACATCCACATTTTTCATCAGTTGTTTTATGTGGATATTAAGTTTCAGAGTACGCTATCTGGAAATCTAGGCTGCTCTAGATCATGCTTTTAAAGACTTACTCTATAATTCTCCTACCAGTTTATAGGAGATGCATTTTTATCCTCTGATTTAGAAACACATAAAAGGACCTTCCATGGCTATCTTGGCCAAGATAGTACCAAGTATTTATTTATTGCGCTGTTCACATGTACTGTGAGCCACCCGATGAGGAAATGGAGAAATAAAAACAACCTCCTCCTTTAGACCACATCATTTCTGTCACTATTTCTACTTAGAGATCTGCTCAGTTTTGTTTTATATAGAGAGTAAGCACAGACCTCAGTTTTTCATCATTTACTGAACGTATGGCATATAAGACTCATTTATCACCAAGCTCTTGACTCCAGATGAAATGCTAATTACAGACACAAAGACAAGGTAATACTTTTTCAATAATTAGCAAGCAAGCAAGCAATTCTCAGAACAGTGTTACCTGATTTATTACGGGATTCTGGAAAGAAGACGGTGGTGCTGAGACACTCGTGGTTTCCCTTCTGTTCACTTTTCACTTACAGCAGGTTCAAGCCTCTCTGCAGTATCTACTCAAGAGATCCGAGTGGAAAAGTAATCTGTAACTGAGCAGGATGGATGCTAATCTCCCCACCACTGTGTCCTTGGGAACTGCCCAAGGAACTGTGGCTACAAGCAATATGACCAGAGGATTGAAAATTAATGTCACGAACCTCATGTATTTTTAGTTCTGACTGCGAACTTCTTCATGAATCACAGAATCAACCAGGTTGGAAAAGACCTTTAAGATCACCAACTCCAACCATTACCCCAGCACTGCCAAGTGCCCCACCACTAAACCGTGTCACTGGCTGAAAGATGCAACTGATAATGCCATTTCTAACAACCCTCAACACTGCAGATAGCAGCAAACTTAACTTGGGGCTGCAGAAGAGGAGCAAGGTGGGATTCTGAGTTGATTTAAAAACACAATTAAAACAGGACGTAAATCCAACTGCAGCAGAAACGAAAGGTGAGAGACATCACGAACATGCTGAGCGAGTCTGGAGCAAAAGCATCTCACACAATACCAGCCAAACCTGAGCAGGCGGTGCTACAGCCTCTCTTACCAGAGAAAGCAGCTCAAGATCTCCCCAAAGCTCCAACACAGCCTGACATGAGGTACAGTAGGGCAGGGACACAAGTCTTCAAGAACCCCTTCCATAATGAAGAATATTCCCATTCAGGAAGTGTGGTGGCACGCTTCTGGAGCAAAGACTGGCATTACCACTGTGTGGCCTGAAGCCTCAGGGATGCCAAGCCTTGCCCTCATTCTCTGCCTGCACTTAGCTCCAATAGCACATCAAGTTAAGGATTCACATTAAGCATTCGCGTTAAGGAAACGCCATTGTTATAGAACCCCAGACTGGTTTGGGTTGGATAGAACCTTAAGATCATCCAGTTCCAGCCCCCTGCCACGGGCAGGGACACCTTCCACTGGAGCAGGTTGCTCCAAGCCCCTGTGTCCAACCTGGCCTTGAACACTGCCAGGGATGAGGCAGCCACAGCTTCTCTGGGCACCCTGTGCCAGCGCCTCAGCACCCTCACAGGGAAGAGCTTCTGCCTTAGATCTAACCTGAACTTCCCCTGTTTCAGTTTGAACCCATCACCCCTTGTCCTGTCGCTCCAGTCCCTGATGAAGGTCCCTCTCCAGCATCCTTGTAGCCCCCTTCAGACACTGGAAGCTGCTCTGAGGTCTCCACGCAGCTTCTCTTCTCCAGGCTGAGCAGCCCCAATGTTCTCAGCCTGTCTCCATACGCGAGGTGCTCTTGGTCAAAAACCTCACGGTCCTTAACTTAGGTGCAGGCTGCAAAACTTTCCCTTTAGAGTGGTGGGGTTGTTGAGGGAGTGTGTTTGTGGTTGGGGTTTTTTTAGCACTGATGCAAGTCACATCGCAAGACACACAGCACAAGACAGGCATCTCAGAAGTTACTGGAATAATGAATTGTATAGTGGTTATTGAATTTTGATATTGAAATCTGATATAATGTTACTTCTCTTGATAACTGAAATAATATTACTGAAAAGAAAAAGAATTCTCTTAAAAAAGGAATACAGGTCACGTGCACTGCACTGCACTACCTGACTGCACTAGTCAGGACTCCCCAGCAGCAAGGCTGACAGCAGGCGTACAGTGACTGAACCCAGCACAGGCTGGGGCATTCCAAAACAGCCTTCCCCCATGACTACATCCACAAGAGGAGAGCATCAACATTCATGAGGGTAAGGAAGGTGTTCAAATAGCTGTCTCATCCAACAAAGATCTCAAGCAGAGACTTCATGGGGAGGGCTACAGTACTAATACAGGATTTTCTCCAATGTATATACAACCTTACATTTTGTTCCTTAATCTCGCAGTGGAGAGTTCTTATTGCCATGGAATCATAGAATCAACCAGGCTGGAAAAGACCGTTCAGATCATCAGGTCCAACCGTTCCCCAGCACTGCCAAGGCCACCACTAACCCACGGCACTGAGGCCTCAGCTACACGGGGTGTGAACACTTGCAGGGCCGGTGACTCCAGCCCTGCCCTGGGCAGCCTGTTCCAATGCCTGAGCACCCTCTGGGGAAGGAATTGTTCCTCAGCTCCATCTAAACCTGCCCTGGTGCAGCTTGAGGCCGTTTCCTCTTGTCCCATCCCTTGTTCCTTGGGAGCAGAGACCAGCCCCCTCCTGGCTCCATCCTCCTGTCAGGCAGTTGCAGAGAGCGATAAGGTCCCCCCTGAGCCTTCTCTTCTCCAGACTAAACCCCCCCACGTCCCTCAGCCGTTCCTCATCACACTTGTGCTCCAGGCCCTGCACCAGCTCCGGTGCCCTTCTCTGGCCCCGCTCCAGCACCTCAATGTCTCTCTTGCAGTGAGGGGCCCAGAACTGACACAGGATTCGAGGTGCAGCCCCACCAGTGCCCAGCGCAGGGGGACAGTCACTGCCCTGGCCCTGCTGCCACACTGGTGCTGGTACAGGCCAGGATGCTGGAGTTAAAAGACACTAAGAAGGACAGATGCAGGTACTGCATATGGGGTTTAAACTTACCTCCAAATACCTAATGTGCAAACATTTGTTTTCCTTCAGATGCCAAAAATCAGGTCAGAACAACAGTAATGTGATACTGGCTTGTCCAAAGCAATGCTTTCTTTTTTCAATAAGCAAGAGTCCTGCCTAAGAAAGAAATATATTTTCTTTTTAAATCAAATTGTCCTTATGGGAGATTCAGAGACAAGCCTTCTGGATAAGAGATAACTGCATGAGACTAAAGATAATTGGAAGAGTTCTGATTTCTGCCATGTTCTTAGAGTTTCTGGACTGCAAATTCAAGCTACAAAAAACCCAGGCTGTGTATCAGATGCTGTACCAGATCATGCAACAACATGAATGTCTAGAGATTATCTCTGAAAAGCATGCCTGAGCCTAAGTTTCTTAATTTTATTTTTTAAATATTGAGATCCCTGCTATAAATTTGATTTTCATCTTAGTCCTACAGGGCATTGGCCTGGAGGAAGAGAATCTTGCAGAAAAACCTCAAGGCATTCTTTATCTCATTTCCCCTGCATTAATTTCTCTGGTAATGCAAGACTCATAAGTCTGTGTGCTCCCATACTTCACGCTGGTATATTTTCAGTAATCCTCTGCTATCTCAAAAGCTGCATCTCTCTTCATCGTCAGTATATGAGTTTTACCCAGGCATCCTGGTTTCAGCTGGGATAGAGTTAATTTTGCTTCCTAGTAGCTGGTGCAGTGCTGTGTTTTGGCTCTAGCCTGAGAACAACTCTGATAACACACCGATGTTTTAGTTGTTGCTAAGTAGTGCTTACCCTAAGTCAAGGACATTTCAGCTTCCCATGCTCTGCCAGTGAGGAGGGGCACAAGCAGCTGGGAAGAAGCAGAGCCAGGAGAGCTGACCTGAACTAGCCAAAGGGATATTCCAGGCTGTAGGACATCCTGCTCAGTATAGAAACTGCGGGGAGTTAGACAGGAGGTGCTGATCGCTGCTCAGGGATGAGCTGGGCATCGGTCAGTGGGTAGTGAGCAATTGTGCATCACTTGTTTTTCTTGGGTTTTATTCCTCTCTCTTTTTTTGTTATTCCCCCTTTTGATTACAATTATTATTATTGTATTTTAATTTTCATTATCAAACTATTCCTACCTCAACCTGTGTGTTTTACCTTTTTAATATTCTCTTCCCATTCCCACAGGGACAGCGGCAGGAGGGGAAGGAGTGAGCAGCTACATGGTACTTAGTTGCTGGCTGGCGTTAAACCATGACACCAGGTCTAGACTCAACAGCGGACTGAAATTCCTTTGCACATTTCAGTTGTAGTTTCAGTTGCAATCTCATTAACCCCAGGCACTGAGTTCTGCAAGGCTGAAATGGTCTGAATGGACCACCCAGAAAGCACCATTCCTTTGAGATCTCCTGCCCCTGCCAGAGGGATGGTATAAAGTATCTTCCACCACAAGAAGTGTCACCTCAACATGAGGAAGAACTTCTTTGCATGAGGGTGGCAGAGCACTGGGACAGGCTGCCCAGAGGGGTTGTGGAGTCTCCCTCTCTGGAGCCATCCCAAACCCGCCTGGACACGTTCCTGTGTGACCTGCTCTGGGTGGCCCTGCCTTGGCAGGGGTTGGACTGGGTGATCTCCAGAGGGCCCTTCCAACACTAATGGTTCTGGGATCACAGGGAGACCTATGATTGAATCAGCAAACTTTTGGACACTTCCTGAAGTGTCCAAAGATGGCAAGTCTGAGCCATCGTTCCCCAGAGACGTTCTCTTGAGCCAGCCCACTGACACACAGATAACAGTCTGATCCATAAGATAACGGTCTCTCAGTTACTGTCACAGTGGTTTTGCACTATGCAAACGACTACTGAAAGCAGAGGAGTGCCAGGCTGGTGCGCCCAACTTCTCTTTATCCCCCGTGTACCAGCAGAAGCCACAACCCAGAGTCTGCTCTTCCATTCAGACGCGTTTTGGAGTTGCCTCATTCCACACATGACCTATTGCAGGCCAGATACATTAGGAGCTGCTGATGAATGGAGATAATCTTTCTGTGTTTTTGTAAGAGGAAAAACATCTCTGGTACACTTTGTGCACAGGCAGTGCTGAGGCAACTGGTGATGCCTCTATGTTCACCAGCAAACCAGAGTACAATTACAGACCATGGTCCTGGAGATCCATCTGATAAATGATTACATCCTTATTTCCAATAGATATGCCCATTCCTGTCAGGAGAATCTAAAGATGAGATTTGGATGATTTATTCATTAGTCTGGACTATTAAGTCCTGAACTGAAAAACATATCTTATAGTGAAACACACATGAGTAATAATTTTCTCTGAACAACACAGGACAACTTAAGACATGAAATCCTGAAACGAACAGATCTCAGTCCTCTCTAATTTGAGGCTTCTGATGAGTTTGTTCAAGAAGATGAGATCTGGGAATGCTCATAGGTCTTCATCCTTTCCAAAGCGCAAAGTCTGTACAAATTCTCCACTGGTAACAGACATAAGCTTCACGCTACAATCTGTGGTTGAGCACTATATATTTTTACTTCTTTAGAGGGTTACACAGTCCATATAACCTGGTAGCATAACTCTGTGGACATGACTTTACTGGTTTCATACTTGCTTTCACACAAGCAAGAGACTGGCACATCTTATATGCCCCCAAGCACAGGACACTGAGCCAGCAAGAGGTTTCTGGTTCGTATTACCGGAGCATTTTCAAATACTTTAAATCACCATCGCCAACTTCTTGCAGATCTCACTTCTGTTTCTCAGCTTCTTATAGGCTCTTAACAAGAAGATGCTGCTCGATAAAAATGAAATCTTTAGCAAGGCAGTAGGCCCCTTTCTATTTTCCTTTTAGCTACATCCTCAGTCTCTTGAGTATCAGGTTAGTATCAGAAGGAACTTCCTCTGGACTTGAGAACGTCACAATTTCCAGTGGGTTCATGTCTTTTGGAAAGTCCTAAACAAAAAGACTTTAGATAAGATGGAAAACCCTGACACAACTTTGACTGCATTCCCATGCCTAATGGATCACTGTAGATGGATAATTGTGGCCTCACAAGGCTGCTAGCATTAGCTTTGCTTCTAATAAGCAAGGGGAAGGTAAGATCCTCATAGCTCCTACTCCTAAACCTGGTGAAGTAGTAAAAGAGTTCTCCCCCCAGGGGTGCTTTGAAAAAAAATTAAAGCCATCCACGTGAATCAAATAACTCACCAGATGATTCATGACTGTCACATCTGAACCAAAAACTGTACCATGTCAATAAACAGATTCAGAAAATTAAAAATCATAAGTGCAGAGGATTAGAGCGAAGCGCATGAGTATGATGAATTCTGACTCTTAAGAATGGATGACACAATCACTGCATCTCCTGAACAATGGGAGGAAAAAAAGATATATTAAAGAATCTATTCAGTGGCATAGCACCAGCCTTTGCAAAAAGGGTAAAAATAACATTCGGCACAAGAGGCAGGAATCCAACACATTAAATAGTCTGTGATGAGAACTCTATGAATAAAGCAGATGATACCAACTTAGTTCACTAAAAAACCTCAACAAAGCAGCTGTTTACAGATAAAAAGAATTCTTGCCTATGTGTTTCCAAATTAACAACCAACTGGAATTACATGCATTTGCTGGTTTAAAAAAAGCCAAGAACCAGATACAGAAAAAGACCTGGATTTGCCCACCCTCACAGACACATCGGGTTTTAACATTTACAAAGTACTGAAAGAAAACACCCCACACCTCCGTTCTCTTGATTTGATGTCACATTTGGCACAAAACTTTCGTGTTCAGAAGGAGATTTGGCTAGACAGCAGATGGAGAATTCCATTAAAACACAAGTGGCAACGTGTGCCCACCCTCCCAGTCAAAAGCAGCAAACCACTTCCCAGTAACATCTGCTTGCAGATCACAAGGTACCCACATGGATGCTTTCCCACCAAATACCTTTTCCTTACTCCTATCTGAAAGTGTTCTTCGCTGTAAGTGAACTCTGTAATAAAAGTAAGAAGGCAAACAAGCAGCCTCGGCTATTCTTCCTAGCACTGTTCACTTATCCAGAAGGCTACAAATGTCACACAGAGGTCTGGAGCACTTGGTTCAGCAAGAAGTTACTATTTCAAGTTAAGCAGAACCGGGAGGAAGAGAAACTTGGTTCACTGTATAAAAAGAGATAAGTGGTAATATAAAAAGAAAGACAAATCAGAGGGTACATTCATTATAATGATCCCGTGGTTCTCCTGTACTTCAATTAAAAGCCACTTTATTTACAGCTCTTGGCTTGGCAGCAGGCAACCCAAGGAGAACATTCTTCATGGTGCAATTTCTAATGCAAATAAAAGCAAAGGTAACCCTAGAGTGGTTTGCTAACTTATATAACGAGGCAGGGAACAAATGGTACAAGTGAATAACGATCATGTCAAACGCATTCAGAAAGACCACAACTGAAATCATAAATTCTTTGACAAGTATGTTTGCCTCAAAGAACGCTCTAAAATCGCTCTTTTCTTCCATAAATATATAAATACTTTTCCTAAGATAAAGTTTTAATAGTAATTTAAATATACACTCCATCAACATATAAAGTTAAAACCATTCTTTCCACCATCAAAACCAAGAAGTAACCGCTACAGATAAAAATCTGTCTTTCCTGCTCAGCAAGTCCACATTGACTGGTTTCGGAGTGAAGAGCAGCCCTAAGAGGCAATGCTGCCCGGGCAGCCCCCTTGTGCACTAAAATCATAGAACAGAATCATAGAATGATTTGGTTTGAAAGCACCTTAAAGCTCGCCCAGTCCCAACCCCCTGCCATGGGCAGGGACACCTTCTATTAGAGCAGGTTGCTCCAAGCCCAGCTGCTTGCTCAGTAGAAGAGGTCACAGACTTACACCATACTACTTCTTTCCCTACAAAGACAGCTTCATATGGAATGAGCTTCCACCAGCCAGCTACAACCCCTGCCCAAGCTGTTACGCTTGTACTCAAAAATGTAACATCATAGGTGAAAAACTCCACCAGCAATTTTTCACTTCATTTTTAAAATGGAAACTAAACAAGTTTTGCCTGGTTTAACAGCACTTTTCCAAACCATGCCAGGTACAAGTTCTTCCATCTTTTCAAATTCATGAGGTTGCATCAACCTCAAACTCATGAGGTTGCAAGCTCTCGCAAATGCTCTTCTGTCTAGCTTGCCAGTTCACTTAGGAAAGAAAAACCTACAAGAACATTTGGGGCTTCCATGCAGCAGAATGTTTTAAAGCGGTTTCTAATATGATAGAAAACACCCATCAACAGCTGTTAGCAGCACAGGAGGGATCTGTGTGTATACAGATGCTCATATGCTAGCAATCACTTTGCTGAAAGTACGGAGTGATGCTGTTACTTTCTGCAACCTATTTGACTATGGGTAGTTTCGATATGTATTTTGCTCTAAACGGTGTGGAGATTCAAGAGCTGATCTTGTATCTCTACCGATTCAAAGGCCTGCTGCATTCAGAAAAGCAAGAAGTGCAGGCATAGGTTTCTTTAAGATGTAAGCATTCCTTCAAGGCTGCAAACAGTATTTTGCTCTGGGCAAACTATTTAAACAGGACTGCAGGCCAATGCCTTCATGATTGCCCTCCAAAGATGTCCTGCCTGAGAACTGTGGGTGCAACTGTGAACTGATACCACTGCCAACTTGGTTGGCTCATGTCCCTTGGTTTCCTATATAGACAGTTTGAAAATAACAAAGAAAAGAGGGGGAAACACATTCCAGAGAAGAAGGTAACCCAGAGCACCAAAATTCAGTTCCTGCTGAGCTGCCCTAAAGAAAAACACCCTCTTGCCTCTACTGATTGCCAAGGGGCCTAATGCAGTCAGGAGCCTGGTGAAATTAGCTGATAAGGTCAGAAGCCTAAACTCAGGAATACCTAGGGCATAGACTCCAACAGCAGTAAGTTCAGTTAAACCTTTCTATATTATAACTAATAACTAACCAGTATCAGCTTTTTCGGGACCAGATGTCACTTGGTTTCTGGATAGGCTACAATGCATTACCAACGAGGACAAGGTTACAAGAAAGCACGCTGCAACAACGAAGGTGAAACGGTACAAAACACAGGGAAGGGAAAACTTCCTGCAAGGCAAACAGCAAAGATGCAGTACTTCTCTGCTGTAATGCTGGAGAACCACGAGAAAGCCACCTCTGGAACTGTACTGAACACAAACATCAAACCCAGCCGCCCCTCTGAAAACCCCCCCAAACGCTTGCTGCTGCCCACCCACACCAAACCACCCCAGAGAACCACCTAAATCAGAACATACCAGAGTGCCGCGGGTGCTGTTAGGCCAGGACGGGAGCAAAAGCCCAACAGCAGGTAGCAAATGCCCGAACTGCTCCTCCTGCCCCACACACACACGCCACGGAGCATCCGGCCTTTCCCACTGGACAGCACTGTGAGAAGAAACTGGGCAAGAATCTCAGCAGCCCTTAGAGCTGCTGTCATGTGTCTGAGAAAATCCTAACACAGTACCACTCCCACAAAAGGGATAGAGCTTGTTCTTATGTAAGTATGTATATTATTTAACACTCAAAAACAACAGTTCCATCACATCTCTGTAAAACCAGAAGTCGTGAGGCGCTAGGGGAGGAAAGAAGAAATAATTTCTACTCTTTTGTATCTATTTATTTTGTTTATTTGCCTTGGGGCAAGTCAAGGGCCCTCAACACACTGCAGAACAAGGACCACTATCCATTTTCTTTCTCTCCCTTTGTTGTAGCACAAGGTGACTGAAGCAAGTATAATTCACACAGTATTTGCATTTAAGTATCATCTCCTAGGAAATTATCTTTTGGATCTGGGGAAAAGTGATTACAAAACACCTTAAAGGTGAGATAAACAAATGCATGCCATCATCTTCTCAGGCAAACAATTGTTCCTGCTTCTGCGGTCACCTGAACCAGTTTTGCTCTTCCTTAGATTAAACAAACACATGTCGCTGAGATACATGCATTGCTTCTGAGGTAGATGTGAAGGAGAAGGCCTCGGTGACAAAAATAACTTTCAACTAGATGTTAGTATATTCACATTGCAAAGAACATAAAAGGAGGCAGGAAGCAGGGGAGGGAAATGTCTCTCTCTCATATCATATTTAAGTGACAGTACAACAGTGACTTTCTTCCCTGAACTGCTCACAGATATGGGGCCACTGCATAATCTGCAATAATCTTGTAAATTCTATTCACATTTTTTCTGAACATTACAGGAATTGACAGAATTAAGAACAAAAATCACGGGGTTCCCCCCCCCCCCCCACACTCATCACTCAAAAGAAACAGATGCAAAATAGCGCAAGTTTTCCCAGGAAAAACAGCTTTGTCCTACTTTGAGCTAGTTATTCCTAACTGTGCCCACCTCCCCTTGCACAGAATATTATGTAGTGCTAAGAAGCTCCTCCAATCTCTACAAACCAGCTACGATAAACAAGTTGGTTTATGGCAAACAAAAATCCATCCACATCCAGGAGCAATAGCTGGCTGACGGAAGCAGATGTGCCCGTGTGTCCCAAGCCTGAACTCATCTGAGCAAGTAGCACTAGGAAAGGACACCCGAGGGAAGGGAGAAGAGGCACAACTTGGCATAGAACTGGAAAAAAAAAGAGGGTGAAGGGAATGTATGCATACATTTTGGAGATTTCACCCTGGTAAAATCTTGGACTAAGATAAATTCTACTGACATTTCTGCAGATACAGAGATAAAAATCTCCAGAGATTCAATGTGAAAAGTTATTTAAAACATGCACAAATTTAATTTGATAGTCAGCCTTTCTGTCAACCTATTTTCTGCACTTCAGTGAGGGCATCGGGGGAAAGAGAAGATTTAAATCTTATAAAGTAATACGGAGAAATGCGTTTTCCATTCAGGAATGTATTATTTTTAGGACCAAATGGAAAATATCCTTGAAGGACACCATCCCTTGGTGGCATCTTGGATGGCCTGCATGACAAGCATGTATCCAATAAGCAAGTAACTCAATGTCAACAATATAAAGACAAAAGCAAGTAAAATACAGTTTTACTTTAAGATGTGGCTTTCTACAATACCAGAGGAAAAAAGGTATTTCTGCACTAAAGAGACAGCTGGGGCTTTGCATGGGTGACTTCAAAAGCAGCAACGCCTTCTCTAGACCATCCTTGTTCTGACTTGGTTTTCCTACCTCTTCCCTAGTTTTTCATTCACATTCCTGATGGGTTTTGACTGTTTCACATCAGCGTCGTGAAGGACCTTTAGAAAATAAACCCAGAATTCCAACCAACATACTCCTTAGTCCATCTCCAGGCTCCTTTGCTCTTTGTCATACTGGTACCGCCTTGCCCCACACAGTCCCTGCAGCACACGCAACCTGCTGCTCCATCCAGCTGCATTACTGTAAAGCTCCATTCCAAGGGAAGCGACAATTCCCACTTGAACTTAACTTCCTCTAAAGCAGCTAATGTGTCTTTCATAATCAGTTTTCCTTACCTGGCCTATGCTAACATACTATAATCTACTGTACAGATTCCTGAACCTACCTTTAAGAAATCCGTGGGGCCATTACATGTACCAATCACAGTGATTACGTTTTCCTGATTAAAGATAATATAGAGGAACAACATGACTAGAACTGCTTTAGTTATCCATCCTGCAGAGTCTGAAAGCAAATACTATGTCATTTTGTAGAAAAGCATGCTGCATCTATTCTGTGTGAGGAATCTGTAATTTAGAAAGAACATGCAATGGAAAAAACGATTTTAATATGTCCAAGCATGCTTTTGAGCATACAAGTACATTACAAAAGCATGGTGCTTCATGATTTCTCAAGAAGGCTGCGTGGAGACCTCATAGCAGCCTTCCAACGTCTGAAGGGGGCCTACAAGAAAATGGGAAGTTCAGGTTAGATCTAAGGCAGAAGCTCTTCCCTGTGAGGGTGCTGAGGCGCTGGCACAGGGTGCCCAGAGAAGCTGTGGCTGCCCCATCCCTGGCAGTGTTCAAGGCCAGGTTGGACACAGGGGCTTGGAGCAACCTGCTCTAGTGGAAGGTGTCCCTGCCCGTGGCAGAGGGTTGGAGCTGGATGAGCTTTAAGGTCCTTTCCAACCCAAAACCATTCTGTGTTTCTATGATTCTAAGTTAAACATACAGTATTAGACAGTCTCCAGTCTCCAGTGTGTCTGCTCCACGATCATACCCGCTTACCACCCAAGGCTTTCAAAGTTGAACTCACAGAGCTGCTCGGGTGCATGCACACGTGTGCATCCCTGCACATCTGTGTAGCATCGTTCTCAGAGTGCCTCTAAGAGGCATATTCACTTCTCAGAGAAAGCCATGGGCTGCAAACAATAAGCTCTTGCAGTACTAAGTTACTTAATACTTCAGTGCTATAATAGATTAAAGAAAACAAACAAAACACACAGACCTTCTCCCACAGTGGTCTTTTAGGCAGAACCAAAATTGGTTTACTTCAATGAAGCCTTATGAGTGAAATCTACATAACTGGGTCAGAAACTGTGTCTTGGGAAGAAAAGTTGCTATTCTTTAACTCCTGAGCTTCAAAGAAACTTCAAAAAAGTTTCTTTGAATGTTTCCTTCAGCAGATCTCAAGCTACAGTCTTGGTAGACATAACTCAGATTTCTGACAGTGTACAGTTTTCCAAGCCTGGTTTCTCCAGCAGATACACACTTCCATACTTTCCTCTTTGCTGCTCACAATTTATTTTTGGCTTGTATGGCTTTAAATCCGTAAGTATGGATTTAAAAAGGCAGGGAATTGGACTCGCAAACAATATTTGACAAAATCCTTTTACACTACTAAAAAATTCGAGGTTTATTAGGGAGAGCATTTATACAGATTAGAAAGCAGAGGAGACACAAGAAACACATGAGAACAAAAGAAATAGCTTTCAATAAGGCGAAAAAGATGGGATGCCCTCAGGTCTATATGGCAATATTTCCTATATATGTTCTTGAAACATGGCAAGACGTGAAGGCAACACCTCCTCTCCTCTCCCCCCAAAAACCTGAACAGTAAAATCCACAGATGACGAAGTCATTTATAGTTGGTCAAAATCAGAGAAGAACTGGAAAGAATTCCAGATGAGCCATGCAGGGCCAGGCCAAGGGGCAAATTAAATCCACTGCAGATCAATAACAATCTAAGTGCATTTAAATGAGAAATGGGAAGCACTCAGAACTGATTGTTGGGTTTAACAGTTCTGGAGTAACTCAATATTTGAATCGAGTCTCCAGCAAACAAATGAAAAGCACTGCTAGATACGCAAAGATACAACTTCAAAATATCCTCTTCTTTCCATTTTGAAGACAAAAGCATTCAAACGATTATCTACAGGGTAAGACCAGCAACACTGTTGTGCCACAGCATAAATCAGAAGCGTGTTCTTCATCAGAGTGCTGTGTTCAGCTCTTACCATCTGATCCCTTCTTGAGATAGCAGATGGAGTAAAAGGTTCAGAAAATGGGGACAAGAATAATCCAGAAGAAAGACAGATTTCTGTACAGTAAGAGATGAAGTTTGAAACAGCCACACTAACAAGAGATGGATAAACTAGCACAGATATTAAAGAATTGTGGAAGACTACAGCGCTCTTGTACACTCTCCTCATGCAGGAGCCAGGGCATCTTTGAAACAGCAATACAGTCCAAGATGCTAAAAGGAAATGTGTGTTTGTTTAGTTGGTTTGGTTCTGCGGCAGGGCTCTGTTGCTGTTGTTTTATTTTCTTTTCATTCGGCACTTAGTTTGCCCAGTATTTTGCCACAAGCTATAATGAAGACCTCAGAAAGACTCATGAGAAAGCCTACAGTCTTTTACCGCTCATGATAATGAGTGATTTACTTGAGGTAGGGAAAAGATCAGAAACACCCACCTGTCCTCAATATTATTTGCAGGATGCAAGATTTTCACAGTATCAAAGTTAGTTAGGACCAAACTAACACAAAAGGCTCAGAATTTCCCCTTCAGGGCGTGAACATAACTGTCCCCCTTAGGACAAAGGACATGTTAAAGTGTCAGGAACAGCCCCCACAAGCAGTAGGCAGAGGAGACACACAGAGGTTGCAGTACTAGTCCATTAGGACACCTAATCCTCTGCAGAAGTGCAGAGTGCTACGTCCACACAGTAAGGTAGAGGAAGCTGGGAAGAATGGACCATACAAAGCTTTGTTTTGAATCTTAAGCCTAAAGATGCTAGATAGAGGGTAGTTGTGTTCTCTGTTCAGAAGTGGCCTTTGCAATGTTTGGAACAAGAAACTGCACTGATGTCTCACGAGAGGGCTGACACATGAAGAAGCTGCTGGGTTCCATCAGCGCAGTGCCATTGCACTGGTCTGGCACAAACCACATCCTTCAGCCCCCATCCCTTTGCAGTGTTCACAAAAGTGCTCGTGTGCAAGGTATTTACAACAGGAGCAAGGTGTTTCTGCTGTTAGTACTACAGTGTACACTCTTCACCAACTTATTCCTGAGTGTAGGAGCCCCGTGTTATGCATGACAGTGCGAGAGATGTTTTTGTATCTAGAAACCACCCCAGAACTAGGTTAGCCTGGCAGGCTTGCAGCACTTCATTTACATATGAGTCAATCCTCCTGCAATACAAACATCAGCGATGCATTCCCCACTGTCCTTCTATTTATACTCACTATTTAACCTGCAGGCATCCCGAGTTAATTAAGCAAATCAATCCCATTGAGATAATTGTGTCTCAAGCAAATTAACACAATTAGCCTCTGAAAAAGAAAAGCCAAGCGCTACCCGCTGTATTTCTTTATATAATCATGTGCTTGTTCCTCTGACTGTAGGTTCATGGCTATCTAGGAATCTGCATTAAAATGAAAAGTACAGTGACACATGAAACTGGCTGATGTGTGACTGTTACAGCCAGCAGCTTCTCCCTTTGCATCATTCACCTCCACTGAAATCAGAGGTGCCCATCAGAAATTAAAATCAGAATCACAGACTGGTTTGGGCTGGAAAGGACCTTAAGACCACCCAGTTCCAACCCCCTGCCACGGGCAGGGACACCTTCCACTAGAGCAGGTTGCTCCAAGCCCCCGTGTCCAACCTGGCCTTGAACACTGCCAGGGATGGGGCAGCCACAGCTTCTCTGGGCACCCTGTGCCAGCGCCTCAGCACCCTCACAGGGAAGAGCTTCTGCCTTAGATCTAACCTGAACTTCCCCTGTTTCAGCTGGGACCCATCACCCCTTGTCCTATCACTACAATCCCTGATAAAGAGTCTCTCTCTGGTACTCTTGTAGCCCCCTTCAGATACTGTGCATCTGCCCTCGCACTCGTTATCCCTGTCCTAAGGATGCAGAATGGAAAGACCAGAAGAGGCAGCAGCTTGTGCAAGCTCATGACGAATCCCTGTGGCATAACAGGGAGATGGAGGCTTAAATGCAAAACTGAGCTTAACAGTCTATTATCCTCCTTTTGTGTCAAGATTTAGCTGTTTATGTTGCAAGCTGGGAGGCCCCACGGCCAATACGCCACAGCTGAGACGGTGGGATCTTCCAGGGCAGACGCAGGCTGAACCAGTAAGGACAAAATAAAAGCTAGGAGGAATGGGTACCATCCTTAATGGAGAAAGAAGCAAGGAAGGATCCCACTGCACTGGACACCTCACAGCTGTATCACTTTGAGGACAGTCCCTGCTCCAAAACAGTACATTACACTGGCACTTACAACCACTGCAAGGTAAGCGGTGAGCTGGTTAACTGGATATACTGGCTGTTAGAGACATTCTCAACACTTTCTTCTCCAGCTCAAGCTTACAGAAATCCCTCTGGAACAAAGCTGAAGTTCTACAAATGACATCTCTGGTACCCATCCTCTTTCGGAAACCTGCTCCTCCATCCCTCACAGCTCACCCTCCACCCAAGTTCTCAACCACCCTGCACCAGCATGCCCAAGGCAGGGGCAGGCATCCTTTTCTATCAGTCCTGGCCAAACAAGAGTCCACAACTTCTGCCTGACAGCTGGAGATGTCTCCAGCTACCACAGGAAGACCGAGCTCTGTCAGAGCCTGCGAGGAAAAGAGGTGAGAAGCACCAAACACCCTGCAACTAAAAATGGAAAACTCAAGAGGCCAATGTGCAAAACCACAACCTCGTCAGCTGAAGTGCCTAACCAACCCCATTCCTTCAAGAGATGGTGAAACATCTACACAGTGCATTGGCCATGCTGTGGACTAAGACCTCACCATCACCTCTGACGGTCACTGCATTATTTCACATAAGCCTGTGAGCACGAGTGTTGCTTGAATGCTGGAGACTCGATCTCAGAGGTCATGAGAAACTGCTGAGCAGAGGGAGGTAAGAGTGTGTGTATGTGCGTGTGAGAAAGACAGGAAAAAAAGAGAAAGACAGACATAAAAGACGTTAAGGAACCCAACCAGCACTAACTGTCTTCTCTATTTCAGCAGATGATTCAAGGAGGGATGAGCTACTCCTCGCGGTGCCTCCCGCCCGCTGCTAAGCAACTGCGGCAGCATCCAGCACTGGCTTCTTTCTCTTTCTGAGGGAATTAGAAAGGCTTTACTAGTACGGTAGCTGTGAAACTGGTAACTGGTACTAGGTTCCCGAGAGTCATTACAGGAGGAAGAAAAGGGAACAGAAGTGATGGGGAAAAGAGGGGAGGATGGCAAGGGACCAGGCTTGCAGGCTGCTGCCTAAGCACCATGCACTGAGAAGGGAGGGTATGAAGGGGATAATTCAATGGAAGACTTCCTATCCTCTTTGCGTAAGAAAAATAAAGCATTTTGGGGTTTTTTGGCATATAAAAACTAAAGCATTTTTCCCTCTTGGCACATTTCATAGAATCACAGAATAGGTTGGAAAAGACCTTTAAGCTCATCCAGTCCAACCATTCCCCAGCGCTGCCAAGGCCACCACTAACCCATGGCACTGAGGCCTGGGCTACACGGTGTGTGAACACTTGCAGGGACGGTGACTCCAGCCCTGCCCTGGGCAGCCTGTTCCAATGCCTGAGCACCCTCTGGGGAAGGAATTGTTCCTCAGCTCCATCTAAACCTGCCCTGGTGCAGCTTGAGGCCGTTTCCTCTTGTGCCATCCCTTGTTCCTTGGGAGCAGAGACCAGCCCCCTCCTGGCTCCATCCTCCTGTCAGGCAGTTGTAGAGAGCGATAAGGTTGTAGAGAGCAAAACCTTCTCTTCTCCAGACTAAACACCCCATTTCTCATCTGGGTGGTACTGTAACCAATGGAACCCATTGGTTCAGCAAATGCGGCTGAGATGGTAATGGTGCTGCTCCTTCCACCATCACTCCAAACATGCCACCAGACCACACTGGTCTGCACCGTGGTCAGTCAGCCTCCTGATCTGCCCCACAGAGCTCCTGGCCTTGATCCCAGCCTCCTGACCCCTCAACTGAGCAGGGCCTGTAGGGACAGGACAAGGGGAATGGCTTTAACCTGCCAGAGGGGAGATTGAGATGAGCTCTGAGGCAGAAGCTCTTCCCTGTGAGGGTGCTGAGGCGCTGGCACAGGGTGCCCAGAGAAGCTGTGGCTGCCCCATCCCTGGCAGTGTTCAAGGCCAGGTTGGACACAGGGGCTTGGAGCAACCTGCTCTAGTGTGAGGTGTCCCTGCCCATGGCAGGGGGTTGGAACTGAATGAGCTTTAAGGTCCCTTCAAACCCAAACCAGTCTGGGATTTGATGAATGTCAGCACAGACCAGTTCACCTCTGCACATTGTGATAGCAGGATCCAGCCATGGACCATGCAGAAGAACAGGTTACTACAATGGGCTGGGCGATAACCTACCCTTTTCCTTGTGGAACATTATTTTTCCAACTTGGATGTTTCCAGTGGTGTGGTTCACCAGACAGCCACACAAGTGGGTTGGTTGGCACAGGCATCCATTGGTGGGGCCACAAATCTGTGATCCCCCAAGGCGGCAAGTTCTTCTGTGCCATCAAATCACTCCCCATGCTCACACGGGAGACTGCAGGCAAGAGCAGGTAAAGCAGCCTCTTCCATAGCCAGAAACTAGTTCTTATTAATTCAAAAACAAAAACAAACAAAAAAAACCCCAAAAACAAAAAACACCAAAAAACCCAAACCAAAGCAAAAAAACCCCCTTACAAAGTACTGTCTTACAAAAATCTGTACTCTTTGGGAAAGTGAGAAGCAAACTTAATTTATATGGCACGTAAGTCTTCCACTAACCTGACTTTACACAGAGCAAAAATTGGAACCCTTTATATATAAAGAAACCTACTTCTTATTATAAAATTAGCTTAACACCATATCAACTCACAACAAAAAGCAGAAACTTTTACATATGTATCTATCCATTATTTATGAGTCAGAGCCAAAATGGATAACAGCTACAGCAGCAACACAGAAGTACTTTACTACAGGGCAGCCTGGGAAAAGGGATAGATATCTTACCATAAAGTGTACTTAGAAAACCAGTTCTGTGACACAGGATCCACAGACACAGCTGTCCTGCCATAAAGAATTCATTATTTACAAATAGACTACAGAACACTCCATTTGAGATGAAGTACCATAAATAATTCATGCTCGATACATGTCAGAAGTAAAAGCAGTGGCATTTCCTACACAGGCATTGCCACTGTGCGGACAAGAAGTGCAATTCATTAATTTTTAAGGTGTTAAATTGCACATATGAATTTCATTTTCATTCCTGTAAATAATATCTTGGGAACACTGCCCAGTGTTGCACAGTTCTACCTTGTGTCCTCTGTTCCCACCCAAAGAGGTAAATCCAGAGGCAGGCAAGAAACTCAACCAGCGTGACCTCCATCCCGGTGTGGGAACACTGGGCAACACCCCACACAAAAGGCATGCCCCAAGTTTGACACTGCAATGGAAACATGCCTCTGTCTGAAATTAGATTAAGACAAACTTTATTTCATATGGGTAAACAGTCACTGGAGGGGGGAGAGTCCAGTTACCACTGAGATGGAATCAATCTGGAAAGCTGACCTAACAGCGGAGGGTCCCCAGCACACTAGTTCTTCATTTTCCATGACCTGTGCAAATTCACCTATTTCCCACAAGATAATGCAAAAAACATGCATAAAACCCTTGCTCCTAAGTTCGTTCTTCTCTCTATTCCACTCATACCATTCTTTACTGCAGCAGGATACCTGCATGGATGCAAAACTTCATTTGCCTGACTCCTTTTGTGTCCTTAAAGAAAAACCCCCAAGCCCCAACCCTCAAGTACTGGGTAAAACACCAACCAAACAGAAATGCCCCTCAGAACTCTCCCTGCTCTACCTGCAGATGCCCTTGTCCACATGGTGTGTAGTCAAGGGCTTAAATTCTGTTTTCTCCCTTTTGAGCCATGAATCCAAACCCAGCAGATTCATGGAAGAGAGAAAATAAAGAACGAAGCAGAAAGCTGGCCAGCCTACTGGCGATGGTAGGGGGATACACATGAGCACAAAGCCCAGACTCGGCTGGTCCATCATTCACAGCATCAGGTGGCATCTATCCACCTCCCACAGACCCGGAAAGCAGAACAAACCATTGTAATTACCTTGACCTTCCATCCAGGATGTGCCACTGACCTACATACAGATGTGTTACTTGTTGAAGTCCAGAACACATAAATATCAGCAATAAACTCCCTTATTAAAAACATGCAGTTCTAACTCTTGAGCAAGTGATCAAGAACCCATCACATCCAAAGGGAATTGTTTCAGTGAGTAATTTATCCTACTTAATAATTTGTGTGTTACAACTAGTCCAGATTCATCTGGCTTCTACTTTCAGCTATTCAAGCTCATTACACCTCCTACTAAACTGAAGAGCTTCTACTTTCTTTCCTCTATAGATCTTTGCAAAATACAACTCAGCTTCACTTAAAGCAAGGTAGGCTTTTTATTTCAAATAAATAAATAAATACCCAACAGTAAAACAGGTTTTCCAACTGTAACCGATCTCTCAGCTCTCTGAAGCCTTTTTCTTCCTTTTTAATTTCTTTTTCCTAAAGCAGGCGCATAAGAACTGGGGCCCCTAATCCAGTAATGATCCTGAGCCATTCGTAAAATACCGTATACCCCTATGGGACACGCTTGGCTCTTGCATCCAAAGACCACATCCATTCTTTCAGCAACGCTGCAGAGAGTCAGTATTTTGTGAGCTTTTTACCATCACCTCAGCTCCATTCCAGCGCAAACTGCCCTCCAGAATGTAGCAAGCCCTTCCCTCTGTACAACATACAGAGGCGAACTGGTCTGTGCTAACATTCATAGAATCACAGACTGGTCTGGGCTAGAAAGGACCTTAAAGCTCATCCAGCTCCAACCCCCTGCCACAGGCAGGGACACCTTCCACTAGAACAGGTTGCTCCAAGCCCCTGTGTCCAACCTGGCCTTGAACACTGCCAGGGATGGGGCAGCCACAGCTTCTCTGGGCACCCTATGCCAGCGCCTCAGCACTGGAAGGACAAGGGAACAAACAAATTGTTCTTCAGTAATGTAATATAACATGTTTTACAGATACACACTGTGTCCATACCAAAAGGAAATTAATCCTGTGTGACAAAAAACATGTCATTATCTGCCATAGCCCTAGCTCTCAATGGCATTTTCAAATTTAAGAAGAAATAACTTTGTTCAGCGTAATTACCAGCAATATTGAAATAAGTTATCTCAGTTCTATCGAATAAAGGCTTGTAGTTCCTTCCCTTTCCAAATAATCACATTGCCTCATCACCCATTTATATTCACTGCCATCATTTCTCTATTTGCTTCATACATGCAGACACACATAAGTGTGACAGAAGTCCCAGTATAAAACATGTTCCTCTTTGCAGAAGTGCTGAAGAGCATTGGGTGTATATCTGATGTCCTCAAGAGCAACAGTATGTCATACTGTTGTATACTGGTCCATTCTGAACACTGGACACAGCATTTTCACCTTCACTTTCCCCTCCCAGAAGAGCTTCATGAGTTAAAACATACCCTGGTTAAGTGAATGCAGGATTGTGGTTTGTTGTTTTGGTGGGGTTTTTAATGTAGTATCTAATAAAGCATCAGCAACATTAACATTATGGTTATTAGTTTACTTAATATGATGATGTTCCATTAGACAAAAGATAATACAATTGTAGGCTGGAAATTAACTATGGAAACATGTTGATATGGTTATACGGAGTCATGAAACTTTTTCAAATGCAGGAGCACTGTGTCTACAGTACAATTTAAACAAGTTAACTTATTTCAACTGTATATGTATAATGAACTTTTGCTCTGTGCTGTCACAGCAGATACTCATTCTTCCAAAACAAAAATGTTTGTTTTGGGTTTTACATACAATAAAGCATCTAATGACCATTAAAAAAAGCTATAGTTGAAGTTGAGTCAGAACAACTTGTCAAAACATAATGCTTCTTGAGGTTTCAGCTCAAAAAGAAGAATTCCTATCATTATTAAATGGCAGTAGTATTTTTAGACAATAGTATCAGTGTAGTTGTACTATTTTTGCTTTTCTAGAGTAACAGAACTTCTGATCTTTTAGACAAATAGCACCAGCATTGCAAGAGTGTGCTGGAAAAGCAGCATGCAGAAAGAGGAGCAAGAACAGAAGAGTCTGCATCCATCGTCACAGGAGAGCTGGGTGTCAGTTGATGTTACAGCCTGTATGAGAGGATCCCCTTGAAAAGCAGGGGTCTAGACGCAAAACTCAAGTACCCCGTGCTGCTTTACCCACAGGGATTTATTTAGGGCATGGCAACACCATAATGTAGACTAAAGGTGTTCTTTCCAGGCTAAAGTTTAATAGAGCTTTAACTTTTTAACAAAGGTCAAAGAAGTTTCCACACATCTCCTTAGGTTAGCACGGCTTTAGTAAAACCAGTACAGCCCTTTGTTGAACCCCCAGTTCAACTGCAGAATTAATTACTAGAATTCATTATCAGCCACAAAGCCTTCCCTAGGACATTTAACTGACTAGCTAAGAACATATGCACCACAGCTCATGTCAGACTGAAGTGTTTCACCGGTCAGAACTCACAGTCACCAACTTGCCCATCGGAAGAAC
Source organism: Strigops habroptila (assembly GCF_004027225.2). Lineage (NCBI taxonomy): Eukaryota > Metazoa > Chordata > Aves > Psittaciformes > Psittacidae > Strigops > Strigops habroptila. The sequence goes on from NC_046359.1 coordinate 42,881,110, forward strand.
ACCCCGATCATCATGTGGCTGTTCCTAAATAGCAAAGCTGAGGACTCGCTTCTCTGAATAAGAGGGGTTTGGTTTGAGGGGGTGTGTGTTGTGTGTTTTGACCTCCATGACCAAGATAAAAGGAGATTGAGCAGAGTTTCCCCCATTTCTGAGCACATTAGTATCCCAGCAAAGGAGAGGAAGGGATTTCACCTCTCGCCTGCTCACTGGAAGCTCACACCTCACTGTTACCAACTAAAACCACCAAAATAAAGCACAAAGCTCCAGCCACCCGAGAAAACATGAATCCTTCCCATTCTTTGTGAGCTGGCTTAAAAATCACAGAATGGTTTGTATTGGAAAGAACCTCAAGATCCTCTAATTCCAGCCTCACACTAGACATGTTGCCTAAACTCTGTCCAGCCTGGCCTTGGAACCACTGGCCGGGATGGAAGCATTTACCACTTCTCTGGGCACCCTGTGCCAGCGCCTCAGCACCCTCACAGGGGAAGAGCTTCTGCCTTAGATCTAACCTGAACTTCCCCTGTTTCAGTTTGAACCCATCACCCCTTGTCCCTTTCGCTCCAGTCCTGATGAAGAGTCCCTCTCCAGCATCCTTGTAGCCCCCTTCAGACACTGGAAGCTGCTCTGAGGTCTCCACGGCAGCTGCTCTTCTCCAGGCTGAACAGCCCAGCTTCAACGTGAACCAAGTGGCTTTTGTAAGCCCACATCAAGCCTGTGGCAGAGGAAGCAGAGCCCGCAAAGGCAGAGACACTCCAAAGCTGGGGACAGCTCAGACACGGCAGCAAAGACATCCCCCGCTATGAAGAGTGCCTGTATCTCAGCAACACCCAGCACAGCAGATAAAGGCATCACCTGAAAGGATGTCCCTACTGTGGACATACAGCTTAAGATGCTGCTGGTTGTTATTCTGCTGGCAGGTTGCATGTTTGCCTTTTGTTCAGCTTTTGAAGTACGATCCAAGTGGCAAAGTAGGCTGAGAAACTGTTTCTTGTAACTTCACATTTCTAATATCGGTTCCAGGCAGTCACTCAGCTCTGCACTTGCCTTTTGTGGTTGCATGTATTTCCTATTTAAGAAAAGGGCTGTAGCAGTTGCTGGTTTGTCACATTCTCTTCAAATAAAGAGGCTGAGCAGCAGCTTCCTCTGCTGTGCAGTACTCTGCATTGGTGAACGCCTTTCCCTTCTCACTCTGGCTCAGAATTACGCTTTCAGCCACTTAAAAAGCTGATTTACAGACGACGAGGCAACAAGATGAAGGATTTTCGAAATCACCATTCCATGAGGATAGTCCATGGGATCTTCCCCTCCATACCTTCGATGTCAACCCTCCTTTCTTCCATCTGCACGTTCCAGCTTCTTTCAAAATAAACGAGCAACCATTTCTCCAGCTTCACCAATCTGGGCACATGTTCATTTTCCTTGTCATTTTGAGAGAGACTCACAAACTATTTGGTATTGAATAGTTATGAAGAACACTGTGTACTTTGTAAAAGGCTTTATCAAGCATCCTGTGATCTTCCCTGAAAGCCTATTTGGCACCTGCACTAGAATTCTGAAGGCGCGTATATAATAATACATCGCACATAGGTGGAAGCTCAGGAGGCACGCTGACGAGTGCTGAAGAGGACTTGCTCTGGGCTACCCACCGAACTCAGAAACAGAAATGCATTCTGTATTTCAGCATTTCTGGCCAACGCTTGCTCCAGTGCTTCCTGCCCCACATCTAACTTCAGAAGTTGTCATCTCTTTCCTCTTCTGTTACCACACCTACACAAGTCTCTGGCAGAACTTCCCAGACATCTTTTTTTCTTCCCCAAAGGATTTCCGGAGATCAAGTAATTAAATCACGAAGGAAGAAGTTCATCACCTGCTAAGGAAACTACTTATACAAACAGCGTTCCCACCAACAGCACTTGTACGGCTACGTTTCTATGTCCAGATACATCCCCACTGGCTGAACCACGAAAAGCTGATGTTAACGCCTTCCAAATGAAAAGAATACTCTCAGAGTTTAGTCTTCAAAAATAACTTCCCCGCATAAGCAAGACTGCAGGTAAATTACCATATAAATTCTTTCCATTTGTTTTAAATGGGAGAAAAGACCTAGAGGCCAGTCTCTCCTCCTGTGTATTTTCTTCAGATACAACTTTCATGCAACTGTATAATAGTATTTCTTTACTATGAAAAAAAATAAACATATATGAAAGACGAAAAGCAACCAGAAAAGGATTAATACTTCAATATTATGGCAACATCTGAAAACATAAGGAAATTATTCCAAATTTTCATCAGCAGTGAAAACCAGAATGACATATGAGAAAGGGCGGTGGGCTAAGCAAATGTGAACTTGTCTTGCGTGACAGACAGCACAGGAGCTCCTAACTTTATGGGATTTCAGTAGTGCTTGAAGAGCATTACTTGGTTTGATTCTTGCACCAGGATCCATCAACATGACACCTGGACACAACAGCCCTCTTTCTTGTTTTAATAAAAGTGCTTTAATAATGCAAGAGAATACCTTGTCATTAACCAGCTATGGTTCTGCTGAACAGTAGCCACTGCTGCTTCTACTCAAACCTCATGCAATAACAGGTCTCACCAGAACCAGTAACCAGAACTTTGGATTATCCTGCAGGCGACCTTAGGCACCTTCTATAATCTAAATTAAACAATAGTTTCTTACCTCTTTTTATGTCTCAAGTAGTCAGATCCCTCACCTTGCTCCACCCTCAAAACCAGAGCTGAAGAACAACAGCTAGTCTCTATGACTAAATGACACATGGAGCACACATTTCCTAGAGAGAAAATGCAGGCATCCCTCAATGGCTCTCCAACAGCCTCTCTTGGTAGAAATGGGAAGTTTTCTAGGCAGCATGGTCCATCCCGAAGTTCATCAAAGGACAAAATCACACAACAAGCTGCAGAGGTACATACCAAGCGCATTTTTCATGTTTTTCAATCCGTAAAAGCCTGTTGGATACTCTCCTAGAACAGCGTCAAAAAGCTCTACTTCAATGGAGCTTTATTTGTGGGATTGATGCTGCAACTAGTCCAACTTCAGAGAACACTTCTAGCGAAGACTTCCCGCATCACCCCTCCTAACGCTACAAAAGGGGATGGTATTTTAAGCTGCGAGCCAGCAGAAGAAAGCAGAGAGGAAAAGGCCGGGAGATAATTTGTTCTTCTGAGTTGTCTATTCAAGAAACCCAGAGAAAGTTTAAGTGTGACACAGTCAAGTCTACTCATTTGCCTGTCAGTTGTTAACCGTACAGACTAGGAGAACAGCCAGAGAGTGTACATTTTTCCTTTGTATAAGAAAGAGCATGCGAACATTAGAGTAACACAAGTTTTCAACCTAGCAATGCACAGCATCAAAGTGACACTGCGAGTATTTATTACACGTAAAATTCATCTGAGCCTATACGAGACAGACCAAAGAGATCCCTGACCATCAGAAGATGGCTTTGCGGCGGGAGGGTACAATTACTCAAGTCCCCAGAGGCTTCCCACACTGCCCTAAACAGATTACTCGAGTCACTTCAGAAATAGCCAGAGTGAGATGCATAAAATGAGGCTGTGTACAACATCCCTACAGAAGTAAAGGTCTTGTCCTTTTGGGGCCTAAGAGGTGTGTTCAAATACTATACTCACGGGCCACCTTTATAATAAATCATGAAAGCAGTCTACTGTTAAGGCTCAGCATTGGAAAGCAAAAGGCTAATGAAGTACCGAAGCAACATGCTTTTTTTCCTCCTGATAAAATGGAGGAGGAAAAACAGACCCAACCCTGTTGGCACACTTTGTAGACAAATTCCTTTTGTCAATTTATTAACATTTTTTCTTCCTCCTCTTTAACAAAATTACTTCAACAGTGTAAAAGTTGGCAACGCAGCTACCTCAGAGGAGGAAAGTTGCTCTATTCCTTCTTGGTAAGCAGCGCAAACACAGACACAAAACCCCCCACCCACAGGATATGGAGAGCTATTCATTTAGTTTTAGCCAAGTCTTTGCGAGACTGTACCTTTTGACTATTAGTTGATGGTAAATGTGCAACTGTCTGGTACTTAATCTCATATAAGAACTAGACCAAAAGAAGTATCAACATTCAATTTTACCTCCAAAAAAGAACACAAGTGGTATGAACACAATTGTCTAGAAAAATGCCACTTAGCAAAAACAAAACAACTACACCCCCACATACATGCAGTATTTAAAACAAAGATCTCAAAGATGTAATTCTGTTCACAGAAAACCAAACTGCAACGCACAAGAAGTTCAGTTTAGGGATTCAAAACCCTGTCAGTGTTATTTCTTATGACATGTACCCCACTTCTTGTATTTTTGGGGGCCTGTCCATTGCCATTACCAGGCATCTGAAAGAAAATATTAAACCACTTCTTGTCATCTGCACAGAACATGAAACCTGGAGCAAGGGTAAGCAAAAACCAAACCAGGTTACCTTTTGGTAAAGTGTATTTTTCGCTGGGTATAGTTTATCTGAACAACAGCTGGTTTTAATACAGCAATAACACAAAGTTACAACTCCTAGGAATAAAGAAAGAACCACGAGGGTTACCCTTGGGGAATTGCATTCAGGAAGGCAACGATCCTGTAAAATGACTGGGGGTCACGGCAGACACAGTATAGACACTAAGCTGCCTGCATGAATCTGTGGCTAAGCAAGGAAACACAGCCTCTAGATGGGCAAGAACATTATTTTGTATAAGGCAACGCAGGGAGGGAGAGTATTACCTAAAGAACAGTAAGAGCACGGGCAACATGTATTTCTGGTCTGTTCACTTCAGAAAAGAAAATACCACGAGAACAGCTAAAGATTCAGAAAATACATCTTATATCACGTGTTTTTAAAGTCTGCATGTTTGGCTTATCAAAGAGGATAATGGTTATCAGCGACTTATTGACAAAACAAGCCAAATGTCTCTACCAAATTTACTCAGAAGATAAAGAATACATTAGCCAAAACCAGGCCCCAAAAACATACTGCTGGGCAGAGGGAAAAGTTTTGAAGAGTTCAGCATTAATCTCCTCTGCCCGACTGTCCATAGTTACAGTTGATTGCTATGATGTGTGGTATGCTCAGAAACTCATCAACAGCAAGCCTGCAGCAGTATCCACTTTCTATCTTATCCAGCCGACTAAAATCCTGTAGAATCCCTTTTGCATTTACATCTTTCCCACTCCTCAGCAACACTATCCCTTCGGAAATAGAGACCTTTGCAACCTAGGTAACTGGAACCAATGTGGCCCTTGGAGCACATCTATTTCAGAAGCACTGGCTGCTCCTACAACACCATCAGAAGTTTAAAACCAAAGTTCATTTGTCTTCGAAGTGCTCCACAGTCACAGGTCAGGGTATTGAAGGGCTTTTCCCAGAGCTCCAGGGACAGACTGGGGTCCACCATTCTGCTGCTCTAGCTCTTGTTAACTGGTGCTGGAGACTCACATTTTGTGTGCCTAGATGAGGAACGCAAAGTGATTTCCAAGTAGAATCACCCATGGCAGATCTGAGCACCAAAAGCTTATGATACCCGTATCTTCCTCTCTCCACTTTTTAACTCATAGCAACTTGTACTAAACAAACACACCTGGACAATGCACTTTATTACATCCCTCCACGGATGAAGAGAAACAAAGAAGTTTGACATACTACTACTAAAAGTGTGAACAAAACACACTTCTTAGAACTATAGAACTATATACACTTAGAACTACATACTTGCACTATAGAACTTCTATAGCACAAAACAGAATTGCCTGAAATTCTTCTGGAAGGAAATTGCTGTAATTTACAACTGGGACTTGTCTCCTTCTGCCATTTATAGTCAGAAGTAGTCAGGAGCGGGCATCTCTGTAAAGTAACAACAGAAGTTATAGATTCACAGGAGAAATTACTGAGAGTTCATGATTTGTGCTAGCAAGAAAGGATGAGCAGATACCAGAGGCTCATTCCGAAGACAGAAGTCTACGAATGTATTCCACAGATACATTTTCTCAAACTAAAGCCCATTTCTTTGAGTTTATGAAGTTCATGAGTCATGAGTAGTCCCTGTCGTGCTTGGTGCTGGCTGAGCACCAAGAGGGCAAGCAGCGAGTAAAGGAGTCACAGTTGGCTTTGCGTCTGGGGCTGTAGACGGGCACCCACCCAGCAGGAACACCAACCGCTGTCTGCCCCATACAACCCCACCACACACATGGTGGACTATGGAGAGCCCTCAGCTCCTCACACATCAGCTCTTCCATAGGAGCAGGGAGTTACCACCTGGAGCTGTGGGTCAACCATGAACCCAGAGATCACGTATTTTTGTGGGAGATTAACAGCAAAGAACCTTCTGCTGTTCTCAGAGCTCTGTCTGGTACCTTAACTAATATTTTCCTTTAATTTAAACATCAAGGGGGCATTAAGTTTAATCACATATGTGAATTTTGCACAGCCTCCACACAGAATGGGCTTCAGAGAGAAAAGCAGAGCAGTTCTGTATCTCGCTACACCAGTGGCAAACCCCTTAGCCCTACTGCTAGGGCTTCACCTTCAGCCTCGACCACAATTTCCCTTTTAACTCTATCTGGCACCCTGTCTTTAATTCATTGAGGAAAGGTTCGAGATGAAGAGTGGATAGTCAGTAAGGGAGTTGTGGAGAGGAAGGAAAAGGGAGGAGACGGGACTAAGATTCAGATTGTCGGTAGTGGGTGCTTACCCAGAGTCAATCTGATCTGTTTCATAAGGTAACAGGAAAAAACAAAAGAGTCCCCACAACCTTCTTTTGTTCTTGGAACCAGGGTTTCTTAAAACGATGGAAGTCCTCTCCATACCAATGGTAACAATACATGGCAAGACCTTGACATCTGCAGCACAACAATTAGTTATTTCCACAGTAAGTTCCAGAGGAGTATCATCCCGTTTTAACTGACAAAGGAGCTGACTCGGAGATGACCAAAGGAGTCGCCCAAACCCACAACACTAGTCATTAGCAGAGCTGCAGTTACAAGTTCCTGCTGCCAGCGCTATCTTCAAGCACCAAAACGGGCGACCACCCCACAGCCGAAGAGCCGGTACCCTGCACGCTCACCAGGTAAAGGTCACCTGCTCCTCACATCATGAATCTGAGCTCCAGTTACACCACATCACAGGAGGAATACAGAAGGGAACGTCCAGCCAGGGCACTGGGCTCCATGATGAGCGGCAGCAGCGACACCCACATCACCCTGCTCTGGCGGGCACCCACCCTGATGTGGAGCTGCAACCCCCAGGGTCTGCCCTGATGCTTCTCTTGTGCCCACTGGAACCCAGAGAACTTGGGTCAGGAAAATAACCCTAACGCGAAACCAGAGGCAGTGGGTTTTGCCAGGTTTAGTACCCTGCATCGGCTCAGAGGGGTGAAGGACAGGCAACATGCATCTCAAACTGCAATGCCGAACTACACCCCATCTTGTTTGTGCTTTACCTACTCCAAAGGGAACTTCAGATCAGCTCACTTCTCAAGTAAAAGCTGAAATGGCTCTTCCCATCTTAGCCCTATAGCTTTAATGTGCATTTTACAGTTAACAATTTCAGTTTCTCTGAATTGCTTATTCAAGAGTGCAAGTTACTTAACATCTTGCAGAACCAGCCAGCTCACAACGAGACATTCTACAGCAAAAGGTGGCCTTTTTTTATAAGGGTAGTTTGAAAAGTATTAAATAGGCTAATTTCCACCTCAATTTTTATAGAAGCAACACAATTCCTACAAGCAGCAGCTTGGGGAACCCAGTGTGACAGGGGTGGGGAGTGGGAAGTGAGCATTCCACTTTTACATTAGAAGCAGAACCACAGAAATTTGCTTTTCATAACATGATTAATCTTAATTTACATATAAACTTACATCTAGGCCTCTGTTACATTAGTTGAATGTATTCCATAGAATGCTTTCTATCTGCTGCCTGGTACCTGCCTATACAGCGTTCTCCAGACATTCCTTCCAACTCACTTGATCCTTTGAAGCTGACAGTTATCTACACATTCAGGCACTGAAGTCATTTATTCTTTTAGAAGTGTTAAGCATGTACAACTTGCAACATCATATTGTGCAAATATTCAAATTTTCTGGAAGAATAAGGAAAGGAAAACGCATTTACCTTGATGTCTACATTTACATAGATATTCCCCCCCTCAACTTTGTTATCTAGAGGCTTTTCCTTATGCATGAGAGATTTCCCATTTTCATCCCTGCGCTTCCAAGGTACCTTCCACATTGTGACAAACAGCTAAATAACACAAGCAAAGGAACTCAAATTAGCCGTTACCATTTGATTCAAATTAACTTTCTTATTCTGAAAGCTTTTTCTAAGATGGCTTCTGTGGAGACAAAACTATTCACAGACAATGTCAAAGTTAGTTATTAAAACTCATCCAGCAGCAAAGCAAGAGGTTTGCACTGATGTGTGCTAACACAAGAAGAAATCACAATGTACCAGTTTAGAAAGAAAGAATTCCTGGACTGTGGCTCAATTTAGTCTCATGAAAATCAAGGGTTACTTCAAGTAAAAAGCAACACCACACCGAAAATGCAAAGGAGCACAAATACTTCAATGAGTTACTCTAGTTCTGCATGCATTAAACTGGGGTTTTCACTGCCAAGACTTGTTAAAAAGAACCACCAGAAAATGTTTGCAAAACATATTGCTCTTCTAAAGTGCATTAACAGCTATTAATAATACACATCAATCTACTGCTTTTCACATAATCAATATTAATTGGCAACCTAATTTGGAACTGTTAAGGCAAGGGACCTTGGAGCTGCAATTCATCAGGTCTAAGCTAACAGTGGGTGAAAATAGGCCTGGTAACAGTTACTTCCTTGTCATTTCCTTCTAAAAACGACACAATGCTGTTTCAATGATCAGTCATTTTTATCTCATAAATGTACCTCTGAAAATAGATTAGGCCTCATTGAAAGATTTTATATTTATTACCCAAGCTGTTGGGCTCATGGGAAACTTGACTTGCAGTTCACAAGGGCCCTGGGTTCCTCGGAAGGAAGTCAGATAAAGGCACAGGGAAATACAGGGGAAGGAAAAGAAAATACTGGGCGAGAGGTCTGGCACCTCTCAACATTGCTGCAAGCTTGCGCAGTCTAAGAATTTCATCACTGGGCTTCAGGCATATTAAAAGAGCTACTACCCGTTTGTTTTAAGTCAACCCCATCACGTAATCAATAGGATGGATGCCAAAAGCCAGCCATTACATGGAAGTCACCATGACTAGGATTAAAACAGGATTATTCCTTGCAGAGACTGGATCATGTCCCATTGCTTTAAAGGGGACTAAAGAATAGCAACCCTTTTAATTGCAATGGCAGGAAGAAACACGGGAGTGCTTCAGAAGTACTCCCCCAGAAGAAGGAACAGCCAGGAATGGGTCAGGAAATATCCAGGAAAACTCTACGTGACCAAGGGAAAACACGGACAGCAGGCAGAGTGTCGTGGCTTAAGCCCAGCCGGTAACTCAGGACCAGAGGACACATTTGGAGCAGGATCCAGATGCCTATCTGGAAGAATGGAAACCCAAATGTAAATGGAGAGAGGGAATGCAGAAAGGGAGCAGAAGGTTAAATAAAGCAACAGTAGTAAAGGATAGTTGAAATGATGATGGACACCCGACAAGTGCAGTCTTGAGAAGAAGCATGACCAGGAGCCACTTCTTGTGACACACGAAGACTGGGAGTGGGGCAGTGGCACTTCTCCAGCCCAGGCTGCTGGGAAAGGGACAAACGAAGCCCTCTCAGAGAAAGGAGAATGAGATCCACATGCTTATAGCTCAGGAGTAATTTCCACCCTGAGAAGTCATGTCAAAAAACAAGGACATAATATTTTCTTCTAGAGTTGAAAGACAAGAGCTGGTGGGAAGCACTGCTGCTTCCTCCCAGAATCTCATTTTAAAGGCAGTCCTGTGATTGCTGAGGATCTGGCTCACACTCTGCACACACCTGGGGCTGGTAATAAAGCCGTGGAGAGAGAAGGTGTCATGGCCTCAAGCTGCAGAACTTGCTAGAAACAGAGCCTCCTCGGTGGTGGTTTTATGAGGAAAGAGGAGAGCAACCTCACCCCCAGAGAGACAGTACAGCAGCAGCCAGCTGTGCTGCGGGACCTGCCCATGTTACAGCACACAGATTCGTCACTACCCACTTCACAGAACAGCACTTAAAATTAACTGATAAAGTAACAGGCAACAGGAGAAAAGGAAACGGCCTCAAGCTGCACCAGGGGAGTTTAGATGGAGCTGAGGAACAATTCCTTCCCCAGAGGGTGCTCAGGCATTGGAACAGGCTGCCCAGGGCAGGGCTGGAGTCACCGTCCCTGCAAGTGTTCACACCCCATGTAGCCGAGGCCTCAGTGCCATGGGTTAGTGGTGGCCTTGGCAGTGCTGGGAACGGTTGGACTGGATGAGCTTAAAAGTCTTTTCCAGCCTGGTTGATTCCATGATACTATTGTACGATTCTATGACGAGAGCACACAGACAGCAGCGGCGATGCCGCGGTGGGCACCACACAAACCCCAGCGGCAGACGTGCAATGGGATGGCAGCTGGAACACCTTCATGCACAGGGATGCTGGCACAGGGCAGGCAGAACACGCTCTAAGAAGTCCTGAAAGCAGCTGTAATTACCCACTCTTAGAGCATAGGGAGACTGGTTGGAACACGTGAAGAAGCTCGTTTACATAACAAACGAGGTATGCATGTGAGGTGCTCTGTGTAGTAACTGAAGACTGCAAAACCTCTCACCTGAAGAGCTGAATTTTGCCTACTGTACACATACAAGACCACCTGCAGGTAGAGAGTAAGCTTTAAAATATAATATTTGTAACACAATTTAACACAGGCAGGAAAGAGGGTAGTTTGAATGGACAAAATGCCTCACACTTGCAAAAAAAGCCCTAAGCACCAAGCAAATCTTTGATTCTTGCATACCCCACACAGTGCCAAGAGCTATTTTCAAAGGTTTCAGTTCTTGCTTGGACAGCCACCCTCCAAAGGGTAACTCTACTTAGCAAACAAAACTTACAGGGGAGGGAACCAAAACCAAACTAAAAACCCCTCAAGAGTGTCTACAAGACCTAAATCTCTGAATCCAATGAAAAAAAGTGATTTAGTCCTGGTCCTCACACAATGACATCATGCATTTTGCTGTTTGCATGCATTTCCATTTTCCAACCAACAGCCAAAAAGAACAACAGGTATTTTTGAGGCCTGTAAATGGCACAGAGCTCAGGAAAGCAGAAGACACAAAATGAAACACATAAGCGATAGAGCTGCATAGTCGCAGGTTGGATCGTAGCTTTGAAAGACAGTGACAATCCCTGTGTAATACTACTACGTTTGGTTGTTTGAATATAGTATCCAAACACCTAAGGGTTTTAAAGACATCAATTCCTCTCTTACCAGTAGAAGCCTCTAAACCAGAAACCAAGAGAAAATGTATCTAAACACTGCCTTTTAAAAACACTGCTATTAAAGAAGGCAAACAAAAGAAAACCAAACAGCAGCAAACCCATGGCTTCCTTCAGCACATTAGTGACAGCAAAGACTCATTTCAAACTCAAACCTAGACGTTTTCTACTCATATATGTTCTGTCCTAACAAAAACAGTCCCAGTTTGAAAATACTGCAACAGGAAAAACAAGTTCTAGAAGAATAGAAGTTAAACAGCTCAACGATGTTTTTACCTTTCAAATGTCTGAGGGGAAGACGGGGGGAAGGCGGCACATGCAGAATCTCAAAACTGAACAAAAACTTTTCTACTTCATCTGTTGCTTTATAAGAAGTTCTAAAATAGCAGGATAAGTGTGACCTATCTTGCTAAGCCCCGTGCCTGGAAAGGCATACATTTGTGTCTTCTGGGCTTTCTACATCAGTTCACCAGCAGAAAGGACTGGGACATAAGCTGTACACATCAGAGATGGTCTGTGCTTGGAGGGTCACAGGCAGATGGAACTTAAAAGTAAGTAAATCAATTATTTGCAGGGTTCTGTCAGGGCAAGAAACGGTTGTCTTCAACCCGAACAACAAACCAGCGAGACTGTTTTGTGTAGGAAGATGTTAATCTTACCCTCTCTCTTACCTTATCAGACACATCTCCTCGTCCTATTCAGAATCCAGCAAGTCATAAAATTCCATCTGTAACAAAAGGAAAAGTCTATTAATACCTCCTGATAACCCCATAAAAGGCTAAGAAGCAGTTCAAGGCAAAAAACAATGTTTAGCCTGTGCTGCCATTCCAGTATAATCTACTCCCCAGGCAAGTCGCCCTCCCATCTGCAGCAAACTGGGAAACCTGGATAGAAAGGCATTAAAGATGTTGTAACATGTTCTGTAAGAAACACGCTCTTCCTCCTGCAGCGGGGATAACAGAGGTGGCCAAAGCACACAGGTTGGCCTGCCGAGTCATAAATAAGTCTGCAGCATCCTCTCATTAAATTAAATGACCATCAAATTACATAATGTGAATGGCTGTAAAATGAGCCCAGTGGTAATGGCTAGAAATAATCATGGCGATGTTATACATCGTGGAGACAATTTTCCAACGGTGTATCAAACCTGGGTAGGCAGCACCTTTTATCTCCAGGCCAAGAAACTGTCAGCATCCAGCCTTCCTTAAATACAGTAAAGCAGGCAAGAAATGTATGGAACAAAGCTCTCGTGGCCCTGAGCAAGTACATTTAATTTCTTAACACCTTTACAAACCAAACCAATGTAACAAAGATGGTTTTACAGTATAGGTAAACACGAGGCAGCCTGGCATACTTGGGATCAGAGGACAGAGTACCACACATCTAACCAATAAGTCTGCAACCTTGGAACTGTCAATAGAATTGACAGTCACAGAATCACAGAACCAATCAGGCTGGAAAAGACCTTTAAGCTCATCCAGTCCAACCATTCCCCAGCGCTGCCAAGGCCACCACTAACCCATGGCACTGAGGGCCTCGTCTACACAGGGTGTGAACACTTGCAGGGACGGTGACTCCAGCACCGCCCTGGGCAGCCCGATAGTCGGGCTTGAACGAAGACTTTCCATGGCACTATTAAGGAAAGGAGACATGACCTGCAATCCAGCCAGTCCACCAGTCACTAGGGCATTAGAGAGACCTCCTGGCTGGAAACTTTGAAAAGCATAAGAGTCTACCTAGAGTGAGAAATGTGAATCAAGGATCTGAAAAATCAACCAACTCAACTCCTCCACACACCCTTTTAGCCTTTTCAGCATCCTGCCCACAAGCCCTAGAAGCCTGTTAGTCCAGTGCCAGGCTGGAAAAGGCCAAAGATATGCAAGTGAAATGGCACACTGTATTAGAGAATACTATTTAAAACAAACCAAACATAAAACAAACAGCCACCCTTAGTTTTTCAGTCCAGTTATCTGGGGAGAGATATGACAGGAATGAAAGGATTTGAAGCAAATAGTTTGCATGTTTGCTTACTCTTCCTGTAGTGATGCTACTAAGAGCATCCCCATGCCTAAAGCACAGTGCTAGATTAAAAGAAAACACTGTGGTTTCGTTGTCTGACATCAATTTGCACCCTCCTTCACCCTCCTTGGACACTGAGCAGCGTGATGCCAACGGGCCCAGCGGGCACCACTGCTGCTCTGCACCACAGAGAGGCGGCATCCTTTGTAACACCCTTCGTTGTGCTGTGCTGCCATTTCCCTGCCAGCAAACAGGGGTAGCAGCACACGGGTCACCAGCCAGGAGGGAAGCCGTGGTCCAAACTACCTGCTCTGGGACGCTTCTCTTTTTCCCTGTTAAGTGCACACGTTAATCTACACTTTAAGTGCTAGTAATAAATGTTTTGTCCAGAAAATATAGTTTTCTCATCTTCTACTGATGACAATTTCTTTTTTGCCATTACCAGAACAATATAACAACATACTTCCACCACTACGGGGTTTTTGGGGATTCTTTTTGGGTTTTTTTTGTTTTTATGAAGAGATCTTTTGCCCATGTGACAGAAACATTTGAACAAAAGAGAGCCACTGCCCAAGAGCCAACTTGACTATCCCTACCCTCCTATTCCTCTGCCAATCCAGTGAAATTCCTCAGAGCACAACCTCTTCCTGGCTATTTTCAGAGAAACTGCAGCAATCCTACAAGAACAATGGGGAAGTTTGTTTTACTCAAAGAGTAAATGTTTTGCAGCTTCCAATGTAAATATTTTAATTAATGGAGGTTTTTTTTAACTCTCTACTGCCTTACTTGTGTTCACATTCACAACAGCTATCAGCACAGAAGCAGCGCTCGACGGCTGTAATAGGAAGAGAGAAAAACGACTTCAGAAAAATCACATTTGTAAGAACATCAAAACTCGCTGGGAGAGATCTAGGACAAAAAAGATTAAAATATTGGGGCTGTTGAGCCTGGAGAAGAGAAGCTGCGTGGAGACCTCAGAGCAGCTTCCAGTGTCTGAAGGGGGCTACAAGGATGCTGGAGAGGGACTCTTCATCAGGGACTGGAGCGACAGGACAAGGGGTGATGGGTTCAAACTGAAACAGGGGAAGTTCAGGTTAGATCTAAGGCAGAAGCTCTTCCCTGTGAGGGTGCTGAGGCGCTGGCACAGGGTGCCCAGAGAAGCTGTGGCTGCCCCATCCCTGGCAGTGTTCAAGGCCAGGTTGGACACAGGGGCTTGGAGCAACCTGCTCTAGTGTGAGGTGTCCCTGCCCGTGGCAGGGGGTTGGAACTGGATGAGCTTTAAGGTCCTTTCCAACCCAAATCGGTCTGGGATTCTATGAAAGAAAATCAAGTCTGCTCATTCCTGTGGCCAGCTGAGGGCTCGTGTTGGTTCCCATTCAGATAGTGGGCCTACTTTATGAGCCAACTTGTAGAAAACCACAACCTAAGCTGTTTCCCAAACAACATGACACCCAATGACCAGGATACATGCAAAAAGCCATGACTGTCTTTTTGCCTCAGCCATCAATACAGTGGCTCTGAACCACCCCACCACTCTGCATCCACTCCACAGAAACACTCAAATCTCCTATTAATGATCCATAAACCAAGCATTGTAGGCTCTCAGCACCTCAGATTCATTTTACCTGGGCAGGACTGCTCCAGTACTACAGAAGGTGGCTCAACAGAGATGCTGAGACGTCCTGCACATGCTCTCTGGTAGTTTCTGGATGCAGCAGCACTCTCAGGTACAGGCAGCTCTTACACTCCGAACAGTGCCTCTCCCTGCAGAAACCATCCTCTGCCCCCAGATACAGGGATAGAGCTTGGATGTGGTATCAGCAGATGGCTGGCATTCAAGACTTCATTTGAAAAAGAAAATTAAAAGAAGTGGGACACAGATGGTGCTGTTCCTGCTTTCCCAAAGCCTGACTGGAATGTGAAGGTAGACCTGTCCTTCCTCTGCTTTTATTTGAATGGGAGGGTTTGTTCCTCCTGTTCTGACCTGACCACACTTGACGCCTGTTAGCAACATCCTCCTACAAGTGCAGCAATTCCCTGCCGCTGTCAGCAGTACACATGCTACACTGGGTAAAATCCTCACCGCTCTCACCTAAGCCTGCGCTAGCACTCTTCCACTGCCTCATGCAAGATGGTGGTTGTGTTCTCGTCAGACTTCTCAGATCTGGCGATTCCCACAACCGCAGCAGCCGCTCCATCACCTCCAGGCCACCATGGCAGTGCCACTTGGCTTGTCACAACCCACTAGGCAGTGGCTAGCACTGGAAAGGATGGGAAGAAGCCCAGTGCCTTTCCAGTGCTAAATTAGTAAATGTTAACTATCAGAGAGCAGTGGGGAGGAAGAATGCCTGGATGTTATTTGAGAGATCCTCTAATTTGGTAGCAGCAAGAGATGCTGGGGACAACAAGGCGATTGCTGTTTCTGCACAGGCAGCCGGAGGCTGGTGCTCATACCTTGAGGAAGTAGATGTGAGTAGATACATCACCCTGTCATGGTATGCACCCACCTCAGTACCTGTCTCCTATGAAGGGTAAAGGGAAAACAAAGGGCAGCACCAGCCAAGAGCTCACCTTGACAGGGTGATTCGGAAAGATGTTTGCAAGACCTTTCCTGCCCCTGCCAATGCCACAGAGTGAAACTAAATCTCCTGATCCTGGTTTTGAGTATTATCAACCACTGCTATGAGGTACCTGCATGTACAGTATCAGCTTTAGCTTCCACACCAGCAAAGACTGAAAAAAACCTCAAAGCAACCAGGAAAACCATTTGTTTCCCCATATTCCCCATCAGATTTCCTGGCTATACACATAACATTAAAACACCGAGTAAGAACCAAAGTAGTAAATATCTCTTCTCAGAACAGAGCTCCTTCAAAATAACTTCTACCGCTTTTCCTGCAAGACCAAGTGAGGAAGCAGACTTTGCACTAAGCCCTCAAGGCACATGGACTCTGGAAAACGAGACCTCTTAGCAAGTGAGCAACCTAAGGCTTATGCTGGTCCTTCCATCTTCCCCCTCTGACCTCTTATAGGGAGCCACTGCGCTCGGCTTTTTCATGTGCCCGTTTCATCAGCAACGTGAAACCTGCACAACCTTGTCAGCGCCTCTGTGGTCTCCTCATCAGGGCAATGAGCAGAAACGATGAGCGGCACAATCATAAGTCTCCCATGCCCACGGGATAGAAAAAGAGCGAGGAGAGAACAGATGAATGTTAATCTCTCCTCCCCGCCGCCAGCAGCAGCCTGTGCTCTCCCACGCAGAGAAAAGGGAGGCTGCACAATCCGTGGAGGCCAAACTGTCTGGGAAAATGTAGAAAGAGAACTGATGGCAAATTCTCTTCTCTATCGGTTCTCTTTCCATAAGGAAAGTCAAGGTCAGTCACGGAGCTGCTGGTGGAAGATGGGACCACAGGGTCTTTAAGGGGCTGCCTTTATGCAAACCACAGAGCTGGACTACTCACGACTGTATCGGCTGAACATATTCGCTACCTAAAATATTCTGCTTACACTACACAGCTTCTCATGGAGGTTACTTTCACTGGCAGACTACATTTTTGCCTGACCACAGGAACACACAGAAAGGACCACCCCGTTACGGGTGTTAATTCAGAAATGTAGGACTCCTCTCTAGCCTACATGACTCCAAACACCTGCCTCCTAACCATGAGCAGGTAGCCAGTAAGCACACGAAATACTGAGCATGGAGCGGTTGCCACCACACACACTTTAACTGATTTGTGTCTCAAAGGTGTCTGTCAGCACACAGCGCTGTACATGCGCCAAACGAGAGCACGGGGGAGAAGCTTTAAGCAGGAAGCAGAAGCTCAGCTTAGATTAGCCTAGCTCACTCGAGTGTAGTGCTATGCTCAGATCTGGTTTGATTTGCAAACCTTGCTGTCATGGGCTGAGATGAGGTTTGAAGTTTTGGTAAAAAAAGCAAAAAAATAAACGCCAGAAAGCTAAAACAAACACACAGATGAAGTTGCCCTGGCAGCAGTTGGTACCTTTAAAACCTAAGTAAGATGAATCTTCCCCAGCTCCTGTTTTAGAGCATCCTGCTCCTTGTTTTCCCATCTCCACGCTGATGGGCACCCCCCAGGTCTCCAGCACATCATGTGCAAAAAGATGCAACAGTGAGAGCAAAAAGAGTGTCCCCACACTGCAGGGACCAGCCGCCTCTGGCCTTCAGAATCCCTCCCCACCGCCCCCAAATCCCTACTACAAGAGGAGCACTTTGCTGCCTGTTGAGATGTCTTACAAGTAAGCCAAGTCCAACACCAACTTGGCTCCAAGGAGATTTTCAATGGCACTTTGGTGGGCTGACAGCAGGCTTCCAGGTCTCACCATTAATTACAAAATTAACAGGCCTGGACTCATCACATTGCCTGAAGACAGCAGATCCTACTCTCAAACACATGTGCCAGAAACTGCAGCCACAGTTTCAATTACACTAATACCTGCCCAGCAGGAATCACTCTGAAAGAGTTCATTTGCTGACCCTGACTCATGGTAAATCACAGCAGCAGAAACATACTGCAACTAGTCATTTGATCAAGGGTGAGCTGAAAGTTGCTTTCCAGGTAATCTAGAGAAGAAATCTGAGCCTTAAAGGGAAAACTTAAATGAAGATTGGGGGGGAAATGCACTATTTCAATCTCTACAACTGCCTGACAGGAGGATGGAGTGAGGTGGGGTTGGTCTCTGCTCCCAAGGAACAAGGGATGGGACAAGAGGAAACGGCCTCAAGCTGCACCAGGGGAGGTTTAGATGGAGATGAGGAACAATTCCTTCCCCAGAGGGTGCTCAGGCATTGGAACAGGCTGCCCAGGGCAGGGCTGGAGTCACCGTCCCTGCAAGCGTTCACACCCCGTGTAGCCGAGGCCTCAGTGCCATGGGTTAGTGGTGGCCTTGGCAGCGCTGGGGAACGGTTGGAATTGATGAGCTTAAAGGTCTTTTCCAACCTGGTTGATTCTATGATCTAATGTTTGTATTTATTAATATTTGGGCTTCAACTGTGGATAAATGACCAGAATCTCTCTGCCTGTCTACATATTTAAGACTGTTTACACATGAAGTCCAAAAAGATGTCCTCATTTTATAAATAATTTGCTCTGATGACTCCATCTGAAAAAAGTGCAACTTAAGGCTACAAACAGAGGGAAAACACTTGGCTACTGATGTCTAAACAGGGGGGGCAAAGACTAAACATCACAGTCACTAAAACTCAGCAAATGGTTTATAGTTGAAGCTAAGCACATAACATCATGCACATTCACCACATACCAAACCACGACTCCTCTCAAACTTGCAAAGCTCTGCTTCCCAGTAAGTCATTTAAGTATTCAATGTGAGATTCTCCTAAGTGTAAACGGTCCATCTGTTACTTATACCTGACCACATAAGCCATCCAGCGATGCCTCACTCCTCTGACATGGTAAGCACAACATGTCAGAAAGAGTGCTTGTGGAGCCACTGGGCCAGGTAACACAGGGACAGCACTGGGAGGAATTGAGACTTCTCTCCCCCAGGAACATGGAGATATGGTTCCCGAAGGACTTGCCAGCTGCGCTCAAACCCTGCGTTTTTGTTTTCCTTTGTTACATGCCTCCTCCCTGTGTGCATATATATGGTTGTAGTTACAAGTGTAATTTGCTTAAGAGCAATCACTTTGCATGCAAGGGCAGCAAGGGAAACAGAAACCCTGCACACAAGAAACTCATTACGCTATTAAAAAATACTATTTCCAGCTAAAATTTTCTCTTCGGTTCAGTAAAATGCACAAACTTAGTTTGTTCCCAGTGACCTTGCCCATAGCACAGGGGTTGGAACTGGATGATCTTCAGGTCCTTTCCAACCCAAACCATTCTGCGATTCTATGATCTTGCTTCTTAACTGAGAACCTGTGAACAGCTACATAAGAATACCACAAGCAGTCTCAAAAGATGGTCAAAGAGATATTTGCTACCCCGCATTTGGGGTAGCAAACTAAATTTAGACTTCCTAAATTGAGCAAATGAGGGGGGTTTTGTGCTGTTCCCTATTGCGTGCTGCAAGCCATAATGCCAGGTCATACTCTGCATACATTGCATAAGGACATGCTTTGAGTCTAAAGCGAGAGGCAATCAAGAGATCAGTATGCTGCAGGAAGGAATAGAGGCTTTTTATTAAATAAAAAGCAAGCAGTACACACGTAATTTTGGTGTAGCTAAGTTTTGCATAGCTACTGACACTGTATATACAGTATCTGATGCACTCTAGACAGTATCTGATGTACACTATCAGTAAGGAATATCTGACTGTAAAGCAGAAGTCTGTGCTTTCAAGACCTACATCTCCTCATAGCTACAGAGGAGCAGTGAGGACTGCAAGCATTTAACTTGAAATCAGTGACCACACGTGGTAAGAAAGGCTTGCCAGGATGTGATCCTTAATTATGACTTCATCCTGCACAGCTCCCTTGAAGAAGGATCAGCTGAGACATCTTGCCCAAGGCAGCTCCTACAGAGCACAGCCCGACCAAAGAGGAGACCAGGGTGCCAAAAATAACAATACAAGAAGTTTTCCCCTCAAATAACAAGGTACCCCTTATAATTCAGCCCTATAAAACTGGATTTGTTAAGTTCTAAATTGGGTTGCAGCTATATTTCATTACACCGTAAATCTTCCTTACACCCTAGTAAAGATGCCTAATAATTTAATTTTCTATATTTTTCTTTTTAATCTGGAACTCATCAAAAATCGCCTGAAATAGGCATCTCTTTTACAGTCCATTTTCTATACAGGTATAGATTCCAAAATATAATTGCTTCACACTCTTTGCATGGAAAAATGTTTGCAAAGTGAATTTACATGTAGACTAGAAAAGGTTGTAATTATCTCTCTTGGG